>NC_090935.1:1261228528-1261853528 GCF_040938575.1 Ambystoma mexicanum | reverse complement strand
AGGAGGTGGTGGCTCTGAAAAGATCCTTTTGGTGGTGTTTTTTTGTATTTGAAAAACTTGAAATAGTCAACACCTACTGCAAAAAAGATGGGTGTAATTGCACAAAAGGACGCAATGCATTTTGTAAATTTCTCAGAAAAATCTGATTATCAGCATAAGTAAGATGGACTCCATCTCTACGAAAAATGTATGTGCTACGAAACATAATATTTTCATTGTGAAAAGAGGACATGCCAACATCTCTTAGAAAGGCACAAACAGCCTTATTGACATTGCGCCTCGCTTTCTCCATTTGTGGACCAAATGAAGAACAACACAGCCACATTTGTCTCTGCGCAATACGAGAAAATATTACTTGGGAATTTGGAAACATGTCCATGACCTTCCCAAGTCCTTATTTAATCGCAAATTGCAAAGAAATTCCTGACACATGTCCCAAACTGTTCCCTCCACAATGAATTATAATTATGTCTGGATGATGCTCGGTCTCCAAATTAGCACAGAGAGGTAGCAGGTCTAGCCACTTCATTCCACGCATTCCACGCCAGTGCACTTCCACATGAGGGATTTCAAGATCTGCAGCTATCCACAGTGTTGTGCATGCACCTGCAACCAATATATCCATGAGTCTTCCAAAATCCACACAATCTGTTTTCTGAAACACACAGCCATAGCTAACTGTTCTTCTCTCACGAAATAGACTTTCTGACAAACTCTCTCCTTACACAACACACCCACTAAACTTTACTAACCAATCAATTGCTCTGCTCACTCTCATTTACATGCCTCTCCATCCCAAAATCCCTGTATGTAATACGCGATGTCCGCGGATTACCGCCATGTCCGCAGACATATCGTAACTTGGACAGCCCTTCTACCATTTCCACTTCACTCTCTGTGAATTCCCTCATTGGATACAGCTAACTAGTCACACAACCATCCACCAATCACATCCACGATGTCTACATCTAACTCCATCATCAGAGTTCAGCTCTTCAAATGTACTGTTGATCACTCTGAGTACAAGTCTCATATCATTGGAAAGCACCTACTACAAAAACTGCTCTACAAGTCTCCAAGATTTCTACTTGCAGCTGCATGCATATCCACATGCATGAATACAAACTACAGGTATGCATATTTTCTGCACAGTACATGTACAACTCTTATAAATGCATATAAACGGAGTAACTGCCACTTAAACTGTATAACCTATAAAATGAACTTACTGTAATTTTCCCCATCTGATATAATCAACTGTCGCTTCCAAACCTGTCTATCTAATTTTTTTTCTTTTACACACACACCTAACTAAAACATTCTAATATTAGAAGATGGGAGAAATAACAATATAATAGTGGAAAACACTTAGTAGTGTATTATAAAATTATACACAGCCAGTAAAAGGTCATGCATCTTCATACACTCACACACATAGACACTATAATTGAAAAGCTCCCAGCTGCAATAACAACAATACCTGTAAATCGCATCCTCCTGCTTTATTACCCACTCCTTTACAAATGCATACATTCCATGCTTTTCTATACAGTTTCTGCCATTTACCTTATACAAATTGCAAAATAAAAATACCATTATTTCTTCTTTCTCCTAACATCCTATAACACAGCTTTAAAAAACCAAGTGAGTTTCATACACTTAATATTCTACTCATTTGCAAAGCATATTGAACTAACATATTGTAAATGAAATATAAAGGCTGCACATAGTCAAATGAAACTGCATACATACACTATGTTCACATATCAAACAAGAATACTACTACAAAAACATAACAATTAATCTCTCAATTAACATCACTGCTATAAACACACAAAATTACTAACCTCTTTCTTTTACAATTGCAGTGAAAACCACTCTCCTGGAAAACAGCAACATCTGAACTACAAACACCAACTACAAAGAAACCTGCTCATTCTGCAAAATAAAGTAAGTACAATACTACCATACTTTCTCTGCCTAGCCTTTAAATCTCTCCACAATCTTGCTCCCCCTTATCTCTCCTCTCTCCTCTCTTTCTACACTCCCTCCCACTCCCTTCACTCTGCTGGCCACTTTCTTCTCACTGTTCCTCCTTCCCCTTATACCACACCCCATTTCCGCTCCTTTCATCTAATAGCCCCCCTGCACTAGAGCTCCTTACCTCTCTCACTCCGCTCTATTTCTACCTTTTCCTCATTCTACACTTTCCTCAAATCTCTCCTTCTCCATTCCCCAACATGAAACCCCTCCCACCTTCTTCCCCCCCTTGCCTTATCTCCTTAATCATCTCCCTCCCTTTCCCTCTCCCCCCCATTCTCACCTTTAACCCCATCCGTTTCCCTCCTCCTCCTCTTCCCCACCCTTGCCTCTGACTTCTACTGCACTACTCACTTTCTTGGTATGATTATCAATTTTAAATTGTTTCCACTGTTACTGTTATAATTTAACTTGTTATATTTATCATCTTGTTATTAAAATATATTACTCAAACACACTGTTTGGGTGATTCATGTAATTTGTGCACCAAAAAAACGAAGATTTGTGTACCATTCTACCCACAAATCACCATTTATTAAACAGGGATTAGCACGCAGAATGGCAGACAAATCCCTGTTTTTCAGAGCACAAATAACATAACTCAGCCCCTAGTATTACAAAACAAAGAATAGTTTTAATTTGATACCATTTGATTTACTATTAGTGCTTATCCTAATCACTAGCTCACTTTTTACTGTCATCTGAACCGCAGTATAGTAACACACAAATAGAAGAGAAGCCTTCCCAACTAATTGTAGCTGCCCAATGTACAACCACACACCACCAGATACATCTTTACAATTATACTCAAACACTCATGCATATTGCACAACAGCCCAACCCATGCCTTTTATTTTTTTGTTTCAACAGACCCCACAGAATGCCTACCAGAAAGCAAGTCCGTAGAAAGCAACGCAGAAATAGAGCAAATTAAAATAAAAATGTCCAAAATAAGCATCCATTTCTAGCAGAGTTTGTACAAAAAGTTCGAACAAAACAGCTAATACAGTCATTTAGCAAAACTAAACAATCTTCCAGTACAGAAACTTTGTCTCCTCTATCAAAATGTAAAAGAATACGGAAAATGATTAACAGAAATGCAGGTACCACTACTGCTAAAACTGCTCCTATAAATCTTGATATAGACGGAAGTAACCATACCAAAATACATATATTAACAAAAATGTTCCGCCACAGAGTCCTTCAGAATCTTATAAAATCAGGAGACAAATCATGCACAACCCTTAAAAACTACCGTAGAAAATTAATCTCAGAAGCTTTGATAGACAGTGCAATCCTTCTCAAAAGAAAGTTATTTATTTTAGTGTTAAACAGAATGAAACCACTAACAAAACTAAGTGCTAAATTACATAAAAAAGCTTCTCAATAAACGGAATGTCAACAAAAATAACTTCTTAAATATCTGTGGAGGTGAATAGAGTCACACTACAAGCACAGAACCATATTTCAATGAAGAAACATACAAACAAAATCAGACAAACACAATTGCCATCCATAGCAGTGGACGAGGTTATGAAAAACCTAATAATACCATAATGGAACAAGAAATACTGCTTACAAAAATATCCCCAAAGAACTCAGAATCAATTCTCCATTTGACTGAACCAGAACGTCCAGTATACAAATGGTCATGCACGTGAATGTGTAACATTGCCAAAAAATATTTCAAATCTTTATGCCAGTTCCTCAATCAATATGTGAAAGGCAAAGACAAAATCAAAATAAAACTGCTGCAAAATATGGATACTTGTCCAGTGCGCAAATTCACAGGACTGCAAGGGCATTCATTGGCCTGCATTTCAGGACCTATTTGCAAAAGCAGCTTCCATCATATCAAAATGATATCAACACATCATTCAACTATAATAAATCTAGTCTATAAACTGTATTAAGCTAAAAGTCCTGCCTTGGCACTAGCCAATTTAAATAACACTCTTCTACATGGTACAGCTAAAGACCTACTCGAAGAAATCAACCATATCCAGAGTAAATATTTTGGAAGTGAAAACCACTTACAAAATGCAATAGCTTTACAACAGACTAGCAACAATTCTGCACATGGCAACCTTCTACTACACACATACAAAAAAGAAATACTAAAATTCAAAAGTACATCCGCTGAAATACCAAACCATGTGTGTGTGTGTTGCCGCAGAAGATAGTAGCACAAAAACTATAGACATAAATACAAAATAGAAGACAATGAAGATTCCAAATGGTTTGAATTAGCTCTCTACCTTATAGCAGAAAACAAATACGAAATAACTGACCCCTTAACAGTTTGCAGTTACTGCACTACAAAACTTGACAACAATCAAACTCCTTCACGTGCTATCAAAAATAATTTGGAATTATTCCCTCTACCAAAACCCCTGCAACAACTCAATGTATATGAGAGCATCATAATTCAAACAGTACACCCATTCCAAGCAATAATACGCCTTCAACCAAAAACAGCAAAATTACCTCCCTCTGAATTGGTGAAAGGCATTTGCGGCAAAGTAGTATATTTACCATTAGATCTAAAAGAAAATGTGCACACTATGGGAGTGTAACGTCCAATAGAACAATCTTTAACTGTCTTAGTAAATGGTGTACCTACAAAAGACAAATAAAATTGGCAACAACTGGTAGATTTACATAAAGTTACACAAGCCTTGCAATATCTAAAAGACAATAATGAATACTACAAAGAAATAAATATTGAAGAAAACTTAAGAGAAACAAATGAAATACAAGACTCACCAGAAACTGGTCAATTTGAATTTCTACATCCTTCTACAATATCCAATATTTTAGACAATTATACTATTCATCCATTACACTCTAAAGACACCATAGATGATGCACTGGAAACGTACCAAATGCGACAAACAAAAGGATCACCAATCGGCATATGGGAAAAAAGTATAGAAGCACGTGCTTTTCCCTTACTCTTTCCTACTGGCAAAGGAGGAAGGTACAATGATAGACCCACTCAGATAACAGCATCAGAATACCACTCATTACGAATGTGTTCTGAAGATCCCAGATTTAGACAAAATGTGGAATACATATTCCACCTACTCTTTGAAAGTGAACTAGCAACTCTATGTTACGGAGTTGCACACACATTAAAATCAGGAACCCACTTTCAAAATATGTCAGCTACGCAATTACTACAAAAAGTGCAAGAAAAAGATGAAGTTTTACAATCAAGCATTACAAATCTGTTAGCATACATGCGTGGTACGAAAGAGTACTGGTTCCGACGTCAAGGAGATGTACGTTGCATGATAAACCTTGGTCCACCCACTTGGTTTGTTACATTAAGTTGTGCAGAATATGCATGGGAAGATCTACATGATTTCCTACGCTTATCAAACAAAAACCAAAACAAACATAGATATACTAACACCTGGAGAACTTTTCTCTCTAGATCCTGCTAGTTTCTAGATATTTCCATCACCGCTTCATTGCTATGCTACACTTTATTTGTAATAAACTGTTCCTCCCCTCTGAGAAGTGCAACACTTCTTTTGGCGAAAAGAATACCAAGCCAGAGGAGCACCACATATCCACATGCTTTTATGGATTAAAGATGGTCTGAGATTTGGTCAAGACAGTGATGCCACTGTGTTAAAGTTTATCGAAAAATATGTCACTAGTGAAATTCCATTAGAAGCAACAAATAGTGATCTTCATGCACAAATTGTACAATTTCAAACACACAAATGTGGCAAATATCGTCATCGCAAATACAAAAACAAAGAGAAATACTACACCAAATGCTGTTTTGGTTTTCCTAGACAAGTTACAGAAACAGGTGAAGTGAACAACTTCATGTCTTCAGTTAGACATAGTGTTAAATGTAAATCACCTAAAAATACATATTACATAAAAAGAACAGAAGAAGCAAAATATATCAATGATTACAATGCAATCATTGCCCTATTGTGGAATGCAAACATAGATGTGCAGTACATTGCAGACAATTCCACTGCAGTTGCATGATATGTTACAGCCTACTTAACAAAAGCAGAAAAAACAGAGCTTGAAGACATCTGGAATGACGTGTCATCAGACAAAACACTGTCTCATAAATTGTACAGCTTGGGCATAACAATGCTCTCGAATAGAGAATGTGGCTGCTATGAAGCTGCAGATCGTTTAACCGATACTGCTTTGTATGGAAAATCTGAAAATGTAGTATGGCTAAGTCTTGGTCCTGCTAAATCTAGAAAGAGTTCTCAAATCATACAACGACATAGACACAATAAGCAAAAATAAACCGAAAAGCCAAGACATTTTAAAAAACAATTTAATAGACACATACTACCCAAACAGAAGTACCACTTTGGAAACCATGTGTCTATACCACATAGCCCAAAACTTCACATACAAAAATAATATAAAACCCGATGAAAAAAAGGTAGATCCAGAGTGACAAATTGTGAAGACAGTTTAGTAAAACTTACCAAACCAAGTTTAATTAATCATATCAAATTGTCATTAAAAACTCCTCAACATAAAGAACTATATTACATGTCCCTGCTACAACTCTTTAAACCATGGAGAAAAAAAGAAGAAATACTAGATAACTATGTCTCCTATGAAGACGCTTTCAAAGCAAATGAAAGCACTATAATAGATGTAAACTTTACACAGTACAAAACAATGTTGCACAATGAACAGCAACATGAAGAACTACTCTAGGCTCAACTAGATAAGGACACTCCTGACAGTATTCAACCTTCTGTAACAGGAAGCCAAGAACCACTGGGACAGCCACTAATAGCAAATGAGGCAGAATTAGCTATGACAGAAGTAGAAAATGCCATGTGTCAGTATGAAGATACAGAAGACTTAAGTACATTACAATACAATCAAAACTAAACAATGAGCAGCGTAGCATTTTTCAAGAAGTAACAAAATAAATTGCACATGGTGTATAACATGAAAATAAAGAATGTACCTGCCAAAATTACAAACCTATACTACTATATGTCAATGGTGAAGCTGGTTCAGCAAAACATTCTTAATCAAAATCATCAGCAAGTTCCTTCAACAATTGACAAACAACAAACTGTCAGCTGTTGTAACTGCCCCACAGGTTTAGCTGCCTACAACATAGGGGGTGTAACTTTACATTGATTACTACTCCTACCAGTAGAACTCCAAAACAAATTAGAATATTACAAACTTTCTACAGAACCTGCAATGGAACTACGCAGAGTGTTAAAACAAATGAAAATGCTACTAATAGATGAAGTGAGAATGGTCTTCAACCTAATGTTGCCTTTGATTCACCTTAGATTACAAGAAGTACTTAAAACAAACAATGAAGAGCTCTTTGGAGGAAAACACATTATTGTTGACGTGGAGCAAGGACTAGTTAATGGAGCACTGGGTACAGTTGTTGGCTTTCAAACATACCCACGTGACGAAAACATTCAGTTTGTCAATATTCTCTTTGACAAACTTTCAGAAATAAAAAGGGTAGGCCGCTCAACAGCTCGATTCCTTCTCTTCAAAGACATGTATGTACGCAGAGAAAAATCTTCTCTAACTCTAGCATACGCAGTCACCATTCATAAATCAAAAGGTCTTACCCTAGACAAAGCATTGATAGATATTGGTAACAGTCTTTAAAGAAGGCATGAGCTACGTAGCACTATCACGCTTACGTACACTTGACGGTCTATTTCTAATCAACTTTGATGCAAATAAAGTAAACGCTGATATTCCTTGCATTTTAGAATACAATAGACTACGTTCTCTATACACCCCAATCTAAAAACATATCCTGTTCCACAAAAAAGAAAACGTTGTAAAAGAAAAATAATTCAAACAGAAATGCAACAGGATTTCACTGCAAATCCTCAAAGAGACAAAAAGAAACAAATATTTCATCAATTACCACAACCAAAGAAGAACCTATTACTCAAAGTAACTCGGGTACTTCTTCAAAGAAGCAACAAACACTCCAAAAAAATGACTTGGACAGAGACCTATCTGGTCCATTCAAATTTTCAAATATAACTGGTGTAAGTTGCTACGCAAATGTAGCAATTAATATTCTATTTCAATTACCACCAATTGTTGAGAACATTTACTTACAGAGTACAGACCAATTTTGTTTGCAAATGTTAGTCCTTCATAGAAACGCAACAAACAATCCTGACAACACGTATAGTGTTCATGGAATAAGACAACAATTGGACTACTGTGCTGGAATGGTGAAATTCACTATAAACTCACAAGAAGATCCACAAGAATTTCTAATGTACTTACTACAAGTACTGGAAAACAAAAACATACCATGTGGAAACATCCTTGCACTCTCTGCAACAATGTGACACAGGAACAAAGCCCTAATGAGCGCTTTGTGTATGTATCCATACCTAATTTTGAATCCGTTCCATTTCAGCAACTTGTACAAAATGCAAACCATGGTAGATTATGTAGTACCTGCAATTCAGATAATCGCTCCACCATACTGATACAAACACATAGTAAATACATAATACTAATTCTTCTACGTTACAATGCAGATGGTACTAACAACAACTGCAAACTGACTGGATTCACACATGGTCAAGTATCACTTGGTAAGAAAACCTTCACCACAATAGGTATAATCTACCATGCAGGAGCCACAACCAACGCTGGTCACTACACTGCATATATTAAAAAGAAATGCGGTTGGTTCGAATGTAATGACAGTATCATTACTCTAAAGCAAAGATGACCAGCAAATCTTACAAATGCTTATTTAATATTCTTAAAACAAGAATTTAATAACTAATCTGTACTTAAACATTAACAAAACTTCAATTAAATAACTATAAACTGTTTCAATACGCCAACAGGTATCTAACTGCCCCAATATTTTGCAACAACCAAATAAATCAATATCACTAAATTATAACAAAAATAGACAGTTAGAATACGCCAACACTTATCAAACTACTTCAAAAATATGTAACAAACCAACAGATAGAACATTAGCCAGAAACAACAAGTGAACTCTGAAAACAAACAAACAAATAGACTGTAGCATAACAAAAAAGGGTTTTTTTAATCCGACATGGATTTTTTTTCCCACAGACCCAATGATATAAAAACAAACACAGAAACTGAGCAAATGGCACAGTACACTGGTTTGTAATCTACTAAATATGAGGGTCAAAATGAATAAACAATGTCTATTATTCAATGCCATAAGTCCTTACAAACTACCAATACTAACATAATCTTTTCTTTTATCACAGAAATTGACAAAGAATATATGTACTGCAGTTACCAAACCAAACGGTAAGTATATTACAAGAAGTACAACTCATAAATACTGTTCCATAACAACTGAAACAAACAGTGCATATAACTTCAGTCTTGAATGCATGGCCCATGCACCCAAGACTCTAGAACCTGGCCACAACCACTGCAGCATATCACACCCATGAAAGCTTATAACTTTGGTACTTATAACTTTGGTCTTGCGTAGGCCCTGGCCACAACCACCACATACACCCAAGACTCTAGGCCCTGACCACAACAACCATATGCACCCAAGACTCTAGGCCCTCACCACAACCACCAAATGCACCCAAGACTCTAGGCCTTGCCACAACCACTGCAGCATATCACACCCATAGATCACACCCATGTTTGATTCTATGGGTGTGATATGCTGCGGTGGTTGTGGCCAGGGCCTAGAGTCTTGGGTGAATGGCCGATACACCCAAGACTTTAGGCCCTGGCCACAACCACCGCAGCATATCACACCCATAGATCACACCCATAGAATCAAACATTTTAACCATGCCATATAGCCTTTTTAATGTCCACGGACACCATGCGTGTTCTTAGAACAGTTTCACCTTGCCTGCGAACAGTACAGACAGGTATAGTGTCCTTAGGACATCCCATCTGGTTCGATTGCGGACATCAAGGACAGCGCGGCTGTCCGCGGACACAGCGAACACAACAGCGGTGCCTACCACCTAAATAGATTAAATATTTTAACCATCTCTCACCCCCCACCAGTCTTACAGACCAACACACTTGCCAAAATTGTATTTCCCCACCATTTATCACTGCGATGTCCGCGGACACAAGATGGCGGGCGTTTCCAAAAATCTGACGCACGCCCCGCTCTCCACCATCCAATCGGCGAACATGCCGCATGTCCACGGACATGATGAAAGTCGATCAGGACACTGTCCGCGGAGCGAACATAGATAACACACATTTTTTTTAACCTACTTTTTGGTCTATTTTTAAAAAACTACTGGACGGATGTTCACCAAATTTACAAAAGCACGCTTTCGGGACCAAGCCACTGCTCCTGCCGCAAATTTGGTGAAAATCCGTCCAGCGGTTTGGGCTGTAGGCGTGAGGAGTTCTTTTTCCCCATTCAAAAAAAAGACATTTTGGGACCCCCCTATAACTTTGCCCCCCCCAGGCCAAACCTCACCAAACTTTGCAAATTCAGGGTGAGCCTATACTTTTCTTTGCAAAATTTGGTGAGGATTCATCCGGGGAGAAAGAAGTTATAAGCCGCCCAAAAAGTGCTCTTCCTATGGAAACAGCAACTTAACCATAACTACATGTGGCCGTGTAATATATATATATATATATGTAAAGAAAAAGAGGAGAGGGGAGGGACCGCACTCTCCGTGCACCCAACAAAGTTTGAAAAAGTTCCAACAAACTTTCCAAAAAAAGGGAAAGCGCAGCTCACACAAGGTAGAAAAAAAGGTAAATATTTAATAAATTCTTAGCTGTACAAAATGCACAGAACAAAAGGCTGGGAAAACAGCATAAACAAACAGGCAGGACGCCTGTGGGCACGGCCCGCTTACAACGCGTTTCACGCTCAACTGAGCGCTTGATCACGTAACACAACAAAGGACAAAGACATGGTTAAAAGGTGTGTAGTCCACCTTCTATGTCAATTATAAAATGCAGGTGCATTTACAAAGTAATTCAACAGTCGCCATCTTGGAACGGAAAGTCAAGTTATTGCCTACCATACAACCGTAATGTACCGTAATTTCCACCATATGTTACCATTAAAAAACAAAGCCAAGCTAGATTAACATTTAGTTAAAAGCCTAGTGCATTGACTTGAGTCAGATTGTGTCTTATATAAATACAGACAACAGCTTATATAAATCAATCAATTCAGGGGAAGTGTAATGTCATCATATACATGTAGATTAAAAGAAAAGGGCCAACTCGGGCTATGTCATTGTAGATAGATTTTCAAACTAGCCTCCGGTTTAGCATTGTGCAAATACGCAAAATAGCAGCATAAATTGGCATACATGGCATCTGATTACTTGGATGGACTAGAACCTATGTCTTGTGCAAAATTGCAAAGATAAAAACACATATAATATGGTTAAAAATCCAACACAATTGCAATATCAAAATAGACATAGAGACTACAATTCAAGTAACAAGGAAATGCAGCGCAGTCATAATTTCCAGAGATTAATTATAAAAAAATATTTTTGATACTTGACCTAATCATGTTTAAAAAGGAGGGAAAGTGCAAGTGCAAGTCCAATAATGGCAACCTGAGCGATGTAAAAAATAGGCAAGGTCATAAAAGTGACCACGTTTGATGAATATCAAATCATCTGCACATCACTAATGTAAATTATGCCAATAGCCTGGCCAGGACTACTGCTATATAGTCCTTACCTCAAATACATGGATATAATCTATTCTAGATGACAATTACTTTTCTAGCTGCATTATCTGACTAAATATATGTACATCTGAGATCCACTTGTGTAAAATGCACCAATAGTAACACATTTGAAAAAACCAAGTAACCACAGTGAAACTATGGACACAAAATACCAAATTATTCACCAGTCAAGAATCCTTCTAGGTCGTGAATATAGCAACATAAAAGAAATTATTTTTTCCCTTACCCCTTCCATCCTCATTTTAAACCATAGTGGCAATCCAATCATTAAAACGGTGGAAGCAAAAGGAATTTTTTAGTACTTGAGCACAGGCCAAGAACTAATCAGTGAATTTGAAAAACACATTAATTTTCTAAAGATTATTGAACCCACACTTGAAGAACATAAATCAATTAAACATAGCCAAAATAAAATAGTAGATGGAAATAGACCAATTCAGAAAAACACAGTAGGGAGTAAACACATTGTTATATACCTAGAAACGTATAAAGCTCCTCGTCAAGGTTATGACCATTAGGGGATTTTGTATCAAAATCCAAGATAAACCGGGTCTCCAATTGTCTCAGTTTTAATACACGATCTCCACCTCTCGGATGAATCGGGACATGTGCCACCGCAAAAAATTTGAGAAGAGTAAGGTCATTGTCATGTTCTAATCTGAAGTGCTTAGCCATAGGGTATGCGGGATCTGAGTTTTTAATTGCCCTGAGGTGCTGCAATATTCTAAGCTTTAATTTGCATGTGGTGCTCCCCACATACCATCTCATGCAGGGGCATGAAAGGACATAGACCACAAAAGCAGTATCACAGTTTATCGAATACTTGATTAACTGTTTACATTTGGTGACCGGATGTACAAAGAATTTACATGCAGTGGCATGGGCACAGGCCTTGCATTTTGAGCATTTTGTAAAGCCTATGGGGGATTTCATCAAGGATTGCATCAGAGAGGGATTGGTGTCGCTTAGTGGTAGAAAACTGGAAACCAGTTTATCCCTAAGTGAGGGTACGCGTTTATAGGTAATAGTTGGACGATTGGCCAGCAAGGGACATAAATCTTTATCCACGGTGAGGACCCGCCAATGTCGCTCTATGATTTTACGGACATGATTAGAGGCATTGTCAAATGTGACTATAAGTCGGGGTTCATCATTCATAGCGGTTTTCGCAGGTTTGTTACCATACAATAGAACATTCCTGCTTAGTCCGCGAGCTTTGGTGTAGGCCATTTCTATCACTCTGCGTTCATAGCCTTGTTTGACAAAATCAATAGCCGCCAAAGAGCAATGATGGTCAAACGATACTAGATCGGTACAATTTCTGCAGTATCGAATGAATTCACCATATGGAATACTACGTTTACATGACGTAGGATGGCAACTTGTTGCATGCAAGGGTAGACCAGTGTTTGAGGGTTTTTTGTGTAGTTCAGTATTGAAACCAGATCTTCCAAGGGTCACAACTACATCTAAATATATGATTTCAGTCATACTATTGCACTCTGTAAAACGTAAGTTAACTGTATTGGTATTGATATGTTTCACAAATGATAGTCACTCAACTTTGGTCCCATTCCATATGACGAAGATGTCATCTATGTATCGCCACCAAGCGACGATATGCGTAGCAAAGCTAGATGCAAGTAGATCACTAAGGAAGGTGGCCTCCCTATATATCTCCAACAGGGCCTTTGTAGCAACGCCCTGATGAAGGGGGCTCTTTACCTCTGCACGCCGCTGAAAAGTGACTCGAATTGGAGGTCCTCCATCATCTCATCCAAGCGACCGACATACCACTTTCGGAATCAGATCCCTACCGTTACGTAGGCAGACCCATTGGTGTCCCTCAGGTTGTCAGAAATTCCGTTTGAAACCGAGAAAAGACATTTTGTGAAGAAGGTAGAAGCAATTAAGCTGCTAAAAGTTGAATTAAAACTGAAATATTTGTGTTTCACTATTATTGCCTCATTTTCATACCCTTTACATGCATAATTAATTTGATTAAATTGCCTAGTCAGTCATAATTGTTTTTCTATATGTAGAGTTCAAGAAAGTGTTCCGCATGAGGGGAACACTCAGAGAATTTTGATCAACCAATTTTTGTAACAATATTTTATGAATATTTGGAGGTTTAGAATACTTTCTTTTGCTTCTGAGTCTCACTGTTCACAAGCGTTAAACATGTAACTGAACATTTGCCTGGACCGATATGCTTAACGTGTGTAACTATCATCTTCCAAGAGGCCACCATGAAAATAAATGTTGAGTGCATAAGCTCTTTAGACCGAAGACACTTAAATATCGATGGTTGAAATGCTGGGCAGTTTACGCAATGCAAGCTGAAGCATTTATGGAATACCCCACTGGTATGGAGAAATCTGAGGCTGAGCAGGACAGTCCTGGTTTTATTAGTGATACTGAGGAGGCTTCTGATAGGGAAACAAAAGATTTCTGAGTGCCAGTCACCAGCTCTGAGTGGCAGGTGTCATTCTCGTTTATGGAGACTTCCCCTAGTGACAAGGCCAAACATATAAAACATCCTCATGGGACAGACTTGGCACACTGCACAGGGACGCCAACCAAACATAAGCATGTTGATTCACAAAAACACTTGACGCCCACTACCATTGTTTCCACGCATTCGTCGAAGGGGTCAAAGTCTTCGGTGGAACACATAACCTAGCGACAAGCGTGTCGGCCACTCAAGAACCTCAGCGATGAGTGGTTCTCTCTCGATGCATGTTCAGAAGACTTCACAAACACTGCATGTAACTGATTCTGCACCAAGGATTACTGCACATACACAAAAACATAAACTGCATCCTCCGAAACAAACTGTTTCGACGCTAGTTGAAACGCATAAGTCAGGTTACACAGGTGGTAGTTCCCCTTTAGTAGATACACTAAAGAAAAAGAAACCACCACACGTAGAAGCACTGGAACATCAAGATGAAGAAGTGGTTTTCCCGCTGCAAGCCACACCTTCCAAGTGGTGCTTGGACAAAAGAAAGGTTTGAAAAAACATTAGCCTTCTTCATGGTGTTTTTGGGCAAGCATCCAAAAAAGAATAATAACATTGCAGATGAGGGTGAAGTTCTTCATAAGTAAGTGAGAGTAGACTCTACACCTGCTTATGAGAAGCCCATTGAAGTTGAGCTGTGTTCAGAGGAGGATGAAGGGCTTGCTGAGGAAGACCCAGGCACCAAGCCGAATTACTTCCATGTTCCATCCCCAGACATTATAGATGACTCCATATCACCCTCACCTGTAGATGATCACATTTTATACAACCCCCTTAAGAAGTGTGACAAATCATGGGATTATGTCACTTCTCCTCATGGGGTAACCCTTACATGTGAGGCTAGGGAGGTGGGGCAACTACTCGATATTCCCTCTAGTGGTAGTAAAAAATGGGAGGACCTCACACAGAGGGATCTCTCTCATGGGGATGAGGACTCCCGTTCTATGATGGAACTCCCTAACCATGTGCCGGTGAGACCTTGAGATCTCCACAAACCCAAGCTAACCAACCTGAGAGTACTCCCTCTTGTGCTCAGTTACTATTTCAGAAGATCAAGAGAAAGGACTATGGAAGAGAAGAAGCCGGCGTGAACGCTGGAAACCCTGGGAAGTTAAAACCTCTGAGTGGAGAAGCAAGCTGCAGAGGTTGGTCCTTGACAGAGAGGAGACCGAATCCAGGTTGGAGGGGCGCCTCGGAGAAGGTTGGAGTGTCGAGGCAACCAGCAGCTGGAAGAAGGTTGTCCATGCCGTGACATTGCTGAGGTGGACTGTTCAGTCCGACAACAGCGCCAAAACCGAACGAAGAAGGACACAAGACCATTTCAGAGCAGCAGAGAGCAGAGAATAGCAGATAAGATAGCCACAGTAGCCACCCTGAAGCTGATTCTGAAGAGTGCATCAGGAGTGCTCTCCCTTGTCACAGTATTTATAAGGAAGAGTGCATTGGGAGTGATCTCCCTCATTTCAGTGGTTATCAGAGAAGCAAGACTGATCAAGAGAGAACTAAAGACAGAATGAAAAGCCTTGGGAGCAATTTCCCTGGCGACTCTATGGTTTGCAATCCAAGCACCTGGAGGAAAGCTTGGAAGGAGTTGTAGGAACTCTTAGGAAAAGTCACAAGAACCATGTAAAACATTTATGACACAAGGAGAAGGGAGTTCTTCTCCTGGTTGGTAAATCAGACTCTATCTCATCAGACCAACGGGTTAATCACCAAGGGAAATACCATTAACCACCCCCGCACAGGAGAAAAGATCCAACTAAGGAGTTATGCAACATGTGATACCATCAATATAATATATGCCATAAAATGCCCATGCGGTATCTACTAGGTTGGACAATCAACAAGGTCGGGCAGGATCCAATGGAATGAACACAGACATGCATACGCACGAACAACAAGAACCCAGCTGTAGCAAGACACTGGGAAAAGTATAAACACAACATCAACCAAATGAGGATTCATGTCTTGGAGGTAGTCAAGCCGAGAGACAAACATGAAGATATTATGAAGGGACTCAACCAACGAAAGACCTATTGGATAGATAGGTTGGACTCGTTGAAACCAGGCGGGATCAATGAAGAGATCAACTATGTATGCTACCTGTGACACGTAAGAGAAACGTTGTAGATCCTATTGATGTTTTCCAATTTGAGAACTATTGGAGCAATGATTGAAGAAACCGAGCAGTATATGTGATTACTAAACATATTGTGAACTGATTGTGGGGTGATATTTCCCGTCTGGGACTTCGAAACAGGTCCCCTGCCTTGGATCACCTCCCAGACTAAGGGTTTTGACTATTTTTACTATCTGTACCATGGTTCACATATAGGAACAGGGACGATGAAGTTAAATTCACTATTTGAACTAGTAAGGAGTTTTAGACTCCATACATAATAATTGGGATCTATATACACATAGGTATTTGCCTTCAAGGATCTTACCATTAGGTGGGATACTATTTAACTTCATTTGGACATTTGCATAGGTGCTTGTGACTATTTACCACGATTGACATGTGTGATTTATAACCAGTTTTGATTCAGAATATACACACCAGTTAGACTAGATGCAGACACTTACTGAAAGCAGAAAGTAAATAGGGGCGAGTTACACAATAGGCAGTGGATGCAGCCGTGGAATGGTGTATGGAAGAAAACGAAAGTAACCAGCGCTGAGGGACCTAGCAACAATACGTAAACAGTAAAACCAGCGTCTGTTGCAGACACCGTTTTTTTCGCAGTGAGAAGAGCTGCGTAGCAGAGCGGACAACGTAGGTAAGGAAGCCGAGATGTTGAAGATAAGGCAGTAGGTTCGGCAATGCGGGAAGGAGACTGGCATAGTTATGTGAATACAATCTTTTAATAGGTTGCCACAAAGATTAGAAAATACTGAGGGTGAGCAGAGTGACACGGAACAGGATAAAAATGGTTACCAGACATTTGGTCGAAAAAAATTGGTGGACCAGACAAATGGTCGAACCAATTTGGTCGAAAACCAAATGGTCGAATTTTTTTATTTTTTATTTTCACCCCTTTTTTAAAAAAATTTTGGGCCCCCCCCCCCCCCACAACCCCTTTTTTTTCTAAAAACCCCTTTTTTTTAAAAAAAAAACGAAAACCCGAAAAATAAATATATAAATAAAAAAAAATTCGACCATTTGGTTTTCGACCAAATTGCGTCAACCAAATGTCATTCGACCAGTTTTCAGTCGACCAAATGACGAAGTATTTTTACAATAGTGTTACTTGTATACCGCTGAGCTCACAGATATTTACTTTTGTTTATATGTGGTGGTTGATTCCCTTGGACTGGAACTATTGGGATACTGAATGAAATGGTATGTGTTTTATGTTAATATTTAATGTTGGTTTCTTTGGACACCATTATGTGCTGCAATACGATTGTATCTCTCTAATATAGGTGAATGCTACGATTAATTCCTGATAGACATTCTTGCTAACAAACAATATGAATGAATTATGATGCACATACAAATGTAATTCCTATATAATTTTCTTTGGATTGACAAATGATATGAATTACTTAATTAATATAGGCTATCTTGACATGATGGGATAATGTAAAGTTGATAGTGCCAAATGGCCCTGAAGACGGACGCTAGTCCAAAATGCATTGGCAAGACACACTTGCTGGTGCTATGCAAAGAAGGGATGCCTAAACCTCAGAAATAAAGCGGGAGATAAGACTCTTCAAAATTTTACATGAATTGAGTACGGAGTGATGATTACAGAGTGAATACCATAAGTTTCATGTACAATCAAAGTAACTCCAATGGGAGGGCTGGGAGTGCACTCCTAGATCAGATTTAGTTCTGATTCCTGTTCTATTGCGTAAACCAGAAAGGAACCCATTTGTTATCCTAGAACTGTCAACACTGCTGAAGGCTGGTGATCTCAGAAGAACAGAGTCATTTTTGTGGTTCACTTTGAACTTATGATTTTGGGTCACAAAGGTTGTGACTGATTCCTATAACGAACCAGGAGGAGGGAGTAGTCCTGGATAATATTAATTGGTTATGTTTTAGTGGTAGGGCTAGAACAGGGGAGAATTTTGGACAGAGGACGGTTATTTTATGTTGGACAATCATCCTGACGACAAGCAACCAAGTTTCCTTAGTTTGTTAGGGAATCATTTTTTTAGGAATAGGGAGAGTTGAAGCAAAAAAATTATTTTTATTCTGATTACTTAAAAGGATGGTTTTATTCTGCTGAATTGCATATGTGTGTTTGTTTGTTTGTTGTTACCTTTTTAAAAAAATGTAAATAGATTAAAAGAGTTGGATTTCTTTCCTTATTATTTAACAAAGTTTTATAGCCAAAATGCCACCTCTGTGTCGGACTCCTTCCTCCAGCACGCCACACAAGGCTGCACATTTTTCCAAAATTGTGATTTATGAGTCTGAAGAAGACACTGATTTAATTGATATCCACAATGAGACAAAACAAATGGGCCCGTATATTCCTTTATTACAATCTGTCAAAATTAGATTAACACCGACCCTTTCTACTTCAGCTCTAACAAAAGCAGTTCATCCCTTTATCGAAAAGCAGTTTAAACCCGCCCCAACATATCCTCTACTCCTCAGAGGGCATCTCAAACTTGATTTACTTGTAGTCAAAGGGTATGGGACACAACTTTAGCCACATCCGAGACACCACCTGACAACGAGAGTAAAACGATATACGCCCTGGGTAAGAATGGAGCCACATCAGCAGCTTACTAAATGCGTGTTGCCAATAATACAGCTCTTATGGCCAGCTTCAATAGAGTACAATGGGATCACAGGCAAGATCTCGTTAACAGCATTCATGTGCCCCTAAGGTCAGAAATTCTTAAAACACTATCAGAGGGCAAACAAAAACACACGTGATGCTGTAGGATAGCTGCCAAAGGCACCCTAATTAAAAGACGTGCATGGCTAAGGACCTCTGGTTTTAGACCGGAGACTCAGGCCACACTGCTAAACATGCCGGTAGAAGACAACGGGCCTCATTACTGGTCCGGCGGTAACCGTGCCAGTCCTACCGGCGGGTTACCACCGGACCCGTAAATATTTACCAGTGCCTGACTTCCCGGTGCCACCGGGAGATTACAACCCTGGCGGCCTGGAAAGTCAGGCGCCGGTAAAATGTAAGTCCCCGTTCTCAGAGTCCAGAAGGACTCTATGGGAGTGGGGATACGGAAGCACCAGTACTGTTGCTAACAAACGGCCATTGGCCTCCAGCGCCGTATAGAGGTGTTTAACAATGACCTGGAAGAGAATGGTATGAAAATAAATGTTAAGAAATCCAAGGTATTGGGCATGTCATTGGCTGGTAGGAAACACAGGGAGACCTTTCGGTGGAGGGTGGAAGATCAGCCCCTGGACATTGTTGAAACAATTGTTTACTTGGGAACTGTCATAAATAAAAATTTGAATGAAAAAGGCCATTACTCATTCCTGAGGGATACATTGAAAAAGCTAACCACCCAGGGGGCAGCCATTTACAAGAGATATGGGAGTTTCTCGCTGACAGCGGTAATCGCCTTCTATATGCAGAAGGTGGTTCAAGTGTTAACATATGGCTCTGAAGCTATACTAAACCTCACATGGGAAGTGTGGGAATTACTGGAGGGTTACTTTTGGTGCAAACTGTTGAGTCTGCCAAACTCGCTTCCGGTAGTAGCGATATGACATGAACTTTGCCTACAATCCATGGCGTCCGTAGTGTTATGGAAATCTATATCGCTGTATCGGAAATGTACGATGTTGGATGGGATGCTCCCCTTTGCTATATTAAGATCTCGGGAGCAGGATGGAAAGATTATTAAAGAATGGAAATTAAAAATAGAGAGAGTCATACACCACCATAGTATTGAGTTTGAGGTTCTTGCAGGGAATCCATTAAAAGTTAAAGTCCTGCTTGAAAAACCAGATTGGATAGAAACATCTGAAGCAAAAGAGAGCGATATCTTAAACTGTGGTTTGTGGAAAGAGAAGTAAGGTTTGAATGATCTACCGATGTACCGCCAGATGTTTCCATCGGCTCATTATAGAGACCTCCTTATTGGATGTCGTTTCAACATCTTGCCTACGAACAAAGTCCAATTATGAAGGCACCAAATACAAGAGGAAAATGCCTATTGTTGATATTGTGAGGAGAAGGGCCAGGCTGAATCATTAGCCCACTTGGCAACAAGGTGAATGGCTCTAACAGAACTCAGAACACGCTATTTAGGGGAGCAATTGGGCAAAACACGATCACTAACAGCTGAAGAATGGTGGGAGTTGGTGCTATTGGGGGAAAGGTTGGTTTGATATTGGCGGCAATGACATTTGTTGAGTTAATTCTAAGAGATGAAAAGTTGACCTAAGGGAATGGCTGTTGTTTTTGTTTATTTTGCTCGTCTTTGGGAGGAGACTGTTACTTTGAAGTACTAGGATCAGGTATATATATAGGATATGATTCTGGTACCTGTTTTAATCTTTGTAGTTTGAGGAAGTTACATAAACTGTTAAAGGTTTCTTTTTCCTTTCTTGTATGTTTGCATGAAACCAATACAACTTTACATTAATAAAAAAAAAATAGGGAAGGAAACTTTGAAGTATGAAGAGTAATATTGAAAAGACAGGTAAAATGAGAAATCAGAGAGGGATATACTTTTGGTATAAGTGGTGAAGGAATTGGCTCACAAGTAGAAGCTGTGGGATGGGCATGCGCTGGCAGAGCTAAAGTATCAAAAGTTGGAGAAAAAGATGAAGAAGAAGACGGGCAAGATGGAACAATTGCAGCACAACGAGTAGCCACTTTAGAGGGAAACGTGGCAAGATCAGATTCAGGGTAGAGTTCAGTGAGTAACCAGGGGAAAGCGTAGCGAGAAGATGAGAGAGCGATTGGAACAGACACCTAGGATAAGCAGATTAAGTACATAAAAGATCTGAGTAGTATGACCGTTTAGCATAGAGAAGTGCA
This sequence comes from Ambystoma mexicanum, assembly GCF_040938575.1. Lineage (NCBI taxonomy): Eukaryota > Metazoa > Chordata > Amphibia > Caudata > Ambystomatidae > Ambystoma > Ambystoma mexicanum. The sequence continues at coordinate 1,261,832,263 of NC_090935.1, read as the reverse complement.
TTGTCATATAGCACGTGATAAGAAAAGGGCAAAGGATCTGAATCAGATAATGTTTTACGCCAGCGCTGGTTAAGGTGACGGAGAGCTTGCTGCATTGAGCGACGATAGGGAGTAATCCAAGGTTGGAGTTGCTTCTGCGAATAAGAGAAATCTGAAGCAGGACATAAGGAATGAAGAGATGAAGGAGAAGAAAAAAGAATTGAGGCTGTGTCGTCGGCAGAAAGAGCAGCAAATGAAGAATGAGAAGGAAGATTAGAAATACAAGAAGATACAAAGAAAGGATTGTTAAAAGCACAAAGATCACAACGCGAATATATAGATCATTCGGGGGAAGATAAATTAGTTGATGACGTAGAAGGGAAAATAGAAAAGAATGAGATGGTGATCGGAAGAATAAACAGGGTGAGGAGACGCAGAAGATATAGCTGGTGATGAAGTAAAGATAAGATCAAGACAGGAACCAGTCACATGAGAGTGGGGAGTAGGGAGAGTGGTGCAGAAAGTGAAATGTCCACCCAATTGATTGCTCACCATTGCACATAGTGCATTATCTACTACATTTGTTAGTGCGGATAAATTGACTTTTAATTAATTAAAAACAACCTGAACATACAACATCGCAAAGCAATGTTTCCTGGTGGAGAGTCCCAGTCGTTTAAGGCCTTCACGAAAGGAGTAAAATGGCTTTATCCTCCAATTGCTAACCCACCCTCGGGTTGGGATTTAAATAATGTCTTCAGACTTAAGGGCCGCCTTTTGAGCCAATGCATAAAGCATGCCTCAAAGATCTCACTTACAAAGTCACTTTCCTTTTAGCTATTATATCTATTAGGAGGATAAGTGTGCTTCAAACATTGTCTGTGAGAGAACCTTTTTTCACATTACATAAAAACAAGGTTATCTTAAGAACGCGCCCCCGCTTCTCACCAAAATAGATTTCTACGTTCCGTGTCAACCAATCCATTGAATTGCTAGTTTTCTTTCAAATTCCACAAAACTATATAGTAACAGCATGGGAATAAGAAAGCAGAGTGTACAATGATACACGGGCACAATGGGCACACATGATGACAAGGGTTGGGTAACCCATTGGGATACCTAGCAGCGTTACAGGAACAGGATGGCAGGGAGCTCTGCGACGCACGGACACACAGTGACAGGGGGCGGGCTTACAGAGAAAGGGTGGAAATAGGTAAATCCGATAACTGCATGGAGAGTGAGAAAGCGGGGTACACAGAGACACATGTACGATGGGCATACACGGGAACTAGAAGGTAGGGTAATTCCATTCAGTCTATTCAATCGATTCATCTAATCAATGCTTCTTCCATTTCTTCATTCGTCATTCTGTCGATCCGTCTGTCCGATCGATGCATCAATCCATTTCTTCATCCATTCATTCCATCTATCCCTTCCATCAGAGCATCCATCCATTTATTCAATTTCTTTGTCTATTCATTCAATCTATCCGTTCCGTCCATCCGAGGCCATTCCATCCATCAGTTCAATATACATGCATGCCATCCATCAAATCCATATACATACATTCTGTTCATTCCATATTCATCCATGCTATCTATTCCATCCATTCATTCTATGTGCATCTATGCCATCTATTCCATCCTTTCATTCCACATGCATCCATCCATTCCGATCATGGCATCCATCCCATCTTTCTTTCTCATCCATATTATCCATTTCATCCCTACTATCCGTTCCATCCATCCTATCCTTTCCATCCATTGCGTCCTTTCCGTCCATTCCGTCCTTTGCGTCCATTTCATCCCTTTCATCCATTCTATCATTGCGTCCATTCCATTCCATCTATTCCAGCCATTCTAACCATTGTGTCCATTCCATTTCATCCATTCATTCCATCCATTGCGTCCATTCCATTCATTGCATCCATTCTGTCCATTGCGTGCATTCCATTCCATCATTCTATCCATTGTGTCCATTCAGTTCCATCCATTCTATCCATTGTGTCCATTCAATTGCGTCCATTCCATTCATTGCGTCCATTCAATTTCATCCATTCTATCCATTTCATCCATTCTAGCCATTTCATCCATTCTATCCATTTCCTCCATTCCATCTATTTCCTCGATTCCATTCAATCCATTCCATCCGTTTCATCCGCTCCAACCACTCCAATCACTCTATCCACTCCCATCACTCCATCCAATCCAATCACTCCATCGGTCCAACCACAACAACTGCACCGTTCACTCCATCCATTCATTCAGTATATATATATTCCATCCATTGCATATACACACCTTCCATTCATTCCACATGCATCCATGCCATCTATTTCTTCCATTCGTTCCACATGCGTCCATCCAGTCTATTCATTCCATCTTTTCCATCAATTCCATTCATCAATTCAGTATACATATATTTCATCCATTCCATATATCCATTGCATATACATGCCCTCCATTCGTTCTTCATGCATCCATGCCATCTATTTCATCCATTCGTTCCACATGCATCTGTCATCTATTTCAGCTATTCATTCCACATGCATCTATCCAATTCTATTAATTAAATCCTTTAATCTATTCTGACTGTCTAATTCGTCCACCAATCCTTTCCATTCATCCACTCATCCACCCATTACATCCGTCCACTCCGTCCGTCCAATTCATCCGTCCATTCCAACCGTCCAATTCGTCTGTCCCTTCCATGCGTTCTGTCCTATTCTATCCATCCATTCTTTCATTTAATCCATTCTGACTATTTCATCTATTCCATATAGATACTTTCAATTCATTCCACATGCATCCACGCAGCCAAAGATGCAGGGTATACCTAGAAATGAGAGTCTTATATAGTGGGAGAAAGCTCTAGGTTCCACAATAGGTGGGTTGTAACATACAACCGCCAGAGATGGAGGTCACACCTAGGTTTGAGAGTCCTCCAGGTATCACAATACACTATGCTTCACCATACAATAGACATAGGGGAGGCTGTACCAGGATTTGAGAGTCCATGTTTGCTTAACATTCGCATGTAGTGGAGGCCAATCTTATGATTAATAAGGTTGCTACATTATTGCATGATCTTGATCCCTCAAAGCCTCTGAAATCTCCATCATGGACCTTGCATAGGGAATCTACCAAGTTTAGGGTCCAATTGTGTAATTGCTGCTGACGATGTGTTGGATCAAATAGAGCCAATTATTTCCCGGAAGTCAACCTTATGTGGCAATTCAAACCCAGGGCAGGGGAAGAGACCTCAGAAACTTAACATTGTGGAAAAGCGGGATATAGCCAGGGATAGTCTAAGGGGTTCCAGTGCCTCACTCCCTGCACTCTTGAATGTAGGGATTATATTGCCCAGTTTGACGATACCGATTCCTTCTCTACAAAGTGGGGGGAAAAGCTACACCATTCCTCTAGAGGTGGTTGGGACACCGCCAAGCAGGAGGTCAGGCCCAGCACGGGATAATGTAGGGGCAACGGTCCAGGTGAGTCTATTGAGATCGTTGAGCAGGGCATCGTCCCTATGGTGCACACCTATCTGCCAAAACTAGTTGTAGGTAACAGATTCAGCACACTGTCAAATGAAGGTAGCATGGGGGATATTGGAGGGATCCGGGATATTGTTCAGGGGCCTGATCATTCTTCTAATAAAGATCAGAATAGAAAAGAGGGCCTCTGCAATAGTGGTGGTTGTGATAGATGCTGTGATCTCTTCGCCATGCTGCTCCAGCTTAAAGCGGATTATGCAGCCCTCTGTAAAGACTATATAGCTCCGTCAAAGAAAGTAGGAGATCTACAAGTGTTTGTGGATAAAAATGTTGACATTCGGAGAACTACTCCTAGCCTTAGTGAAATGTACAGTGTAACTCCACTACCAATTAGAATGCCTTCTATCATTGAGAATGTAACCAAGGCAATTGATGAGTTCTCTTCTAAAAATCAGTCAACGGTCTCGCCCAGGACAGGTAATAGCACCAGTTTTTCCGGCAGGGGGTGGGCGGAACAGCAATGTAACCAGGGCCTTGTTAGTGCGCCGAGTGAGAAACGTTGCATATCTCTAATGAATCTCCCAAGCGTGGGCGCTGGAACTTGGTAGTTGAATGACATATTGGTTAATAAAGTTACACACTGGTTTAGGGGAAGGAGAGGCTGTTATAGCATTATCTGTAGTGATATTGTGAGTTGTAAGAGGGTATCCCTAACTGGTCCAAAATTGTTGGATCATGTCAGGGTGGAGTTGGCCACGGAAGATCTGGTGACTGGGATACTAGCTATGGAACAAACTGGTGACTGGGATACTAGCTATGGAACAACGCTCCCATCCCCTATCATCTTAGGTATTGTCATCCCATTTAGCCTCCCATAACCAGCATGCTCCCAGACGGAAGTTGTACAATTGGGTCAAGTGCAACCAGTAGGGAAACCAAGGAGTGGTGTTGTTGACAAGACTGCGGAAGATGTTTTGTCAAGTGCACATTATGCACAAACTTCCCATGCTCCCCTACAGCGCAATACCACTATAGGCACCAGTGGTGCAGATATGTGGGGGTAGACATGGTGCAATGTCTAGGCATGACTCTTTTGGTTTACCTGGTTGATGGGTTGTGCACAGTGATACTGATGTAGGGCCCCAAGCGATGACTAGGGAGACTCGAGTGGTGTCGCTGGTGCATGTTGTATCCTGTAATGCTGCAGGCCTCAGATAACATTTGTCAGACGAGGACTGGGTAGTTTATGGAAGAAACATGGAGTGATTTGCCTGCAGTAGACCTGGGCGAAGAAGGTATTACATATACAAGGTTACACAACATTTGTGAAATTGGCCAAACAAGGTAGAGGTGGTAGACCTAGTGGGGGTGTTAGCATATGGGTTGATCCAGCACTGTATTCCAATGAAAAAGTTATTGACGGGTTGTGTGACAATTTTCTGGAACTTCAGATGACATGTACTGATGGGATAGAATGGCTGCTAATCAATCTATATAACTGTCCGACTAGAGGTGGTGGGTTGGGTTATCTGACCCGTTACAGGGTAGAACGCTGGAGGGAGAAACAATGATGGCAACCAAAGATCCTGGTGTCAGGTGATCTCCACATGCAGATAGAGCCCCTGGAATTTATGGAGGGGCTGTGCGATGACGAAGAAGCTCTTTGGGGGTAGGAGAATTAAATGCACATAAACCAAAGAGGAAAAAGAAACTGGCAGAAGAGGTTGCTGAATTGTTTCTGTCAACGGATTGAGGGCATGTAATGGTAAATTTCTCGAGGATCAGCCTCCAAAAAACACCTTTCAGGTTGGTTCTTGCTCAAGCTTAATTGACTATATTTTGGTCAATGTAGAAGCTTGGAGCAGTTAGGGGCTTCCATGTTTTATCCCGTACAGAGAGCGATCATTGTCCTCTTGTCTTGATTAATAACTATGCTTTTATGGGAGCAAATCCTACCCCTGAAACTCAGGCAAGTGTTATTGTACTTGTAAAAGGCCATGCAAGGTGGGCAATTAGGTGACTGAAGCTGGATATTGACACTCTACTTCCAGGCATGTATCGTCAAATCATGCCAGTATTAGAAGTACTCTCAATATTTCCAATGAGCGAAGCCCCGAGCATATTGCAGGTCTTTGAAGATCTAATAAAAAGTTTGGGTGAGCATTTTTCTACATCAACCATTGTTAAAAAGCAGATTGTCAGGTCTTCATTGGGGTACGATGGGGAGTACCACAGGGCCAAGGGAGTTGTGATACTTTGTGCCAAAGATGTTCAGGCTACAAGTACACAAGCCTTACGTGAGGCCAAGATTGATTTATAAATGCCTTCTTACGTCAAAGAAGGAGGCTTATACTCATTATATGTGGGGTAAGTTGCTCCCAGCAATTAGGTCAAAGGACTTCTAATTTTTGGGCATTACTGGGCACATAGAAATCACCAGGGTTAGGTCAACTGAGTGGTGTATTCCAGAGTTTGTGTGGTGTGACCATTTTAAGAATCTTTTCCAGGAAACTGGGGCACCCACAAGTTGTGAGCAACAGAATGCTAAAGTATATCAAGGTGGGAACAAATCCCTGTTGATATCCTAAGAGGCTGAAATAAGTTGTGCCCTAATAAGTCAGAAAGCAGATGAAGACTTGGACCCCAACAGAGTGGCAGCAGATTCTTTTCAAAAATGAGCCTGAGATTTGGGTACCCTTTCCTTGGTAAAGTGTTAATTGTAGCGCTGGAACTAAATAGGGTGCCTACTTCATGGACAAGGCCTGAAATAGTTCCTGTCCACATGAAGGCTCTAGGGATGAACTGGGCAAATATCGCCCCATGTCCCTGCTTGATGCAGGTGGGAACATGTTTGTGAGGTGCTTATTGAGCCATTTGGAAGCCCTGATAGGTGATAATCATATTAGACACCATTTACAGGCAGACTTCCAAAATGCAATAGCATGGTAGATCAATGCTTATGTGTCAAATTGCTGCTTGATAAATATGTTGTACTAAGGAAAATGTACATTTACGCAGTGTTTATAGATTTGCTTACAGCCTTTGATAGGGTGCCCAGGTCTAGGCTCTGGAGGGTGTTAGCAGGAACTCGGTATCCCTTGTGCCTTGATGGGGGCAATTCCGATGCTGTATGACAAAAATGCAGCAGTGGTCTTCTGGTATTTAGACGGATCTATTACTGAGGCAATAGATATACAAATGGGTGTACGGCACCCTGGCCCCTAAGCTTTTTTTTAAATTTGTAAATGGGGTATTTTATGATTTGCTTAGCACCCCTACTGATGTACCAAAGCTCAACAGCGATCTAAATCCAGTTTTGTTATTTGCTGACAATGCCGTTTTGCTATCTCTCACACCCTCTGGACTCCAACAGCAATTTAAAATATTTGAACAATTTTTTGTTGTGAATGGCCTGTCAATAAATGCCCAAAAGACCAAGACATTGATGTTTAGGGGCCTTAGGGCCAAAAGAGCATTGGAAGGAGGCTGGTGCTGAATGGCCAGGTAGTCGAGCAAGTTTATACTTAAGATTACCTAGGCCTTAGGTTCACCGATGCCTGTAGGTGGACTGCACACATTGCCAAGGTAGGTGCAAACTTGTCAAGATACATTGGTGCACTGGGAAGGTTTGCAGTGGACTCAGGGAACAGGTCATGTAGTGTTATGCTGGAAGCTTATAAACTTCAGGCCAGGCAGTCTGCTGTTTACGGGGCAGAACTCTGGGGTGCTACTAACTGCATGAAGCTTGCAGTTTTCTAAAATAAGTTTATAGAGAGCACTGTAAGGAATCAGGAGTAAAACTCAGACACAGGGACATTGTGTTGATTGTTATAAACTTTCATTAACTGAAAAGAGGGTTGGAGAAAGACTGATCTCGCCTTATCACTATGAGGGGTTTCCTTACCTAAATGAAACTAAAGGATGTCAATGTCAGAATGTCCAAAAGCAAGAGTTCTCCATCCTGTGTCCGAAATCCTAACCTGACCCTTACATTCTAAACCTAAGATAATGTGAAAAAGGGGTATGGTCTCAACTGGTTGAAGGTGGTTCTTTCCACAGTCCCAACACAAAGTGCCAAAAGGATGCAATAAGAAACAAAATAATCCAGGATCCACAAGTCTAAAGAGGGACCTCCCTACCCCTGATGTTTCTTAGTATGATTTACTAGTCATCATACTCGGGTGTCCCCCTTTTTGCAGAGGTTCTTTGGCATTTTACACCTTCAAAATAATACGGTCCAATGGAGGTGCTTCCCTTGCCCTTGGTTTCTTTTTCCAATGTCCGCAATTTTCCAATCCAGGGATATCCTTTCCTTCCCCTGTGGCTTCCGTAGGTCCTTACAATTTACAAACACAATTGCATTCCTTAGGATTCTTAAGCTCTTTAATCACAGGAGTATGTTTCCCTTCCCCTGGATTTCCCAGCCTCAAGGGATTTTCTGTCTCTCTGTGATTTTCCAATTTATTTAAGTTTCTCGCTCGGGGGGGGGGGGGGGTGTGGCTCCCTTCCTCTAGAGTATGTACAATCTAAAGAGGTCACTCTCCCTCTTCCCAATTCTCACAGTACATTTCACATTGCCTGGGGTGCTCTCCTACCAGGCTTTCACAACTTTTACTTTGCATGTTATTGCCTAGTGTACTCTCCTACCAAGCTTTCACAACTCTTACTTTGCACATTCAATTTTCTCCTATGCCTGGTATACTCCCCCGCAACGGTTTCTTTGTATAGCTGCACCAAAGGTGTACGAGTCTTCCCTTGTACTTTAACACTTTCCCCATGCCTGGAGTTTCTACAATCTTAAGAGGTCACTCTCACGCTTCCCAATTCTTGCAGTACATTCACATTGCTTGGTGCACTCTCCTGCCAGGCTTTACAACTTTCCCTTTATACTTTTCACCTTTCTCCTATGCCTGGTATGCTCTCCTGTCAGGGCTTCTTTGTATATCTGCACCAAAGGGGTACGAGTCTTACCTCGTGTTCTCCCACTTCTCCTGTATTTGGTATACTCTTGCCAGAGCTTTCACAATAAGTTGCTCTTCCCTTGCCTGGGCTCACTGGTCTCTTGTGGCAGCTGCAGCATTTTCCTCGCTTACTTCCCCGGGGAGCCTTGTCTTGCTGGCGGTGTCCTGTCGGCTCTTTAGTACCCGCTTCTTCGTGGCCTCCTTCTCGCAGCATCTCCTGCTGCAGGCTCTCGGCCACCCTACTTTTCTTCCATCCTCTTGCGACGGCACCAACATCCACTGGCCTGCTCCCTTCTCCAGCTGTCATTTGCTGCTTCCGCCGACCTGCGCCAGGTAAAGTGGATCTGCTTCCTCTCAATCTCCTTCTTTGCGCTGCTGGGCTTTTGAATGTCGGATACTTCCAATGACTAGAGCGTGTCTCTTTTTCAGTGCTCTGCATTACTCCTGCGATCTTTCTCACCTGTCTTTCCAGAAGGAGAATGGAAGAAAGCCGTCCGCACTGAGTAGGGCAACAGGTTTTATGTTGCAATATTCAATACAGGTCTGAGGATTTAAAGATTGATTATCATAGCTGAGTGGTAAGGGGGTTACCAGGTTCCTGCCAGTGAGTCTCCTTCCCTTCCCTGAAGGTTCTCTCCCCCCATCTGGTCCTCCCTCGGGCAACCACCCCAGGGTCAGGATCAGGTAGGAGCTGCCTTTCCCTGGCCATATGGGAAGAGAGTTTCCCCAGAGAGGAAGTGTTGACATCACTAGATTCAAAACCGCACCGTATTGTGCACCTAGCATGTCAGCTTACTTAGCAATACATATGTGAAGGATAGAAACGATTTGTAAATCAAGAGCTGTATTTTTCTGGAACATGATTTGGACCACACCAAACTTAACATGATACAGAGAGACGTTTGTGGACGTCCTGAGCCAGAATTGCGGGCTTTCTCTCCCCTGGTTTACACATCTAAGAGAGGAGCTCAACAAGCTTGGGCAGATTACTTGTTGGGAAATGCCTGATCTTATGGTTGGTGGCACTAAACCACTTGTTAAGAAAGCCTATCAGAGTAAGGCAGAGAGTGAAGTTCTGAGTATGGCTAACAGATCGACTTCCCTTGGTATTTATTGGGCCATCTAGCAATGCATGGGCTTCGACACATATTTGGATGGCATGACACAGAAGCCCATGCAAGCATTTATTCTGTAAAGCGCTTTGGTGTAAAGCGCTATATACACTCAATAAACATAACATAACATGTATTTACTAAGCTGCGATTTGGTATTTTGCCTCTGACTGTCTTTCGGAATAAGTGGAATAAGAGCCGTCCACCCTTCTTTCATCATTGTACCTCGAGTTGGGAATGTCTCATTCATTTCTTATTAATTTGCCCCCTGTATTTAGACACGAGGAAACTCTATTTAAAACCATTTGTTGGCAGAAATATAAGATCTTCTCTGTAGGCTGCAGAGTTTAGCTGTAGGACGAATAATAAATTAGCAGTCCATACTTTGGCAAATGGTTTGGTTTTGGTTGATCGTCTGATAATTGATCGCGGCAAACTGTCTGGAAAGAACTGCAACACAAATGTGCCCCCCTCCCCTACTTACCTGTTTGCTCGCTGCCAGGACCCCTTCACCCCTCCAGCGTCAGATCCGTCCCTCTAACGCAGGTCGGATCCGACACCACAGGATCCCTTTTTTGTTTTTTCTTGGTCCCCCCGCCTCCCATGTTGAGGAAGCGGGGGACACCTCTGCAGCCCCCTAAGGCTTATACAGACTGATCATGGGGAGCGGGGGATACGACACCCCTGCAACCCCGCTCCACATTTTCGTTATGTATTAGCCTAAAAGCTTTGTTTTTAATCGATGGAATGATACTGGCCGAATTCGGTCAAATGTACCATTCGATCAATAAAAAATGAACAATTAGGCAAATACCTGGCACATTTCTTTCTAAGAGCCTGGGGGAAAAGGAAATTGAGCCTTGCTCAAGTTAATGCAGGTTAGGCCCACTCCTGCATCTGCATTATATTCTTTCACGACCTGCTTTTCCCTATTTGCACATTCATTTCACCATGAACTCTGTAATTTGTTTTTTAGTGTAACAACTTTGTATTGTTTAAAAATTATTGCATGGCAGAAAAACAGTTGCCATTGCTTGATTAAACATGATCAGTGGAGTATCGGAAGAATCAATGATGTAGCAGCAGGGAAAAGGATACATTCCATTGTCCAACAGAACATAAGGAGAGAACAACGAAATGACAATACCCATCAACCCTCCGTCACCCATCTTCCCCATACCTTTTGGACCTTTTGGGGGTAGGTCCTAGCATGATAGACCAGTTTGTAGAGGGATATACATCTGTCCACTTCAGCCTCACCCTATGGTCTTCTTCATCAGCACTATTGTTGTGTAAAAAAACACTTTCTCGCATTCATTAAACCCTGCTTCTCTCCATTCCCGAAGCAGCACCAGTTTCGGTCTAAGGGAACCTGAACCCCTAGCAGCGTGGAGAGCTTATGCAAACCCCTACCCCCAAAACCCTGGATCTGCATACAGCCGCATATCATGTGGAAGAAAGTGCCCCCCAAACTTCAGACAGCGGTCATCGTTTGCTTTGCCCCACAAGAATAATACACCTGGTGCAGTATTTTGTATTGAATGTGTCTAAGTCGGCTGATGTCCCGATGTCCCTTGGAGACATAAGAGCCTCTACCCATTCCTCGGGTTCCAGTGCCCCCACATCTCTTTCCCAGCATGCTCTGAGTCTGGTGATCTCCTTAGCCCCAAACGCATTTAGTAGCCTGATATAGGGTGGAGGTCACCTTGGTGCAATGTGTTCTGGCAGGAGGTTAATTTTGAGAGGAGAGCATTGTGGAATCTCCTCCAAGGATGAAAACTGGGATCCCATGGCATGAGCCAGTTGTAGATGTTGATCGTACTCATTGCCCAGCAGTCGTCCATACTTGTGCTGCAGCTCCCGAATGTGCAAAGCCACCCCTCCTGCACCACATCCACCAGGGTTTGTATCCCTCTTTCCTCCCAACTACGGAATTGTCCATTTTCAATATCTCAGTGATAGGAAAGATTCTCTTTACTGCACCTTTCCTTCCATCTTTATGGAACCCCCAAACGTTTGCTTTTATTTTTCAATCTGACCTGTACTTTTTGCAGTACAGTGAAGCCTTAAGCTTCACTGTACTGGCCTTTGCTCACATGTTATGGGGAAACTGATACGTCCTTAAGGCTAACAGTACTGGGAAAGAGTGTTTCCCTTAGTCTTGTGACTGTGTTGCTACTTGTGGTGAATTTTGTATCACATGTGGTAACTTTTTATCATTGCACACAGCAGCTTACACTTCAGTGCAATGGGGTTAATTTTTGTTTTGCCCTAGACTAACACTCAAAGGATTTTTTGCTTAGTCTGAGGTGCTTAAAAGATGGGCTGGTGGCAGCAGTGACTTTTCCCCACTTTTTGCCACAAGGTTTTTTCGTCCATTCTTTTGGCATCCAGTTGTTTAGCCGCCTTCTTGGCCTCAGAGGCTAGAAAGATCCGTATAAGGACTTCCAGTGCCTGGGAAAGCAGGAGCTTTTGGCGGGCTACTGGGGGGCGTTGTGTGTTTGCAGGCAGGATGTGGGCTGGGTCAGTCTGACCCCAATACACATCCTGGTATCTGTGTGTCTGAGTGGTGTGCATGAGTGTTCCCGCCAGTGGTCCTGATTGGACCACTGTGGGGTGTGTGTGTGTGGGCTAGTTCTGCCATTGGCTAGTGGAAGTTTCGACTCTTACCTGGCTTTTAGGATAAGAAGAGAGCCACTGCATGCATTTCTCAGAGATCCTTGAAGAACCTGAAGGAGCCAAGCTGAGAAGACCCTCAAAGAAACCTGTAACCTGTCGGAAGGAGGCCTGGCAACCAACTTCTGCTGAAGACCTGGTGGAGCCCTGTCTGTCTTGTGATCTTCAGTAGGCCTGCGAAGGTGCTACGACCCCAGGAGTGGAGGGACCATCCATTCCCAAAGGCTACTCGGTGCCCAGCACAAAACCACCTTCGGAAGTGACCGGGAATCGTCCTGTGGCTGGCCAGCTTTGTTTTTGGGCTACCGGGTTATCTGCGGTGCCGTTCCGAGTTTCCACCTGAAACTTGGCACACCCTCAGCTGCAACTGAAACGACACCCTCTTGCGAAATTCGGCATCCTAGCACCAAGGGGACCTGAGAAAGACCAGAGAGTCCGACTGCAGCTACTGAGCCCTGCTGCATTGCAGTGTGTGGCGTGCACGGTCCGAAACCTGCTTTTCTGACCCACCTCCAGTCCTGAGTAGGGTGCTGCATCGTTTGTTTCTGCATTTCTTCATCAAGAGTCTTTGCACCAGCAAAAGATCCTAACTGGAGAATCACTCGAACCTGGGAAAATTGAGGACCGCTGAATTCAGCGGCAAAAGCAAGCCAGGACACCCTTCCTTTGTTCTGGAAAGTCTTGGGAAGATTCAGACTGAGGGGGGTAGTTACTGAGCTTTTAACCTACCGCTACACTCCCATTGTAAGTCAATGGACTTATAATCTCCATTATCTTAAACCTATTCGCTTTGCTAATACTTGCCTTGGCAAGACGTCTAACTGTTGGGGGTCATTTTGGGCATTGTCTATCTTGAACCCTGGCTCTAAGAATCCATCACTGGACCCCAGAGACCCTACCTACATTTTCTCCTGCCTCCTGAGTGCTGTGTCTTTGTATCCTGAACAATAGGGCACAAGGCCCCAGGCAACTTAGGGTTGGGCAATATTAGTTTGGGATGATCTCTGTGGACCTTTTTGTGTGTGATACTCACCTATTCATTCCCTTACAGGAGTATTTTGATTTGTATTATGCACTTGAACCTGTGACTGTATATATGTATTTTAGTTTGATGGTATTGGTTGATAAGTCTACCTGCTTGTAGTCATTTTTCTTATAGTGTGATTGGCTATAATTAAATAACTGTATTTGTATACATCCTGTCTAAGTGTAATTTGTGACTCCCACTGTGTGACCTCATTGTGGACCCTTTACACTCTCACCCCTCTGAAGAACTTAGCCTAGACCGCCTGTCACTGCTACCTTAAACTGGTTTGGCTACAGCTTCCCAGAGTTGTCCTTGTCACAATATAGGTTACCCTTCTATACATCTGTCCACCAGGCCAGAGTATAGGAAATCAGTCTTAACACTCAGGCAAGAGTGTGTTGTGTGAAAGGGGCTGATCTAAGGTCGGCTTTTCCACCCAGCCTATATATTTGTGAGCGTCGGCCCACACCCACGGGGTGTGTTGCAGCATCAGTAGGAGGGCTGTTGTCCCCTTCGCATCCCTGTACAGCATTTGTATAGGTGGCATCATTCGCATCAATCCTGTCTCAATCACGATGTGAGGCTGCCTAGGGTCTCCATGCACCCAATCATTCGCAGCCCCTAGCTGTGCTGCCCATTAGTACCACTGAAGGTCAGACAGGCCAATTCCCCCACCCACATAGAGTGCTGCAGTGTTTTGATTGCGATGCGTGGCTGTTTCCCACCCAACAACAACCCGCGAAAGGTGGCTTCGATCTTGGCAAAAACGGAGTTGGGGACCAGAAGTGGAGCGTTCTGTAGCACATAGAGGAATTTGGGAAGAGTTAACATCTGAAAAACTGCTGACTTGCACAGTAGTCACTGGGAGCGACTGCTTATGTACCACATTGAGTGCAAACCTATCGAGCACCAGGAGAAGGTTCAGTTGGAGGAAATCGTAGAGACTTGGGCTCACCTGAATGGCGAAATACTTGAAACCAGAGACCAAAATCGGGTAAGGTCCATCCTGCAGAATATATTTGGGAAGACAACTGATTGTTGCCAATTTACCTTAAGCCCGCTAAACCTTTGGTAGACCGTCAGTATTCGTGTAACGGTTTGACAGGAGATTGAGGGCCTGCTCATGTAAATCAAGAGATGGTCCGCATACAGCGAGACCCATTCCCCCCGCTCCTCCCATTGCCACACAAATCCTTCCCACCCTGGATCTGTTCTAAGCTTGATAGCAAGGGGTTCATTGTCTAAAGTGAACAGCAAGGGAGAGAGGGGCACCCCTGTCTCGTCTCCCACCCCAAAGGCAAAGCTCTGGAGCATGCCCTATTCACCCTTATGGTTGCTTTGGGTGAACTATAAAGCAACCGAGTCTAGGCCAGGAAATTCTCCCCAAGCCCCATGCAACCCATAATCTCCCACAGTGAGTCCCAGCCCACAGAATCAAAAGCTTTCTCGAAGTCCACTTCCAGGAGAGCAAGCCTAACCGGTATCAGGGAGAGCGTGGCTTATGGCAAACTGCACCCAACGGAGGTTCATGCTTGTGGATCTGGAAGGCATAAAACCGCATGGTCCGGTTGAATCAGAGGACCTATTACCTCAATAATGTGATTGGCCAGGATTTGTGCTAGGATCTCTGCCTCGTTGATCAGTGAGACTGGCCTGTACCAGGCACACTGCTCGGGCGGATTCCCAGGTTTGGGAGCAACCACTATACAGGCCTTCCGGAGGTCTGGGGGAAGATATCCATGCCATGTGTACTGTGCGAACAAGCGGTGCAAAGGCACAGTGACCAGCCCCGCTCAGCCGCTTCCATACCTCTACAGGGAAACCATTAGGCCCAGGGGTTTTGAGAGTATGCAGCTAAGAAAGAGCCTCCATTATCTCCTCTTCAGTGATCTGTACATCCAGTCCTGCCACCTGCTGCACTGTGAGGTATGGAAGGATCACCGAGTCAAGAATGCACAATCCCTCAATCAAGGACAGTGCCCACGGGGGTTGATACAGTGGGCCTCATGAGTCAGATGGTAGCCGCGTCAGTAAAAACGGTACAGCTGCCGCCGGAGTCATTATTTTTCCAGTGCCCGGCAATGGGGAAATCACCTGGGCATTACAGTCCCGGCGGTCCTGGTAATTCACTATTGCCGGGCACTGGCAAAAATAACTCCCCATTCCCATTGAGTGGGACTCACTGAGCATGGGGAGGATGGATGCACCGGCACCATTGCTGAATGGTGCCGGTGCATCCGTCAAGGTCTGCGAGCAAGTGCCGTTCTGCCCGCCAGTCCAGACCTGGCGGGCTGAAAGGCACCCGCTCGCAGACCTCGTAGTTTGCCTCTCCGGTAACAACGGTGCCGGTATCTTACCGGCACCGTTGTTACCGGACCAGCAACCTTGTAATGAAGCCCAGTGTCTCAAAAAATGCGACAAATGCCCCAGAAATGTCAGCATCCTCCATGACGGCCTCCCCCTGTGCATCCAGTATAGCCTGTACATACTCATTCCCTTTGTCCCACCTCTCTGACCATAGCAGCATCTTTCCTGCTTTGTCCCCAGACTTGTGGACCTGACTCTGCATGGCCCAATGTGCCAATTTTGCAGTGTCCAGGGTGACATTGTGAAGCAACCCCTGTGCTGTAGTCGGGCCCTCACGAGAGGCACAAGAACCAAAAATTGAGAAATCCCTCTTCGGCCTGGAGGGACGCCAACTCATCCTCCTTCACTGCCTGTACATGCCTCTTACGATATGCTGCCACAAGCAAAATTGCCTCCCCTCTTGGGATCGCTTTATAGCCCTCCCACAGGGTGACTGGACTGTCAACCGTTCCCTCATTGGTCTGTAAGTTTTCTGCCGTAGCATTGAACAAACGCTCCATGAATTCAGGGAAACCCAAATAATGTGTTAAGTCGCCACATCGCTGTGGGCTTCGTCCGTCCATTTTTGAGCGATAAGCAATGGCAAGTAGTCCGAAATCCCTCTGGCCCAAGATTTTGCAGAGATGAGCCTATGGGTCAAGCAGAGTGGGATGAGAAAAATGATTGATCAGCGACTTTGAAGCATTTACCTGAGAGAAAGAGAGTATCCCCGGTCTGATGCATGCAACAACCGCCATGTATCCACCAACCCAGGAGCTGCAGCAAAGGAACACAGCTTCGTGGGTAGAGTCGAATTTCTTGTCCCCATGTAGGTCCTATCCAGTCTGTGGTCCATGGCCTCATTAATGTCCCCCACCCCAGCACCCATGTGTCACATTGGTCTTGCAGTATCAACGACATAAGGTCGTTCAGCAAGTCAAGGGTGAGAGGGGGAGATGTGTAGACCTATGCTATACCCCAGGTAGCCCCCCATAGTTCTCCCTTAAGCAACTCAAAGTGCCCACGCTGGTCAGGCTGCACTTCTATTAGCTGGAAGGGAATCCTCTTGGGTATCAGTATTAATGTGCCCCCCCTCCAGAAACCCACGTGAAAGGCCCATCTGTATTTAGATCTTTGTAAAGACATGCATTCCGTTATCGCCAGGTGAGTTTCAGTAAGGAGTGCAAAGCCTGGTGTATACCTGTTGAGGAACTGTAGTACCAGCCTTCACTTTATGCCAGGGCACAACCCATACATGTTCCACGTTAGCAAGGAGACTACCCCCTCATGAGCCATCAACACAGAGGTTGATTCAAGATTTGGGTAATGCAGAAAGTCCCGCCCTCCCAACTGCCTGCAATCCAGAATATATTTTCCCTCCCGCCCCATCACAAGGGTATTTCAATCAAGGCAACAAAACCAAGTACAACTACCATGGAAACTTCCCCAACAATCCCTCCTCCCCGTACTTCCCCCAAACTAGATGCACCTGCTGCCCGTTTCCTGCATCAACTGGATATGTGAGAACCTCATCAACCATGTGTGGGGTGACCATCATTGAAGCCGATGTTAGCCCAAGTGCCCTCCCAGGCACACCAATAGACAGAGACCCCTGTTAAAAGAATAACTGTCTATGGCCGATACCATCCTGGCAGCCAGCACAGCTGTTGCCGTCTGTCTCTGAAGCAACCTTCAAGGATGCGGGCCGCTCTGCGGGTTACATCTCGAGCAGCACTGAGGACGCCCCCAATTCCAACTCCGGACGTGGCCACTGTTCCCTAGGTGGCTTAGGCCCAGGTTCAGACAAGATCTGTGTTTCAAGCCAGGGACCCTACGCGCACATTCTAGAGAAGAATTTTGAAAGCTTCTTTAGCGAACAGGTCCGCCAACCATTGTTCCAAAAAGAGCTCCATGCTAGGCCCCTCCTATTTTTCTGGCACCCCAAGAATGCAGAGGTTGTTGCGCCTCCACCTGTGCCAGATGCTATACCCCCGTCTTGACGACAGCATTCCTCGCTGCAGTCCGGGAGCCCGCTCTCTGAGTTGTTCCACCCCCGTTGGGAGCGTCTTCTGAGCACCCACCGGGGGTCCGGTGTTAGATGGGGGGCCCCCGCACCCAGCAGCTGCTGGAGCACCCAGGGCTGCTGATACCTTTCTAGGCACCCGCGCCTTTGTTGTTCCTGCTCTCACCGCCGCGAGACCGGCTTGTGCCCTTTAGGTCCCTCTGCCGCCTGCCGGTGAAACAGCCCTGCAGGCACACCACCTGCCCGAGCACTTGCCAGTCTGTATTGCTGGGCAACTGGCTTGCAGAGACTGACCCCAGCGCTGCTGCAGCCCACTCAGGTTACCAGTGCTTGCTGTGGCAGTCCGCCAACTCTGCCGATTTCGCTTTCAAGATGGCTCCCGGCCTGGCACTAGTCCCACGGATGTCGTTTTAGGGTCTCCGGGCATCAATTTCCCATGGGATCAGAGCGGAGTATAGTCAATACACTCCGGCTCAAAAAAAATGTGAAACCTGCAATAGGATATGCTCTGGAAGCAGGGTTTTAATTTAAGGATAGCAGTTGCCTCGGAGGACCTGCAGAGACTCACGTCTACATCGGTTACTTGCACAACAGCACCCGTGGATTTTATCGCTGATGCTTTTAACTCTGTTTTATTGACATGCTCTTTGTTTTACTGCGATTCTATATGCTGTTAACTTGTCTTTTATGAATTTTGGAATATGCTGTCAATTGTGAAACTGATTATATATTTTGTATTCATGCTTTTATGGCTATGCCGAATAAAGTAAATTGACTGATTTGCTTTGTCATTGGTTCCTGACATATTTCTTCCCCGTCTAATTGGCTGAGACTCAGCTTAGATTATTAACTTGACAATATAATACAGAACCAACCCGTAGCAAGGATATGATGCGAATAACTGCCAGGAACCAATCTTGCTGACTTTTTCTCATATTGTACCCACGGATATGTCTATTTCCATTAGCAATTTAAATGTAATGATCCAAAGAATGTTCTTCACCTCACCTAACTCTATGAAATGGGACTGGTCCAGTCTCCTATAGTGTTGTCCTGCAAGTTGCTAACTAGGAGCACCTTAATTGTCTCTAGAAAGCCAATGTTTTGATTTTATATAAATAAACCCTTGCCATCCTATTGATTCTGTTTGGAGATGTATTTCCACCTTTAGAAATATGGATCTCTGAAGAGCGTTATGTATACAGTGTTTTTTTTCGGGCACAATAACCATAGTAACTGCTTGAAAAAAATTCAACTAAAAAAATATATGGCCAGTTGATGGCTTTCCCTGAGGCACACCGGCTTTATGACACAGGGATACCCTGATATTGCAAGCACTCTGAGAGGTTGATAGAAGCTTCATATTAGCAAGTAACTTGCATGTGCTTTTTGTTCACTAAAGGATTAGGTGATACCAAATAAATGGAGCTCCTTAATGCACCTATTGTGATTACAGCATGTGTGGTGAAATGATAGTGGCGTTCAGTTTTGTAATCCTGTAGTCGTGGAGTAGTCACTAATGTTTAGGAGGCGGGGATGGGCTAGGGAAGTGGAGGAAATGGTACAGGGATTTCACATTGTTTCAAAATCCACCTGAACGTGGGCAGAAGGTGCTAGAGTACAGATCTGACTGATGCGACTCACATGTTCAATGCATGGTGGTTATCTGAATTGTGTGATGGGCCAGTGGATTTGGGGACCAACAGAATTACATTATGCATGACCGTATTTGAATTTTGTTTTTCACATTGGTTAGTTGTGACCTAGTAACACTTACAAGCAATGTCCTTATGGTACGTTTCTGTAAATATCTACAGACTTCAGTTTTGAGGGGAAAACTGCTCTTCGTTAATTGAGGCATGTAAGAAATCGACTGTTTCGCAATCAGCTGTTGTTTGATGAGCATCTGCCTCTCACCCTCCCAGGAGCGGATTGATGACCTGGATTCTTATACTAACAGCTACTACATGTTCACTCAAGATATGAAAGGGTTACATGAGATCCTGGAAAACACAGATTCTGTGGACTGGACTCAAGTTCTGCAGATACAAGGTGAGGGACAGTGTTTGACAGGGTCTGAGAAGAAGCGCATATGATAGTCTTTGATCATTGGCTTGGCTACCCGGCGGGAGGGAGGGAGCATGTACTTTATTAACTTCCATCAGTTGCAGTCTCTGCGCATGCCCTGTAGATAAGAGAATCTCTCATTGCAGCACCTAGAAGTAGGAGAACTATGTTAAGAAACACCATATTAAGTCATATTGTTCTGTTTGCTCTTAAATCATTTTGTGTGCACCCTTGTAGAAGCCAAGAGCAAAAATGTGAAACATTGAGGTAGTTCTTTTGTGCTATAGTACATGAATTGGCCAATGGATGCACCCTGCAAACTCATTTGTGTTGTTGAACAGAGGGTGAGAGTTTGAAAGGGCACCCACTTGTTAGTTGGCCATTGGTTATTAGCTTGACAAAGTGGGGTGACAAAGGAGGCCAGTTACATCCCAAAACGAGGATGGCGAGAGGTTTCTGGGGAATCATCAGGTTACCATCACTTTCTCATGTAGCGGACTATCACATAAATAAACACCTGTTAGATAAAAAAAGAACGCTGACCCATTCAAGGTGTGTTTAAGGTCCTTTTAGAGAAGTATAGTGTTCCACAATAGGATTCTAGACCGTCAAGCTATGGGCACTGTTGCCATTATTGACCTTTAATGGAGCAAACCTCTATCACATATTCTGCAGAGATCTCCTCCCGCTTCTGGAACTTTCTGCGGTGGTCTATGCAGGCTCCATCAAATGCCCATGAGACATACCGCAGGACTGGAATATTTGACCCAAACACTACACAGAGCTCACACGCAGTATTTACATAAACTGACACTCCATGCAACTGTCTCAAAAAACATTCACTTTATAAAACCCCTGTCCAGAATTTGGAGAATCACCTGTTCCTTGAGTCCGCACCAGGAGGCAGAGCCGTTGTGCAGCGCACCAGCTCACAGACCGGTAGGCCTTGCATTTTCTTCTCTACACAGCAGCCAGGTCACAGGCTTACAGGAAAGCTGTGGCAATGCAAAGTTTCTGTTCTCAAGCTCACGCGTATTACAAACCTCTTCAGTTAAGGAAGACTCATTGCAGGGTATAGGCAGAGCGAACATGAAGGTGGGAGTAGGTTGGGAGAGCAGCTATACAAGTGGACCTCTTCTGTCTACCAAGATGTCAGGAAGCCCTTTTATAAGTTTGTCCCGGCATCCATACCATCCATTACTTTCAACTGTTCATTACTGCAAACCGATACCAAGACCCCCACTAATTCTGAGACATAGATGCAAGCTTTCACAGTAAGACCAGCAAGGGGGGTTGGGGGGGAATTTGGGGGTTAGGGGGTGGTAGTGGATCCGCAGTGCTATAACAAGTTCTGAAAAGGAGATACAAGCAAGAGTTTGGAGCA
The DNA here is from genome assembly GCF_040938575.1 of Ambystoma mexicanum. Classification (NCBI taxonomy): domain Eukaryota; kingdom Metazoa; phylum Chordata; class Amphibia; order Caudata; family Ambystomatidae; genus Ambystoma; species Ambystoma mexicanum. The sequence goes on along the minus strand of NC_090935.1, from coordinate 1,261,811,192 downwards.
CATTGGAAGAGGACTTTTTTTTAATAAAGATATAAAGGTGGAGGTCATGTGTGAGGAGGAGCTCAGAGCGAGGAGGTTGGAAACAGGAAAGCCTAAATGGAAGGTTTGACACCAGGAGAGACGGTGGAAGAAGTAGAATTAAAAGAGGAGGTGATGGGATAAGGGACACACTGTATTTGTGGTGAAAAAGTGAGGATGGTGGGGGGTGAATTAGGGAGGGATCTGGGGTTGAAATACCCCTTTTTGAGTTAAACCCACCAACGCTAGAGATGGCAGTAGGGGTCTGGACCATTTTCCAACCCGTTGAAGGCTGCTACAAATTGGCCTAAAACACACAGCCGTTTTGCTATGCAACCTTCACCGGGTGGCCTACCCTCATAGAACCACGCAAACCTAGAAAGGATTGGGTGGTGCTCCGAGGTAGTACGTGGGTTCCCAGAGGGGCAATGAAAGGGAGAGGGCCCTTTGGGGGTAGTGAGGGCACAAGTAAGGAAAGGGTTGCAAAATGTAAAGCAGTGATCACCAAGGGCCAAGTCTCTCGTGGTGGGAAGTAGTAACACTCTAGACCTACCCTTTCTGTAATGGCTTGGCAGGTGAAGAACAATGGTCCAGAGGGTTGCCCAGAGCAATTACCAGAGGTTTAAAATTAATTATAAACCTTCCAGCCATCATCTCTTTGTTTTTGCTCCCTGGGGGCAGCCTTCCCAAATCTCAGCCTCTGCTTTTCTCTTATCCGAAGACTTTCTCTGCCGCTAAGACTATACAACTCAGAGTTAGAGAGACCAAGGCCATGGAATAATCTTGACAGTGTGCAAAAAAATGTTCGGGAATCCCTCGAAGCAGACAAGGCACAGAGATCCCATAGCTGCGGAGTATGTGATTCCCCATGAAAGCCTACAATGGAAGAGCCTGAAAGATTATGCAGAGCTGTACGCGAAAACCTCCTGGAAGACTTGCAGCATTGAGCACAGACATTGCCAGCCATTTGCAATGAGAAGACCCCATAAGCCACAAGAGACCCAGAGGCACTACCCAATATAGTGTTTAGGGTTTCCTCAAGGAGAATCAATTACTATGGATCTTGGTAAGGGTCTGTTGAAGGGAGGGAACCCGAAGGTTGTGTTCCATTTCTTCCACCCTTTTGTTTGGGCTGTCCAGTACAGGGATCAAAATTAAGGTTTGATAAGCAGGAGTTAAAAGCAGCTCCTGGGTATCAAACATTAACAAGTGACCAGGAGCTACCACTGGAGAACGAGGAGCTAGTAAATAGCGTTCCGCAAATCTAACTTCTGCAAAAGATGCAAACATATTTTGTCCATTATGTTATGCTTTAAATGTCTCATAGATCTGTTCTTATGATTATTAGCACTTGGGGCAGGGGCAGCAACCCATCAGGTTGCTCAGAACGCGGGCTGTAACTGCCAATCTAAGCCCACATTCCAAGCAAACTTCTGCAGTTTCCCCCACCCTGCCATCTCACCCCACCTTCCCTTCCCTTCTGAGCCCTGTCATCCAGATCCATGGCAGACATATTTAGTAAGACGTCCCATTCTTTCACAAGAATACTTTGCTCTCAGCACCCCGGGTTACCAGATAGGCAACCCGGGGTGCTAATAGCGGTAAGACCCTCTCTGGTGGGCCGTATCGGGTGTTATCGGCCCGGGGACCCTCGTTAAATGCTCTTGTTATGCTCAGGTCTTTAACTCGGGTCCCGGGCCGATAACACCCTTTAAACTTAATTCATAGATTGTCCCAAACGTAAAGAGTTAAATAGGTGCGTTTGTTCAGCATCAGTTGGCCTGGGAGCCAAATGTAGTTCCTGGTAGCTGTTGGTATCAAGCTAGCCAGGCTCTTCTATGCTACAACCGGGAGCTAAATAGTTCGCAGCTCCCCATAATTTCGAACCCTGCCAATATATGTTAACCCAAATAACTTGCACATCAACCAAATTCTTATGACCTGGTCTCCTTAATAATGTGTTACCTTGTTACACTCCATAACATTTTCCAAAAGCATTCCATATACACTGTGGCTCAGTGTGTTTGGCCTAGGGGTAGCTGCAGTGTTTGAAATGCTGGGGTGCTGAAGAGGTGTACTAGGCGTGCTCAAGGATACTGCTAAGAAATTGGACCATTGCTTCTTTGTCACAGTCCTTGTTTCTCGTTAAAGTAATAGTAAAGTATCTTGATGGGTTGTAAACCGTGCACACCAAAACACGACTTTGCTTTGAATAAAGTAAATTGGGAGAAATATAAGACCGATCTGCTCACTATTTCACAAAGGTAAATGGAAATGGCATTTGAGGGTCCATGTTTCCCTTTTCAAAGCATCCATAAATTGTTCCCCAGTTTTGCTCAGCTTATGAAGTAGCCAGCCTTGCAGGTCTGTCCCATACCACATACCCAACCTAGATCCCTAGCCCTGCATTGCTGCCGCAAACATAGCTTCTGGTCAAAAGAAACCAAGCTAATCCTGGGCATAGACAAAGTCCTTTTAAATCAAGAGAATAAAGTCTCTTCTGAGGAGGTTGACTAATGAAAGAGAGTCTACAACCAAATGTCATGAATGACATGGAAAGTTGACAATGCCTTTGAAAGGAAAGAAGGGCTTCCTGGAGATCAAACATGTCCAGTAGCCATAATATAAGAGATCAGTAGTAAAGACATTTTAAAAGACGAGACCATTTGAAATTGATATTTTTACCCTCATTTTTCCTCCTTCTTTTTACTCTAGCCTATGACTGATTAATCTCCCTTTTCCTTTTTCCCAAGTAGTCCTTCTGTACATTTGTACTTTAAACTGGTTTTTTTTGTTTTCAGAAGCAGCCCACTGTTTTACTCTTGACCCTTCAATAAAGTAGCACATTATCTTTTTTGACTTGGCCTGCTGATTTCACCTAAACTGTCACCAATTTACTCTGTTATTGGAGCCCATACATTCAAATACCTGTGGTAGTAGACTTTAGTGCTAGGCAGGTTGCTCTCCTTTAGATGTTTTGACCTACAACTCCCACAATCAATCACCATGTATTATTCTGGTGACAGTTGATGTGAGTTGTTGGCAAAAACTTCAGGGGGGCTGCATGTTGCCCATGACTGATTCCCATTGGCAGGCTGAGTTAACAGAGACAGTAGGCTATAACCATCCTAGAACTGCCGACCATTTAAAGCATCGTTCCCGTAGCGCTTTGGGATGACATCGGGCGTGCTGGTCCCTGGGCCCAGGTGGCTTACATATAGAATATTACCAAATCTTCCACAAACCCACGAGTCCCTAAATTACTAGAATTATTTCAATATTCTATGTATGTTGTCCCTCTTTCTGTCTAATTTACAGAAGCTAACATTGTAATTCCCAAAAATAAGAACCATACCAACCCCCCAAAGAAAATTGGCATAAATGTCCATTGTAAAGTATTCAAAAAATATCAGCAAGGATTAAAACTGAGCAGGCAGGATTTGTAAAAAGCGATTTGTAAAAAGCGGACAAGCAAACTCCAACACGCCTTCTCATGGCCATTATTACCTTTTCCAGCCAAAGTCTAAATGAATCGTGCAATTAGATGCTGAAAAGCATTTGAGCACTTGGAATGAGCCGTCCTCTTTAAAGCCGTTGAGTGACATGACATTTGCAATCCTTTCATACACCTGGTCAAATGCTTATACTATGCCCCCAGATCATCAAGTATATCTGTTCTGTACAACATAATATTGTCCCTCTTCCAACTAAATGGAGGTATAAGACAGGGACGGCCGTTCTCCCTATCCTCTTTATCTCACTCTGAAACACCTACTTGAAAGTATATGAAATCATGTTGAATTTGGGTATTAAAGTACAAAATGAAAATATTAAAATGGATGCTTACGCAGACCATGTCATCCTCTTCTTGTCCAGTCCCACTACATCAATAAGCAAAGTTATGCAATGCTGTGATATGTTTGCACAGGTTTCTGGGTACAAATATTCAGGTATTAGACTGAGTTACTTCCTTTAATCAGAACATGCACAAAAGTGGATCTTCAAAAACTAGCTGTAGGTTCGATGAACTACTCAGTCATGTACATTGGTATTGATGTTACTAACTCTACGCAATTAGCTATCTAAAAGATAGTCCTCCACAAACCATGAAGTAAAAGATAAACCTGAGATGGTCACTGCTTTTCCTATCATGGTGGGGTAAATTGGACACTATAAAAATGGTTGCCCTGCTAGTTTGCAGTCTGCTAGTAACGAGTCACAATCTGCTTGAAGAATAAGTTCATAAAGAACTCAACTACATCCTGTCAATTGTTGTGAGAAAAAAAGCCCACAAACATCGATGACAACCTGATTGTAGAACCAAAAATACTCCAAACTTTGAATCTTTCCTCCAAGATCATCCTCCAATAGATAAATGTTCACACCTCAACAAAGACTGAAGTGCCCATAGGTTGAATGTGAAGAAACTCTTTCCTAGGTATTGCGGCTTCTTAATGAAAAACACTTAAGAAATCCAGGATCAACCAGTACTAGTAGCCCCGACTAAAGCATTTAAGAGATGCTGGGAGCATATGCAGGACAGCTCTGAAAAATATTTTCACTCTGTCTGGCTAAACCCAAAAATAACAATCAATGAGAAACTACTCAATTGGAAGAAATGGATAGAAAAAATATTTTTGGGGATGCATCAGTTATATCGCAGGAGCCAACATACGTTTGCAGAAAAACAAACCATATATGGCCTTTGAAGAGACCAATTTGGACACCATTTTGTGTATTTAATAAAATGATTAGTGAGTGAATGTCCACATTTGGGATAACACTGAAGATTTTATTCTGTGTTAACAAAAATTTAGAGTCCGCTCTATATACAAAATTGGGCAATGCCAAAACTGTTCTGAAATCCACACTTGAAATAGGAAAGTAACCTATGCATGAACTTCGATCAGCATCAATTAATGATATCTATAATAATCTCAAAATCATATAAGGCTTTAGAGCATTCTAGCACCTGGAAAATATACATATCTGCCATTTGACCTCACCCGCTCTGCGGGAGATGTAACCAACCCGAAGAAAATGGTACATTAGAACACATGCACATCTGCACAGAAATTACAAGATTTTACTCAGATATATTTCACAATATACATTGAAGACCTTTCTCTCACACTAAAAAATCTATATCTTACATTTTCTGGTTAAAAATCACTTCCCACAAATCACCCATGCCAATTTAATAGATATATTGTTAGCAGTGGCTTTGGAGGCTATTACATTACAGGTGAAAACGACCCACCCTTTAGAGCAAGATGGAACTCCATCTATCTGACAAACACACATGAAAAACCTTATTCGTTATAAAACCACACACTTTGAACAAATTCTTCCAGATTTGGCACTCCATGGACATTTTCCTTGACAAATCTAGGACGACTGAAAGGTGTACATTCAACAGCTCAGAAGTACGCGGAAACCATCATGGATCTGTCAACAAACCTTCTCTGTCCGCCGAGTTCAACCTTGATTTTACAGTACCACAGATAATAACTAAACCTACACTAATCCCTGAATGACATGCAGCAAAATTACACTCTCAAATCTTTAATATGGTCGCCTTATAATAATCTTCATGTTTATATCAGACACACATAACCTTCCTGTAATGCTCACCTGTGCCAAATCGGCTTCTTTTTCTCTGCTTCTTTTGTTTCTCATTCTCTCACTTCCTCCCTCTTCCTTCTTACAGTTTCACTCTACCTACATGCTAAACACCTAGAGCTATTTTTCCTTGCGGTTCAGACTCAGACATAACCTCAGATTCATTTATTGATCTAAACCATACCACCAAAAGCGATTACAACCAGTTATTTCATCTCCTGACCGATCTTAGATGTATATTGAGTTACCTTGTAAGGACTAAAACAATTTGATAAAACCTTGCCCTAGTCACTGTAATCAATGTGAATTACCACAGAGCAATGCATAATGTGACCCATTATTTCCTTCCATCTGTGATGTTTGATGACACTGTTTGTGTATTCTTGTAATTCATAACAAATCTCAATAATAAGTATTAAAAGAAAAGAAAACATTGGCAAGAAAAATATTATGCCTGTTAAATTCTGCAGGAGAATTTCAACACATTCTTGATTAAGTTAAAAAAAAAATGTTTAGACCAAGTTTCATCCCAGACGCCAGCCTATCGAACCTGTGCTACTCAATGTTTGTTTGTTTTATTATTCATAATGCGCGATCATACCCTCGGATAACAGGGCGCAGCAGTTACATGTATATGCGAAGCTTAGTTACAACAGTGAGATTATATACATACATACAATTATAGCGAAATTATATACATACAAGAAATATAGGTACATCATATGTAGCAAACGGACCGCTTACTGGCATTGGAAGTATAAACAAATAAAGATAGTTAAAGTATGTACAAATAAACAGTGGGGTGGAGGGGCGGTACTCCTCGCGGTAGGGCCTGGCAGCATGTTGCGTTTGAAGGTCCTACGTTTTCAACCATAGGACAATGTTAGACCGGAAGTTGTGGTAGGGAAGGTCCATTCTCAGATTGGGAGGTAGGGAGTTCCACAATTTAGCTGCTTTCACTGGGAAGCTGTTGCCCCCTAATGTGGAGCGATTGAAGTTAGGGATAGAGAGGCAATCTTTATAAGCTATTCTTGTGGGTCTCAGGGAAGTCTGTCTGTGGAATCTGTCGACCAAATAAGTGGGAGCTGCGTTGTTAAAAGATTTGTGAATAAGTGACAGGGTTTTTAGGAGAATCTTGTCGTTGATAGGGAGCCAGTTATTCTGTTGGCTATATGCAGAGATGTGGTCTCTTCTGGAGAAGCCTAATGCCGCTCTGAGGGTGTTATTTTGTACGGTTTGTATTTTACTGGTGATAGCTTTGGTGGATCCTAGATAAAGGGATTGCAGTAGTCCAGGCGAGACAAGATAAGGGCTCTGGCAATGGTCATGCAGCTGGTATCGGAGAGAAATGGCTTGGCTGCACTAATCAGTTTACACGTGTAGGCCGTAGAGGATACTAAGGAGTTCACCTGTTTGTTAAATGAGAGGTTTGAGTCCAGGTAAAAACCCAATGTTTTGACCTCTTGTCTTACTTTGATAGGGTTGCCATTGATTATAAATGAGGAATAGACATGGCCTAGTTTCTTTAGGCTGTTGTTTCCAAGACAAGTGCGTTGCCCCTGAGCTATTCTCACGGGTCCAAGTAATGTTCAGAACTTTGTATATTGTGGCAGACCAGAAGGAGGAGTCAAATTCACTGCAGACATTTTCAAGGGTTTTATTAAATAATAATGTAATAAAGTCCTAACTACCTTTATTGCTAAGGGGATGTTCCCTGCCCAACAAAGCATACTAAGGGTGCTCTTCCATCATCAAAAGTCCAAAGAAATGGTCCTCCGTCCAAAACTTACTTTGTACTAGACCTATCTTTATAACTAACAACTTAATGGCACAAGAATGTTCAGCGTCTGGTAACTTTCCTTTAGCTGGACTTCCTGGGCTTCTACTTAGGGTTTTCCAAAAACAAGCAAAGTTCTTGGAGTTCTGAAAAAATTGGTAAAAGTCAATAAAGGTGGTTTCTCAGGTTTCTTTGAATATCTCTTATCAGACTCTATGGCCCTTGTTATAGGTTTCTGAATTTGGTCGCCGTAAGGTTAGGGAACCTTCCGGTATCATTATTACACTCTCCTTGGCATGACATCATTGTGATTTCCAATACAAATACCATTATCGAAAAGGAGAACATCAAGCAGAGAATCAGTAGAAGACTTTTGGGTACGTTTTAAGCGGACCGGTAAACTTTACAAGCAATTTTTCCAATCCGTATGCAGAAAGACAATTCTTCAAGAGAAGTCAATGGTGTTTTCCAACACCTTCAGAACAAACTTATTCAAGAAAAGCATTAAGATAACATCAGTAAAAGGATTTTAGTCAATAGTTGGTGTATGAGCGTGCATTAAAACATATGGTTGGGGGAAAATATTGCAAATTGAAAAATGTCAGTGGGTACATACCTATGTTCCAAAGGTACAGCTGGGTTCTATGTGATGGTGATAATTGTATTTGCATATATATTTATTCCACATGCATTTTTGGATAGTATCCAAGGATTCAGTAGGACCACTTGTATTAGCCATTCTTAGTTTTGGCGTGTAACACTGGCCCAGCTATGGAGAGAACCATCTTTTAAGGTCCCCTCTGTATCTAAAACATGGTTTCTCATTTACTTTTCCCATTCCAGGTCTGCAGAGTGGTTTAGATGAGGTGATAAGAAGTACTGCAGCCACCAAAAAGGTGAAGGTAGAGACTGCCAAACGACTTTTGTATGTGAAAGAGGAATCGCTGATACGTTGCCTTAACAGTGAACATCATGCCACATTTGAGAAGCCTGTACAGCCAGCCAAAATCACAGTTTGCAAAAGGTATGTTTGGATAATCGGACTGTAAATACTATTGTGTGTAGAAGCAGGCTTCATAATGTGCACTCTTCACCAGCCATTGCATAGTTTCAATTGAGTAAAAAACGGTGTGCTGTGTACATGGGGAGAATTGAAGGGGTGAGTGACTTTATGCCTGGCTGGTTGCTTGCCCCTAGTAGTAGTGTAGTATGGGAGCACTTTTGTTGGTATGCGTCCTATTTTCCATTAAATTGCCAGAAGACTACACAATCCATGCCACAAATAGACTGAGTACGGTAATGGGAGTTGCCCATAGGAGTTTCCCAGCATGCACACTTTAACAGACATCCTGACAGTCACCTTAGATCTTTAGTTGAGGTAGGGAAACCCCTTTTAGGAATAGAGAAAGATAGGGTTTCTCTTGCTTTATTATTTAATATGTCTTTAGCCCCAAACATGCCACCTTTGTGTCAGAGTCCTTCTTCTGCACCCTTACATACTATGACTAGACCTGGTGGGGGTTTCGGATTCACTCCTGAATCCGTATCGTGTTTGTTTGATCAGGCAGAGCTCTAGATGTGGCAAGTTTGAAGGTGCCAACAACTTCTGATTGCATGACCACCATATAATTTTTCATGATTGGACTCGTCCAAAAACAGCTAGAAGGACATCCCTAAGCTAAGGGAAAAAAAGGCTTTGCTCGTGCATTTGACAATGCAGCATCACAGTACCACTGGAACCTGCACGCACCAAGCCTCACTTCAAGACCAGAGGGAGCCACACTGGCACCCCTTCCATCAGAATAGCACTAATAGTCACTTTACAGGCTAACGTGGTGTCTGGCACTCCCTCACCTACAAGACACTGGCAGTTGGTGTCCAAGTGCTACAAGTGCTGCAACAGCCTCTTGCCTGCTGTTAAACCGTGGGCGCCTCACTTGCGCCATCTTCACTGGCGCTGGAATCGCGTTATGGGAAGTAGCTGCTCTGAGGCACCTGGCTCATCTTTGCTGTGACCAGCAACGTTGTTTACGTTCTTGCACCTTCCACTTTGGGTAGTGGCTAACCTCTTGCACAAATTCGTCACAGGACCTGACTTTTGATAGCTCCTGTTCTTCATAAGCAGAGACTTACTTCTGGATATCCTTGCATAGCACAGCATTAGATCAATGGAAAATATCGGGCGCCACCTGCGCAATGTTTTGGCAAATTCTAAATCGCACCAAGGTCACTGCAAACATGACCACAAAGTATTTATTGACCACACTACATTGTGGACACTCTTATTGTGTGATGTTATGGGCTTCCCTGTTCCTTCTTTTCCACCCTGCTCCCCTCTTGAGGCTATAACTTTCCCTGATCTTCCAGACTTAGCCCTTAGAGGGTCAGACAATATAGAGGCCCCACAACCAAAATCTGTAGTGCTCTTCCTGAACCTGAACATGGGTTCTAGGAAAATCCTTAGAACACACCATGCTCCACCATTTACCGCAGAACACAAATGACACAGTGACACACAATGCAAATAATGCTGTTTTTCTTCTGCACAGTTCCAGCTCCTGAGTTCCAGTTCTGAGTGGCTGTTGCACTTGTACCTGATCCAGCTGCATATGCTGGATGGTCTGTTACAAAATAAGCATTGCATTAGATTAATGCGAAGCAATGAGTCACTGAAATAGCTTGCCGTATCCCCAGTTGGAACTTGAGACCTTCCTAAAGCGAGGACAGTTGGGCACTTTGGCTTTAAACCGCAGCTAGGGGAGTGCAGGAGTCTGAGATCCCCTCTGAAGCTTTCAATGTACTAAGCCTCCACCTCTCGACGCGGCCAGCCCACTAGAGGACTAGAGCTGAGAGTGTGGGGTGAGCCAGGACTGAAGTTCTCTGCCAGCAGCCCAGTTTGTGTTGGATGGAGGAGAGACATTACATCAAGGTACCACCCCGAAGCGGGCTGGATGTCTGGACCTTCCCCACAGTTCATAGAAGGGTGGAAAGTGAAGAAGCCCTAGGGGTTCTTTTTTCTGAGACCTGCCTCCTAGCCACCTCGAAGAAAGCTGAGTGGGCGGGGGGCGTGGGCCAAAGAAAGCTGCCAGGAAGACATAGCCGCCGTTCGAAGGATTGGTTTGTGGGCACAATCTTTTTATTAGCAAGGCATACATTTTCTACAGCCTGCCACTGTGTATTGGTGAGTCTTGATTTTCCTGCTGGTCAGTCTCATGTTCCCACCCCAGCCCCACATTGCCCACGGTGCTGTGCGCATAAACTTGTGGCAATTGTAGTCTGGAGCCTGGAACAAAGACCGAGCCAGGTTTGAAAGAGGTGCGCGGCCACTTCTCGTCCCACGGAGGGAGGGAGATTGCCTGTATAGTTTGGATAGCTCTTTGGTTTGGATTGGAATAATTCAACAGTTATGTTATGTGACACTGAATGAGCCATCTGTGAGACCAATAGGGACACTGGGGATGTCCACAAGCTTTGGAAGAGCAAGCCATTTGAGGTAAATCATGGACTCCCCGCCATGCCATATCCCACCTTGTCCCACATTCATGGCTCTGATTCCATGGAGAAAGATAATCCTGTATCCCCAGAGTAGCCAATTGTTCATTAAAGCCCTATTTCAAAATGTTCTCTCCTCCCATGAACGATAAGAGCCCCTTTTCCAACCCAACCAGCCTGAAGGGAAGCAGCACGCTGTTCAGAAGGAATCCCAGCAATAACGCTGCATGGTCCGCCCTTGTGAGCGGATGCAGTGGTTCCTACACGTGACATTTCTGTGGAAAGGGTCTTTACACCCTCGACTGCTGCTAGTAGGGAGACAATTGTGGACTGATTTTAGTGGGTGTCAAGTTAGATGCCTGCTTTTAAATTCATCAGAGGGAACAGGTACACCAGGGCAGGCTCATTGGGATTGGCCCAGAATCAATAACAACATGAGAGGTGGATGGGAGCCAACTAGCACCGGTCAGGGGCATCATTAGATAATGTGCAATGATGAGGCATGACTGGATCCGCAGGGAAGTACTTCATGCATGTCCCTTTATTTAGTTACATTTGAGTAAGACCAAAATGCATTTAGGCAGAGGCGTAGTCAGGATGGTCTAACAAGTGGGGCCTGAAGCTAATGTACTTGGGCCCACCGCAGTGACATTCACATCTGTAAATGCCCACACAGCATTTCTGAGTGGGTATATACAGATTTTGGGTGGGCTTTTCCCACTCAGTTCCTACCCAGTGTACGCCTCTGCAAGTAAGGTGACCAAATGGTTCCCTACACCCACACAGCAGGGACTTTCCACTCACATTCCACACGTGACATTACCACTCTGAAATCAGCCAGACAGGTATACTAACACTCTGGGAGGGACAGGGAAAGCCAGATACCACTCACCTCCCTTCCCACAGAAGCAAACAGGCATTCAACAAGCACACACCACTCTAAAAGCATTTCACCAACAGTCACTGCCCCACTACAACTAACAGGGGCAGGCCAGCGAAAAGGCAACCTCCTCCATGCTTGCTGTGGAACCAACTAATACATCCACCCTCTCCTTACACATACACATGCACTCACACACCCACTCACATGATATGCCTGAGCCATGCCTTATGTAAGAAAGCAGGGTGGAGAAAAATTAACAAAGCAGACACATTACCAACACTCGACACTCTACCAACCACGTTAGACACCAGGAGTAAGTAGAAATTTAATAGGCCAAATGTTCCCAACCAGCTACAGGAAAGAAGAGACAACTAATTTCAGCAACCGGCCTTGCCTTTTCCTTCGAGGGTCGAGAAGACGAGGCTGGGTAAGGCTGATTCTTCCTGCAATCCACAATACCTGGCTGGATGGGTAAAACGCACCAGGCAAGTGCCCTTCCGGATAGACTTGGATCTTGCCGAAGGGAAAAAAAAGGTAGCTGAAAAAACTCCGTGTGCTAAGGAAGACATGATTTCCGGAGCAGGTCGGATCCAGACAAAGGCAGTAGCAGTTTGGAATAATCCAGAAAGATCCCAGTAAAATACCTGGCTACTGGGCAGGGGTCAGAAGCACAAAAAGGAGTACGGGCCAGAAAACCTCAGCAGCAGTAGAGGGAAGGACGGATTACAGAGTGGAGAAGACCTAGGCAAGAGAAAAAAAGAGGTGTCCAGGGGGAAAGACCAAGGCCAGGGACAAGGAAAACTGGAATCTGAGCTCGGAAGCTCTTGGGCGAGTAATAGAAGAGCATCTGCTCCAAGAAACCTCTTTCTCTTTTCCTCTCTCTCGCCTTCTTAAGCACTCACCCCCCTTGCCCGGCGTCCCTAGTCCCCAGATTGACATATACTGTATACTGACCCCTACTGTGTACGTTTTGACTTATCGATGTGTGACCAACTAAAGGCAAGTGCCTTACCTATATGTCCTCCCTCCGTGATTTTCTAGACTGGCCCTACACTATCACAATGGTTAGTTGACTAAAAAGGGTAATTGGTGTGCCTTTCAGACACTCTCTCCTGATTCGATCTTCTTCCTGTCACGCCCATGTACTCCTCTCAGTCCGATGTACCCTTATTATTATTCCCTCCATCTTTCATGCACACTCAAAACACAGTGCCACTTGCACTCACTAACCAATACCTCACCAGCTCCAAAAATCGTTGCACACTCCACAGTCCTTCCTTCTTCATGGTCTGATACCTCCTCCTCTTACCTCACCCAAACAACTCACAAAGTCCTCCCTCCTGGGGTCTCTTAACTCCCTATCCTCTGGTTGATACTCTGGCCTTGTCTTCCCCAGCCAGGAGGTGTTGCATGCAAATACATCTTTCATATAGTGCTTTAAGCCCCATCCCCTTTCTCTGTGCACAGCTGCCACAGAGCAACAATACCAGTTCATGTTGTACATTGCCCACGTTCTATTTGGGGGTAGGGTGGTCTGGCATGGCCACCCCTAAGGTGAACGCAGTCCTTGTTAGGTGTTTTCCTATTTTATGTCCCTGGTGTTCTAGGCCGGCCACTTGGGTCTTGTTGCCATGTGGACCGAGGATGGTGTGCAGTGTGCTGCATCAGTAATTGCTGTGGAGGCGCTCTGGTTACTCATTCGGTTGCTACCCTTCGCCCGGCTGTGTTTGTACACCACTCACAAAGGGATCCTGGCAGGTGAGCAGGGGTTCTGGCTTTCTTCCAACAGGCTTTCTCTCCCATGCAGGTTTTTGATATTGGTTTGTGTGGGGCACTGATGGGGTTGTCTTGCCGGTGGTGGTCTTCCCTGTCTGTGGTTTCTCTGGAAAAGGAAAGAGAAAACCTGTTCAGCACTTTGGTTCAGAGGCACGAGGTGACGCAAATTGGTACTGCATATGTATAGGCTAGCACTTGGGGAGTGGACAGGAAATGGGGGCCCTCCCAACTGCCACCATCTTCCTCTAGGGTAGGACTAGCTCTGGATTCCGACCTGGTAGGCCTCCCACCCGAAGCTGAGAGGGATTCCCATCTTATCTAGAGAAGGGCAGGGCTCTGACCCTGTCACACAAGAGAAAAACAGATAATGTAGTGGAACGCTGTAAAAAGTCAAGCCTGAGCTACATTTGTAAGGCAGCATATATTGACATTTCATATCTGAGCTTCTAGTTGCATATGTGCTACATGCACACTGGGCCTCATTATGAGCATGGCGGTAGCCGTGCCTGTATGGTATGGTAAATATGTAAAGAATCCCTTGTCCCTCCACATCATGTTTTGACATTCTGGTCCCAGGAAGTGTTATATCATTATTTATTTATTTATTGTATTTGTTTACAGCGCCCAAACCCCTAAGTATCACGGTGCTGGTGCATTGGTGAAGAAGATAAAACAGAAAGGTACAAATGCATGAAAGTAGATATGGGAGATAGTCAGGTAATGGGGATACCGTTCTCTCTCATACAGCGATTAAGGAATATAGACTACTTTGTTACAGCAGTAACTTTCCAAGTCGTCTTGCATCAGGGCAGGCCGTTGACCTGAGATCCTCACGAATGCATGTGTGCACAGCTTGCATTTTAAATTCGTTAGTACCACTGAAGGCACAGCATTCCTGCATTGAAATGACAGTGGCTTCATTACAGAGCTACTCCCCATGTTTTTCCTCCGTGTATTTCGGGACCCTAGCTGGGTAGTATGCTTTCTTTTATTGTGCATTGGCTGTGTCATTATTCACATGCCCACGTACTATACAAACGCAGGACGGTTTCCTTAACTCCTTACACACCTGACGTCATCTCTTCACACACAGCTGTGCGCCAGAAGCTCTGAGATCCCCACGTTACTCGCAGGATTCCCCTTGACCCAGGCCATAGCTCGCAATGAGATCTCCCTGCTCATACCTCGTACAGCGCGCCTACCATAGCCCACACGCACTGCACATAATTGATTGGCCAGGCTTAAAAACCAGCTGTCCCTCCCCCACAGTGTTGGTAGGCACAGTACGAAAGGGTATTTCAAGGGGTCATTCACCCTCACATATCTGTTCCTAGGTGGAATCACTAATCTCTTGCGTTATCTGCTCCAGCAGCACCACACAGCTGGGCACTCACAGGTTTTGGCCATTTTGATGCAGCCGCACATACCCAGCCAGCGCCATACCTGAGGCTGTCAGTATTATACTGTTACCCAGACTCGCCAAATGCTGCCGAGGCCTTCCTTGATCAGTAGGCCTCCCTGGGTGGGGGGACATCGTCTGTGAGATGTGGTGGGTGAACTGCCAGCTGCTTTCAACACTACAGCTTCTCAGTGTGTTGTTTCCTCGCCACCCTGTGGACCACATGTGGCCAGTGTGATGATGGATTACTGGAGACGCAGGTAAGAACTTTATTTAGTTACCTGCAAGTGAAATCATGTTACATGTAAGGGGACCCACAGATGCCCACCACTTGAGGAGCTATCCCAAACGGTCATTGGTGGAATACCAGGGGTAAGGGCCAGTCCACTTTACTTACATTCCACACATGACATCACAATCTCTGGCATCAGACATGCATACACATACTCTGACATGGACCGGGCAAGCCAGATACCACATAATCAAACCTATACAAATTCCCAGTTAGCTGCAGGGAGGGTGTCAAACTGGGTTACTGTCCTACAAGGCAAGAGGAGGGTGGAGGGAACCAGCAGTAGAGGTCAGATCATGAACTCTCATGAAAGCTCACTCAGCAAAGGCTGAAAGCTGGGTGGGAAGTGTGTCCCAGCCAATGGCTGAACCGTGATCAGGGGAGAAAGGAAAGCTACTAACCTACCAAGGGCTATATCTCTGAACCTAAAAGGACATATAGGGTTCCATCTCTATATCTTCAACCAGTCTGGTCTTCTCGCTCAAGAAGTGTGCCTTTTCTCTTCCAGGCAGCTATGAGAGAAAGGTGATCTGGTTTCTCAGCCCCCTCTCTGGTCCTTGGGAGCCAAACTGCCGTGGACCCATTGCTCTTAGACATTCTGAAGTTTGGGGGAATACCAAATATATCTCCTATTTATCTTTCTGGGGGTTCTCCAGGGATAGCTGGATGGATTTTGCTTCATATCCACTGGGCTATTGGAAAATCATTTGTCGCAGAAGTTTGATATAGAAGTGTGGCCCTACTCTCACTTGCCCACTTCTCCCTTCAATGGTATTTTTGGGCCACCCCGCCATCATTATTCCGAAGTACTCTTCCCTGTTCCCTAATACCTATAAAGGTGAGCTGCCCTCTTCTATCCCCTTCTGCAGCAATTCTCATTCCTTACTCTCCTGATGGTATTTCTCATTCTTGTACCAGCGGGTGACTCGCTCTTGATGATGATAGTCGGTCTTCTCTTCCTAACAACTTTCTTTCTCAGTGGGATCTCTGTTGCTCAATCAATGTAATTCTCTCCAGTGATCTCCCTTTTCTGTTTCTTATCCTCATATTCTATCCTCCTGCAATACCTTTCCAGTACTCTCTTGGATATGTATATTCCATCTACTTTCCAACTTCCCTCTCAGGGTTGGTACCCTTCCAAATGTGTGCTAATCTAGTCTTTCTTATTCTACAAGTCCTTGTCCATTTGTTCTCCCCTAACTGTTTTGTTCTAGCATACTTCTATTCTCCAGTCCAATCCCTCTTTCTTTCTCCTTCCAGATGGTACCCTTCTCATTCTTCTCCCAGTCAATATAGTTTCCCTTATTTCCGGGCACTTTAACGTTTCCTCTGGCTTCCCTTTCTCTCTCTCTCGCTTCCCAGGTGGTACCCATTGCTTCACTCTCTAAGATGGCCACTATTCCCTCCTTTATTCCTTAACTATCTCTAACATGTTTTCTCCTTTTTTACTGTCCCATGCATCTCTTAACTCCTCACAAAGCAGGGCCTGTGCCTTGCAGCACTCTGTGGTGGTGCTTCTGTCTGCTGATGGAATCTCTCTGGTTAATGCCTGCTGCTCTCCTCTGGCCAGCTATACCTGGTTCATCTCCCTCGGACCATGGCTTCTTTCCACCTTAAAACTCTTCCCACGGCAGATTGGGCCATGTGTTCAGGGTCAGGTGATCTGAGGGTTGGGCCTGGCAGCCGGTCAGTGGTTTGCTTTCTATTCTCTTTCCCTGATACTGCCTGCTTTACTCTGTTGCTCTGTGCTCCCAGTATATGTTAAACTGGTATTTAACCACACATAGTTTGGGAAACTAATAAATACTGCTTTTTATTTTCAGTTGTTTGGGAATTGTAATTTTCTGTCTCTTGTACCGCTTGCTGGTGTAAGGGAATCATGTTTGAAGCATTTATAGCAAGCATGGGAGATGCATGTTTGTTTTCTTAAATGTGTTACTATTAAAATGGAATAAAATGTATCCCTATAGCTCAGTCAGACTTTGCTGTACATTTTTCTCTGGTGTTTTGCTGTTGGAAATAAATTAACAGATCCATTGACAACAACGCGCCCATACACTGCAGTAGGAATTGCTGCATGACACAGCTTTACTGGCGTCTTGGCATTGCTAAGTAACACTGTTGCTGGCTTCCAATCCCTGTTTGGACTTAGTGTGCACACACTTAGGTCTGCTTCTCTATTGCCCTTCCTTTCACTTACAAGGTTAGTAGCATGTATCTCTGGGCTTGTGTGAATGTTCACAATAAGGGCACAAGTCACTGGGCTTCATTAGGAGTTTGGAAGTAGCCATGTCGTTTTTAGCGGCATGGCTACCCCCTAACAGGGTACCGAGTCCGGGTTCCAGAAATAGGGCATTACCGGGCCATGCCGACTTTAGCGGGCCCCGTAATTCCTATTCTCAGGACCCGGACCCGGTACATCCCCATTCCCATTGAGCCCCTATAGGGCTCAATGGGAATGGGGAAGATGCTAACAACTGGCCTGTTAATGACGGGCCTGTTAGTCTCCTGGTCTGCTAGTAGGGTCCCGCTCTGCACGTCTGGTCTGGCCAGGCGTCCAGAGCGGGACCTGCTGCAGACCTCGTAATGTGGCGGCCCGGAATGAACGGTGACATTCCCTTACCGGCAGCGTTCATTCCGCGGCCACCTATTTTGTAATGAGGCCCACTGACTCTTGGTCCTTGGCCCCTTGAGTCAGTTCAACTGGTGAGGCCTCCACCCTCAAGTCTTTGCCAGTGTAATGATATCAATTGCTGACACTGCGGTAAATCAATCATTTCGTTTATTTTGCTTACTTCGTAGTGGCACAGACAAGTATGCATATATTAAAATGCCCCCATCATTTATCGCACACAAACTCCAACCGTCCCCTCTCCCGTCACTTTCTTTCCACATACCAAGAATCCTTTTCCCCCCGTAGTCGACCAGACAACTAATGCCACGATGTGACACTGCTCTCTTCTTTAAAGGTGAGTGGCATATTGTTATTTTCAACTGCATTCAGCGATTCAAATTCAGTACATCTAATTGCACAGTAGGTGTGCGAATAGCTCATCAACTGCTGATTCTAAAAGGCCATTTTAGTACACATAGATGGCCATCTATCATGGACAAGGGGAAAGCAAGAATGCAAAGAAGCAAAACTGTACTAAAAGGCTCCAGAAGAAGGCAAGTGACCAGATGGTGTCATGGTGATTAGCAAATACTTTTATTGAATTCATAAGCCTAGCTATCCCTAACTCTGAGGGGTTTTCCTACTTCAAACTAAAAACTAAAGGATGTGTCAGAATGTCTGTAAACTGAAAAGGTACTGTCCTGCGTCAGAACTCTGCTTCTGTCCCTTACACTACAACTAAAGACTCTTAATCAAAAGCTAAGTTCTCTCACCAGGAGAATGACTCCCCATCTTCTGGTGTCTTAAAAGAAAGTCTCTTCAGTATTCCAATCGATACCAGGGAGAATGACCCCCTTCCCCTGGTCTTGGTTTACACACAGTTTTAGATATGTCCAGGAGGAATGATTCCCTTCCCCTGGATAATGGTTTTGCAAAAGTTGCAATTGTGTCCAGGGGGAATGACTCCCTTCCCCTGGTATGCTTTTAATTGATGTGTCGCTCCACTCACAGGGAGCGCTATCTTTTCCAGAATGTAGCATGGGAGGCAGCAGGGATGTTAGGTGGTCTAACTGCATTTAGAAAATCCGCCTGATAGCATGTCTTGGTGTAACTGCATTTAGAAAGTCCGCCTGATAGCATATCTGTGTTTCTAGTTTACTTTTGAATTGACTGCCTGGTAGCATATCTTGGTGTGATTGCATTTAGAAAGTCTGCCTAATAGTATATATTGGTCTAACTGCATTTAGAAAATCCGCCTGATAGCATATCTGTGTTCTAGTTTGCATTTAGATTGACTGCCTGGTAGCATATCTTGGTATAAATGCATTTAGAAAGTCTGCCTAATAGCATATCTGTGTTCTAGATTGCAGTTAAAAATGCTGCCTAATAGCATATCCTGGTGTAATTGCATTTAGAAAAACTGCTTGGTAGCATATCTGTGTTCGAGTTTGCATTTAGAAAGGCTGCCTACGAACATACCTTGGTACAATCGAATTTAGTAAGTCCACCTAATAGCATATCTGTGGTGTAGTTCCTCCTAGAAGTGGTTCCATTTAGAACGTGTACCCAATAACATATCTGAGGTGTAGTCTACCTTAAGAAAGTCTACCTAATAGCATATCTAGCATATCTGTGGTGTAGCCTACACTTAGTGTCCGTAATAGTCTCACCCTGTGGCATAGTTGAACTAACCCTGTGATATAGCTGAAGTTAGAAACTGTGAATATACTCACCCTGTAATATAAGTAATTTAAGAAATGGTGAATAATCTGACCCTCTGGTATAGTCGAATTTAGAAACTGTGAATAATTTCACCCTATAGTATAATTGTACCTAAAACTGTGACTCATCTCACCTATGGTATCGCTGAATTTGGAAATGTAAATGGTACCACCCTATGGTATAGTTGAACTTAAAAATGTGAATAACATCACCTGTGGTTTAGTCAAACTCAAACTGTGAATAATCTCACCCGGTGGTATAGCTGAACTTAGAACGTGTGAAATATCACTGTGGTACAGCGGTAGTACAGCTCATCATAGTGAGCTAAACATCCGGTGGTATAGTTGTAGTGGGTAGGTGTGAACAAAACCATCCAATGCCAACTATAACACAGCTCAAACTAACAAAAGCATGAGCCTCCCAAACCCACCAAAGACTTCCGAAAATAACCTTCTCGTGCACACCTCCTATCCCGCCCGCCCCACCATCCATACCCCCCACCAACCCATCCTGCCCTCCACCACATCCCCTACCCATCCCCTATCCAAACACCAAGCCAGAGGAGCACAATGGTGAGCCAACCATCCTAAGACCACCCCTCCTCCCACCCGCCTATCATCATACCTGCTTCCCCCTCCCACCTGACCAACAGCCACCCGCACCTCCCAACCACTCCCATCCCCGCTACCATACACCCCCTACTCCCATCATCAACTCCCACCATCATCCGCCCATGAGCCCACTCCTTCCCCTCCCTAAAAGTTACACGCCTCGCCCTGGCAAGAACAGTAGCCGCTTCCCTCTCCCCCTCCAACCCCTCTACCCTCTACCCTCTCTCTCACTCCAACCACAGCAAAAACACTGAAGAGAAAACGTACTTGGTCTCCCTCAATTGCTTATTACTCATCGCCACTCCTGTCTAGACCCACCTCCTCATCCTTCCAATCTCAACCAGCACCACCCTCCCCCCCTGCCTCACCCTACCTAAAACCCCTCTCCCTTGATTTCTCACTGACCACAACCGAAACTTCAAATCCAGTCAACCCGCCAAACCAGTCCAACCCCTGCACCCCCAAACCCACCAACTCATCCGCCCGCCTACTCTTCCCATCTACCACCATACAACCCCCCACTAGCTTCCCATTTTCCACCCCCTCCATTCCCTCCTCCATCCTCTGTAACTCCCCCATCACCCTCCTGTACCGAAGTCAATTGCATCCCTTTTAATGCCCGATCAGTAGCAAAAAACAGACACAACATCTTTGACCTCCTCGCCTCCGACAAACCGGACCTGGTCTTTATCACGGAAACCTGGTTCTCTGACGACTTCGCCCCAGTCGCCAATGAAGCATTCCCACCAGACTACTCCCTTATCCCACTAAACCGTCCCTCTAAAGGAGGAGGAATAGCAATTGTCTTCAAAACTCACTTCTACGCCTCGATAATTGACAACATCCATTCCTTCCTGCGAATCACTCCTTGTAAACCTCTCCCTCCCCCCTTCGTTCTCCCACAGCTTCCTAATAATCTACAGACCCCCTGGCTACGATAGACAATTCTCAAACAACCTCTGCGAATCCATTGCCACCCTTCAACTAAACCATCCTAACCTCACCCTCCTAGGAGATTTCAACATATGGCTTGACATTCCCACCAAGCCTACGACACACTCTCTGGTTGAAGGCCTTGACTTGATTAACCTCCAACCCCACATAAACGGCCCGACTCCCTATAAAGTACACACACTTGATGCCATCTTCAGCTCCCACAACCTGATACACCTAAACCCCCGACCCCTATCATCTAGTCCGATCACTTCATTGTTTCTTTTGCCATTTTCTCACCCAACCTCCTCCCCTTACCTGAATCTCCGAATGTACGCAAATGCTGGAAGAAACTAATAATCTTTCCTGACCTAGCCGATGCACTCCTTCAGTCTCCACCCCCTACCTCCATACTCAATGAACAACTAACCCCTGACACCTTTGACTCATGGCTCAACACCTCACTAATGCGGCTCACACCCTCTTGCAAGCCATCAGCCCGCCGTGGCCTTTTCCCTAGATGGTTCACACCTGAACTGAAGACCACTAAACAACTACATAAATCCCTAGAACGCAAATGGCGGAAAGACAAGACCCCCCTCAGCAGATCGACCTTGGCCCGGCACCTTCGTCAGTACAAGGCTGAAATCTGGAAAGCAAAAAAAGCCCATCCTAAACTGTAAAAACCCCAGCAAAGAGCTTCACAAAATCATCACCGAATTCACCAAACCATCATGCATCACCACCCTCCTGACTCCCTTACAATCACTGTGCGACTCACTCTCTCTCCACTTTTACACCACAGCTCTCGAGAGAACAAATACTCTAACAAACTAGCTCTCATACACCTACCAGCCAACCCACCGCCTGCGACCACTTCCCAACCAACGTTTGACTCCTTCAGTCCAATATCAACTGACCAATTTCACAAACTTCTCTCTGTCCGCAAACCATCCGGCTCTCCGCTGGACCCTTGCCCAGCAACAACCCTCAAAGAAATTTTCACATCTACCTGCGCAGGAGAACACGCAAGAACCATCATAAACGACTCCCTTTCCTCAGGCATTTTTTCTGACGCATTCAAAACGGTTCATGTCAAACCTCTTATTAAAAAAAGCTTCCCTCGACCCTCTCGAACCCAAAAACTACCATTGCATCTCAAACACCAGATTCCTAGCCAAACTCATTGACCGAACCGCCTACTCCCAACTAAATACCTTTGTCAAAGAACAATCTCCTAGACCCCGCTCAATCAGGTTTCAGAGCCCGAGACGGAACCGAAACCACCCTAACCTCAATCTGGGATGACCTTAAAAACACAGCAGATTCTGCGGAATGTGCCGCATTAATCCTTCTTGACCTATCCGCCGCCTTCGACACAATCAACCACTCCATCCTGCTTGACCGTCTCCACTCCCTAGGAATTTGTGGAACTGCCCTCAAATGGATAGCAATAACCCTGCTCTCCACCTACTGCTCCCAAGCCCGACCAGTCGACACCGGAGTTCCACAAGGAGCATGCCTATCAGCCCTCCTGTTTAACCGCTATATGGCCACCCTTCCAAGAATAATTTGCTTACACAACCTCCTATGCTACAGCTACGCCGATGACACTCAACTAATTCTAAAAATCCTAAACTCAAAACCCAACTGCCGACCAGACCTCACTTCCTGCCTCCCCGACGTAGATCTCTGGATGACCACAAACCATCTCTAACTAAATCCCTCCAAAACTGAAATCATGGTATGTGGCAACACCGAACTTCTTCCACACCCACTACCCTGGGCACCTCACCGACACCCTCTAATTCAGTGAAAAACCTTGGATGCACCCTAGACTGTGACCTAACCCTTTCGCACCAAGTCAACAATGTCCTGCCACTACCACCTCAAAACTCTAAGGCACATTTTTCCATACCTCACCTTTCCCAACAGACTCTCCGCTGTCCAATCAATTGTTATATCAAGACTGGACTATGCTAACCCCCTCTACCTTGGAGTGCACGCATACCAACTGAATAAACTACAAAGAGCACAAAACGCCGCAGCCAAACTGCTACTAGCGCTTGGCCCAAGGGACCACATCTCCCTAGCCCTCAAAACTCTGCATTGGCTTTCGGTTGCCCGAAGGGTGACCTTCAAAACATTATGCATTTCTCACCGAGCACTGCATAAAACCGGACCTCAATATCTTGAAGACAAACTAAAAACCGATCACCCGGTTCGTACCCTGAGATCAAGCTCAGCCGGCCTGCTAGTCATACCAATAACAACCTCTAATGTAAACTAAAAAGGATAAACATAATAGAATGATTAAAGTGGAAGGAATCAGTGAAGAGGAAAAAAAGTATAAGTTGTATGAAAGCAGTAAAGTGGCTGAAATTGATGAAATGAATGTAATGGATGAGAGGAACAAAATGGACAAGAAGAATAAAGTGGAGAGGATGGAAAGATGAAGACATGATACGGATGAGTGCACAGAGTGCACTGAACTGGTAGTGCATGAAACGGATATATGGCAGGGAAGGCAAAAGTGCATGGTACAAATGGAACAAATACACTAGACTATTCAAGTGCATGTAACGAGTGTAGTTCATGGGACAGTTGGAGAACATGGGATGGATTGAGTGCGTGCGACAAGTGACATGAGCTGAACCGATAATGCAAGATGAATAGATGAAGTGACTTGAGCAGATGAAGTCGGTAGAGAAGATGAATGTCAGTGGAGAGGATGAAGAGCGTATAGCGGATGAGAGCGTAAAGCGGATGAGAGCTCAGAATACATGAGAGCGTGGACCAGAGGAGAGCGTGGAGCTAATGAGAGCGTGGAGCGGGGGTAGGCTATGGAGTAGATGATAGCATGGAGCGGACGTAGGGTGTTGAACAGATCAGATGTAGGGTGTTGAGCGGAAGTAGGATGTGGGGGGTTGTGAGCAGATGTAGGGTGTGGAGTGGAAGTAAGGTGTGGAGCAAATGTAGTGTCTGAAGCGGCTGTAGAGTTTGTTGCAGGTGTGGAGCGAGTGAGTGTAAAGTGTGTAATGGGTCTAGAGCGTGTAGTGCATCTAGAGTGTGGAGCGGGCGTAGAGTGTGGACGACCGGATGATGTATGTGTCGGAACGGGTGATGTATGTGACGGACATGGATGGGTCAAGTATGTGGATGGAACGGGTGAAGTATGTGGAAGGAACGGGAGAAATATGTGGAAGAACGGAGAAAATAGGATGATGGAACGGGTCAAGTATGTGGATGGAGCAGGTCAAGTATATGAATGGAACGGGTCAAGTATATGAATGGAACTGATGAAATTGATGCATGGAACGGGTGAAGTATGTGGAAGGATGGGTGAAATATGTGGATGAATCGAGGGAAATGGATGGACGAAACAGGTGAAGTATGTGGATTGAAAACGGGTGAAGTATGTGGATGGAACGGGTGTAGTATGTGTATGGAACGAGTGAAGCATGTGTATGGAACGAGTGAAGCATGTGGACGGAACGAGTGAAGAATGTGGCTGGATGGAACTGATGAAATTGATTGATGGATGGAACAGGTGAAGTATGTGGAAGGACAGACGGGTGAAATATGTGGATGAATGAAGGGAAATGGATGGTCGAAACAGGTGAAGTATGCGGATGGAATGGGTGAAGTATGCGGATGGAACGGGTGAAGTATGCAGATGGAACGGGTAAAGTATGTGGGTGGAACGGGTGGAGTGGGTGGAACGGTTGAAGTGGATGAAATGAAAGAATTGTGTGGACGAAACAGGTGTAGTGAGTAGAATGGATAAAGTAGGTGGATGAACGGATGAAGTATGCGGATGAAACGGGTGAAGTGTGCGGATGGAACGGGGAGAGGTATGTGGATGGAACGGGGAGAGGTATGTGGATGGAATGGGAGAAATATGTGGTTGGAACGGGTGAAGTATGTGGATGGATGGAACTGATGAAATTGATGGATAGAACAGGTGAAGGATGTGGAAGGACAGGTGAAATGGATGGTTGGAACTGGTGAAACTTGTGGATGGAACTGGTGAAACTTGTGGATGGGACGGGTGAAACTTGTGGATGGAACGGGTGAAGTATGTCAATGGAACATGGGTGTAGTATGTGGATGGAACGGGTGGAGTGGGTCGAACTGGGGGAAAGGCTGGAACCGTTGAAGTGGTCGAACTGGGGGAAAGGCTGGAACGGGTGAAGTGGATGAAATGAAAGAATTGTGAGGACGAAACTGGTGTAGTGAGTAGAATGGATAAAATAGGTGGATGAACGGATGAAGTATGTAGATGGGAAAGGGTGAAATGGGTCGAACCGGTGAAGTTGGTGGAACCGGTGAAGTGGGTGGAACGAGTGAAGTGGGTCGAACGGAAGAAGTGTGTAGATGAAACGGGTAAAGAGGGTGGAACGGATGAAGTGGGTCAATGACTGGATGACATATGTGGATGAACGGATGACGAATGAACAGACGAAACTGGGTATACGAAACGGATCAGGGAGATGGATGATGCATAGAGAACAGATAACGTGGAAATGAGCAGACCGGATGATGAAGAGAGAACATGTATAGATCGGACAAAGTGCTCTGATTTAGAGGGAATATATAGAACTGATCGAACAGATTGTTAGTTTAGAACTGAGCGGGTACATACAACGGATGGAATGCACGGAACAGATGGAAAGCATGCAGTGGACATGATTCAAGAGCATGGAACGATCTGTAGTGTATAGAACAACCGAAGTACATAGAATGGCGGGAGTGCATGGAACTACTGGAGTGTGCTCGATCTCAAGCTATAAACCACTTTATCACATCTCCACGCTTACTCTCTCCTTTACACCACCACTCAACTAGAACACAGCGATACTATACTATGACACCATTCGGTATAGCTGTTCTCATTTCATCACTTGCCTCATACTCCCCATCATCCTATCTAAACACAGCTGGTTTCACACCTCCAGTCTAGGCGTTCTCCTCAGGCCTAACACAGCCAGAATCGGTATGGATAACAACCTGCCAGAACGAACACATACTCTTGATCTCTCAACCACCACACCTACCGCTAAGAAGCAGCTATCATAGGAATGCAACACCGCTGCACACACATCTAGTGCTCACACGCACCTTATGGCTCTCGCTCTCTCTCTCTCTCCTGACTTGAACTTCAGTTCCCGAGGGCGTTCAACCTACCAGTGCATTGAGATCATACCAATGGTACATAAGGTGCTATATAAATGCAAAATAACATAACATAACATCAGGGCCTTCAGTGTCAGTCTCTTTGCCATTCCAAGTCTCTTATTTCAGAAGGCCTGATGCAACACGACCAACATCAAAGTTCCTTTTTCAAATTGATTTCACATGTACAAATTCTCAGGTGATTTTCTGTTCACCGCGGTTGCCGTCTGCTGGGCTCAAACCCACTTTAACACAGTAACCTTCAATTGGTTTTCACTCTGACTTTTAGTGCTATGCAGATGATACCCAGCTCATCTTCAGGCTACCCTCAGCCTCCTCCTCTCCTTCCCTCATCTCTGACTGTCTGTCTGCCATCCAGGAGTGGTGTGCCACCAGTGACCTCTGCCTTAATGCCAGTAAGACAGAGATTCTACTCATCGGCACACCCACTCCCTCCTTCCCTGCAGCTCTCTGGCCGGCCTCTCTTGGCTCTCTTCCTGCTCTCACCTGCAAGCCTAAAAACCTCAGGGTCATCTTCGACTCCACACTCTCCTTCTCTTCTCGCATCTCCGATGTCCCTAAGAAGTCAGACTATCAGCTGCACCTCCTCAAAGGTATTCTTCCTTTCCTCTCCTTTCCCCAGAAGCTCACTGTCTTCAGAGCTATGGTTCTCTCTAGGATGGACTAGTGCCTGCCTGCTTCTACTCTCCGCCCTCTGCAACTCATCCAGGACAGGACTGCAAGACTTGCCCTTGGCCTCAAGCCTAGGGTTCGTAGATCAACAGGACTGAAATTTCTGAACTAGCTCCCAGTGGCTGCGAAGATTAAGTTCAAAACCGCCTGCATTGTCCACAAGCCCTTCTGGGGCTTTGGCCTCAATACCTTCAACTCTCTCTTCCTAAATCTTCCTTTCTTGAGCTCTTCGCTCATCCAACTCCCTCAGGGTCAGTCGCTTATCCAAGCAACGAGTTGGTGGTAGATCTTTCTTCGACTCTGGCCTCCCTCTGGAACAGCCTCCTTGCCCCCTGAAACTTGAGGAGAACCATCTCCGGTTCCGGAAGCACCTCAAAAACGTTCTCTTTGCTTCTGCTTTTCTCCTGCTCTCTCCTGCTATCCCCTGCTGATTTCCTGGCCGAAACTGAAACTGCACTGGTTACCTGGCCACCCTCTGATCTCGGGCCCAGGTCCCTTCCTCCGCCAGTCACACACCTGCACTGCCCTCCTGGCAACCCCCGCAATTGGGGACTGTTTTCTGTATTCTTACAGTCCCACTACCAGCCCTTGACACCTGATACCTGCACTTACCCTTTACCCTTGCACTTGCCACCTGCTGGCCGTACTTTAGTATTGTTATATATTCTATTATCCCATGTACTGCACTGTCCCCTTCCCCCTTCACCCGCGCACTTTCCCCCTTCCCATACACTTGCGCGATCTGAATGACACCTGGCCTAGTAGGATCGTTGTCTGTCTTCCCTCTGTTCCCTCTCCTCGTTGTGCCTTGAAACACGTGTTTATAGACGCGTTATAAATGCCATATCATATCATATATAATATCAAAGAGTGTAGGGACTGGTGGAGCCAGTGTGGTTCCCTTCACAGCATTATGCAAGAACGGATTGAATGTGTCATTTATTGTCCAACCCCGGTTTGGAGTGGCACTTTTTTTTATTGCAGGGCAGCATGGCACGTTGACGTCCCGCAGAGGATGACTGGTGGGTCGCCTGCACCTGGGTATCGGGCCGCGTGCACCCGCTGGCTCCCCTAAGCGAGTAGCGTTATGGATGGGGGATTCCCCTGCAGTGTCTCGGGCAGTGTTGCACTTTTTTACTCTGTGTTGGTATTAGACTTGGGCCCTGCTGGGGGTGGGTGGGTCCTCGTGGTGTGGCAGGCTGATTTAGGGTTGCTTCGCTTTGGTGGGGATCCCCTTGGGGAGGACCCCTAGGAAGTTGCAGGGGGGGGGTTGCTCGCCTTCCCTACATTTGGGGGTTGCCCTGGCTCACGTACCTCTTTGGCAGGCCAATCTGCACTTCTGGCCTCCCCCGATGCGTGTAGCCGTGACAGTCAGCGTATGCTGGAACCCAATGGAGGGGGGTTTCCCCCGTCTATTCCTGGTGTGCGGGCCAGACCGCACAAGTCGTACTCCTGCTGGATGGGAGGACTGTGGACCCGGTGCTCCAGAAGGACGGGCGCCTCAAGGGGGTGTGTCCAGGCGGTTCAGTCGCGATGCTTCCCGCGCGGCCCAGGGCCCCTCCGGGCTATTGGCAGCGCCATGTTGGTTCTCCTTGGCAGGTCAATCGGCACTACTGGCCTCCCCCGGTGCATTCACCCACGGCGGTCAGTGTAGGCTGGAACTAATGGAAGGGGGTTTCCCCAACTATTCCTGGTGTACGAGCCAGACCGCACGGGTCGCGCGCCTGCCGGATGGGAGGACGGTGGATCCAGTGCTTCAGAAGGACAGGTGCCCCAAGGGTGTGTGTCCAGACGGCCCAGCCAAGATGCTTCTGGCGCAGCCCAGGCCCCCCCCGCCCCTCCGGGCAATAGGCAGCGCAATGTTGGTTCTGGCTGTATCCGCTCCACCTCTGCAGCCGATGCGGGTCACGGCACTTCCCAGGGAGCTGGTCACTGCATCACACTCACGGCCGATGTCTGCCGCAGGCTTTGAGTTTACAGCAGCTGTATCATCAGTGACCGCGTTGTGTTGGCGTGCTGCTCCTCCCCCACATCCACGGGCGCCGGCTGGGCATCTCGGTTCACAGTGAAGTTTCCTCAGTTTAGATGCTGCGATTTTCTTCAGCATTGCACCGAGGGGTACCGCAACACTTTGCCGTGTGGGGCCCATGTTTTTTAGGGCAGGTCCGATGGTCCGGAAGGAGGGTTCTAGACGGATTTATGTGCCATCGTCAGGAGCTTCTCAGGCTGCTGCCATCTTGATGGACCGCACAACAGCGCCCCCTCAATATTATTTTTTATTCAATTCATAGCAGATTTGGTTTTTCCGTCAAATCAGGACATGGTAAAAGTATGCCCATTTAAAATAAGTAAGGTAAAAAAATATTATGAGCAAGAGTTCAAAGTATACCAGGGAAAAGTACTCACAGTGAGAAAGAAATTTGCAATTTGTTTTCAACAAGGCGAGCATCTCATTCAACAGTACAATGTGAAAAATATGTATTTGAGCAGCCGTCGTTTAAAGGTCTTCTTGGTAATACCCTACTTTATTCTTGCTGCTCCATGCAAATTTAACCTCACTTTGATGGAAGATGGCCCTTACTGTCAACTTAATCTACCTCACCACTTGATCAGACCATCTCCATCATTTCACAATATTCTTATTGGTTATCCAACTAATTAAGCACTGATAAATCATTCATGTTGAATTACCTTGTTCTCTGAGATGGTGCTTTTGAGGGGACATTCACTGGCCAAATGTTTTCAGAATTTTTTTTGCTTAGCATTCCAAAATTGTTTGACATATTCTCACAGAATTTGGATGGGCAGATAACATTGTGTAGAATTCTGATTGTTGAGCAAACATGTTTGAGGTTGGAAAATAGCTCTGACTCAGCTCATGTTCTGCAAAAGAAACATATTGTATGCACTGATCAAAAGCTTGGTTGATTAGCAAATTCTAGACTTCCTCTAGAGTTCAATGTCAGGCATACTTGAAATGTAAGTTCTTTGAGTCAATACAAAAATAATTGCCAATTTCTCTATTTGTCTCCTTTGTGAAAATCTGTAAACCTTGTTTAGCTACTTCTTTCAAATGATAGTCTTTGCACTATAACCCCTGTCTGTCAGGTGTGACCTCTGTACAGGACCACAGGTTATAAAGTGTATATGGTTTCCACAGCTTAAGAGGAACATTTGAGCCAGTTTGTGGAACCATATCAACTGACTCTGAATCACCTATTCCGTCCTCCGCAGTGCACCTGGCTTTCTCATCTCTCCACCTTCTGGCAATAGCCGTACTAAGACAGGGCGTCCCTCCTGACCAGCATTGGCACTTGCATATCAAGGGGCCTTGTCCTCTTTTTTTTGTAGAACACTCTTAGGTGTCCTATGTCTGAGCAACCGCGAAAAGTTGTTGAATGTTAACAGCGACATCTGTTTGGCCTGGGTAGGCCCAGATAGTCCCCAGGGGTGGCCCACCTTCACTCATCTCACTCCCAAAAACAATTCCCTTTTACCTGCCTCCCCACCCACCATGCTTCTCCACTCTCTTCCACTCTTACATCTTTTCGGCTCATCTTCTCAATCCATTTCTCCCACTCTTTGCACAACGTTACCCCCTCTGTTCTTTTTACATCCCCATCCTATGCACATTTCAAAAAAGGTACTGTGATGAATTTGATGATATCATCACTCCTTCCCCGGGGGAAACATCTTTCCGTTACTTGACCCTGACCCTGGGGGCGGCTATTTGAGGGAGGATCACATGGGGGAGGTAACCCTCAGAAGGATGATACATCATCAAATGAGACCTGCATCCCCCTTTCCCTTTTAGGGATACCCCTCCCCTTTCCCATGTCTTAATGTTATGTGTGTAAATAGGTCTAGATTAAGGCGCTATATAAAAATAAACAAATGATTATATTTATCATTCACTTCTACCATCCACTGGAGCTACCGGTAACACCTTCCAATGCTCTACACATGAAACTCCAAGTGCTGCCTACAACTGCCATACATCTGGAGGTAATGGAATGGGGAGGTTGAATGGAGTAATGCAGATCACATGGGACCAGAACCACCAGATACGCTCTAGTGGTTGTGAGCGTATGATAGGTACTGGGACATTTAAAAGTTTTACCCAGCATGAAGTGGGAGAATGCTACCTGGGAAAGCTGAGCCCTCTCTGTGTTGACCGAGGGATTGTGAAGATGGCAAGATGACCATCGAGCCGGCAGGCTTGAGACGAAGGCAGGAGATGGAGTACTACAGAGGCTAGTTCACCATGCAGCTAACGCGAGAGGGAAGGAAGAAGAAACCTAGCGGCCACAGGAACTTGGAAACAGCCTCACCACCACTGGAGCACCCTGCGAGTGCCCAGAGGAAAGCGGGAGCCGCAAAGGACGTGGATGCTGTTTCTTGAAGCCAGGGCGCCAGCGAGGTGGAGGCGGGACATCCAAGTGCTGCCTTCCATCTAGCGTGAGGAAACCGAAAGATGCCACAAGAAACCGGTGAGTCCTAGAGAGAGAGAGAGAGAGAGAATGGGACATGGGGGCGCTTCAGCAATGCTGTCAAAGAAAGACAAAAGTGTTTGGAGCAAATAAGAAGGAATATGAAATCCAATATTAGCTGAAAAGGGTTTATAGATGAATGCGAGAGAAAAGCAAGTTTTGGAATTGTGTAAAGTAATCAGATGAAAAAAACCCTGGCAGGAGAGTAAACCAAGCCTCCACATCATGACAATACAAAATATCGGTCTTCTAGAGATCATGCCATGAAGGTCGACCTCTACCCCATACCATGGCCACCTTCCTCTTCTCATGAGCAGTCTAACATGTCCCACCACCTCCCTTGGGTAACCCAACAGAGCGACCAGAGGAGAAGGCTCAAGACGCTGATGGTGCCAAAGACTTGAGACTAAAAACTATAAACTTGGGGGAAATGCCATGATAGGTGTATAAATGTAGCCAGGGAGAACCCACAGTGCAGGCATGCCTCAGATGTCTCTGGCAAGAATCTATGCAAATCAACAGGGGTGAAATAAAACTGGTGCAGGAATTTGAACTGTATTAGTTTAAATATACTACTGAGAGCCACTCTTTTAGTCTGGGCACAACAGTATCGCCACACAACATCCGGAATAGGGGCACCCATGGAGCCTTCCCATTTCTCACAAGAATCGTACAGCCAACCCACTGTGTTATTTATTTGTACGTATAGACAAAAAAACAATTTCCCTCTGTTCTCCGCATTAACCAATGCATGAAGAAGGGGCGCAACAGGGGGCGCCTGCGGCAAAGAGGGGAAACCAATCCTTCAGCGTGTTCCGAAACCTAAAGTACACAAACACATCAAGTGCAGAAGTGCCACCCAGGCATTTAGACTCCTCAAGCGAGAGAAATTGTCCCAGGGGAAAGAGGGTTTGCCAACAGGAGATACCCAACTTGGATATACAATGAGTGTAAACCTTTTCACTCAATAGCAGGATCCCAGGGATGTGGACGACAGGCAGGAAGGAGGACAACAGCACATCCAGCCATAACTTTTGTTCTATTCACCTCCAGGCCTTACACGTGATCTCCACCCTATCACTGGCACTGCTTATACAACGCAGAGAAATCAATATCACCGCTCTCAGCAGTGCTGGTGATGTGAGGGTCCTTTCAATCAGAACATGTGATCTATCCGGGATTGGGGCAAACCAGTAGGACCAAAACGATGCCTGTAACACAATATCATAGGATTCAAAATCCAGCAGCTCAAGCCCTCCTCTCTCTAGCGGAGCCGTCTGCTTATTCCAGCGTATTTGTATAAAACCCAAAACCATAGATTTCACCTCCATGAAAAAGGACTTGGGCACCTGTGAGGGGTCAGCAATGTGAGGCGGACAACTTTTGGATGATTGATCAAAATATGTCATTTTATTAAATTATAATTATTAAGCGCCTCACTATCCCTACTTTGAGATTTTCCCTGCCTATCAAAACTAAAGGGAAACACTCCAACACAAGATTTCTGACCCTCACATTTAAACATCAAATACACAAAGAAAACATATGGCAATTCAAATAACATCAACAATGATATTTGCAGTTTCTTGAGAACCTCTTAGTATCCTGGGTGAGCTTCCCTTACCCAGGATTCAAGGTAAATTTATCTCCAATGTTCAACAAAAAGAAACATGGAAATCCCTGTATGTAATACAGTCTCAATTCAGTCCTTGATGTTTTAATGTCAGAGTGAAGTTTTGTTAACCAAAGTTGTTCTTGGTGAAATATGGACTTTCCACTTACTCAAATTAGCATCAATGTTTTTCTTAGCCGTAACGCTTTGCCACCATTTCCAGTTATCCAAGAGGAATTTCCACAGTTTAAAGAAATACAAATTCTATAGATGTTAATAAAACACTGTTCTTACTTAACACTTAATATGTCTCTCTTTACAAGATTAGGAGTCACAGTAGATATATTTGTCAGGATGTCTTCACAGGACTCCTACTTCAACATCTTCAACTTCTACATGAGTTTACCATGAGGACTTCCCTTGCCTCATAGTTTTCTACCTTCATTTGTTCTGCCGAGGTCTCGCATCTACTGACAACCAGATACACCACCATGCTTTCAATACTTAGTGACACCACCACAGTTTCAATGCTTTGTGATTTGGTTCTGACAAGATTCACTTTAGGGTACTTCAACACCTTCAATTATACTGAGCACTCTTCCTCTAAACAGAGGGTCAGACTCTGCCTTTCTTTTCTACCTGCTACAACAACAACCTAGAATTGCCTTTGGAACAAACCTCTCTCCTTCTCCTACCGTCTTTGTCAATGTTGTAGTATCAACTTTAAAGAATATTTATAAGTAGCAGGGTTTCCCTTCCCACCTTGCTTTTATCCCTCTGCCAACTGTTAGCCAGGATGATTACCCAGAGGATTTGTTGCCACTCTGTTGACTTCAGGTAATGCGTGCACACCTATTTCTTAGGCAATGCTGACATGCCATGTGGCTCACAGTACTGTTTAGATTGTTCTCTGACTTTGGGATAACAATGTTTAAACACTTGACAGTCTTTTTTAGTAATTGTTGACTTCATTCAGAGGTCACTCTTCCTCCTAGAATCGTAATTGGGCACACACAACCACTTCTTCATGTGTTTTACAAGATTAAAAGTTTAATAATTGCTTTTCGTAGCATTTGTTTCTCATGCGAGTGAAGGGGAGAATACTCAATCCTACGCGAGTGCTACATTTCAAGTTTCCTTTGTTAAAGACTCAATGATTTACTTCACATCACTTCTATGCATACGCAAGTGATTGTTTAGCTGGATACTGTTGTGGCAGTGCTTGCGCAAGGAATCTGAACGCCTTGTTTAACAAGCTGGCTTCTGAGTTCCTTTCTCCGATTGTTACACAACTTCTACTGCTTCTGGCTTCACTTGGGACCACACCCTTTCTCGCTGAAGGTGTCTACGGTCTGGCCACTCAATTTTGGAGCCCCTCTCGCTCCTGAGACCCATGGTTTCATGGCAGCTCCTCGCCACAGTCTCCGACACGCTTCCTGCTGCGCAATCTCTGCAATTAGGTTCACATGGGGAAATGCATCCTTCCTGCATGCCCCTCTGCTGCGAAGCCTCTGCACACCAGAGTTTGGGGGAACATGACCCTCACAGGACAAGCAGGTGAAATCTGCTGCATCAGAGTCCCTGTGTCCCTTTGGTTCTCCCACTTCTACCTGGGTTGCCAACACTGTGCCTTCTTTCTTCTGCTACTACTGCATACACTCCAGCCACAGTTCCAGCTCCTTCTAATTGCCTGCACCTGAGGGGGCCTTTAAAGCCTCTTGGCTTCCCTCAGGTGTGGGCTATCGGGCCTGAATGCTTGTCTACTACTACTGCATGACTCTTCAGCCCTCTTCCTTGTACCAGTACTTATGGGATTATGGGACTTGTAGTCCCCAACAACAAAATCAATTCTTTTTAGTAATTTCTTAGTTTTAATGGTAGATCTATTTCCCTTAGTCATTTAAGGATGAACTGTTAACTGCACTCAACCCGCCGAGGCTCAGCACAGAGATGGAGCCCTTTGCACCCTCCCAAGACACTCAAGACTCCAGCAAGCCCGCAAAGCACACCCCTCCTCAACGCCTGTCTCTATAGGCGCCGCAGCTGAATAATGAAGTGTGTCCATTTCCCAGATCTGCAGTGGTAGGTAATCTGCTGAATATCAGCGAGCACGCAAACGCCGGCTGAGCCACTAGTTCCATTGCTCTCTAACAGCTCACACTCCCGTTCCCCCAGAAGCTCATCCTGCGTGCAAGGTTATTGAGGCAGAAGGTGGGAGTCTGCGTGCTGCAACACACCCGTCATACGGTGCAGAAGACAGCAGCGGTCTTCTCTAGGTATGCAAAAGGGCTCGGAGAGTGCCTGATATGTTTACACGCAGTCAAGCTGTGCTGCAGCAGCAAAACAGCATCATTACCTCAGGATTCTGACCAGATTGTAATGGGTTGAGAGGAAGCTCACTCAAAGTTGACCATCATGACTGGGCTCTCGAGCACCACCCCAGTTATAAAGAATTTTATTACATTTTTGGAACATTTTGTTTTGCTGGAAAGAAACCTGGGTAGGGAGACATTCCCAGGACTCGTTAACACCACCTAAGTGGAAGCCATTTTGTTGGAATCTTAGATTTTGTTGAACTTGAAAATTTGGGTGCTTTTCAAGCCAAAGACATTTCCCCTTAGCACCTTAGAGTGACTTTTAGTATGCAAGGGCCCAAATAGGATTTCAGACACAGGACATTTTGCTTTGGACATCTTGACATCGGGCAGACCCTTAGTTTTGGTTGAGGTAGGGAAATACCTCTTAGAGCAGGGACAGCCCCAACCCTCTTATTATTTTAATAAAAGTCTATAACAATCAACATGACTCCTCTGTGTCCGCGTCTCATTCCTGGTTCATCACAGTACCCTAGACAACCCCTCATTACCCATCCATCCCTACCCCACTCCCATCTATTAAACTAGGGATCTAGAATGCTCAATTACTACAAAAGGCCCAATCTCGCCAACCATTTTGACTCCCACAACAGGTTTATAGTCATTACATCGAAATCAATAAAGTCGAAAGTCATAAAGTCTAAAAAAAAAGGTCGAAAACAAAAAAATCAAATTTCTTTTTTATTCTGTTTTATATTCAAAATGGGACGGGGTTCCCCCAAACCCCCCCCTTTTTTTACCCCTTTGTTTTACTCGCAGAACCCAAAAAACACATATTAATAAAAAAATAAGAAATTTGATTTTTTTTTTGTTTTCGACATTTTTTTTCCGACATTATTGTAATTCGACTTTATTAATTCGATGTTATGACTGCACAACACTAGTTGCCCAGTTATGGCGATCACTGAAACCTGGATTGTCCCTGTGACACTGTCCCATGTATTGACTTTTCCTTCTTTATGCACACACTGTCTGAACAAAGAAGACAGAGTAAACGTAACTGTCAATAGTGCCCCTTGCTCTGCCTTCTCCATCCAAATTTCTCATGCTCTCCTTTGAACATAATCCCACACATACTCCCAGCCACACTGCTCACAATTGTTCAAATGTATCGGCTCCCTGCACACATTAATCATCCACCTCAACCTCCTACTGGGCTCTCTTATTGTGCATTCCTCTAGTTGTCATGGGGGACTTTAAGCTCACCAAGTTCTCAAATGCACAAAACGCCAAAGGGCTGTTCTCCAAGATGGCATCATTTCTCTGAAACTAGGCAGCCGTGTAGACAACACTAGACCAATATCTAATTTGCTGCTTTAAATTTTGGGTGAAATTTGTCTCTTGCATTTGTTCTTGACTGGGGTCGTTAGTGGATGTCCCCAACTGAGGAGTTTTGGAGGCTGGTGTCTTTCAAGTGGATTGATTCTAGTTTGCACTATGTTTGGACTGGCCTCTGGGAGTGTTTTTGGTTAGTGACTTGGATTTTGGCAACTTCCGTGAGTAGGCCCATTCTGTGCGACATTCATTTATTGCATTTGGTGTGGTGCTTGCTTGCTTCTGTGACCAGAAGGGGCATGCATCAAACTTACCAAAGTTATCTAAAGAAAACCCAAGCAGTGAGTATTTATGCATCTGCGGATAGTAAGATTGCAGCGTCTAATGCCATGTCAACCAGAAAGGAAGGCAGCAGGGGGTGGGGTGGGGGGGTGTCCCATGATCTATCATCTAACACTTCAGACTCACCGCCCACCTCGGATATTGATCCGATACACACAGAGGAAATGCAGGTACGATTCTGTGAATATGAAATCAGACAGTTTAGCATTTAAAGGTAATGCGCTGCGACAAAGCATTGATTAAGTGGTTGCATCACGGAAAATGAAGGCCAGGTTTGCACCTTTGAGGATTGGTAGACTTCCATTATGAAGTTGCAATGCAAGATGCTGGGTGTCCAAGCCAAAAATGTGTATTTGGAAGTGCAGGCTCATAACCACGCAAGTCCTTGGCCTCCCGGTATTAAACCAGTCCCGAAATATGGAGTCCTTTATGGAATCCTTCCACATGGATGTACTGCAGGACCCCTCTCTTATCTCACTAACAGGGTTAAAGGGCACATAGATCTCTTTGACCTTCATCGAGCCTGGGCCATTCTCCTTGCCCGATAATTGTATATCTTCTCAACTACAGAGACTTGGATGTGATCTTTCGTAGAGCCTGGAAGTTGGGCAAATTACGATATCATGAGCAAAGCTTGCCATTTACCCTAATTCAACTTGTAACCATAAGGCTCGCCAATATGTTCTTGCAATCAAGCAGTCAAGCAAAATCTACAGGACAGAGGTCTGAAATAAGCTATGTTTCTTGGGAAACTTTGTGAATCCAGAGGAGGCACACAAATTCCTGGAGTCATTGCCTCCAGCTTCTCCCCGCCTATGCTGTGAAAATCTAGACACCCAAGACCATTCCCACTCAAACTGAGTTGCATCCTTACCTCAGTTGGAGCATTACCCTCATAAGAATTATACCCAATCGACCTATTTGGTTGAACATATGTTCTCATTAGCATGGGGGAAGACCCCTAAACTTGAATGAATATATTTTTTTATACATTAATGTGCACACCCTTACAATTGATGACCTGCAGCTTTTATTTTTCATCTTTTCATCTCTCCGATAGGTGTCAGAAATACATAGGTACTCCTATCTGGGCAGGAGATTTTAATGCTAGTCTTGAGGTTTACAGTGCATGCGTTGCCGGAGATTCACAGATGTAGGTTTTTAAATTTTGATTTGGTGTAAAATGCATCCGAAGGCTTGTGAGGACATGCACGGTATGATCAATTTTGGTACTGGTTTCTCCAGCTATTCTACTTAATGCAGCAGGTTGCATTATACTACAAAGGACCTCTCTCTGATCACTCCCCTCTTAAACTATCTCATGTGCCGAGTGGAGGCAATCCCTGCATCCACCCTTGTGGTTTTAAATTGCCTACATTATTCAAGACTAATATGGGATCTGTTCCAATGGTGCCCACCCTTATTTAAGGTTAACAATAGTGAGAACTGCCTGGGTGCTTAGGGGTGCATCTTGAAATCCATTAGTCAGGAGTTTTATACTCTTAATCTCTGAGATGCTGAGTACACACTGGCCAAAGACCAAAGCCTTGTTACATCATCTTAAAAATATATTCGTTCCGTTCCAATCCACTGCAGACATTTTTGAAGGCACCTGTTCAAGCCAGTAAATCTGGCCAGGGAGAGCACCCTGGTCCTGCCTTAGCCTGTTTGATTAGGGGTGAATGGGGAAGCATGACAATCCCAGCATTGCGAGACTCGTGCAGTGTCTTGCAGACATTTATTGAAAATATAGGCGTTATTTTGCAGCAGTACTACGCAAACCTATGTGACATGCATGCCTGCCTCCTGTGGTGATGATATTGGAGGTTATTTAAGGGAGATGCTTTATAGAGCATCAGCATGGAGGTGGTAGAGGTGCCTAATATTCACGTAACTATTGTGGAGCTTGGGTGCGAGTCAATCTTTACCCATGTCCAAGACTCTGACTGGTGACAGCTTGAAGTCTGATTTCTCTAAGGAGTTTGACTGGTAGGCTGACTGCACTGAATTTGCATCCTTGCCCAGATTGTCCCAAAAGGTGAAGCTGCTTCAGCACTCTTGGATGGCAAAGACATTGGACTCTTTATCATGGAAGTATTTCTTTGCTTCAGTATTACCCAAATTGTTCGAACGCAATTGTTCGAATGCATGATTGACCGAATTACAAGGGTCCAATATATATGTTTTGCAGTGGGTGGGAGGTTGAGTGGGCGTGCTCTACTGTCTTTGCATGCAATGTTGTACAGTGTTTCTGTTGGACGCGATATCCTCCACCCAACTACATACGTGCAAAAGATGAGCAGGTGATCTTGGATGCAAGACAAAGCGCAAGGCAGCTGTGCTGAAGAATAGATAAAGGAACACACATCTGTGGTGAGGAAAGAAATGCCAAACAAAACAAGGATTAACATTGTATGGGTGATGGCTGCACATGCTGTAAATTCTCCATAATTATGCAAACTAGCAGTATACAGCTGCATTCCACTCTGCCCCCTTACATCTGTCTCTGTAGTCTCTTCTGAAGGATATGATAGCTTGTTTATAACACGCTTAAGACCCCGCGGATCGAACCTGTGTTGCTCCACCTCGTCTTGCTTCCAAGGCAGCACGTTGCCCTGAGTTATCCTCCCATAGTTAAAAGTTTTAAGGACGTACACCTTTTGGCCCACTTCAGATGTGCCATCCAGCTAAGCGACCCAACGCTCTCTCGTTTGACAGGCCATGCTCTGGGTTTCAGAAATGGAGAATGAGAACGCAAAAAAAACAGGATACTGGCCCCCACCACGCAGAAATCTGTTCATGTTGAAACACAGGGAAGCAGCTGCCTGCACTCCCTAGAGAACAACTTTCCTTCAGAGCGTTGAACCTGCTCCTGCACTGCCAATTTCATACACACAAAAGGAGCTTTGACGCACATCATGCAGTGCATTTTTAAGTGAGTTTAAGGATGCAGCACACCAAAGCAATCTCTTTGGGCAAATGCGTTTCAGGTTATTTCAACCCTGTGCCAGTGGCAAGCTCCCCAGCATGTTCCCGTGCTCTATGCCGTTTATGCGTTTCAGGTTATTTCAACCCCGTGCCAGTGGCAAGATCCCCAGCATGTTCCCGTGCTCTGTGCCGTTTATGCGTTTCAGGTTATTTCAACCCCGTGCCAGTGGCAAGATCCCCAGCATGTTCCCGTGCTCTGTGCCGTTTATGCGTTTCAGGTTATTTCAACCCTGTGCCAGTGGCAAGCTCCCCAGCATGTTCCCAAGCTCCCCAGCATGTTCCCGTGCTCTGTGCCGTTTATGCGTTTCAGGTTATTTCAACCCCGTGCCAGTGGCAAGATCCCCAGCATGTTCCCGTGCTCTGTGCCGTTTATGCGTTTCAGGTTATTTCAACCCCGTGCCAGTGGCAAGATCCCCAGCATGTTCCCGTGCTCTGTGCCGTTTATGCGTTTCAGGTTATTTCAACCCCGTGCCAGTGGCAAGATCCCCAGCATGTTCCCGTGCTCTGTGCCGTTTATGCGTTTCAGGTTATTTCAACCCCGTGCCAGTGGCAAGCTCCCCAGCATGTTCCCGTGCTCTGTGCCGTTTAGTTTGCACATTTGAGAAGTGAACTGGGGCACAGTCACAGGGCAATCTAATATCCTACCACTTCAGAAACGCACACAAGATTTTCTTTGAAGGTGGGCAGTGGCACGCTATTCAGTTAAAGCACAAAGTTTCCCATGAACCTTTATTACATCCATCTTGAACTGATTATAATACAATAGTTTTATGTTTTTCTGTGGCGTTCATCACCTGTTCCACGGGATGGAACGCTGTGGGCTGATAACGAAGGATCTGGGCCGTTCTCCGTTCCAGGGGCTGGAATGCGGGATAAAGGCCATTAGCACTCCGGGTTGCCAAAGAGGTAACACAGGGTGCTTAATAAAAGGGTTTTTCCTTGCTACAATGGGACATGCGCGGCGTCCTGTTGTAGGAAGGAAAATCATTTTCCAAGATGGCTGCCATGGAAAGGGAAGGCGGGGCTCTGTACGAAGCCCCTGTTCCCTTTCCATGGTGCCAGCCGGAGGCAAGGAGCAGGAGGCAGGTCAGGTGGCGTGGAATGCGTGCTTGTACTGGTGGTTCAAGCCCGAGTTCCTAGCCAGCAGATTGGCTGTCTCCCCCACCCGTGTGCTAATGGTGCTTAATAAAACCCTTTAGTGTCATTATGATGTCAGTATCTGTGTGTTCTCTCAGCCATGTGACCATCCTGAATTAGTTCCTCGTGATTATAGCACATACAATTCAATGTTCTTTCTTCTTACCTTGTCAGTTAAGGCAGTCACAGTGTTTGCCACATAGTATTATGGTCTCTGTAGTCACCATCCAGGCATGGTTTTCAGACAGAGTAGCACATGGCTACTATCATAACTTCCAGGGGCAAAGAGACTCAAGTTCACCGTTCATCTGCAGTTTATTGCAGAAACTCTTAAGCGTAACATCTTGGATTTTTCCAAAGATGGAGACTGTTGAAGTGGTTTGCCCAAAATGTCTTTAGATCAGAGGGATGTGGCTGCACACCCCGGTAAAGCACGCTGGTTCCCTCACTGCCAATTTCATACACTCGCAAAAGAGGCTTCTACACAGCATGTACTTTAATTTGGCAGTTGTCATGAATGGCACATTTCTTTTGACAGATGTCATGATGAATACAACAAACTCCCAAATCCAAAGGAGGGTGCAAGGGTTTTTGACGGGTAGTGAAAATCTCATCTAATGATTTTGTCATGTTGCAGGTAGCTCGCTCCTGGACTCCCTAATGGTCTATAGTTCTCCCAGGATTAACCGTATGTTTCAGGATTTATCAGATACTGTTTATCTCCCCCTCTTTCACTCCTCTCCCTGATCTCATGGCTCATTGCTCTTCCTTCTATTCCCTCCTTCGCTCGCTCCCTACCTCATCTTCCTAGTTCCTGTCTTTGTATCCCCCTCTACCTCTTACTCACTGCTATTTTCTCTCGCCTCCAACTTCCCCCTCTCTCCTCTTCTGTCCATCCAATTTTCACACTCTTCTCTCTCTCGCGCTCTTTCGCTTGCTTGCTCTTTTGCTCGCACTGTTTTGCTCTCTTGCACCCCCTTTTGTTTGTCTCCCTACTCCAACCACTCTCACCTGCCCTTCTTTACATTCACCCTCTTTCATATTCTCCTATCTCTCACACCCCTCTCTCCTGCCACTTCCTTCCTCAGACACTCTCACAGCCTCCCTCTTCTAGTTTGCTGCCACTTTCACACCTTACGTGCGCTCGCATCCAACACCGCCTCAGCAACACCTTCCAATCTCCTCATCTCTCAGTCCACCTCGATACCTCTTGACCACCCCTAAACACGTGTCACTCTTTTCTGTCTGGGAGGTAATTCTATACCTGTG
The DNA here is from genome assembly GCF_040938575.1 of Ambystoma mexicanum. Classification (NCBI taxonomy): domain Eukaryota; kingdom Metazoa; phylum Chordata; class Amphibia; order Caudata; family Ambystomatidae; genus Ambystoma; species Ambystoma mexicanum. The sequence continues at coordinate 1,261,768,697 of NC_090935.1, read as the reverse complement.
ATTTCCTGTTTGCTTCATTCCCTCCCCCTTCCATGGACTTTAAGGGCCGATCTAATCCTGCACCTATCTCCTGTGGTGGGTCAACACAGGGAAATCTATCCTAAACCCCTCGAAGCCTCGTCCCCGCTTGGTTAGCTGGTCTTCGCAATGCATTCAGCTTGTTGTTCCTTCAGCATTCTCTTTTGTCTATTGTGGTTAGTGGTATTCTTTGCTCATGGGCTTTTGCATTGCTGGTGATTTTCCTTTACCGTTCTGTTCTCTCACCAGTGCATGGCATTCTGCATCTTGCAGTTCTACAACAAATAAAAGGGAAGTAGAGGCAACAATGGGCTTGTAAAAGATTGGGTGACAGACGGTGGTATCAATGTTATCATTCAAGGCCCATTCAGGGAGTTCAGGGACTGGGCCCTCCCAACTCCCTCACCCCACCACTGGGGCAGGATTGGCTCTGGCCTTTGCCCTGGTAGGGCATCTAACCCAGGTTTTCCGCTGACAACCCTGCCACATAAATCTGTATAATCCAGTAAGACTCCCTAACAGATGCCCTTTTTTGGTTACCCAATACTCTATGGGCCTCATTACGACCTTCGCGACGGGTTAACGGGCTCCGCTAATGGAGGTGGACCCGTTAAACCCGTTCAGCGAAATAACGAGGTCCCCTCGCGGGACCCGGTAAGGACGCCTGGTAAAACCAGGCGTCCTTACCGGGTCCCGCGAGGGGAAGAGGGGGCTAACAACGGGCCGGTCGTAATCGGCCCGTTGTTAGCTCCCTCTCCCATTCCCATTGAGCCCTATGGGGTCTCACATGGGAATGGGGAAGGTCCGGGCCCGGGTTCCCAGAGGGAGGAATTACCGGGCCCTCCGAACTCAGAATGGCCCGGTAAATCCCCATTCTGGGAACCCGGTAAAGGAGATCATGCTGCCGCCAAACTCGTAATGAGGCCCTATATGTGGCTATTGCGGAAGTGCCCAGTGGCTTCCTGGAACAGTGAAGTGTCGTTGCTACAGGTTTCTGCTTTGGCCAGTGTATTTTACTGTCCTTTGGCGCCCAGTTTACTGGTTCTGGATGGGAGAGGATGGATTGACTAAATGAGCAGACATTGCACCTGTATAATTTCAGACATTATCGAGACCAGAATGTTTGTTATGAAACTGGCATTGCTTTTTTGCTCATCGATGTGCAAAGACATGCATTTCTTGTGCAGCAACACCTGATGACTGTGATTCCCACAAGTGTAAACTAGTATTTACTCTAATGCCATCAATTTACGGTATCCTTTAATGTTACCGAAATGAAAATAACGAATGAAAGGTTACCGAAAAAATAACCAAAAATAAATGTATTGGGGGAGGGGGGGTAAAGGGTTAAAAGGAGTGGGGGGGTTTCCAGGGTGGGGTTACAAGCATGGGGAATGGCGTGTTTTGGGAGGGGACCCTCCAGCCCCCAATTAAAAAGAAATCTATTTTTTTTCGTTAGATTTCATTCATTACAATTCATTTCGGTTTTTATTTGAGTCCAGAGTTTATTTATATTATTTTTCTCAACCTTCTACCTAACTTACCCTTTCTGCCCACAGTGGTCTGCAACATGTTTTTCAATTCAGCAGTTTGAGTCCTTCCTACGCCGAGCTGGTCAATGCGGGCTGGGGGTTTGGCCAGACCGAGAAGAGCCTGAGGTACATTCAACGCTGCCTCCGCCTCCTCCCTAGCGCCTGTTTACTTGATGCTGCCGGAAACCCCTCCGCCGTTGGGCTTATGGATCAGTCCGCAGAGCTAAGGATGGGCTACACCCTTCCAGAATATCGCCGGATGGGGCTCTTCATGCACCTGCTGTGGGCCTTTGAGGACTCTCTTGCCCAGCCTGACCTGCCTTTCTATTTGCACATGGCCGAGGGTAATAAGCTGGTGAAGGGGTCGACTGAGAAAGCAGGCTACAGATATGCTAACTGTGGGTGGTACCAGTGGAACTGTCAGCCACTTAGAAGTGTGCTTTGAGGGCCCGTGCTCTCATTGCATTGACCCCAGTGTTTCTATAATGCGTTATGGGATGGGCTAGTAGCGAAAGTTGCCTGGCTGGTGTCATGAGTGGCATTGCAATGCCTTTCCCCCTTACCAATACATATGGACTTGATTCTTAATTCTGATTTTGTGAAAAAACATCAAAGCATATTTCTTTTAGATTCATAATTATGCACAGGTGTTTATGCTATAAAGCCTCGTCCTCTCTGGAGCCCAGTGATTAGGATGCTTCCAGAGGGCCTAATAGATGAGTTACAGAAATCAATATGCGATGATACGAAAGCATTTTCTAACTATCTGTTTCTCCTTTGCTCCACACTTTCCATTCCTCCCCCCCCTTCCATGCACTTTTCCCATCCCCCATGCACTTGCGCGTCCTCAGTGTCACTGGGCCTAGTAAGATTGTTGTTTTTGTTCTCCCCTGTTCCCCTCCCTTGCCTTGTCGCGCTCTGAAACACTTGTGTACAAGCGCGTTAGAAATAAAATATCAATTCAATTCAATAAAAACTGGACTAGAATGTCTCACTGATTAACTTGCATCAGTACCCTAAACCTTGTGCACTGAAAAAGTACTCAAGCCTAGTAGCTCTGGCTCCCTCCATGCCTGAAATGGCGTGACGCATACTGGCTGTGGTGTTTTCCAGTGCAATTCACCTGCACATGCTTCAGGCATGATCATTGCAGAGGTCATCTGTGGGCTAGGCTGGGGGTTTGACTGAGGCTGAGGGAGTGTGGTTGCATCGCAGCCTCAGATGTAATTGTTTTGAATTTTATAAACCTTTTTCTAAATATAGACCTGAAAATGACTGGATTGCTGACTTTGCTGCATCTTTATAGACTCCTGTTCTAGACTGTTTGTTGAAACCATCTATTGTGATAGGACATACACTTTGGGCAAGAGGAGTTATGACTAATGCCCCCTGCCCCCATCAACCACCCCAGATTGCAGCCATTCATCTCTGTGTAGCCACCCACTCACTGATAAGTCTCGCAGCGAGGCAAATCCAAAAGGGCTGATGGAATATGTCGGAGTGTCACAGCACGAAAAGTATGATTGGAGGGTAATCAACTAAAAAAGGAATCCACCCTCCTCACCGGGCCTTCCAAAGGAGGATCCCCAGAAGGCTATGGTGAGAGGCTCCTCATTTCAACTTGGACAGGTTGAGCTATGTACAATCGTGGGACAGCTCAGCCATTGGAATAGGGTGGTAATGTAGGCAGCCTGGTACTTAGTAAATAACAGAAATGCTAATAAAAATGTCTGTTTAAATTAACCAGAGTAAAATGTGAGCGTTATTCATTTGCACAGCAGTCACCCACGTTTGCTTCCATGCTCTGCAGAAATACTGTTAGTGGGCTCCATAAATGGGCCTCATTACAACCCTACCAGTCGGGTAACAACGGACGGCAGAGTACAGGTTTACGGGCCGTGTGCCTTTCCACCCGCCAGGTCTGACCTGGTGGGCGGAAAGGCACCCGCTCGCAGACTGAGGGTAGCACCGGCACCAAATGGTACCGGTGCTACCATCTTCCCCATTCCCATTGAGTCTTATGGGACTCAAATGGGGAGTAACTTTTTCAGACGTCTGGCTTCAGGGACCGCCGGGGCTGTAATGCCCCGGTGATTCCCCATTGCCAGGTGCTGGAAAAAATACACAACTCTGGCGGCAGTCTGCCGTTATTAGCGGCACGGCTACAGTCAGAGTTGTAATGAGGCCCATTGTGTTGTTCTGTTTTCATCCTCCTGTGTTTTTACCTGTGTGGCTGATCAGTGCTCGGAGCATCAGTGACGCTCGTATTATTTCAAGACAAGCGGTCTTTCACAACACAGGAAATTCACTGTACGTTCGCTTTCCCTTCTCGTTTTTAAAAAATTGTCCTAATTTTTGTCTTAGTCTCTGGTCACACACCTTCCGCTCCCTTATCGTGTCTCCCTCCTTGCTTTCCCCTCATCTTGCTCTGCATTCCCTGCACCCTCCACCCCTCCCTGTCTTTCTCCATCTCTGTCTTTTTTTGCCTCCTCCCAGTTCCCACCACTGGCAAGGACACCACACTCAAGGCCTGGCTTTGTTCTTGATTTCCAGGAGGACTAGAGCTAGAGCCAGGCTGGAGCCCTCATTGGCTTGCCCCCCATTTGTTGAAAGTTTGGGAAGAGGCACTGGGCTGCGGAGGTCTTCCATCTTCCACGAGTGAAGCACCAATATCGGTCATCCTTGACCCTTATAGAGATTTTGACGTCTGTGGCTCACATAGGTCCCTCCCTCGTTTAAATTTGCATACTAACATCTTCGGTACTGTTTCAGCGGTCCAGCTCCTGAAGCATGTTACTCTTGTTCTGCATCCAGGTCAATCTGGTTTTCTCCATGGCAGGTCGACTGCACTGAATTTGAGTCTCCAATTTGACAACCTATGCTAGATAGACCTGAAAAGTGAAGCTGCCCCAGCCTTCTTGGACACCGAGAAGGCATTGAGCTCTTTATCGTTATTTGTTTGCTACACTTTGCAATTCTCTGGTTATTTTCTTCAGTGCTTTAGTCTTTTATATTCGAATCCAATTGATGAGATCTGTGTGATGGATGAGCAGATTCTCCATGCTATTTTCACTAGGCCGAGGCACCAGGCAGGGGTGTCCCCTTTTACCCCTCCTCTTTGCCCTTGCGATGGAGTCCTTAGAGTCTAGGGACAGGCGGCTCAATGCTCATCGGGGCTTGACGTTTGGGGGGGGCAAAGAAAATCACGTCCTTATACGTGGATGATGTGTTATTCTAATTAAAAACTCAGCAAAATATTTAGCCCTGCTCACTCAAGAAATGATTAGATCTGGTGAAAACACAGGCTTGTGTATCAGATGGGCCAGATCCTCATTATTACCTGTAACTTATATCCCAGTGATCAGAGACCCATTTCAGATTTCTGGCAGACAATCATTTGCTGTATTTAGAACACAAGTTTGGTAAATGGACCAATTTCCTGCCATGTACGTATGGAATGATATCTCTAACCAAAGTTAATTTCAGAATGTGCCAGTGTGGCTGGGGATATGTTATTTTTATCACTTCTGCACTCTCTTGGTACATCTTACTTGGTATGTAAAATTAGTTGGGAAATCTTGACTAGACCCTCTGAGCGGGGTGGGCTGGAAATCCCAGACATTGAATCATATATTCTGGTTGCCTCATGTCCCCCTTGTCTGGCTTGCCTCATGTCCTTATTGAGTGGAAATCTGTCCATCAGTTCTTGCTTCACTACTTATCAGCAAAAATTGATAGGAAAATCTAATTTGATACCGTGAAGTATATGGTGGATGCCTGGTATAGATTACACTGATGTCTGAAACTAGATTTAATTTACCCTCAAGATTTGGATGTGGGGAGTTCGAGAACTGCAACCCACCTCTGATGACTGGATCAGAAAATCCTGGGAAACGCCGAGAATAGTTCGCCCAGGGGGCATGTAACCAGAGGGCCAATTTGTTACATGAGCGCAATTTGCAGACAGAGGGTACTGGTTCCTTCTGTGTCTTCCAGTACTATAGTGTGCACTGGCAGCCTTTCAATCCTGGACTACCTGATTCCTGGCTAAACCAACCCACTTTCTGCTTTCAAGATAAATGACTGCCTCAGCAGTGTGCAAGAAGCCAGTCACCATGGTATACAATATTGTGCAGGATCAGTCTGCCCCTTCGCCACTCCGAGCAAGAGCTAAATGGAAGGGTGCCAGTTCACAGATTCTCCATGAAAAAATGTGCTTACAAGCTTGTACTGGTTTGCTCAAAGCCAGGTTGAAACTGATCCACCTCAAGCTGTTGATCCAGACGTGCATTGCTCCAGGTAGGCAGTCAAGCTTAGTTCTTGGAACTAGTGCCCAATGTCCTAAAATGTGGTAGCGATGATGCTCTGTTCTTTTGTTTGATATGGGACTGTTCTGTATTTCAACAGTACTGGACTGATTTTCTAGCCAAGATTAAAGAAAGACATTTTAGGGTTCACTGTAGCACCCTTGTTGTTAATTATTTGCTGGTTCTGAGGGACTGTTCAGAGATTCTTATGTCTATTACCCATACTACTTCTAGCCTAGAGAAGTAGACATATTTCCTAGAAACGGAGGTTCTGACCCTTCCATTGCAGCATGGTTGGAAGACTTATTGTGGTGTCATGAAGCGGAGACAAATTACGTCAACTTGATATACCAAAGCAATGTCCACATGATATATGGGCTTCCTTTACTAATGTCTTCTAATTCTTTCAGAGCCTCATGCAGGGTTTGGCTCGCCTGACCATTCAACAGTTTCAAACCATTGCATGAGCAGTATTAATCTTCATACAAAAGAAGGCAGATAGACAATCAAGTATACGGCTATATATCCACCCCGTCTAGGACTATATACCTCTCTGCACATCACTGTAGATCCTCCACTCAAAATCCCCCCAGCGATAGCCTGATAGCCAAATAGCCAAGTGCTCTCCCTGCGAACCCTCAGAATTGACAGCAATTCAACTAGCCGTTGATTAGCATGGCAACCTCAACTGATCTGATGGCTCCGGCAAGTACTGCCTAAAGGGGCCCCAAATATTTCGAGTACATTGACTAGCTGGGCACAGATTACTGAGCCTGCTTCTGTCTCTTGATACCACACTAGGTCCCTCATCCAAGCTTCCTCATTAGGGACACTATTACTCTTCCACGACATGAGAATTTGACGCTTAGCCAGGGACAGGAGTCTAGATAACAATTTTATTGGGCCATCTGAATTATCGATGCATTTGCCTAAGAGGCATACCAACAGGTCGCTAGGGATCTCAGTGCCCAGAATAGCAGCAATACAAGACAACACGCAGACCAAAATTGATTAATCGAAGGACAAGACAACAGTTAATGAAAACAATCAGCCCCTTCCCCGGGACCTAGGGCATGGGATAAGCTTGTGTTTTGCATTAATCAAGACCCCTCTAGTATATCTGCACTGCGGAGTCGAGCAGAGTCTTTGGAGCTGCCTGGTGCCTGTGTTTGTGGCAATAACTCTTTGCTTTTCTCCTTGTGGGCATGCTCTGCTTCAAAAACCGACTTGCGCCGCGGAGCGGCCGCGGAGTCGAGCAGTCTCTTTGGAGTCTCTGGAGGCTCTGAGCGTGGCAGCTGGTCTTTGACTATGGCAGCTGGTCTTTGACTATGGGCTCAGTTTGTGTGCGTAACAAAACAAAACGCTCTTCGCAATTGCTTCTGGTTTCGGCTTCGGCTTTTCCCCCTGCTTCTGCTTCGGCTCAAACAAAGACTCGTGCACAAGTCCAAAGAGATCTTGTGATGGGGGAAAAGGCACGGTCCCCAAATACGTTGGAGATGGAGTATGACAACGGAATCATCAAAGTGCCTGAAGCGCTCTATCGGAACTCTTCTTGCCAGTGTTGTCAGTGTCTGACGCTTACAACCCAGCTTTCTCAGACAGTACAAGTAAGTGCATTTCAAACTTTGAGAACACTAAGTGCCCCTGTTGATGGTGGATTGAGATCACTCAAATGCACTGCTGCTAACATATCTACTAACCCAGACGTCGATATTAACATCAATGCCAATGCCACCATCAACGAGCGAGCTAATTTAAATATAAACACTATTGATGAAGTGGGGTTTGAGATAGGGTCGGAAGTGGCATCCTGTCCTATATCCTCTTCCTCTCTTATCATTGACGGTGATCAGTTGTTTACAATGAGCACAAAGGTTTCCAATGCTTACAATGCTTCGAATGCTGTGAGTGCTGCGAGTGTACGTACATCATCATCACATAATCCTTTGACCCAACAAAATGATAAGGAAACAGTTGACTTTATAGATTCTAATGGCATAAAAGATAAAGATACTTGCTGTGTTCCTATGTTGTGTGTCCTTGCCTCCCGTGCTGGCAAAATGGTTGCCGGTGTGAGTCCAGTGCCTTTGGGGCTTCAAGTGGGCAAGATTTCTGCAATTGATGAGTCTCCTAACACGTGTGAGTCTGGCGATGTGTCCTCTGCGACAGAGCAGAGTGTCGGGGGAGTGGATGCAAGGGGCCTATTGGTTGACTTACCGGGCTCTTTTGACACAACCTGGAAGTGAAGAAGCGGATGACTTATTCCAGGCGGTCTTAATTGACATTACCGCTTGTGACACGCCACATGGGAAAGACATTTCGAGTTCTAAAGTTTCGTCGGAACCTTTTACCCCTGCATCTCAAGACCAAAACTGTGGTAGAAGAAACTCACTTGGTCTAGTGAATAAAATCCTACAGGACCTTTCTCAGCTAAACTCAACAAATAAAGCAAATAAATGCAAGGAATCATGTAGCACCATCAGAAAAACTCCTACCACAAATCAAGCTGACAATGTTAGAGACATAAACAATGAAGTCTCTCCTAAAATACTTGGATAGGGCGTCCAAATAAGCAAAGAAGAGTGGAATTAAGCACATCCCCCCATGTTATAAGGTCACAATGACGTTTAGAAAAATCTGTATCATACCACAAAGATCTTGGCACTTCAAAAGCTCAGTTGTTAAGGTCTAGTGATAACTCTTCGAGTTCAACACCTACTTCAACTGACTCATCAATCATTGAGCGGGAATATCCAAAAGTCCGAAAATCTATTTATAGAACACGGCAACGGCCAAACTTGCGAATGGATCACATAACCAAAAAGCTACTACAAGATGTGCAACCAGTGCTGATGTCTACCCTGGCAATATCACTAGCGCCTTTTATCAAATTATATGAGCAGTTGAATGATAACATCAAAGACTTAACCACATTGATAGCTCTGATGAATTCCAAAGTGATAAATTTAGAAAGTGATAACACTCTTTAAATATACTTATCACGAAATGAATACCAGGATTGAAAATTCGCTTATCAAACTGACGGACCAAAAGAAAAACTCCAACATTGAAAAAAGGCTATTTGCTGAAGTAGCCAAAGAAGCTTTGGCATTGATTGGACTTAAAGAGCATATTAAGGGGACCAAAAGTCAAGAGTCAAATCAAAGAATATCACATGAAATAAACAAGGAAAATGCGTTGTCAGATGAGATTTTGAGGGAAATGAACTCTTTGGCCTTTCAAAGATAATCTAATGAATCTTTGCTTGCCAGCAGCTAACATATGGACCTGCAGCAGCCTCACTGCTAAATCTATCCTAGTCCGTGATTGACTGTAATGAAGATCAGGATCACATAAAAGCAAACAAAACAGAAGAGTACTGGAAAAAGAGAAATAAGAACGAGGCCGGGGCTCAGACGAATGCCAGTACGTGTTTTAAATATGCTTCTCATCTGGAAATAGCTGTCAATGTACCACATGACCATATAGATGCACTAGCTATTACTGAACCACTAACTATGAAATCGTCATTTGCGAGCGCACTGCAAAGCTGCACAAAGCCCACGAATCCAGCCTCATGTGATTTTCAACCATCTAATACTTCGGGTAGTACTATGGGCAATGACACACTAAATCAGGACGCCAATGGCGTGGTTTGCGTTACTGAGGATAAAAGCTTTCTTAAAACCTATCCCATGTTTAACAAAACTTCTTTACCCTCGAAGCAAACCTTTCCAAAGAAGCCTGATCAAAAATCTAAAAACCAGTGTATGAAAAACCGCCGAAATTACAAATCATCAAGAGTATTTTTGCGCAACTTAAAAACTGTCAATGTGACAGTACATACAAATGCTGGGTCATTACAGAATCGAAATCCGTTACCAATCGCCACAAAAAATCCAGTTGATCCTCAGATATCAGTTTGACAACATTGAGGACTCTTTTAATGATATAATGAATTTGTCAACATATGATGATGACGGTTTGGCTATTCATGATTCGCCAACAATATGTGTGACAAAAAAAACTGCCCATTCAACTGAAACTTTGTGCCTCTCAAATATGGACATGGTCAAAACGTACGACCCGACAGTAACCAAGTCTATAGTCGTGTCCGATGTCATGACAAACTCTGTGACAGGAAAAGTAACAAGTCTTGAGCAAGAACCATCAATAGAGGCTGGCTATACTGACGGAATGTGTACTTCTTGTCAAGTTTTGAGGGAGTCCATTTACACTGCAATCAAAACTAAATCTTGTCTTTCATCTTTGAACGCTAGATGGAGTAAGTCAGATCAACAGCCGAGATCGACATATGCGGAATGTGCCTCAAAAACTGCCTCCATCTTCAGAAATGAACTGCAAGCTCAAACATCTGCAGAACATCTGACAAGGGACCGTTTGGAGATCTGCAAAATTGTTGGAGAAGGAAGAGTTTGCACATTATTCCAACCAGTGCCTCTGCCCTCTACCAGCACTGAACACGCGATCTCTGAGACAGCAATGCTGAGCAAGAGATGGGCAAAACTTGACCAACAACTTGGCTCCCCAGACAAGGAAGAGTCTGTACTTGGAGAAGGAAGAGTTTGTACCATATATCAAACAATGCCTTTGTCCCCTACCTGCACTGATGATGTGATTTTAAAGAAAGAAACGTTGAGTGAGAGATGGGCAAATCTTGACCAACAATATGGTCATAAACAACAGGTCGATTTAGGTGATTCTTCTAATATGGCCCTGGAGATCAAGGCCACTAGACCTGTGTCATCTTACACAAACAAGCCTATGATTAATTTTCACTATCAACGAAAGCAATCCACGAAATGTGAAGCAGAACTTTTACACAGGAGAATGGGTGATAAAAACCTTAACTCTATGCCTCAATCAAAAGACCTAAGAATACTTGAACCAAAACGCTCCCTCAACTTCAAACTTGGATTAGAACGCCTTGTGAGTTCTGATAACCTTATATTAAATTGACAGAATGTGCTACAATTGTTCCGTCATATTCCCAGCCTTCGAACAATCACGACTGATGATTTAAAAATAGTGGAATTCACAGGAGAGACCAAAAATAACAGGGTGATTTTACACTTAAAATCAAAAATTGTGTATAACATACTTCTTGAGGCCACTGGGACTCTACTTTCACTTGGATTTGACATTTTTTAAATCCCTGTGAGCTTAGATACCTCGAAGGAACATGAGCAACATTCCAACAATATCAGAAGTGATTTGAATTTAAATCCGATACCAATGCAAAAATCGAATTGGAGAAAGCCAACCGATAATACCATAATTGACTCTGTATCATTGGGACAAAGAAACAGAGATCTGCCATTGGAAAGTGAACAAACATCAACTGATGATTTGATTAAACAGCAAATCAAAATAACGTTTGCACACGATACAAGCGCCAAATCCTATGTAGTGGCTTCAATTGCAAGTGCTGACCACAACGACTGGTATTGGCTTGCTGAAGCACTAACTACAAAGAATTCAAATAACGGAGGCCTATAACATAAAGCATCTAGGGCAGAATCTAATCTGAAGCTTAGAACATGGAATATTAGAGGCTTTAAACACCTTTTTCAAAATAACTGGTTGACTGACTTAGACATCCAATTAACTGAAATCTTCCATCAATTGCAGGGATCGATTTATATCCTTAACCTATATTGGCATCACTTAGCCACAGGAACCACTTCTTTCATCGACCAAGTCACTACTCTAATCGATGAAATTTATGAGGGTTCCTCTGCGTGTAACCTTATTGTATGTGGAGACTTAAACATCAATTGCATCGACTTAAACAACACATCTCATAATAAAATTGTGATTAGCTGGTGTTCTGAGATGGACTCGAGGAATCTTCACTTACTAAATGGCAACATCAAAGGTGATATACCTGCTCAATACACCTGGAGCTGACTAGACCAACGTTCGATACTAGACTATATATATGTGTCAAACAATCTACACAGTCAAGTTGTCAGCATGCACGTTACAGAGAGCTCTTAGAGTGACCATAAGATACTAAAAATGGTGATTCAAGTTGGAGCTCCACCTAAGAATACATCATGGCAATGGAATGTCAACATTAACTCGAATAGAGTGAGACTGCATCTCTGTGAAACTGACACAAAATCCATTGTCAGCCAGTTTCGTGCACAATGCGCTAATATAGAATATGGACCCTTACTGACACAGTATACCGAGAATAAACAAGGCCTGAAACATCGTAAATTTACTCCAAAACATGTCTTTGATCTTGAGGTTAGTCAGCGCAAAAGAAAAATGCGGCAAGACTTGAGGAAATTATACAATGAAGATCATGTGGATCTCAAGACAAAGCAAAACCACGTTAAACAAAGCTATAAAAATTGGATTATCTCGCAGCAGCAAATCATGTTCCAGAATGATGCAGAATTCATGATGGCGAAACTAAAGAATAAAAACTCTTGTGAATTCTGGAATGTTATAAACAACGAAAGTGGTACACAAGCCTCATTACAATTTAACACAGTCTAAGAGGGCGCCTGGGTTCAACACTACATGGAGTTATATAGCAAAAAAGGCGATTTTCCAGATCCTGCCTTGCCCATCCGAACAAAATGGAATCTTGTTTTTAAAAAATCTGATGTTCTGGACATCTTAAAAAATTTAGTGCATCACGTGCACCTGGACCTGATGGTCTCACCAATTACACCATTAAACAGAATCCTGACTAGTGGGTGCAAATATGTTCTATCCTTTTCGACAGGATTTCACTGAAATGTGAGACACCAGTGTCATGGAAAAGTGCTGTCGTTGTGCCCATATTTAAAAAGGCAATAGGGCAAATCCTCATGACTTCAGACCGATAGCACTGCTGGACGTCTTAGGGAAGGTGTACGCAACTGCTTAAAAAAAAATTACTCAATTGGATCTCTGAGTCTAATCACATTGATCTCAGACAAACAGGATTCGTGAAAGATGTGGGTTGAACTTACTTATTTTAAATCTTCTGAAAATGGAGGCTATAAGAACACAAGGTAAAGTCTATGTAGCACTGATCGATTTCTCTCATGCTTTTGATAGCATAGATAGAGAAATCCTATGGACAAAAATGAAAACTTGGAACTGCCCAACTGATCTATTGGCGGCAATTAAAGATCTACATACCGGCACCAATGTGAGAATTCGATTAGATCAAGACGGTACGCTATCTACTGCAATTCCAACGTTTTGTGGTGTCAAACAGGGGTGTCCGCTGGCATCAACTATTTTCAACATGTTTATATCAGACATTGGTGTCAGCATTGATGAAGTTTCTGCATTCCCTCCTAAAATACATGGCAGCCATGTGAGCTGGATGCTATATGCAGATGATCTGCTGCTTCTAGATGTCACTCCTATAGGCCTCCAACGAAAACTGAGTGTCATAGAGAAATATACCAACACTAACAACCTCTGTTTTAATAAGAACAAATGTGAGATCCTGATACTGCAGAATTTGAAAACACAAACAAAAGTGAAAAAATTTAAATGGTGCCTTTGCTTGGAAGCGCTGCAAATCATAACGACCACAAGATACCTGGGGATGCAAATTAGCGCTCATATCGACGATAGTCCTTGGGTGGAGAAAGCGAGAAATAAATGCAAACAGCTGGCATGTCAAGCCTCAATTATTAATAAATATGGAAAATTTTCACTTATCCCAGTGTTAAACTTTTATAAACAAAAAGCAACTCCAACTTTAATTTTTGGGGCTGAATGTACGCTGGGGTGTCCGTATGACCTTTGGTCTACACTAGAAAATATATTTTGGACCACAGTATTGAAAATCCCAAAAGAAACAGCTATAGTTTGCTTACGCTATGAGCTGGGCCTTTTGTCCCACAATGCACATGTCTGCTGGAACACACTTGCATTATATCGCAAAATAACCATGCAAGACGCTGCACCTCAATTTATAATTCTAAAACAACCAAAAAGCAAGAATCAGGAGTCTATATTATGCCAATGGTCATAGCGATGTGATAGCATATTATGTGATCTTAACACAGATGTTGAAACGCTACAGCGCAACCTAGACTCAGTAAAAAATAAATTATGGAGGCTTGATTGGATTCATACACAAGAATTGAGATTAAAACAATCCATGATGAAAGATGTCCCATTTGAAGCGAGAAGGTTCAATGAACGTGCATATTTTGTCAAGCTTTTTCCAAATTCACATTATAGACATACTTTTCTGTGTTTTCGTCTAAACGCACTTAAAACAAAGGAAAGACTAAACGTGTGGTCTAAAGATAAAGACGTCATGTGTAGATTTTGTTCCAAAAAAATGGAAACTTTAAAACATCTGGTTCTATCTTGTGCTGCCATTCATGAACTCAGATCTAAACACCTGTCAACTTTCATTGGAAGTCAGCAAACACCAAGTAGTGAAGATTGGTGGCAGATGATGTTTTATGGACAAAATAGGAAATTAACATATTCCTTAATGTGTTTCATAGAGGACCTAAAATAACTTCTGTCTAACACAGCCAGTGGGCTTGAATGATCGATTAGTGGGTGAATGTTGTCATTCTTCAATCTCTATCATCTGGCTAAAAAAAAGTTATGATGCGGTGAAGGACATATTGATGACTTAAATTGACGACAAAGAGCACTTGATGTAGAGATGAATTTCTTTTTTGTTTTTATTTGTTGCTTCTTCTCTTTTAAAGGTTTATTTAAACCAATAAAATTAAAAAATATATATATATATATCTGCACTTACTCCTCCAATTCTCGTCCTCGATCGCGGCCCCAACTACCCTTTCCCATGTGAGCTTAGCCAGCGCGGACAGCCGGGGGGATAGACACTGACCACCCTTCATGTGTCTCACTGAGGTGCAAATATATGTAATTAAGGGAGGCAGTGCTCTTGCTGGGAAAGAAGAGCTCCATCTACAGAATGCCTCTCTCATTTGAACATTTTGGAATATAAGATGGAAATCCTTCCCTACCCTGTCCACAAACAGCTTCCAAGAGACAAATCTGAGGAGTACATATCTCCAAGACAATGAATGCAGAGCCTCCCCCATGTCTCCTTGATTCACCCATTCCATGTCTGCTTAAGCTCCCCTGTTCCCCATAGACTCAATTCCGGCACATACGGAAAGGCCAGATTAACCTTGTTGTGGATAGTACTCCAAGGATCGACTGTGTATCTCACAGCATCAAATCTGCAGGGATCTGGCATCCTGGGGGACAACAATATAGACTGCAGTGGGTGCAGCCTCTCAGCGATGCAACCAATCCTGACATGAGGATACTGTGTGGAGTCTGGCATCCAGTTTGTTGCAAAGTGAGTCTGGGCCGCCAGGTAATACAATTCTATATCCGGAGACATAATCCTTCCCTGCTCAAAGGGTCGGGTCATGATTTCCCATTTCACCCGAGGGCCTCTAGGGCTTCAAGCCAGTTGTATCAGCATAGCTCGCAGTAGGTTGAAGAAGGCTCTGCCAGGTGTGGTAAGTCCCAAGGAGGCATTGCAATGTGCCATTTACAAATGGTTTATTTCCAAAACAGTAAAGAAAAGGCCTAACTTTCCCTTCCTATCCTAAGGATTTCCCAACCTGCTCGTCGTCAGGATTAAAGTCCAAATGAAAAATCTGTTTTCAGTCTGAAACTAGTCTAACTGACCCTACCACTATTACTACAAACAAAAGAACTAGGAGAATGACTCCCTTCTCATGGTTGGCTTTCTGTCAAAGCTTTCTTCAATCTGAGATTTTTGAATAGTCTCTTCCTATTTCTCACTACAAACTCTTACATTCTTTTAAGGGGCTTTCACAGGCTCTTGTGTCCCGTTTCTCTGAATTCTTTAGACTCCTTTTGGGGTTCTCTATGTTGATTGTCTGAGGTTCTGAATGTCCATTCCACTTTGCAATCCTTCTCTTTTATTTATTATTCACACACAGGGTTTTGGCCCAACCCCCTTTTCTTTGGTTTGTTTTCTCCACCCTGAGTACCTAGGTTAAGTCTCTATTTGAATCTTGTTTCTCTTTTGATCTTGCCATTCACTGGGACAATTATGATAAATCCCTGAATGAGTTTCTCTCCTCTGTTAATCTCGCCTTTCACTGGGACGAGTTTGATGAGTCCCTTAATGTGCCTCACTTTTCTCATGGTCTCGCCATTCACTGGGACGAGTATGGTGAAGTCATGAATGATTCTCCCTCTTCTGACTGTGGTACCTCTCACTGGCCCAAGGGGTCTTTCTCCGATCATTATATTCGGTTTGCTTATAGGGTATAACATCTCTGTACCTTTTGACATCTGTGCTTCATTCCCCAGCTCTCCCTATTACCTGCAGTGAAAGGGATCTGCGTACCGGGTCTGTGTTCTTTTTCTTCTTCGTTTTTGCTCCGAACTGTTCTCTGGCTTTTCTTTGGCCAATCTTTCTACACGCTTTGGTGTCCAACGGTGGTATGGGCGATGGAAGGAGTTTTCACCTGTTTCTCTTCCAGGCCGCCACCTTTCTGCTTTGGTTCTCTACTCAGGTTCTCATACCTTGGATAGACTTCTTCGAGTCTGATTTTGGTGTCTCGATTCCCTGGATGCCAATGTTAAGGCTCCGCTCTGACCCTGTTCACACATCCCTCCTGGGACTTTGACAGGCCTTCTCCAGTCTGTTGGATGTACTGCGGACTGCTGGTACTTATCCTTGCGAACTGTTCTGTTCCATGCGAAGCAACAACTTTCCTGGTCTCCCAGCCTCCTCGATCCGGCTGGTTTGAATGTCCGGGGTCTCGGTTCGTTGTTCTCCTGGCCCACCTCTTTTTATGACTCAGTGCTCGGGCTTCCCTAGCTTCTCAGGAAAGTCCTTCATTTGTATTTAGGCCAAGTTCATCATATCTCTTCTTGACTCCATTATCTCAGTGATTGACAAGCATTCATTATTCCTCTTAGGCGCTTACTCTTCACAGTACCAAGCTGATACTTTTCCTCTTTCATTAGATCTCAACAACATATGTAAGAGGAATCTAGTGGTCTGTCAATTAATAATGTGGTATTGGGTTTTGGAGGATAATGATGGAGGAATTCCTCACTGGAAAAGGAGTCCTTATCCCCAAGAGGGGAGTCTCTATCTGTATGGTCCCACTTACCACCACCCCAAGGGGGAGTGTGGCATAGCAGGCTCCCCTCCCTAGCCTCACAGGAAGGGGCTCCCCCCTTGGGGGAAGTGACTGAATCCCTTGATTCGTCACAAAGTGACAACATTGTTCATTTTAACTCTATACATCCACAATTTAGTTCGGTATTGTCCACAATTCATTAGCTGTGGCGAGTTCAGTAACTTTCATGCGTGATCAAGTTCATCGTTTGTCACTATACGTGATTCAACAATTGATCTCTTTATCAAACATCAACGTTTCATTTAACATTTTGTAATTTCATCAGGTTTCTATGTATCTTAAGCATCCTCTGGGAGAAAAATAGAGTAGCTTAAGCTCCTGTAGCTCATTAGACTGAGTGGGGGTAAAATAGATAAAGAGAAAGGAGGAGAAAAGAAGAAAGAGAAGAACGAGAAAGAAAAGAGATAAGAGAAAGGAAGAAAAAAAAGGGGGGGGGAATTCATATACCGATAATATCTAGGCCAGTGGTGTATCTCAGTGCGAGTCGATTATTGCGGCCACATATCGACCTTAGAAATTACAATTTTGGTATTGTTTCAGGTAGTAACTTAACTTCAGCTGCAACCGCTCAACAACCCCTCCCGTAACTCCCTTCCCCCTCCCGGCTCCCCATTGGCATGGATCAGTTCTTCTGCCATCGGTTAGGATTGTTATGTTCTGAGTGGGGGAACTCTGCGTAGCGTCGTGGCTCCTGTGTTTGGTTTATCTGTGTTCAATTGTGAATTGCTCTTAGCAGTTTTGGCCTGAAGTATGCCTCTCTGTCTCTGACGTGATCAAAGAAGGGGTCCCAGAAAGCTCGGAATTTCAGGTACTTGCCGTCCCTCAGGGCCCCCACCTTCTCCATGGCAATTACGTTCCAGGTCTTTACCCACCAACATGCTGTTATTGGGCCTTCAGGGTTTTTCCATGCTTGTGCCAGGGTCATCTTTGCTGCCATTAACAGATGGGTGATAAGCGTTGCATTGTTTCCTGTTGCCGCATATGTGTCTTTCACCGTTGTGCCCAGGAGTATAGCTTTAGGTGCTGCTGGCAGCTGCTTCCCTGTGATATCCTTTATGTGGCCCAGGATTTCCATCCAGTACATTGCCGCCTTCGGGCAGGACCACCACATATGATATAAATCTCTGTTGCCTCCGAAGTTTCCCCAGCATGTGGGAGGATAATTGGGGTTCATCTTATGCAGTCTGTGGGGAGTCAAATACCACCTAATGCAAATCTTATGTGCGGTTTCTCTGACAGCTGTGCATGTGGAGACTTTGTGCCCTTGTCCATATTTGGGACCATTCCTCCTCAGTATGTCTTTCGCCCAATTGTCCATATATGGGAAGGTGTCACTGATTTGAGCTTTGTCCAGCAGACTATATAGCTTGGAGACAGCTCCCGCTTCGTCCCCTTCGTCCCCTTCGTGTAGCGTTAGCTCCAGACCCACTGGTTCCCTTGTGGCTGATTTCTTGATTTCTCTACGTGTTATCCAGTGCCGGATCTGGATGTAGGTATATCTGTCTGTTTCTCCTACTCCAAATTTCTGTTTGCACTCCTTGAAGAGTAGCGGGTTTCCCTCCCGGAAGAAGTCTTTCAAATACAGTGATTGCTCCTGTCCCCAGTTCTTCCAGAACCTGGGCCGTTTGCCCGGTGTGAAGCTTTGATTATGCGCCATTGGGGTGTAGGCGCCCAACCCTGGGGTAATGTTCTGTCTTTTCAATGCCCGGTCCACACCTTTCAGCAAGATCTTGGTTGCTTCTTATTGGCGCCCCTCTGCCTCCCTGTTGCCCTTCTGCAGTCCGTGCAAGGCTCCCAGTGGGATTGTGGTCACACCCTGTTCAATTCCCACCCATCCCTTTGATGTGTCCTCTCTCTTCCAGGTCAACATTGGTGCTATTTGTGCAGCCAGGGCGTATCTTTCCACATCCGAGACCCCCAGGCCTCCCAGGTGTGATGGCCTCGTTAGAATATTTCGTTGTATTCTTGCTTTCCCCTTGTGCCATATGAAGGAAGTCAGGTCGCCCTGTAGTGCTTTGCATATTTTGGGGGGAACCTCTATTGGAAGCAAGCTTACTGTGTATAATAGGCGCGGTAACAGGGTCATTTTGAGTGCCGCAATACGTGCGAACCAGGATAGCTCCTGGGCATCCACCTGTGTAGGTCCTCCCTCAGTTGTTTTAACAATGGGGGTATGTTCGCCCCGTAGAGATTTTTATGGTTCTTTGTTAATTGGATCCCCAGGTATTCTATTGACTCTTTTACCCAAGTTAGTGGATATCTGGATCAAAGGTCTTTGGCCACCTCCTCCCTCTCCGTAATGTTCAGAGCCTTAGATTTGGTGAAGTTTATGCTGAAGCCCGATATTGTGGCAAATTCTTGTAGGGTATCAAGTGCTCTTGGGAGTGTATTCTTAGGGTCCCCGAGGAAACAGCATTATATCGTCCGCATACAGTGCTATTTTATGTATGCTCCCCTCGCATTTAACCCCCTGTAGTCAGGGTCTTGTTTTATTACTTCATCTATGGGTTCCATCGTCATGGCGAAGATTAAGGGTGAGAGTGGACAGCCCTGTCTAGTCCCTCTGTTTATTTTAATTTTGGCCATGGGGCTCCCATTAACCATGAATGTCGTGCTTGGATGGCGAAAATGTGCCAGTACCAGTTTGCTGAAGCTGGGGTCACATCCAAACTTCTGCAGCACCAGCTCCAGGTATTTCCAATCTAGGCTGTCAAATGCTCTCCTGGCGTCTATAGCAGCTATGGAGAACCTTGGCTCTGTCCTACTTCCCAGGTCCAGTATATCTACTACCCGCCTAATATTGTCTTGTGTGTGTCTCCCTTTTATAAACCCTGCTTGATCAGGGTGAATTATTTTGGGCAGGACCTCAGCGAGTCTGGTTGCGAGAACCTTAGCATAGAGCTTAGTGTCGGTGTTAAGTAGGGAGATCGGCCGGTAACTGGCGCAATCTTCGGGGTCTTTTCCGGTTTTAAGTATGAGGATAGTGGTGGAATCTTCCATATCGGGCGTGACTGTTCCGCATTTTCTTATGTGGTTAAACAAGAGTGTTAGGGGGCCCAGCAATTGGCCGCTGAATGTTTTGTAGTATCCACTCCCCAGTCCATCTGGACCCGGGGCTTTGTTGCGGGTCAATGCAGAAATGGCGTCGCTAATTTCTTGTGGTGTTATGGGGCCCTGCAAGGCTTCGTTATCCTTGTGCGTGATCTGGGGGAGAGAGATCCTCGAGATATACTCTTTGTGCCTGATGGCCTAGGTGTTCCCTTTCTAACAGCCCTTGGTGGAATTTTTCCATTATCTCGAGTTACCCCTCTCCGAGCTACACAGCTCCCCTTTTGGGTTCTTTAATTGTACTATGTGATTGCGGGAGTTTTGTTTACGGACTTTAGCCGCCAGGAACCTATTTGCTTTGCTCCCCTGGACATAGTATGTCTGTTTGGTGTTAATTAGTGCTTCCGCTGTGCGTTCTGCTACGTGTGCCTCTAGTTGGGCTCTTGCCCCTTTGGGATTGCCTAGCTTTGTGTTGAGTTTCTGCTGCCTTTAGTGCTGCTTCCAGGTTGTTTTTGATGAGTTCCCTTTCCCTCATGTATGCTGACATTCGTGAGATAAATTCGCCCGGTGTCCAGTCAACTGGTCGACGACAAACTGGTCGACTGCAATTTGGTCGACACCATTTGGTCGAATTCCAAATGGTCGAATTTTTTTTTTTTTTTATATATATGTGTTTTGTGGGTTTTCGTGTGGGGAAAAAAAATAAAAAAGAAAAAAAGGGGGTTGGGGGGGGGGGACCCCCCCAAAAAAAACCAAAAAATGGGTAAAAAAAAAAAAAATCGACCATTTGGCATTCGACCAAATGGTGTCGACCAAATTGTCTGTCGACCAAATGTTTTCGACCATTTGACTGGTAACCAATTCGCCCCGGATCACGGCCTTCCCGATGTCCCAAACTACTCCCCAGTTTGTCTCCCCGTTATTATTCTCCTGGAAGTAGTTCTGGATCGTCTCTTCCATGTGCGCCCTAAGGGCCAGGTCCTTCAAGATCATTTCGTTCAGTCTCCATGGCCTACGGTTCTTATAGATGGTCTGGGCCATCTCCATTTGTATCAGGACTGGGGCATGGTCTGACACATATTGGGCTTCTATTTCCACTTTGCTAATGTACGGGATCAGGGTTGAGGACACCAGCACCATGTCGATTCTTGAATACCCCCTATGGACCGCTGAGTAATGGGTGAACTCTGTCTGTTGGCCATGGAAGAACCTCCATGTTTCTATAACTCCCAGGTCCCTAAAGAGTTTGCCCAGCGCCTGCCTGTTACTTGCGTATGCTGCTGTGGGTGGAAGGGTTTGGTTCAAAGCGGGGTCCATGACACAGTTAAAATCGGCACCTATTATTATCTGACCCTCACACCAGTACCCCAGGGTTTTCAGCACTTCCCTCGGGAATAAGTCTTGTCGCTCGTTCGGGGCGTAAATTGCAATTAGTGTGTATAATTGATCTTGTATCATCCCTTTTAGGATTAAGTATCTCCCTTCCGGGTCCTTATACATCGCCCGTTTTTTAAAGTTCAGATCGGCCCCAATTAGTATGGCAACCCCTTTGGTCTTCCTTCCCCCAGAGGCGAAGTATTGGCGGCGGAACACCCTATGTTTCAGTCTTCCCTCCTCTTCAGGGAGGAGGTGCGTTTCCTGCAAGAAAGCTATTGAAACCTGCATGCCTATGAGTCTTGCCAGGATAGAACGGCGTTTGACTGACGAATTGAGGCGTTGCACATTGAGCGAGACTATATTCATTTCAGGCATCTGTAATATGCCTGTGATCCTTTGCCTTCCGATTTTATTTCCCCCCCTCGATCATCCCTTTCCCTTGGTCTATACTGATCCATGCCCTTCCTCAGACTTGAATAACTTTGCAGCTTTCCATCCCTCCCTCCCCGGATACCACTCCCCACCCCCCTAGTACCCTTCAGAACAAGTTCCACGAAACTTTCTCTGCGCCCTTTTCGGGCCGTTGGGTATCACCCCTCCTCACTCTTGTGCTCCGCCAGGACCTGTGTCTGTCCTGCATTGATTCCAAAATGGTTTACCCCCTCGCTCCGTCCGAGGGTAGTGTTGTTGTTCCCTGAAATATTTATTGTAATCGTTACTCAATTGTCCCGGAGGCATGCTCCGCTTAACCCAATTCTACAAAGCTTTATCCTCCCAAGTGACCGTGTTTATTTCGGTAGCAGGCTTCTCCCTTTCCCCTCTGTGCCTCGCTTTTTTGCAGGGATCGATGTCCATTCCCATTGTCTGGGATTCCTGCTTCTGAGGCTGCGGGCCGGGATTGAGTCTGGCAGCTGTTCCTCTTCTTCCAGACGTAGGAGCGTGACTCCTTCCTCACAAGTGGTGATTCGGTGTTGTTTGCCCTCCCAGGGGAATTGCAGGCCAAAGGGATATGTCCACCTGTAGGTGACTCCCTTGGACCTTAGCGCCTTTGTGACTGGGGCCCTTAGTCTTCTTTTATGTAGGGTAAAGCTGCACTTGGCCCTGATTGATGGTGACCGGTTGTGAGTTCCTTGCTACGCAGAGAATTTCCTCCTTCATCGTGTAGGAGGTCATTGCCAGTAGGATATCCCTGGGCCTGGCCCCTGGCTCTTTCTTGGGGGGACCAACTTTGTGCACTCTGTCATCCTGTATGTCCTCCGGTTGGACGTCTGTTAGGCTACTGAAGCACAACTGCATGGTCTCTTTCAGATCTTTGTCGCTGAATGATTCAGGCAGGCCCTTAACTCGTATATTAGATCTCCGGGATCTGTTCTCTAGATCCTCTGCTTGGAGTTCTAAATTGTGCATAGCCCTTGAAATCTGTTCCAATAGCACGCTGGATTGTTTTGAATCTTCGGTGATTTCTGAGAGTCCTGCTTCTGCTGTGTCAACTCTCTCACCTAAATCTGTAATGTCTTTTTTAACTTCCTGTATTGAGGAGTGGAGTTCCTCCCTTATTGCCTTTAGGTGACGCTGGAGGGCTTCCATCATCTGGGTCTCCATTCCCTAGAGGCATTATTTGAGGTCCTCTTTGTTCAGTGCCATTTTCGTGGGAGTGTCCGCAAGCTGCTGAGGGCCGCACTCCCCTGTTGTCTCACTCTGGGGCTCTTTGGTCCGGTATTGCGTCCAGCAATGTTCCAGCCGTGTGTTTCGAGTTCTGCACAGGACACCTTTGGACTTAGTTCTTGGCATCTGTTTTTCCCCATGGGGTGGGGGGACCTTGGCGGTTCTGTTGGAGTTGCAGGTTTTGGCAGCGTAATTGGTTCAGTACTGGCGTCGTGGGGAGGGTCCTGTCGTATGGTTGCCCCAACACCTATTGCAGGCCAAGCTCCTTTCACGTGTGCTCTCCGAAGGGTACCTCTAGTGTGGGGAGACAGTGCCAGTTCCAGTGGTTTTCCTCTTGCTGCTCCTGGGTTTGGTTTGTCGTTTGTCGGCCCTGGTTGATTGCCCCGTGGGCACCTGTCGCCCTGCTGTTGAGGCTGTTTTGTTGAAACCAATGCGCCTTGGTCGTTAGCTTCCCCCTGTCGTATCCGTGTTGCTGGTGGTTCCCTGCATGAGGCTGCCCGGCTGCTCTAAGGCCTCTTTTAATTGTATTCTGAGTTTGCTCACTTCAGTCCCGCACCACCTCCCCCGGGTGTTGGTCTAATGCAGATTGTGTTAGGCTCTTGTTTTGGGTGTCGACTGTACTCCCCCCATCTATCACCGGGGCTATGTTAGCTCCTGGGGGGGTTCTGTACTGACCCCCTGCAGGGTCTCCCCCGGGCCCCTTCCCAGGAGGGCGCCTGGCCACCACCGCAACTATGAGGTCCTTAAGGCATTGGATGGGTTCCTCCCTGGATGCTCCTGTGCTTTTCACTTCTGTTTTGTCCTGGGGTGGCCGGCGACCCCACCCGGTTGCCCGGGAATGCTGGCTACCCCAGGAGGCCAGTTGTCCCCCACTGATCGAGGCTATCTGGGCCCGCTGTGTGAGGTGTACTGGGCCGCCTGTATCTTGCTATGCAGGTCCGGTGTGTCCGCACGTGGTTTGTAGAGCCCCTGTGGGAGAGCGCTGAACTCGTACCCCCGCCGCCGGGAGGGTGGGGGAGCCCCGGAGCCGCGGCCGCCACCAAAATCACCCCCTCAGGGCTGTCCGTGTCGGGGGAACCCTGGCTGGGCCTAGCCTGTGCAGGGTGGTGGGGGGGGTCACTAGACTCGCCAAAATACTATTTTTTTGTCCCCCCCTCCTCCTTACTTTCCAGCTGGACCGTGGGTTCGGCTGCGATGCTCTCTCTTCGCGACTCCCAGCCCGCATCCCCCTCCAGCCGCGGCCCCCCGTCAATCGGCGTCACCGGTGTCCTGCGGTAACGCCACCGGCGGACAGGGGTTTGAGGGGGCCGCAGAGCCCGGGCCCACGGCGGCAAGCAGCAGAGGCTGCCCACGTCCACCTCTCCAGGGGCCGGCCACCCGCTGTATGATGTCTGCCTCCCCGGAGGATTCCCCCAACGGCCGCGCCACACTCCAGACGGGGGAGAGTCAAGGCCCGCAGCCGCATCAGGGCAGGCAGCCGCGAGGAAATTTAGCCAGAGGGGCTGCTAATGAAGTCACGGGGGGTCCCGCTGCCCGCCACGTCCCGGGATTGTGCCCTCCCTCATTTCCTTTTCTCCAACCCGGCCACATGCAACGGTCGGGGGAAGGGCTTTTGGCAGGCTTTTGGCCCAGGTGGCTGCTCCGTGTGGGTCCCTCGGTGCGGCTCGGCTACCGCGGCGCTCTGGCACCCGCGGCAAGCTTCTCCCGAGTCCAGCTGCAAGCGCGCCAGTTTCCTTCTGCTTCTGTGGCCAGGCACTCGCTTGGGGGGGCTTCACTGGGCTGCTATTGTCACCGTTAAATCTCCCGCTCGGACGGAGCTCGGAGGAGTGCGTCTTTCTTAGATGGCGGCCATCTTGGAATCTCCTGAGATGGCTTTTTAATGAGCCACTAATAAAGTTGAAAAAATATCACAATCCATTTTTCAATGTGCCTATTTTCTACATACATTTACCTTCTGTGGTCTGAAAGGGCCATCTAGTGGATTTTACTTTAATACAAATCCTTTTCTACAAATATTTCTACAGTCGTTTATTTTCTTTTACTTAGCCTAACATACATTCTTCCTACATTTGACCTAAAGGGTACCTTTTAATGTGGGGCTTAACTCCCCGGCCTCCCTTCTCTCATTGACCGCTGAAGCTTCCCTCGTGTTTTCTTTTTAGGACTGTACTTTTTTTTGTTTTCACATATATTTCCAACATGCAATACTGCATTATTGCCTAAATTGTGTTATTCTTTTATCCTGTCATTGTTTTTACCCCCTTTATTTTTTAAATTGTTATTTTTACCCCTTCCATTATTCTCTCTTTATTCTTTTCTGCAATGTAATCACTGACTTCCTATTTTATATGCTTCAATGGTCTGTGATAGAATGTTCTCCCCAAACCATTTTGAGAAATTAATAACAACTTTACCTCTTCATGTTAGACTGAGAAGACAATTTGAGGTGAACAGTTTGACAATGTATGGACATAGCCTTCTTTGAGGAGAACTTTGTGTGTCACTGATACCACAAATGAGAATGTTTTATGCACAGGACACCTGAAAATTCATTCATAACAATAATGGAAAATGGTCTAAAATATTCCACAGATGCAGGATTAATGGAGAGCCAGAGCCTTCATTGGGTTAAGACGGCCCCTGAGTCTCCAGAGCTAAATCCTGTTGAAAGACATTCGTGCAGCACAAGCGTTATTTAAAGGGTCTTCTTAAGCCCATGAACTAGGCAGAGCTGCTTAATGTATCACAAACCTTTGGTCAAATGCACTTTCTCAAGATCTTTGCTGTAGGACAAATGGCCATGTTGAAAATTGTCCTTCCAGTGGTTATTTTAAAGAATGGGACAGCAACAAGGGTGATTTTGTATCGGAAAAGGTAATTCGCAGCCATATTGTTCTAAAGTAAAGTAGACACTCAATTAAACATTGTTGAGTACACCTTCACACATTGAACATTCCCTGCTACCGGAAAGAGATGGACAATTAAGTTAGGGGGTGGGGGGATGTACATGAGTGGCGTTTGCCCATGCCGTGTTTACTCAATGATACTGAGGGATGCTATCGTGGGTGGTGCTGTCAGGAGGAGAGGTGTCATGGGGGTTCAACAGTCAATTTGGTGTGCAAATGAGACATCCCTCTACATGACCAAGAAAAACAAAACTGCCCATACACACAGTATTGTTATTAGGGGTGGAGAGCAGAGCTGAATAAGAAGGGAAACGAGGTGAGCAGAGATTTTACTGGAGCTCCTTCTGTTGCCCGTTCAGTGACAACATTGAGGAGGGATTCACTGAGAAGGGCAGCATCACAGATGAAACAGGGATAGACAATGTCAAAGGAAGGCACCTGGAAGTCTAGTGGGGATGGAGGGGTTGAATTTTTACATCTGGCATGGCAGCATGTGCTTATCCCACAAAGTTATCCCACAAAGTTACTGGTGTTGTGTACCATAAAATATGCCTGTGTGAAAAAAACATTTACATTTTTTTTAAACTCAGTGGACCACAGTGAAATACTGCTTGACATGTGGGAAGAACCAGTAAATAGACTGAACAAAAAATAAACAAGCACTGGCAATGCCAACAGTGTAGGCTTTTGTCTAGGCATGGCAAAGGCACTTTCCAGGCACTGCTGTAGTGATATTAACTAGCCATTGATGGTAGTTTTATTTTTAAGTGTTTTTATTGGCATTTGCAATCATATACATAGCAGTAGAGCACGAAGTGTGCTTTATATTATTGACCATGTGTCGTGTCTGCCAAGAGAACAACAAATAACAAACTGACAAACAAAATTAACAGTAATAACAACCTTGACTGTGCACTCCCATGGAATCGTGACGTGGTTTTTATTCTGCGTGTTTGGCCCAAGGCCGGGGCCACCCCTCTTCGTGGCCGTTTCAGGGCACAGCACTTGGAACGCACTCGGGCACATCAGTCTGATCGTGGTATTTTACCTGGAATTTGTGTCCTGTTGGGCTATTCAGGGGGGTTTGAAGTCGGTCGAGAAGATCATGTCCCTCATGAGGGCTTTCCAGGACTCCAGTGTTGAGCTCACGTCATCCCCGCCTCTTTTGTTTCCCTCCTCCCAGGCCCAGGTTTCGGCCATGGTCCATCTTTCCATTTCCCTGATCCAAGGGCCGTATCTGGGGCCTGCGGGCGATTTCCAAGCCATCGCTATTGTTCTTTTCACAAGAATGGATGCCATGTCCATGAGCTTCACTAGATGTTTGATTTTGCCAAGTCTCGGGTGGGTGCCCAGGAGACACTCTTTAGGTGTCCATTCGTACCTTTCCAGTCCAGCTCTCCTGCAGGTTCGCTCGGCAGCAAGCCAGAGCTTCTGGGACCTGGGGCAAGCCCAGAACATGTGGATCAAGTCAGCTTGTTCGGAGGAGCACCATGGGCATGTCGAGTGGATTTTGTTGTTGAAGGTGGCTATCCTATGCGGGGTCATGTAGGTCCTGTAAAGGACGTTCAGCTGGATCATCCTGAACCTGGCGTTCCGTGACACCTCCTTCGGGTACAACAGGGCTCTTGCCCATTCCTCCTCCGTGATTTCAATCCCCAAGTCGGTCTCCCACTTCTCTTTCAGGCGCGCTCTTCTGGGGTTAATTCGGTCGTTTATCTGGGCGTAGAGCCTCGATGTCGGCTTCCAGCCGTCACTCAAGTTATACATCTCCTGAACAAGGGGGTGGGTCTCTGGTTCCTCAGGCCATGTGTTCCATTTGGTCTTGGCTACGTGCCTCACCCTCTGGTAAAATAAGAATTGTCCCGAAGAGAGTCCATCCTTTAGTTGCAGCGAATCAAAGTCCCTAAAGGCTCCTTCGTCAAACTTGTCTCCCCATGTGTAGAGGCCACAAGTCTCCCAGTTCCTCATTACTGGAAGGTCGATGGGGGTCCTGCACACGTCTGTCAGCATGGGGATTTCGGGCATGTACGGGTGATGGAGGCCTAGTAGTGTTCTTACCCTGTTCCAGACCCGCCTCCCCAAGGTTACTATCATGGGCGGGTCAGGAGGGCCCACCTGCGAGCCCCATATTATCTCCTTAGGGTGCGTAGGCCCGGTCAGTTGGCGAAGGAGGCCAGTCTCAGCGGAGGGTTCATCTGAGAGCCACTTTGTTACGTGTGTTAGTTGTGATGCGAGATAGTATCTCTGGAAGTCGGGTAGTTGGATGCCGCCCTCGGTGTGGGGGAGCGTGAGGATGTTCAGGGCGAGCCTGTGTCTGGACTGACCCCAAAGAAAGTCCCTGACCAGCGATTCCAGTTTCCTGAAGAAAGGCGGGGGGATGTAGTGAGTGATGTTGGTGAAATAGTAGAGGAATCTTGGGAGTATAATCATTTTGGAGATTGCAGCTCTACCCATCATTGAGAGGGGGAGCTTTGACCAGAATTTAATGGACCTTCGAACCCCGCACATTGCTGCTTCGGTGTTGCGCTCGTGGGTGGAGGCTGGCGTGTGCATAATGGTTAAGCCCAAGTAACGGAAGGCCTCCGGCTGCCACTGGATCCCCATTCCGGGTAGTTCCTCTGTGTCCAGTCCTCTGAGTCCCGCGAGGGGGAAGAAGCATGATTTCTGTCTACTAAATTTTATCCCCGAGTATTTGGCGAAATTATCGAGGACGTCCAGTGCTGTGGGAGCAGTTTCTCGGGGGTTCCTGAGGTATAGAAGGACATCGTCAGCATATAAGGAAATGATGTTGTATGTTCCGCCAATGCTGATACCAGAGTCGAACAATTGCTTCCTGAAATAGATTGCCACTGGTTCCAGGCCCAGAATGTACAACATCGGCGATAGAGGGCACCCTTGCCTGGTTCCTCTTTGGATGGGCCATGCGCTTGATACCATGCCACCAGTCTTCACCCGGGCCACCGGGTTATTATAGAGTATCTCGACCCATCGGATGAAGTGTTCCCCTAGGCCAAACTCTCTCAGGGTCAGGATCAGCCATTCCCAATATATCGAATCGAAAGCTTTTACAGCGTCGAGCGAGAGCACCGCTAGGTCCTCCCTGCTCTCTGCTGTTTGTGCCACAACATGTTGGAGCCTCCTCAGGTTGGCGGTGGTGTTGCGTCCTGGGACGAAGCCGTTCTGGTCTTCATGTATTAGGGACCCTATCACCCTAGAGAGCCTCTTGGCTAGTATAGTCGTGAGGATTTTGCCATCATAGTTCAGCATAGCCAGGGGGCGGTACGAGTCGCACTCGTCAGGTGGTTTGCCCGGCTTGAGCATTGGTATTATGAGAGTCTCTCTCATACTGCTCGGCAAGGTTCCAGTCTCATAAGCCTCCGAATAGACTTCATGTAATATCGGGGTTAGGGTCTCCTCGTAAGCCTTATAGAATTCTGGAGTGAGGCCGTCCGTCCCGGGTGTCTTGCCGGTGGAGAGGGACCTGATCGCTTCCGATATGTCTTCTAATGTGATAGCCTCCTCCAGCCTGGCGCGGTGTTCTTGGCTCAGCTTGGGTAGTCCGATTTCGTCCAGGGTGTCTCTTATGTCTTCCTCGGGGATTCTCTCGTTGTGGGCGTAGAGTCTGGCGTAATAGCTGGAGAAGACTTCATTTATTGCTAGTTGCGTCCTCTGTGTTGTACCTCCCTCGTCTTTGATCTCTTTAAGGGCCTGCCTTGGGTTCTCCCTCTTACATAACCAGGCAAGTATCCTGCTGGGCTTGTCCGCTTCCTTGTGTGCCCTCAGGGTCCGTGTGGAGAAGTCGAACTTGGACAGCCTCTCCCAGGCTGTCCTGCATTCTTCCCTGATGTCCTTCAGTTTGGCTTCCCTGGCAGCGGTCGGAGGCGAAGCATCTTCCAGTTGCCTGATCTCATCCTCCTTGTCCTCCAGCTCCTTCCTCAGTTGCCTCCTGATGCCACCGGCCTCAGCTATTATCTCACCCCTCGTTACCACCTTCATGGCTTCCCAGAATGTGCTCCACTTCTGGACCGATCCTTTGTTGATCTGTACGTACTCGTCTAGTTTCTCTCTTAGGGTTTCCTTGAATGCAGGGTCCGTTAAGGTTTCAGTTGGCATGCGCCACATTGGGATAGGGGGCCGCGGGCCTCTCAGGTGAAGCTGTATCAGGAGAGGAGAATGGTCCGAGATCGATCTTCCCAGGTAGTTCGCCCACTCAACCAGCGGTATCAGTGCGTTATCGACGAAAGGTGGTCTATCCTGGTGTGTAAATCGTGGGGGGCTGAGTAGAATGAGTAGGCCCTGTCGATAGGATGCAGGTCTCGCCAGGCGTCAACCAGGAACAAGTCCGCGACCGCAGTGCGGAGAGCACGAGAGGCAGGGCCGTTGGGGGTACTCGGCGTTAAAGATCTGTCTGTGTCTTCGTTCATCACGCAGTTAAAGTCTCCCCCCCACAAGAGGGCGTCCTCCCTGTGGGGTGCAATTTTGGCGCATGTCTGCCTGAGGTGGGAGGGTATGCCATGTTGCGGGAAGTATGAGTTGACTATGCATAGCCGGGAGTTTTCAAGCATGCCCCAGATCATCACATACCTGCCCTCTTCGTCCGTCTCCATCCCCATCTCGTGAAAGGGTGTGTCAGGGCTCACCCACGTGTATACGCCACGTGCGTACTTCGAGTAAGAGGAGCCGCTGCCTTGGCCGCCCCAGTAGTCTGCCAATTTGTTCGCGGTGTCGGATGTGAGGTGCGTTTCCTGCAAGAGGGCAAACAATATCTTCTTCCTCTTCAAGTAGGAGTGTATTCGATTTCTCCGCAGGTAGGATCCCATCCCTCTGACGTTCCATGTAATTATTCTGAAGCGTGTTGCCATTGCTTGGTTTTAATCATGGATGGGAGAGGCTTTCCGCCCATTTTCTGGGCTGGGCATCCACTGCTAGGTGTCATGCTTCGATTTGCTTGCGTGGGGTGGTGGGCTCCAGTTTCCGGCCTTTGATCCTCCATAAATTGGGGGACAGTCTTCATGAGGAGTGCAGTCATAACAAAAACTGAACAAAAATAACCATAACTGGTGCACCCAGCTGCTGCCAAGGGGGGGCAGTGCTCGGGTGCTCTCGTGCTGTCTGTCCCCGTCCGGGTTTCTAGCACGAGTAGGTTCGTGCCGGCAGCTAGCCAGCACTGGTCTTGCGTTGGTGTGTGCTGCGCGCCCATGAGCGGGAGGCCGGGTGGGCCCCGTAGTCACTTGATGTCCTCAATGTAGTTTCCTCGGTAGTGATGTATACTCTTGTGATGGTGTACAGTGCTGGGTCAAGGGCAGTGGTGCCCAGGTGTCGGTCCGTCGCCCCTTGTGCTTTCGGTTCAGTTCTCGTGGGTGGGTTCAGGGGGGGCGTCCGCCAGGTTATTATGTTCCAGCCACATGGTGGCGGCGGCTGGAGTTTCCAAAAATATCGCTCTCCCCTTATGAATCACTTTCAGTCTGGAGGGATACAGCAGCATATATTTTAGATTTAGTTTTCTCAATCTAGCTTTGATAGGGACAAAAGAGTTCCTTGCTCGCTGTACTGACTGCATGTAATCGGGGTAAATGGTGACTTTCGAATTATCCCGCTCTATCTCTCCACCCTCTCTCAAACTTTAGGATCACCTCGCGGTCCCGGAAATTGAGGACTTTCGCTATGATGGGGCGAGGAAGAGAGCCCGGGGGGGGGGTTTCTTCTGGAGCGATCTGTGGGCCCTTTCGATGGCGAAGCCCTGAGAGAGTTTTTCCGCCCCAATTTCCTGCTGTATTAGGGATTCTATGTAGGCCGTCGGGTCCGTGGTCTCGGCTCCTTCGGGAATACCCAGTATCCTAATATTGTTACGCCTAGCGCGGCCCTCTGCCTCCTCCGATCTTGCCTCCAAGTAGCTCACCTTCCTCCGAAGGTCCGCCACCTCAGCCTTGAGGTCTTGTGTGTCCTCGGCGATGTCCTTCTGGATGGTTTCCATGTTGGTGACACGTTCCGTCAGATTGCGGGCATCTTGTCTTATAAGTTGGATGTCAGCCTTCACCTCACCAATTTTCGTGTCAATAAATGTCCTTAGGGCAGCAATCGCCTCGAGTACCTGGTTGTCCTTGTCGCGTTCCTCTGGGCTGGTCTGCGGAGCTGTGCTTTTAGGCGTAGACTGGGCGCCCGGGTGGGGTTTCGGGGTGACGAAAGGATCCATAGTGGCGTTCTTGGCCTTGCCCCTTGAGGTAGACATTACAGAGTCTCTGGTCCCCTTTGCCTGTTGTAAGTGTCCGGTCGTGTGGCTCCCCAGCCTGCTCCCCGTGCACGGGGGGGGGGTGCCTCAGCAGGTTAATCCGCCTGCGGATCGACCCGCTTTGTTGTTCGGAGACGAGGGCCGACTCGTGGGGGGGGTAGGCCCTAGTTATGTTCGTCAGGATGGGGCGTCGGGCTAAGCCGGGGGGCGTCTTCGGTGCTGGTTCCGGAGCGCGGTCCCCCGCGTGTTGTTGCAGTGGGCCTCGAGTGCCAGGAGGCCCGATATACCAGTTCAGGGGGTCCCCACAACTTCCCCCGCTACGATCCGGAAGGGTCCCAGCGGGCGGGCCTCGGGTTCGGCGGGAGCAGCTCGTGCGCCGTCCGCCGTGGATAGAGAGTCTTGCCGGGAGGGTCCTGGGCCCCCCAGTGATGTTCTGTTGGGCGGCGCCACACGGTTCGGCTGGTTTCGCTCGAGCGGCAGGGAGTGTGAATGCCCGAGAGGTCCCGGGGAGAGGAGGTTCAGGCTCTCCCGAGCATCGAGGCCGCCATTTTGGATGTGCCGGGTAAAAGCGCCGTATCGGGGCTCCCGAGCTCCAATTTTCGTCGAGAACAGCTGCGGAGCACGGGTCTTCGCCTCAGCTTCGGTTAGGTTGTCGGAAGGGCAGCCCAGCAAGCTTGAAACACCTAATTCAGGATCAGACTACGGGGCTTGGCCGGAGCTCGAAAGTTCCGCGTCATCACTCCATGAGCACCAAGCCACGCCTAGCCATTGATGGTAGAGGTACAAAATGGTGCGAGTGCCTGCGCATCTGATAGCAGTGACTGGAAAATGTCTAATACTTCTCCACAAGGTAAAATTGTTGGCTTTGCCAATGTTTGTTTTTAACACGTCTGCAGTGAAGGACACACAGTGTTTATAAATCAAGTGGCTGAAGGCAGACCTGGTTAAGATGGTTTTATTAGACCAAGTGAGTTTACAGCTCCAATTAAGCCATTAACTCTCAGAGGAATGCTTTGAAAAAAAACACTGGCAGGCACTTTGAGTGCAAAGTTTGATGGTAAGGCTTGACTAAAAAGCGAGCTCAATGATTTTGCATGAGGAGATGCTTTGGGTGGGTATGGGCAGGAACTGGGTGGGAATGGCCATAGGGATTAGCATGGCCATGGGCTGTCAATGAGTGGGCAATGTGACAAGGTGCCAGAAGCAGGAATCGGACACAAGATGGCATGATTGAAAGTTAGATTTATTTATAGGAAAAGGAAACCTAATTATCCCTAACTCTGGAGGAATTCCCCTGCCTAATGAACAATAATAATCTCGGGTCAGTCTAATCAGAATGTCATTTCAACTAATACATCTGTCATCTGTCCTCTGTCCTCTGTCCTCTGTCCAAAGCCCCTGATCTAGTCTTATCACTACTAACAGAAAATCATTAAATACTATCCAGGAGGATAACTCCCTCCTCCTGATTAACAAAAGGTTTTAACCTCCCAGCACTAAACACTTGGATTTCAAATCAGGACACCAGGAGAATGACTCAGTTCCAACAAGTATTTCCAAGGTTTTAGTTTGTCTGTTACTCTAGAGTTTGATTTTCCAACCAGGTGAATGTCTATCTTCTCCTGGTATACATGGTTCCTTGGCATGATCAACAAACACTTTCCATCA
The DNA here is from genome assembly GCF_040938575.1 of Ambystoma mexicanum. NCBI lineage: Eukaryota > Metazoa > Chordata > Amphibia > Caudata > Ambystomatidae > Ambystoma > Ambystoma mexicanum. The sequence goes on along the minus strand of NC_090935.1, from coordinate 1,261,734,776 downwards.
GATGTTGTAACTCCTGCCACAGTTTCCACAGTGGGTGTTGCACTCTCCTCCTTTGCACCCTGGGTAATGGTCCCAAGATCCTCTCTTTGGTTCTCTGATGATTTACAAATGATTCCCAACTTTGAACAGTAGCTCTCTTGATGAGATTGGTATGAGGGAGTTTACATTTGACCCACAATGCACGGTTCTTTTCTTCAGTAGTTTCTTCACCACTAATGTGCTGAGAGAGACTACCCTTGACGCCAAGACTAGAGTTCTTTCCCCCTGTGACTTTATCTCCACCACTGGGCCGAAGGAGATCACTTTTATTGTACAGATTAGTCTACTTCACTAGTAGCATTGTCTCTGCCACTGAGCCGAGGGAGATTACTCCTGATGCACAGATTAGTTTCTTTTACCAATAGCCTTGTCTCTGACACTGGGCCGAGAGGGATTATTCCCAATGTACAGGTTTTAGTCTCTTTCACTAGTAACCTTATTTCTGCCACTGGGCTGAGGGAGATTAATCCTGATGCATAGATCACACTCTGCCACTGGGCCAAAGGACATTACTCCTGATGCACAGTTCATAATTTCTTTTACAAGTAGCTTTATCTCTGCCACTGGGCTGAGGGAGATTACTCCCATTGCACTGATGACTGTGTCTATCACTTGCAGCCTTTCTCTCCATCGACCCTGTATTCCTACGGGGTCTTCCGGACCTCCCTTTACCTTCTACTGTGGTGCGGCACATCACCAGTTTTTCCTGGGACCGGGGTCTGTGTTGGCGGCTGCTCTGGTTTTTCTGTTCTGTTTCTGCTGTCCCACGATGGCTCTGTGCCCCTCGTCCTGCCATGGTGTCGGTGGATCGAACGGTCCACCTCATCGAGGTCACGCCACCATTTCTCCTCTCTGGTATTACAGTCAGGTCTGCTCATGCTAGACCCCCACAAGACTCTCTCAGCTTGGTGCTGGCATCCTCCTTTCTGCAGCATGTCCTCGGATTTTGTAACCCCTGCCTGCGGTCTACTTCACTCTTGCAGCTGTTTCCAGCTGGACTTGACATTTTCGAAGAGTCCCTTATCACTTTCAATGGTTTTATCTTCATACCTCCTCTGGGTCTCCTCGTCTCAGTACTTGAGAAGTCTACCATGTTACAATATAACATGTTGGCATTATGAAGAGTGTTATAAGACTGTGGTGAGCAACCTGGGGTTTCAGATGGAAGGGGGTCAGGGAAGGGAACCACGGAATGAACGTCTCCATCCCCAAGACTGATGGAGACCTCCCCTTGAAGGTCCTCCCTCATGTTACCACGCCTAGGGGAATTGTTGGTAAACTCCCGCACCACCATAGCCTTACAGGGAAGGACTCCCCACTGGGGAGAAGTGACACCAACCCATGATTCGTCACAGCAAATAACCAAACAACACCTACAAGCTGTATGTCCCTCCTCGTATGCTATTTCTACCTATCTGTACTCTAATGCAATACTTTCAGCTTATAGGTGGTGCAAGCACTACCTAGTAGCCCATAGTAAAAATGGTGTAAAATCTAAACTAAATATGCACAATAGTGTCTACACTTGGAAAATAATATTGGTGAGGAGAATCCGACCAGTGGCATCCTGCGAGCCATGCAGCCCCCCCCCCCCACCATCTCAGCAACAAATCATGGGTCGCGCCACATTCTGGGCCGGCCTAGATTACTACGCTTTCGCAATATGCACAAACGTGCTGCCGCAGGGGCACACCGCACACTGCACTAGGAGAAAGATATAAATATGTGTTTTAATGCATTATACAGCACACTTTGAGAGAAATTGGCTAAATGGCCAAAGCGCTTGCAATTATTTTGTAGGATAACACCAATCTAAAAATCCAATGGATGCAAGTCACCAACAGTGCACAGGAACATTAATGCTTACATTAATATAATGTTTTGCTTTTAAAGATGCCATGCCATAATGAAAACATGTGCATATGGCTGCACAATGTAGACCAGTCTAGACAAATAACATATTACAGTAAAGCATGCCATGCCACATTAAGACTTACCTAGACTGGTTGCACCAAAATGCCAGTTGAAGCAATAACACTTATCATGGTTATTTTATCACAGATGCCCAGAAAAATATACATTGCTGCAGTAAGAAACGGCTAGACTGGCAGTACGCAAATGCCAGTCTAGCCAGGTAATTACACTTAGCAGGACTGCTTTATCAGAGATGCCCAGTTAAAAGAAAGTCAAGCCAAACTAAGAAATTGCTAGACTGGATGCACCAAAATGCCTCTCTAGCCACTAATACCACATAGCAAGCCTACTTAGCTTGGACATGGATGACCATTACGATTTATCACATAATCCTGATCCACCCCCCCATCCACACATCCCCTCCCCTCTCCCTCCCACCCACAGCCCCAACCCCCAAAAACAGCTTCTCTGCCCAGAATTACTTCCACGTCCCTTTTCCATGTCCCAGTGCTTACATATGAGGCTCCTTGCATCATAGGTAAGTACTGGGATGAGGAAGAGTGGGACTAGGGGTAATGAAGATTACAGCTAACTAAGCTAGGCATTACCTTCATGTCCCTCTACCTCATTCCAGTACTGGTGTATCAGTCAAAGTACCTCATACAGAAGTACTGAGATGAGGATGAACAGGGCTATGAGTAATGAAGGGATTAAACACAAGTAGTGCGCAACACCATTGAGCTGGCTGGGATTCAGCCCTCCCTCCATCTCCTTGACTTTTTGGGCTATGTTTACTCGACCTGGCTGATCTACAGCGCTGTTACCGGACAGAACAGGCAGGACACAGATGTTAAACGGCACCTGGGTTTCACTGTTCACAAAAGCCCAGAAATTAACGTAAAGCATTTCACTGTTAGTACTTGCTTTCAAATGCATAATTCTTTAGGCAATTGAAATCTTGATGTGGGTTTAGTACTTGCTTGCCAGGGAAGTGATTGGAAGGGTAGAGGGGGAGAGGAGACCGCTTATTCTCACAGCAATCCATAAGTGGGTTCTTTCAGACATAAAGGAAAGAGTTAACTGCTTGTAACACTGAATTTGTACTAGAATAGTCTCACTAGAACGCATAAAGAAGTTAGATGCCCCACACAAATAGGTTTGCCCCACCACCTCCGCCCATGAAGTTAGCTGCTCTCCCAACATTTGAAGGGTTATCACCACCCCCTCCTGAAATTTAGGTTTCGTTGCAACCTTGAACACAAGCACACACACACCATTCAACATACACACACACACATGCACACCCATCCACCATATATTTAAGCGTGTTCCCTTTCAACATAAGGGTACACCCAGGCAGCCACCCATACATTTAAGTGTGCACCCTTTCACCATACACTCACAGGCAGCCACCCATACATTTAAGTGTGCACTCTTTCACCATACAGTCACACAGGCAGTCACCCATACATTTAAGTATGCACCCATTGACCAGACACTCAACACGCACACCCAGTCATCCACACATTAAATTGTGCACCCTTTCAACATACACTCACACAGGCAGTCACCCATACATTTAAGTATGCACCCATTGACCAGACACTCAACACGCACATCCAGTCATCCATACATTAAATTGTGCACCCTTTCAACATACACTCACACAGTCAGCCACCTATACATTTAAGTATGCACCCTTTCATCATACACTCGACACGCACACCCAGCCACCCATACATTTAATTGTGCACCCTTTCAGAATACACTCACACAGGTCACAGGGTTGAGGAGAACCCTATTACTTCAAAAAGAAATGGTTTATTTTTGAAGTCACGCCAACTTCATAAAGACATTATTTCCATTAAGGACCAAACCATAATGGAAATAATTTCTTTCAGAAGGCAGTGTCTTCAAAAAGAAACTATTTCTTATTGAAGTCATAGAGCTCCCCCACCCCATGTCATGGAGGCTCCAGTCTAGAGGCTTCCATGTCATGGGTTTGGGGGAGCACTCGGACTCCAAAAAGAAATATTTTCTTTTTGTAGTCTCTGCCTTCATAAAGAAATGTTTTCTGTTACGCTGTAACAGAAATAATTTCTTTATGAAGGCAGAGTGACTAAATAAAAGACATCTTTTTTTTTTTTAGTCCAAGGGGGGCCCCCCCTCCCAGGACATGTGGTGGTGGGGCCCCAGCACTGCAGGAAGTGCAGGGAACATTGTTATGCCAGTGAACCCGATTGACAGCTCTTGAGTCATAGTTCTTTACATGGTTCTCCGAAGAACGTTCTGAGCATTGGTCCACTAGTGGGATGGGAATGAAAGATGGCTGAACATTGATGTGTCTGAGAATAGTGTGCCTGTGTACTTTGTGTGCAAGACAAGCAGTTGTGTGTGCTTTAACCACTCGGGAATGACAAGTAGACACCTACAGGCCAAATGATAGTGTCTTGTAAACCGGTGCCTGCAATAGATTTGGGCCATACAAGTTGTATGTTGTGTTGGTGAGACTACCGTTTCAGGAGATAAGAGATACATATGTTCACATTTCTCTCATGTACAATATATCAGTGTTAAAAAATAATACAGTTCTCAACATTGCTAAAGCTGTCAGTTAGCAGGACTACCTAGTGGTAACTCTTTTTCAGTGTACACCTTACCAAGCCCACAGCTTCTGGGAATGTTGATGGTCAGGTTCTCTGCATCAATTGCGACACGTCCTGGTCTATTGTCAGGCTTTGAACCTTCAGATAACACATCGGAACTGATGTTAGCTATCACTGAGCCCCCATCGCCTCCCAAACACTCCCTCCAGAGAAAGCAAGGGCCATTGGAATGGCGAGCGGCTGGGACTATCTGGGCAAGACTAGACCAGGCGTCTTCCCTCAGGCTTTCAGTTTAGAGGCCGGAAGCGCTGGGATAGAAGTGAAGAGTAGTAGATACCCAGAGCACGCCCTACTGGACAGGTACTCAGTCTCTCCCACAGACCCTAAAGTGACCAAGGCAAATGGTCTGGTAGGTGTCAAACGCTGGCAGCGGGTCTCTGTCAATGAGCAGGCAGAACGTGATGGACAACCTGAGGACTTGGTCTTAAAAATCAACAGGAATGAGTCATGAGGAATAACATGGACGGACAAAGCAAGAAACTCTTAAAGTGCCTCTGTGAGGCACCAACTCCTGTGAAGTTACTGGTCTGCAGCAGAACCTCCACTGATTTGTGACAGCACTCCCTCCCCTCAAAGGCCTGGGCTTTGCAGGAGGGTGGGAGTATAACTGTTTGGAGAGGTCTCTGATATGTGGGGATCCCTACCTCAAATGATTTAAAAAATGGTTGTGAACAGCCTAACACTATGGGGCTTAACATGTGTGCACCTTTAGCAGTATGTATAATGTTGGAATAAGAAGCTCTGTTATAATCAAAATTCAGACTCGTTTCTGTTAATCTATCCTTCATCCTGTTCTGTCTACGCTCTTTCTGCATTCAGTACCTCTGATTCACATGTTTGGCCAATATGTCAACTGTTGATGATATTGTAAGTGTTTTTTGTTTATCTCTGCATCATATTTATCAATGTCCTTTATACCAATCCCACACTTGTCTGCGAGTTTAGTCCTAAGGGTGTTGTTTTGTGCAAGGTTTTTAACGTTCTTCTCACTTCTGACGAGATATTGTGTGCACCCTTTCGTGGATTCTTCTCCAGGATCTCAATTCTTCACCAAATTCTATTTTCAAATCTAATGATTTCTGCACCCCTGATCAATGTATCCTTACATTGTGTTTGCTAAAGTAGTATCTTACTCCATTTATTTTTAGGAATGTTGTTATTTCTATGAATAATTGTCTGTTGAGAGGGGCGTCGCTTGACAGCCATGGAATAAGCCGTGGTTCCTGAATGCTCCTGCAGATCCTGGCACGATCCTGGCACACACAAAGAACTTGGATAGCACTGAAGTATTCCTTGAACGGATCAGAGAGAAGGAACTGAAGTTATGGACGTACAAGCATAGCCTGGTCCCCTGGTGGAAAACAAAAAAACCAAAATGGTGGTCGTTCCCAGACAAAGAAAAATGCTGGCGTGCAATGTCGGAGATAAGCGGGGACCGGAAAGCAAAAGGGGCCGATCGGAGAAAACATATGCACTGCTGCAACTGGAAACAACTGATCTCTCGCTGACCTGATGCATCTGAGCATCATAGGGAGACATTGACTAACGTAGCGGACTGTGCCCTTGTGGCTCGGAGCCCAAGTATAAGAAGGTTGAGCCCCGAAATGCGAGCGCGTATGGACACGGAGCCCTTTGAGCCCCGGCGTGAGATCCAAAAGTGCAGCGGTGTACGCAACAGATTTTAACATACCCGGATGAGGCAAGAGGATTGTGCGGCATATGGTGTGTGCGGCGGGGCTGTGCCGAACACAAAGAGCCCTGAGCAGACCAGCAATGCCCCGGGTCGGAATGGGACAATTAATAGCAGTGGCAAGGCTCAATCACATCCTGCCACGGGGAGGTCGCCTGGGCGCCCCCTGTGCTGCAGCGACGATCAATCTGGACATGAGCAGCCAGAGCCTCGTTGGAAAAGAGGCAAGCTGGCTACAACCTATGCTACATAAGTAGCAATTAGACGATGGAGTGAAACAGTGTTTGATCCTAATAGCAAGAGCCGGAACCCCTGAGAGACTGAAATGACGGAGCCTCGTCTCAGGGTTGCTTCATAAACCCTGGATACCTTGGTTCACTACAACACTGGGCCGAACACACAGGCAGTGAACAGCAGTCCCGTGGAGGACAGCTGCTGGGGAATCCCCTACGAAGGAGCATTCTCCTAGAACAGGAAGTGCAAGGAAGCGCTGTTATAATATCGAGGGCAGGTTTGCTGACTGAACACAGCCTGAGGACTAGCAGCCGGAATATGCGTAGACCAGTGAAAAGAGAACACTTGATCCACCCGACACTCATCCGGTGGCGGTGGGAAAGCAGAAACATAACCCAGACTGCCAAACAAACACGTTGCTAGGCAAAAAAGACCCCGATCAGAGAGTGGGAAATCAAAGACACCACAACACAACGCCAGGAAGGCCATTGTGGGGGCAGGGAACATGGCGGCGAAAAATAATAAAGCTAAAGGAAAACAACCAACAATAGACATCTTCACCAAACAGGCACAGTCACCGGAGGCTCCAGCACCAGTAAGAGGAGCCACTCTAGATAAGATCGCCCCGCCTCGGGATGACCATCACATCCTGGAAGCCATAGCAGAACTGAAGGCCGCATGGGGAAGTAAAATCGACACGGCCATGGCGGAGCTGAAAGCTGCACTCGAAACCAAAATTGATGCGGTTAGTGTGGACGTGAACCTTTTTAAGACAAGACGTCAGGAAGTAAGCAGAACGCACAAGTGGCCTGGAAAAGAAAGTACAAACTAACGTGGAGACCAGCACAGCTAATGCCAAGGAGGTGCACATATTGCAGCAACAGGTGCATAACCTGGAAAGCCGAACTGAGGAAGCAGAAGGCCGAGCACGTCGCAACAACATACGATTGGTAGGCCTGCCGGAAGGGGAGGAAGGTACGGACACCACAAACTACGTGGAGAACATGCTAATACAGGAAATTGGAGCTGGGGTGCTTACACAAGGGTGTACAGTGGAGAGAGCGCACAGGGCTCTGCTCAGGAGGCCCCAACCAGGACCTCCCCTCGAGCAATCATAGCCAAGATTCTAAACTACAAAGACAGAGCAGATCCTTGAATATTTCCATAAAGGCGGAACGATAAGCAGAGCATCTGTGACTGTCACAGCATGTCCGGACTATACCATGCAGGTACAAAGGCAGTGACTACATTATGTGGCAGTCAAGAAGCGGCTGCGGGAATCTGGTTTTAAATAAATGCTGCTGTACACGGCGAAACCGAAGATCTTGCACAAAGGAAAAGAGTTCTTTTTCGAGTCACCGGAGGAGGCAGTGAACTGGCTGAAGGCACAGGGCTGTCCGGTGGATGCAGGAGGTCGAGATCAGAATGGACAAGATAAGTGAAGCAGCTGCGTGGGATGGGGGCAAAAAGTGACTGCGGCTAAACTAGCGGATAAAAATATGACTCAGCCATATGGAGGGGGAGGCGTGGCAGAAACCTCTGGGTAGGGATAGAAGGTAGAAACTATGAACAGGGGGTGGTATCAGGGAGTAGCCGAATATTAGAGTGATATAGTAACCAGTAAGTGTGTGTCAAAAAGAAATGATTGGCACACAGCCATTAAGGTGGGAGCAAGGAAGACAGCAAGTTCTCACCCCCTGAAGTTAAAGTAGCCGGGACATCACTAGGGTGGACCTCCGCTGGGTTCTATTGGTGGGACTAGATGCGGGATAGCCCGATATCCAGGGATCGAGCTGGGCACCTGTTGGGGATGGGAGGGAGGGTGAAGTTACGGTAGCTAGAGGGGTGTTTTGGTTTGGGGGACGGAAGTGGGGGAGGGAGGGAGTGATTAAGATGACACTGGAGCTCAACACGGAAGGCCTACAAACACAACAAAATCTATACCAGAAATGGTGGGGGAGAAGGGTGGGCGGAGTAGGATATAGCTGAAATGGGGGACCTTAGAATTGTGACCTGGAATGTACGCGGGTTAAACACCTATATTAAGCGCAACAAAATTATGATGTATTTACGCCGGCAAAAGATAGATATAGCAATGTTACAGGAAACCCACTTAACTAAAGAGAAACGAGTTGACGAAGTGGAAGTGGAAAGGGACCTTTACAGGGGCCACATACTCAGTATACGCTAGGGGGGGGTCCTTATATGGATTGCGCCCCACGTCCCGTTCAAACTGTTACAACAGTAAATAAGAGAAGATGGGAGAATGGTACTAGTAAAAGGGATAGTGGGCAATAAAGTGGGCAATAAAGTGGTCAACCTGATTAATATCTATGCCCCAAACAATGATACTGCACCTTATTTTAGGAATCTGTATGCCACAATTAGCCCATATATGCAAGGAGCGGTCATAATGGGAGGGGACCTTAACTGTACGCTAGACCCCAAAATGGATAGGTCAAACGACAAAAGACCTAAGCCTAACCCGGCTGCAAGGGCCCTGACCACACTCATACGCAAATTCCTGCTCACTGAAATATGGAGAAAGCGCCACCCCAAATGTAGGGGGTATTCACATTATGCAGCCCCACATGATTTATATACCAGGTTAGACTATATACTAGTGTCTAGTTCCATGGTAGAAGAGATTAAAGAGGCGAAGTACACAGCAGCAGTACTATCAGACCATACTCCACTGTAAGGCACATGGCAGATCTCGCCGCCCAGGCCTAGGATCCCGACATGGAAACTTCGTACTGGGGCACTGAGGGATACCATGTTCAGGGAAGACCCAAGAAAAGCAATACAGGAATACTTTGAACTAAATGTTGGAAGTGTTGAGTTAGCTGGCATACTTTGGGAAGCATTCAAGGTAGTAATAAGGGGGGCAGCAATATCAAAGTCGACTGGGGTGCTGGGAGGCATAGAGGCAGAGCTGCAAACCACAGAAAAGGAGATTGAGGCTAAAATGTAAGAGGGTCCAGACTCCCCAGATAAGACGAAAGCGATAAAACACCTGACCGAAAAATGTAAATCCCACTGGGAGAGATTATGTAATCTCAACTATAGGAAATATTTAGAGAGACGGGGGCGTGGCCTGAGCTCATGGAGTGAAGGCAAGTCTCAGAGGAGCTCCGTCCGGATCCTATTACGATCCTTGATAATTGCAGCGTTTCTTCACATTGAGCCCTGCAAACGCTACCAGATAGCAGAAGAAGCACTTCTGCACACCACGACTGCAGAAACGGAAAAAATCGGAGTGGGCTTCACGCGAAACGAAGCCTCAGAAAGTGGGCCCCCAAGCAAACAAGATGGCGACCGGAGCAGCAGCTTGAAGAGCGGAGGGGGAAGGGTGCATCAGAAGTGGAGCGCCCCAGCGGACGCCGAGAACAGACGACTTCGCTGCCAAACCCTGTGGCTCCCGCCTGGACTGCCTGCCGCGCTCCGGGAAGACATCACACAATGGCCCCAACCATATCGACGAAGGACACTAGGGCTGGCGCAGCGGAGACGCAGCAGAGACAACCAGCCACAGGAGCACCCAGCGAGACTGACTGCCGGAGTGAGAGAGGAGCCGCGATCCAGCCTGCGGAGTGAGCAGCCACCCCGATCGAAACCGTAAAGACACAGAGCCGGCAGGAGCACAAAATCCTGATACGCCTGCGATAACAGGCGGGACGGATGCAACTGCTCGAAGACAGCAGGAGCCTGAGCGGTGCTCGAAGGTGAGGACACGCTCCGGGACGAGAGGCACACCGTGCACAAACTCGAAAGCAGGTGGGGCAACCAACTGCAAACAGAAGCCCCGGCCCGTGATGTAACCCACACCGCAAACGGCCAGAGATGAGTTGGCGGCGGACATTCTAGCACAGACCTGAGAAAGCGACGGGCTGCTGGGACCCATCCAAGGGCCCGGAAAAGACCTGCCAGGGAGGGAGGCAATCTGCATGCACAGAGGCCCACTGCCCGTAGGGAGACGGAGGGAGAGCACTCGGGGGGACACCGGCAACCCGAAGGCGAATTGACAACTACGGCCTGGCACGCGTAACACGGCTAAGCGCCAAAGCTCGCCTAAGACTGGAAGAAGCCCTGCCTGGGCCCCGCACAACGGTCATACAACCACCAAAATAGCAGCAGTCCCTCGCCCAGGACAACACCACCACGACAACCCGTGGAGACACATTAAAGATGTCCCCCACCAGAAACAAGCCTAAATCGTCTATAATGGAGTCATTCGCAGCGGCAAGGCCCAAGCAACAATCACAGCATGAAGGCGCCACGGACAAAGAACCAACCGCTTCTGAAGAAGAACCCAAGGATACACAGGTACTCCAAGCCATAGCAGCGCTCAGGTCATTCATCGATACCAAAATTGAGGAGGCCAAGACAGACATGCATCTTATGCGTCAGGATGCCCGCAACCTGACAGAGAGGGTAACCACAGCAGAAGCCAGTCTGCAGAACAACGTCGAGACCACATCTGACCTGCAAGCGAAGGTCCAAAAGCTTGAGATGAAGGCGGCCCAACTAGAAGCACGATCCGAAGAAGCGGAGGGTCGTGCCCGCCGCAGCAATATACGAATACTTGGAATACCGGAAGATATGGACGGATCAAACCCAACAGACTTCGTGGAGACCTTGCTCCTACAGGAAATTGGGGCCGGAAAACGTACCCAAGGATTCTCCATGGAACGGGCCCACCGATCTCTACAAAAACGGCCCCGCCAGGATCATACCCACGCCCAATAATTGCAAAAATATTAAACTTCCGTGACAGATAACTACTCAAGGGAGGGAGGGGAGATCACATGAAACAACTCCAAGATAGTAATGTATCCGGACTACACCCCTACAGTGCAACGCGCAAGGAATTCTTTTGTGCCAGTGAAGGCGAGGTTGCGAAAACTCAACCTCAAATATATGCTCCTATACCCTTCTCACCTGAAGGTTATCTACAATGGAAAGGCAATATTTCTGGAGACCCCAGCGGCAGTGAATAAGTGGCTTGAACATAACAATTTAGCCGGAGAAAAGGAACCCATACTGGGAAAAGATACCAGATGAAAAATAAGCAAAATGCATCCAAACCCACGCACGATAACCATGAGAGTATGATGCAAGTCAACCACGTCTGACTGCTGCTATAACAATATTAGCAGCAAATGCAGATGAGCACACAAGTTAACACATAAGCAACAAGTTGCAACACTGCAACTACTCCGGACGGGGCTCTGGGATTCACACATGCTGCTCACTACAACCCACCCCCCCAGAACCTGCGCAGGCCAGATGCCGGCAAAACATCCGCACCTAATGACCTGGAATGGTCCAGACGACGCTGGAACCTCTGAGCGTTGCCAGTTAAAAGAAACTGCTAGAGGCAGTTCTTTGTTGTTCAGTCCTGTTTCACAGTTGCTTTACTTTGTTAAACCACAGACCAGAGTGGAAGTTGAAACTGTTAAAATGTCTCTGAGATCTAAAGTTATGCCTTCAGCGAGGACACTGGGAGAGAGGATTTTGAATCGGCACTAGGTAACCTGGAGAGGAGGCGCCCGAGCTTCCCGATCACCAAGCAAGAGAAGAGGGGCAACAAGGAACGAACACTTGAATCCTTCCCCAAACTATCATGGCCACATGCATTAAGGTCTTAACCTGGAACGTGAGGGGACTGAGTACCTACCTTTGCCGAAATAGGATCAAATCCTACCTGCATAGGAAGAAGATTGGGCTGGCCCTATTGCAGGAAACCCATCTAACAAAGGAATCCACCGCAACGCTACAAACGCACTGGGGTGGGCAGGGATTCGGTCCTACATACTCCAAATATGCCAGAGTGGTGTTTACATGGATTAGCCCTCAAATTCCCTTCCAACTAACCAGGACTGAATCAGATCCAGATGGAAGGTATGTGATATTGTGGGGCCATATTGAGCAAACTGAAATATGCATTGTGAACTCATACCTCCCCAACAAAAACATACCAGCCCACTTAAACCTGATGTACGCCAAGGTCACACAATATAGGCACGGATTCTTCATCTGGGGGGGTGATTTCAACTGCGTCAGCAACCCTGAACTCGACAGGTCCACACCTCTCCCCGCTGGACCGCCAGCGTCCCCTATGGTGCTGAACACCATGCTGGACAGCCTAGACCTGGTGGACGTCTGGCAAGAGCTACATCCAGATGACCGGGGCTACTCCTTTTACACATCTCCACACAACCTCCATATTAGGATCGACTATGTTTTTACTGGTAGAGAAAACCTTGCCCAGATTGACACGGCACAATACCTGGGTCGGACCATCTCTGATCACCCACCATTAACGATGGAATGGAGCATCATGGGCCCCAGATCCCCAATACCCACATGGAGAATGCCCACAGAAGTGTTAAAAGACCCAACATTCAGGGATGACCTTAGAGATTCCCTAGAGAACTATATAGCAGAGAACATGGGCAGTGTGGATCACCTAAGCACGTTAAGGGATGCCCTTAAGGTAGTTATACGAGGAGAAATCATAGCAAAGGCTGGAGGCATCAGGAAACATCTACGAACTGAGCTAGAGCAGTGGGAAAACGAAATTGAACAGCTGGAACCCGACACCCAGGACACCCAGCAGGAGGAGTACAAACTCAAACAAATCAGAACCGAATGCAAAAAAGCTTGGGACAGACTAGCCAAGTTTGACTACACCACCAGAACCAATAGAGCGCACACCGAAGCAGACAAGCCCAGCAGACTACTAGCCTGGCTGTGCAAAAAGGAACACCCCAAGCACCTAACCACAGCCCTGAAAAGCACAGATGGCACGCTACATCAAACCCAACAGGGCATCAATGACACTTTTAAACAATTTTACGCCCAGCTGTATTCCCGCGAAGCCCAGGTATCCCTGGAAGAGATCTCGGACACACTAGAGGAGATCGGGTTGCCTAGGCTGTCGCCCATACACAGCGAAGCACTAGATGCAGACATCACCACGGAAGACATATCTGAAGCAATTAAGTCCCTGTGTTTCGCTCACCTGGTATCCACACGGACGCCACTTACTTGCGGGGACTCTGGTACCCTTCTCAGCCGCTCCCTGGTATTATCAGCGGGGATGTTCTGCCTGGAAAACAGGTGGGCAATGTTCAATACTGGGCAACTGGGGTGAGAGCCTCTCAACACCCGGTATGCCCGCAGCCCCATCCCCAGACCTTTCCTCACCTTGTTATCTGTTTTGGCGTGCTCTCCGTCCTGCCTTCTTGGCAGGGGCGCATTTTCCTTATGGGGGTGAGCGATCTAGTTACTTCACTGATGCTCCCCTTAAAGTCTTTCAGGTAGGTCTTATTACTGGTATACTGTAAGCCTTTCTTGCACTAATGTCTTTTCTCTCTCCTTAGATGCGCTAAAGTTCGCGGTGGGCGTGGGCTGAGTTTGGAATCGCCGGCAGGTGATGATGGTGTTTGCGAGCGCCTTGATGCAGTAAGTAGGCACTTGTGTGCGGCGCTAAAATGCCTTGCCTTTTCTAATAATGTCTTTTCTCTCTCCTCAGCTGCACGGGAGTTCGTGGTGGGACGTTTGTTGAATTCTGGATCACCGACGGGTGATTATGGTGGGAGCGCCTTGAGGCGGTAGGTAAGAGCTATGCGCAGCGCTCAAATGCCTTGCCTTTGCTAACCTGTTTGTCCTTTGTTCCCGTAGGTTGCGGCGCTCACCAGAGCAAGAAGTTCCAAGGCGGTGCTGGCCGATGGGCAACTCGAGAGGTAAGCCGCCGGTGCAGTTGTAAAAGTCTAATGTCTTGTTTTTCCTCCTTTTGCAGGTCTGACGATTCGGGAGGCTCGCTGTTCCTTGGATGTTTGCAGGAGCAGTGGGCAGCTAGCGGTGGAATCACAGGTAAGCTGCTGCGAATAATGATGTTCCTTTGTCTTTCAGGTGCGGTTCTTTCCTGGTTCGCAGATGCTGCTGGACACGATGAGCGTCACGCTGCAGGACTGCAGAGTAACGCGAAGCGTGTTCTCTAAATTGGGCGTGGTTTAAATAGCCTCAGGAAAAGTAGTCCAGGTAAAGTAGTCCCTCGGCTACCACACCCAAAACACTATACCGCATAGCTTGGTTCCAAGGAACCAAGCTATGTGGATGCCTCCATGTTGACTGGCATCAAGTAAGTTAGTTCCCAAGCACAGTCCTCATTAAGTATGAGCCTGGCGCCAAAGGCGCCAGGACTGGCCCCAAGAGGGCCGGGGCAAAAGATGTTTCAGTTGGTGGGGGCCCGAGTCGGGACCCCTCCTGGTTTATGGGCCTGCCTGGGGGGTTTTAAGAGGTGGGTCGTGACACCCTGGCCACGTGCATGGCCCCGGGTAGTGATGGGCTACCCTCTGAATTTTACAAGACTTGTGAGCCAAATCTAACCCCGCTACTGCACAAGGTCTTTCAGGAAGCATACGAACTGGGGATTTTGCCCAAGAGCATGTGCAAAACGCTGGTGATCCCGATGCTTAAACCCAACAAATCTGCAGAAGACTGCGACTCCTACCGCCCACTTGCAATGCTGAACTACGACGTCAAAATATTGATCACGATCCTAGCCAAGCGGCTCTCTAGGGTAATAGAAGAAATAGTGCACCCAGATCAGAGCGGCTTTGTGCCAGGCCGTAACACCACCGCCAATCTTCGCAGACTCCAGCACGTCATATCCCAGGCTGATCGAAACGGAGGATCCTACGCCCTGCTATCCTTGGATGCCATCAGGGCGTTTGATTCCGTCTTTTGGGAATGGCTAATAGCGGTCCTCCGTGAATTCGGCTTTGGGGAGAAATTCATCAGATGGGTCAAAGTACTCTACACCAAACCAAAGGCACAAGTAAAATACGGCTTGTCTCCGCGGCGTGGGACATACAGAGGGGCACTAGGCAGGATTGCCCGCTTTCCCCCATACTTTACATACTTGGGCCCAAACCTATTGCCATTTACTTCAGAAAACAATTCTTCGATGCAGGTATACGATCGCACGGGGTAGATCATATAATCTCCCTGTACGCTGATGATGTCCTCCTCTATGTAAGAGACCCGCACCAGAACGTTCTGACTATGCTGGAGGTCCTTGGCAATTTTGCCAAAGTATCAGGAATACGATTCAGCAGACACAAATTCTGCCTCTTTCCGTTGGCTGGCCTCAAAGACAAACACATTGATGACCTACCTTCATTGGATGTGCTATGGCAACTAACTTAATTTCGCTATCTCGGAGTCTCGGAGTCAACATACTACACACACCTGAGCGCATGCATGAAAATAACACTGTGGCGGCGCTGCCCCCCCAACGCAAATCAATAGGGTCCTGGTCACAACTCCCCCTGATGGGAAGAGCGTCCATCATCAAAATGATTGTTCTCCCCAGGTTCCTCTACGGATTCCAAAATGTGTACTACTAAATCAAAGCCCCCTTCTTTCGCTTACTTGAGACGATACTCGAGGACTTCCTATGGGGTAAAGGCAGACACAAGATGGCGCTAACCACATTAACTCTCCCACACAGACAGGGTGGTATTCAACTTCCTGACCTGGAGAAATATTATCTGGCAGCCCAGCTCAGCTTTGTAGCCAAATGGTTGGCTGATGACGTCACTTCGGAAACAGCGCTACTGCAACAACCAATTGCTCCAATACGGCTGAAGGAACTCATCTGGGCACCCCAACACCTCCCAAGCGAAACACCCTTACTGGCCACTCTGGGAAGACAGGTGTGGAACAGAACAAAGTCACTTCTCCACTTGAAACATGCATATACTCCAGACATCCCGCTCCTCTCAGACCTGTGTCAGAACAGCGTCGACCTGGCAACCATCAGATACTGGGAGAGGAAGGGAGTGAACACGTGGGGAGACTTATACAACGAGGGCTCCTTCCACGACTTCTCCTCATTGCAATCCGAGGACGACATACCCGGCGGTCAGTTCCAGTGGTATCAAAAGATTCGAAAGCTAGCGCGAGACAATTGGGATACATGGCCTGAGGAGCCCGAGCCCAACCCCTTAGTAACACTACTGTATAATTTGGGAGGGGGCTGGAGACCTGTGTCTCAAATATACAGCCACCTAATAGATAGGCCTAATCCCCGTAGCTCTGAACTGAAACTCAAATGGGACAGGGATCTGGGGCGAGAAATGACTGATGGAGAATGGGAGAGAGCTCTGGCGTTCCCCAAGGAGGTATCCAGGAACTCCAGATTCAGATTAATTCAACTGAACGTACTGTACCGCTCCTATATAACACCGAATAGAATAGCGAAGTTCAGAAAGCAACCCCATCACAACTGCCCATGGTGCAACAGGGACAAAGCGGATCTATGACACATATTCTGGGAATGCACCAAGACCCAGCAGCTCTGGGCCGAGGTGGAGCAAACCTGCAGAAGGGCAGGCATGACCAGGTACGAATGGACCCCCAGCGAGTGCCTCCTGGGAACTTACCCCAGATTAGCCAAAATTAAACACATTGTAAAGCTCATGGACATGGCATGTATACCAAGAGGACCATCGCAATGGCATGGAAGCGGCCGGGTGGCCCATAATTCCAAGCATGGCATAGTGAACTGGAACGATGGGTCGGGGCGGAAACCTCAGCCTGGGAGGACAGCGTTGCAAATCCCCGGAAGATGCAAGCCAGGCACTGGATGCTTGGAAGGCCCTGACATGGGCACTGTTTCACCCTTCCAACTACGAAAAGCCCCCACGAACGATTCGCCCCCACGTTAACTGATCCGACCGCCACAAAGTCACCTAAACATACAGTCACCAGAAACAGAACTGATCCCTCATTCTCATACTCTTTCCCCCCCCCCGCCCCCATCCCTCCCGGCCCTAGCCCTCCCCACTCCACCCCCTGCTAACTCTCCCACGCTGAACTTTCCATTAACCACTGTTATTGTTAAACGTTGAATGTTAAAGTTCTGTATGATTAAATATTAACGGCTTACTCTATATTGATATGCTCATACCATGCCGCAGGTGGCTACTACTGTCACACTGCTGTTGTACCTATAATAAATGCCAATAAAGAAATTTAAAAATAAATTAGAGAGACCGCATGCGGGAGGGGATAAACCAGGAAGATTATTAGCCTGGTTGTGTAAAAACGAGACCCCGAGACAGGTGATCCGGGAGATGCGCCGCGAGGATGGCGCACTCGAAGACACACAAGAAGGAGTAAACTAGTGCTTTCAGAGATATTATCGCAAATTGTACACCGATAACACAGAAGTAGAAGAAATTGACATAAACGAAGTGCTAGAGGACATCGTCCTACCCAGACCAGAGATAGCCGATAGGGAACAGCTTGAGGCGCCACTGGAACTGGAGGAACTGGAATATGTAACCTACCCATCAATAAAGTGCCGGGAGCCGATGGCCTTCCAAGTGAATTTTACAAGACATATATGGAAGACCTGCTTCCACCATTGTTGGCTATGCTAAAGGAGGTGCTCGAACGGGGTAGGCTGCCAGAGACTCTAAGGCATGGGTGCACGACATACGGCCCGCGGGCCAGTTGCGGCCCGCCGTGCTCTTTTGTCCGGCCCACGAGGCACAAAGACTTTCCTAATGGAGGGCGGCCCGCGGCCGCCCTCCATTAGGAAGTCTTTGTTGTCTTCCGGGCGGACAAAACACTGGCCCTCATTGGCTCAGCACACACAGGCACCACGTCGCTCCTACGAGCCACGTAGTGCGTGTGTGCTGCACCAATGGAGGGCCAGCACTACGGCTGGCGTGGTCCATAAGGCTTGATGCCGGAAGGCATTTCAGCCTTGGACCACGCCAGCCGTAGTACGATTCCAGCATTCCAGCTTACCTGCCGCTTACCTGCCTGCCTTCCAGCACGTCTCCGGTAAGTGGTCTGTTTGTGTGTCGGGTCTGTTTTGCTTTGTTTGTGTGTGTATGTTGCGATGGGGGTGTGGGGGGGTTTGTCGGATGTGTATGAATGTTTGGATTTGAATGTATTTTGTATGTATGTTGAGATGCGGGTGTGGAGGGGGTGTCGGATGTGTATGAATGTTTGGATTTGAATGTACTTTGTGTGTATGTTGAGATGCAGGGGTGGGGTGGGGGTGTCGGATGTGTATGAATGTTTGGATTTGAATGTATTTTGTGTGTATGTTGAGATGCGGGGTGGAGGGGGTGTCGGATGTGTATGAATGTTTGGATTTGAATGTATTTTGTGTGTATGTTGAGATGCGGGGGTGGGGGGGTTGTCGGATGTGTATGAATGTTTTGATTTGAATGTTTGTTGTGTGCTGAGTTGGGGGGTGGGGGCTCGGGTCTGTATGGGTGCATGTTTGTGTGTGTGCTGAGTTGGGGGTGGGGGGTTCGGGTCTGTATGGGTGCATGCTTGAGAGTGTGTGTGCTGAGTTGGGGGGTGGGGGGTTTGGAGTTGGGGGAGGTGGGTGGGGGGTTCGGGTCTTTATGGGTGCATGTTTGTGTGTGTGCTGAGTTGGGGGGTGGGGGTTCGGGTCTGTATGGGTGCATGTTTGTGTGTGTGCTGAGTTGGGGGTGGGGGGTTCGGGTCTGTATGGGTGCATGCTTGAGAGTGTGTGTGCTGAGTTGGGGGGTGGGGGGTTTGGAGTTGGGGGAGGGGGGTGGGGGGTTCGGGTCTTTATGGGTGCATGTTTGTGTGTGTGCTGAGTTGGGGGGTGGGGGTTCGGGTCTGTATGGGTGCTTGTTTGAGAGTGTGCTGATTTGGGGGGGTGGGGGGTTCGGGTCTGTATGGGTGCATGTTTGTGTGTGTGCTGATTTGGGGGGCTGGGGGGTTCGGGTCTGTATGGGTGCATGCTTGAGAGTGTGTGTGCTGAGTTGGGGGGTGGGGGGTTTGGAGTTGGGGGAGGGGGGTGGGGGGTTCGGGTCTTTATGGGTGCATGTTTGTGTGTGTGCTGAGTTGGGGGGTGGGGGTTCGGGTCTGTATGGGTGCTTGTTTGAGAGTGTGCTGATTTGGGGGGGTGGGGGGTTCGGGTCTGTATGGGTGCATGTTTGTGTGTGTGCTGAGTTGGGGGCTGGGGGGTTCGGGTCTGTATGGGTGCATGCTTGAGAGTGTGTGTGCTGAGTTGGGGGGTAGGGGGTTTGGAGTTGGGGGGATGGGGGGTTCGGGTCTTTATGGGTGCATGTGTGTGTCCTGAGTTGGGGGTGGGGGGGTTCGGGTCTGTATGGGTGCATGCTTGAGAGTGTGTGTGCTGAGTTGGGGGGTTCGGAGTTGGGGGGGTGGGGGGTTCGGGTCTGTATTGGTGCTGGTTTGTGTGTGCTGATTTGGGGGGTGGGGGGGTTTGGTTGGGGGTGAGGGACATAGGGCATAGTGTTTGGTTGGGGGTGAGGGGGCCATGGGGCATTGTGTTTGGTTGAGGGTGAGGGACATGGGGCATAGTGTTTGGTTGGGGGTGAGGGGGCCATGGGGCATTGTGTTTGGTTGGGGGTGAGGGTGCCATGGGGCATAGTGTTTGGTTGGGTGTGAGGGGGCCATGGGGCATAGTGTTTGGTTGGGGGTGAGGGGGCCATGGGGCATAGTGTTGGGTTGGGGGTGAGGGGGCCATGGGGCATAGTGTTTGGTTGGGGGTAAGGGGGCCCTGGGGCATAGTGTTTGGTTGGGGGTGAGGGTGCCATGGGGCATAGTGTTTGGTTGGGGGTCAGGGGGCCATGGGGCATAGTGTTTGGTTGGGGGTGAGGGACATAGGGCATAGTGTTTGGTTGGGGGTGAGGGGGCCATGGGGCATTGTGTTTGGTTGAGGGTGAGGGACATGGGGCATAGTGTTTGGTTGGGGGTGAGGGGGCCATGGGGCATTGTGTTTGGTTGGGGGTGAGGGACATGGGGCATAGTGTTTGGTTGGAGGTGAGGGGGCCATGGGGCATAGTGTTTGGTTGGGGGTGAGGGGGCCATAGGGCATTGTGTTTGGTTGGGTGTGAGGGGGCCATGGGTCATAGTGTTTGGTTGGGGGTGAGGGACATGGGGCATAGTGTTTGGTTGGGGGTGAGGGGGCCATGGGGCATAGTGTTGCACTCCAAGAGTGAACCCAATAATAAAGCTAAAACAGGAACAGTTAGGAGATGTTCATCTTTGGCTTTTTGAGGAAACCTGACTCAACGAAGGCCATACTCCTCTTGGGCAACCCAAATAGCAAACTGTAGCAGTCCAAAATGACGGCATGTCCAATCTAGGGTCAATAAAATATATATAAGTTAATTAAACAGGCGAGATACAATAACTAAATAGAAATAAATTATAACAATGGAAAATGTGTAGTACAAAATGTAAGTTTGAAATTCAAATAAAAATCGTTACCCCTCAAAAACATTCTTTTTCCATGTGTTTAGTACAAATTGGGGGTTTAAAAAGCCTCTTGCCACGCCCCGCCTACCGCCCCGCCCACATTTACTTTTCGGCCCACTATAGCCCTCATGTAAGGTACTTTCGGCCCTCTGTCAAAATCAGTTGTGCACCCCTGCTCTAAGGGAAGCGGTCATCATTCCGCTTCTCAAGCCGGGCAAAATAGTCACCGATTGTGGATCCTACAGACCGATGTCAATGTTAAATTAGGACAGCAAGATCTTCACCGCGGTGATAGCAAACAGACTGAAACCATTGATAAGTGCCCTAATACACCATGACCAGACAGGATATGTCCCTCAGCGGAGAATCTCTGATAACCTCAGGAGATTGCACCATGTTATAGACCAGACCGCAGGCAGCTCCCAAGAATTGGCGATAGTCTCACTAGACGCAGTCAAGGCTTTTGACTCTGTCAAATGGTCCTGGTTACTAGCGGTCCTAAAGAAGTTTGGGATAGGACCGGTGTATCTGCAATAGGTGAAATTATTGTATAGTGCACTGATTGCCAGAGTCTGGACAGGGTCGGTGATATCAGAAAAGTGGACGCTAGGCAGGGGGACTAGACAGGGCTGCCCTTGGTCTCTGATGCTGTTTATTTTAGCACTGGAGCCCCTTTCGGCATACCTCAGATATCAATACGGGGAGGTAGGCATTACAACGAAGGGTGGACAGCACTTGATATCACTGTATGCTGATGACATGCTGTTGTATCTAAGGTAGCCTGAAGAAAACCTACAATATATACTAGAGGTATTAGATCGATATGCACTAATATCGGGTATAACGGTAAACCCACGGAAGTCTCTGATATTCCCACTAGGGAGATATGCAGGAATGCCTCAGGGTAGGTTACCAGTGCTACGGATTGAATGGGCGGTAGACACCTTCAGATACCTGGGGATAAATGTGTATCACAAGGTTGGAGGTGAACATAAGAAGAATACAGGGCAAGCAATAGAAGGGATTCAACTCAGTATGACATTCTGGACAAGGTTGCCCCTAACCATGATGGGAAGAACGGCACTACTTAAAATGATAGTATTGCCCAGGCTACTACACAACTTTGCAAATGTCCCGTACCTGATACCTAAACGATATTTTAATAGACTCCACAACATGTGTAGAGGATTCATCTGGCATAATACTAGAAATCGGGTAGCCCTATGGAAGTTACAAAACCCACATGATCGAGCGGGCATTAAACTATCGAATTTTGAGGTGTATTATCTAGCGAACCAATTACAATAAATATCCAGATGGCTCTCCAAAGATACCACTTCGGAGTCAGGACTATTGAGGGCGGAATGTACACTATATTTCTTAAATGAATGGATGTGGGCAACTGAGCCCCCGAAAAGTGGAGGAGCGACGTTACTCACCCTGGGTAGGAGGATCTGGCAGAGGACCTGTGTAATGCTAGGAAGCCGGACACCTTGCTCCCCGCAGGTCCCTTTGGTGACATTAAAGGGATGGATGATCAACTGAGACGCACCATAAGGGAATACTGGGCGCCGGTGGGAGTGACAACAGTAGGGGATGTATGGCAAGGAGATGGCAGAATAGAATTTGATTGCTTAAGCGAGGACACAGGCCTACATAGCGGGTAATATATCACGTATGTGTGGTTGATGGCAATGCTAAAAAAGACGTGGTCAGAAATGGAACTAACTGTAGTATCCTATATGTGATCAAGGATATCTGTGTGAGTGCAGGGGCCTTGCAGAATGCTCTAGTGGAGCTTGGAGTTTTGGGGGCACCTGGAAATTCCACAACTGACGGTTTGGGGACTTGGAGCTGGGCAGAGAACCAGGGTAGAAGCTAATGATCTCATCTCTCCTACTTTCTGATCTGAACCTGTAACTAAGACAATAAAGCGTGTTCCTTTTATACATACCTGGGTCAGCCTGGTTCCTGCTCCTTGTTGTTACTGGCCCAGGGTAGATCCTGCAGGAGGCAGGATACATCATTTGGCGACGAGGAGCAAAAGAACCTGAAGGACAGTGGGAAGAAATTGAACTTTGGAGAAGGAGATCCAGAGAAAAGGAAGTGAAGCCTCAGAGGTGATGTCGCACCTGTTGAAATGCAGGGTCCATAAAAGTTGAAGCGGAGGCTGTAGCATGTGGAGAGCAGAAGGCTGCATGCTACCTGGAAGTCTAGGGAGGACTTGGAGCGGTGTAAGTCCTGCAGGGCATGAGGAACTGTGGCAGAAAATCCTTGCGGGTGTTGTGTTCGGGCCTTGCGTAGTGCAGGCTTGGGCCCGAACGTGAGTGGCCGTGTGTGTAGGCCGCTCTGGCGTCGCTCCAGCAGGAGCTGACAAGAAAACACGCACACACGCAGATGGCTTTGTGCCCCGGAACTGCCTCCTTCACAAAAGGGGCGGAGCATTTATTCACTTGCCCTGCGTCACCGCGTAGCGGGACGCAGGGCGGAAACACAACATTCCTCCTTTATTCCAAAATGAATAAAACCAAACACAAACATGCATCAACCATAGATCTGTTCAAATAACAGCCCAACATTGCATTAGTGGATCAACATTAGATATATCTGAATAAACATTTACAGCATAAAAATGCCTCCCACATTTCTAATCCTTGGGGGCCCACACTGGACATACATAGTCTTTTAAATGAGCTGGAGGCCGGGTGGCTCCTCTCAGGCTATAGCCCCCCCCTTGTGACCGGGGTCCCACTGTCTCACAGGGTGCCTCACCTTCAGCGTCCTGCTCACCCATCTCGGGCTCACTCCACAGCTCCCATGCTCCATCATCAGCTCTTTCTTCTTCATGTGGATATACTGTCCCTCCGCCATCCGGCGTAGAGGTGTCAGCGTCTTGGGGCTGTTCACCATCAGTCCACAGATTGCAGGGCACAGCTTTAAACCATGCTGCATTACGTGTTACACTTTGGTGTCCTTTTTGTGCTGTAAGCATGGTGCCTTTTCTTTCCTTGATGATCCATGGGGATGGCTCATACCGAGAGTTCAACTTGGATCTGGTAGGATTACGCAACATTATCACATGGTCACCCACTTGAAGATTTGACTGCTTGGCCCTTCTCATGGTGCTCATGCGCTCGTTGGCTTCTGTTCTTCTTCTTTCTGTTCGTTCAGTGTCAAAATTATCCGGACTTCTGTTAGGGAGGTGTGGTATGGAAGAGTTGACCAAAACACCAAACATTAAGTCTGCTGGGGGAATTCCAGTCGTGCTGTGCGGAGTCACTCTATAGTTGCGTAGAAACCGATACAGATCGAGTTTCCAAGAGCTGGCATTTTCCTTCGATATCCTCAGCACTTTATTTAGTGTCCGCATAAAACGTTCCACATCTCCATTGGCTTGGGGCCATCTTGGCATTATGTGGTGATATCGTATGTTTAGATCCTGTAAGTAACGTTTGAATTCTTCCCCTTGGAATGGAGGGCCATTGTCACTTTTTATTCTTGTAGGTAAACCGTGTGTCGCGAACATTTTTTCAATCATTGGAATTACCACTTCCGCAGCTGTTGAGTTCACTATCTCTACTTCAGGGTAGCGCGAATAGTCATCAATAGCCACTAGGAGATATAAGTTTTCCTGTATTTTGCAAAAATCAAGGCTGATAGCGTCCCATCTTCCACATCCTCGCACTGGTGACTGAATCGGCGTCGGGTGTGGTGGGGCACCAGTGATTTGGCAAGGTAAGCAAGTGTTGATGAGTTTTTCAACCATGGCATCGATTTGTGGAAACCACACTCGGTATCTGATGCGAGCTTTTGTTCGTGCCATTCCTTGGTGGCCTTCATGTGCCAACGCTACTATTCTTTCTTGAAGACTCATGGGGATGATAATGCGGTCTCCTCTAAGGATCAGGCCTTGTTCTGTGATAGATAAGTCTTGCCGTACTGTGAACATCCCTTCAAGAAATGTTTTGGCTTCTTGTGTCTTGTTATGAATGTTCTTCAGGAAAGAATTCCATTCACCTGATAAAATTGTGTTTTTCACCAAGTGACAACATTGGTCTTTGCGTGTTTCCTCTGCAATTTCCTCGCTGCTGACCGCTTTTGGTCTCATTTCACACACCACTTGGCATATGTGTTCTTCTGTTTCTGCTGCCACTTGGACCTCCTGTGTGGTTGCTTCTCTGGGATGCCTTGACAGAAAATCTGCTGGATTTCCAGTTCCTGGTTGATATTTTAGTTCAAAATCATATTGTTGCAGATGCAAAAGCCATTTTGCAATCCTGGCCGGAGGATGGGAGGAGGTGCCCATGAATATGGGTAATAAAGGCTTATGATCGGTATATGTTGTGAATTTCCTGCCATACAAATATATGTGAAAATGTCTACATCCCCATAAAACAGCAATGGCCTCCTTCTCAATATGAGAGTATCGTTGTTCAGTCATAGTGAGAGCTTGTGATGCATATGCTATCGGCCTTTGTACCCCTTCTCTTGTCACCTGAGTCAGTATGGCTCCCAGACCCACGGGACTGGCATCAACATACAGCTCTGTAGGAAGTGTGGTGTCATAATAGGCCATTTTGGTGTCCGTTGATAAGGATTCTTTAATGTTTTCAAATGCGTCTTGACACGCTAGCCCCCATTCCCACTTTGTGTTGGTTTTAGTTAGCTCACGCAATGGTTCCGACAGTGTAGCTAGATTCTTGATAAATCTTCCACAGTATGTGGCCATCCCTAGGAAACTGCGCACTTCCGTTGGCGATGCAGGGGGACTGGCTGTTTGAATGTCAGCAACCTTCTGTGGGTCCGGCGAGATGCCCGTACTACTGAATGTATAGCCGAAAAAAGACAACTCTGTTTTGAAAAATTCACATTTTTCACGGTGGATGGTTAGTCCAACACTTTCCAATCTGCCGAGGAGCATATGCAGTCTTTTCAAATGTTCGTCTCTGTCAGCTGCATGGATTAAAATATCATCGCTCACATTTAACACACCCGGTATGTCCCTTATGAGCTCTTGAATAGTCTGCTGAAAAACCTCCGCTGCTGAGGAGATCCCAAAACTTAAACGTTTGTATCGTCGCAGACCAATATGTGTTGAAAACGTTGTTATGTACCGGGATTCCTTATGTAATCGTAGTTGGTGATATCCAGCCTTCAAATCTATTTTGGAGAATACTTTTGATCCCGTGAGATCAGCCACGATCTCATCCAGTGTTGGCGTTATGTGTCGCTCCCTCTTGATTGCAGCGTTGGGTAACCTCATGTCTATGCAGATGCGGACCTTCCCTGGCTGTTTTGGTTTTTTTGTGACAACCATTGGAGAAACCCAAGGTGTAGGTCCTGTTACTTCTTCGATTATCCCGGCCTTCTCAAGTGTTCTTAGTTCTTTTTCTACTTGCTCACGCATATGGAATGGTGTTCTTCGGTGTCTGACAGCCTTTGGTTGTACGGATTCATCTATGTGGAGTTTAATGGATTTTCCTTTTAAACACCCGATTCCTTTCAACAGGTTAGGGTATGTTCCCAGGAGTTTTTCAACCTCTTGAGCTTCATTCACTTTGCAAATGAATCTCACCAACCCCAGATCTTCTGCTGCGTCACCACTCAAAAGGCACTCGATGCCAGCATTTACTACATATATTTTGGATGTTAAACTGTTTTCGCCATGCTTAAGAGTGGTGCGGAATCTGCCCACCACAGGTAAGGGTTTCTTACATCCATATGCAAATAGTAGCGTGTCTGTGTTTTTGAGATCTGGCTGAGGCTGTAGTAACCGGAAAGTGCTTATGGGCATAACATTGACTGATGCCCCCGTGTCGATGGTCATCCACACATGATGGTCCTGGATCATGACTTGGCATTTTCGTCTCCTGCGGCCTTTTCTTGACGTGGCTTGTCGGTGATTAAGGGCTGAGACCATATATACTTTTCTCCCTTTTCTCCAATTTTCCTTGATCACCTCTTGAGGTGCTGCATTCATGTCATCTCCTTCATCGTCAGTGGATGAGTTTGTGGCCTCTATTTGTCGGGCTCCAGCTTGTTTCTTTTTCTTGTTCCCACTTTTCTCATTGACGTGGCGTGGTTTGTTTGTTGATGGTTGAGCTCCTGATGACCGGCATACTTTTGCATAGTGGTCCAACCTACCACATGCACCACACGTGGTCCCTTGTGCCGGGCAGTTTTGCCGTCCATGTCGAGGACCACCACACCATCCACACTCCATTGGCCCTGGAATTCGCGGTTGCCATCGGATATGTATAGTGTTTCCCCCAACCTCTTCTTTTGTTGAGTGACGATTGGCGACATGAGCCACCATGGTTGTTGTGAGGGCAGGTTGTAGTTTTTGAAGCGTTGTGCCCATGTGGGCTGCTCTGGCATGTGCTAATTCTCTCTGGCGACCCAATTCCAGAATGCGTGTTAGCGTGATACCTCTTTCACTTAATACCAGCCTTCTCAACTTCTCCGATTGGATGCCATTAATTATTTGTCTCCTGATTTCTTTCTCAGTGTCTGTGAGTTCACATGAAATGGCTAATTTTCTGAGCCGGGTGTGGTATGCATCAAGGGTCTCCTCCTCTGCTTGAATTGTTGTACAGAATATGAAAGTCTCATAATCCGGGTTGAGTTGTGGGAGAAAATGGGCCGTTAGGGCATCCTTGGCCTGTTGGTAAATGTCCTGGCCATCGTCAATGGTTAGTGAGTTGAAGATTCGCAGTACTTCATCCCCGACATTTAACAACAAATGTGATCTCATCTTCCTGGCAGTAGTAATATCTTTACAATCCATAGCCATTTCAAATTTCTGAATCCATAACTGCCATCGGGGGCCAACCGATGAAGGATCCGTGAAAGGGTCAAATGGCTGTATCATTATGGATGAGCTGCCCTGTGATCGAGTTTGTGGTGTTGACACAGATAGGTTGGCTGCAAGTCTAGATGGTGTGCTTGGCCTGGGGGTGGACATTCCAGTGGCCATGACGTGGCCTCCCTCTCCCCTACCAGGGAATTTCTCCTCACCTCAGAGCATCGACTGTGGCTCCTCCTGCGGGCGATAATTTCCAGCTGATCTTGACACCATCAGTTTATGTGGACCTGTTCACTGCTTTCCTTGTACCTGTGTGTTGGCCCATCAATGTCCCTGGTTTGCTGGGTTTACAGAGGTGACTTGATCACCATTTGACAAATCACAGCGTGCGCGCGTGATGGCTGCATATGAAAGAGAAAAAAAAATTTTTTTTTTTTTTTTTGGGTGGGGGGGTTTGTCGTGTGGCCCACCCCCACCGGCTGTTCAAAAATGATGTGCGTCGCTTCAAAGCGCACGTCCGACGATGTGTGGCACACGTGTTCGGATCCCGTTCCTCGTCGCCAATGTTGTGTTCGGGCCTCGCGTAGTGCAGGCTTGGGCCCGAACGTGAGTGGCCGTGTGTGTAGGCCGCTCTGGCGTCGCTCCAGCAGGAGCTGACAAGAAAACACGCACACACGCAGATGGCTTTGTGCCCCGGAACTGCCTCCTTCACAAAAGGGGCGGAGCATTTATTCACTTGCCCTGCGTCACCGCGTAGCGGGACGCAGGGCGGAAACACAACAGCGGGCAGCCAGAGGAAGCTGTTCATACTGGCGTGTGCACTGGAACATGGGCAGCATCAATTGCAGAGAGCGCGATGTGGCAGTGAGACAATGGAAAAAAAAAAGAAAAATGCAGGTGTTTTAAGTGGCCAGCCCATGCTGGTAAGGAGCAGCACATAAGGTACTCTGGGGGAGTTATGCGACGCCGGACGTTTGGGGCCATGGAGAGGGTCCATCAGGGCTGTGGGTGGTGCGCGCGCCCAGCAAAGCCCTCCCGTAGTTGCGTTCCAGCATGTCCATTGGGCTGGAACGAAGGGATGGAGAAAAAATTAGAGGAAAGGCCCTTTGAACGTGCGCACGCTGGCACCTCTGATGTCATCCGCACGTCTGAGAAGTTTCGGTTCACAGGGGAATCCTGCAGGCGGAATAGGCATTCGAAGTTTTATGGACTGTCGGTTACAGTTCTTTTGGAGGTACATTTTATTTTAAGGAGTTAATAATCAATATGGATATGTAAAGGCCATTTTTTGACTGGCGTTCGACTGCTGCAATGAGGACTCGAAGATTGATGGTGACATTGTAAAGTATCTGGAAAAAAAGGTACTGCAATTATTTTGATCTTAACGTGCGGCGCTGATGAAGAGAGTTACATTTAACTTTGAAGCCGCACGCTCCAGCTGGAACAGTAATGTTTATACGACGCCACTTTAGAGAGACCTGTTTTTGTTTCTTCACCATTGAACAGAAAGATAAGGGTTTTAATGTTGTCGTTTTATATGATGTTCAGTGATTAATGGAGGTCATGACATTTTAGCATTTTGGAATCATATCGCAGCATTGGAAAGTGTGAATGCTGGGAGTGAGTGATGGCACTATGTATGCTTGTAGAGTTGACATTAGTTACTGAAATGAAATAATCGGGATGTGAATAATTGTCTGTGGGAGTACTACTTTGGCAAGTGTGAAGTATGTGAAGTTGAAATTAGTTGCTGTAGAAATATGTAGATGAAAGGCAGTCTTATTATTATTATTATTATTGAATATAAGTAATCCTGTACGGCATGAATAGTGTCATGCCCAGGGTTTGAAATGCTTTGCAGATTTCTAAATGAGGTTTTTAATGATGATACATGAGGTTTTAATGCTCTAATGTTCTTAAATGATGTTAGTGAAATGCCACTGGATTTTAAAAATGCAATTGCGGGGAAATGTTTTTTAAAAAATAATAATTGCGCATATGGGGGATTGTTTCAAAATGAATATTTCATGTCAAAGGTTACACACTTCCAGAATGGTGCCTGATCAACACCATTTGTCTGAAAGTGTCATTCTTTCCCTGTATGATGTGTTAGTGAGCATATGATTGTGTGCATGTGTGATATTTGATGCAATTTAGTGAATTTGCATGTGAGTTGAGGTTGCATTAGTAGCATGTATCTGGATATGAGAGTACATTGAGAGTGTGCAACTGAGGTATGTTGTGGCATACGTGTGTAAGTGTAAGCGTGTGAGAGATAACACATTTGAAGTGAGTGAGATTGCAATGGGTGTATGCAATTGTGAGTACGTACGTTAGGAGAAGGCGTGTTAGAGGTAGCACACATGTAGTAGAGGGTGAGGATCGCATGCTGGCCAGGTGTGATGCCTTATGAAACCCTAGAGAGACCGGTGATTGGAGTTTGAACGCAACAGAGGAGTTGTGTTTTGTGGTGTTTTGTGGAGGTAGGACAGAAAGTTCCTACAGTAGGACAGTATACTAGGAGAAAATGAGGCGTAAGTAGTACGCGTAAAGTTGTAGGAGTAGGCTCTACACAATTTTGGTAGTATGCGGTTAGTGTTTCCGCTTTTGTCTCTGTTAGGAGGTTATAGTGTCGGTTTAGGAGTGATTAGATTAGACTCCTAAAGTCTGTGGCGCTAGGTAGTGCAGTTAATGTAGGATGTTGTTCCTGTTCATGCCTAGTTAGGCTGTAGTTATTTTGAGTTTGGGCACACAGACAGTTGAGTTTAGTTTTGGTGTCATGGGGACACAATGTATTGGACAGTTTTTTAGAACTGTTTATTACAGGGTTGATGAGTTGTACATTTTTATACAATTTTGTCATTCGAATAAGCACATTGAAAAGGGGGGTCCTGGGAGTCTCTCTGCCAGACATTAGTCCTGGTTACGAGAGACTTACCCAGAGTCTTTCGCTCACTATCTTTCACAGAGAAGAAATATCCCAAACATATCAGTCTTTGTCCTGCCCTGGGGCAGTCCAGCACCGAAATGCTAGGCAATTCTCCTCTGAACAAGAGTACCAACAGCATCCCCAGACACGTGTTTCGGTCTGGTTGGACCTCATCAGTAGGGAGGAGCTGTGCCTCTCTAAGAATAGTGAGCAAGGGGTCCACGTCTGGATTCCCCTAGTAATTGTGAAAGATAGTGAGCTAAAGACTCTGGGTAAGTCTCTCGTAACCAGGACTAATGTCTGGCAGAGATACTCCCAGGACCCCCCCTTGTCAATTTGCATATTCGAATAAGCACTACATTTTTCCATCCTTGTTGTGCTTGCACTGGGTTTTGTTGTTGTAGCGGGAACTTTCAGCAGGTGCCACATTTTTTTACATCTTGTTGGTGCTTTGGGCAGAAGGTTTGTTTGGCACGGTAGTGGCTGTGCACTCTTTAAACACCACGTCTTTTGTGGTTGTGTCGTGTTTTGTGTGATCTTTGTGAGTGGCTATCCTAAAATTTTCCTTTTATATGTGAGGAGAGGGGTGGTGATTTTGTTAGTGGCTAGGATGGTTACAAGCAAGGTTAGTGTCATCCAGACCTTAGTTATTCTTCATGTGTTTTGTCTTTGATAATTTTATAGGAGGTTAGATTTAGTGAGTCTGCTCTATTTACAGCGACGGGAGTGTCCTGTTTTAGAGTGAGGTCGTGCCAGGACGTGGCAGGTCCAGGGTTAGGGTGTGGCAGGCCCTTACAGAAGGAGAAGAGGTTTTGTACTGATTGTTTAGATTAGTTAGATGTTGTTTGCTCAGAGAGAGCAGGTTGTACTTGGGGGTGGCAGCCCTGAGGTCCTGGGGGGCAGACCAGGACAAAAGGTGAAATTGTTTCTCGAGGGTAAATTCCTTTTATACACATGGATGGTTATACTTTTCCTTTTCATCAAAGGAGGGGGATGTTGTAGTATCCTAGCATAACATCTGCTATGTGTGCTGTGTGTCTATGTGAGTAGGCAGTGGAGCTTGGAATGTTGGTGTGAGGCCTGGAATGGGGTGAGTGTAAGGGTTCCATGAAAGGAGGTTGGGGGACTGGCAGGGAGAGAGCCAAGGGAAGCAGAAGCACAACAGGGTGTAGGAGAAACCATGGAGTGAAAGCGCCGTCATGGAGAAGTTTTCCTAAGGTGCTGGCTGGGGAGAAATGCAGCAGATGCCAAGGAGGAAGTATGTTGCTGCACCAGGCTTCAGGAAATATCTGGTTGGAGGCCGTGGCAGAGAGAAGATGCCATCACTAACAGCTGTCATGTTCGAGCGCAGTTGCACTCCTGCTGGAGAGGAGGCTGTCGCATGAGGCATGTTGCGGGAGAGGCCTGCAGGCCAGACATGAGGCAAGAAGAGTGCCGTTCTACTTGGATATGGAAACTGTGAAAATCCCAACCTGCTATGTGAAGGTACTGTGGAGTAAAATAAAAAAATAAAAGAAACAGCAGGTGAAATTTGGGCCGTTTTGGAGGGTGCCTGGGGGGGGGCGTGGGTGGCGCGCGCCCATTGGCTGTCCCTGCGTTCTAGCCAGTACAGTTAGCTGGAACTCAATCATTGTGCTGGCGCCATCATGATTCTTGTCCGTGCTCGAGAAAGTTTGGAGGAAAGGCCCTTTGTGCGTGTGCACGTCTGGCTGGCCAACGTGATGATGTCACAAATAACAATGAAGAGATGCCGATCATAGCCAGTGGAGGTATTTGGAATACGAACCGGAGCTTCTGCCAAATCGGATGTAATTTACAAAGTGTACCGGAGATGCAGCGAAGGCGAATGACATTTGTAAAACTTATGGGAGTTAGTATCAATGCGGCTGGTGGCTGCACTGCACTATTAGATGCAGGGATCGCCTGACAGTAAGAGTTTGGGGAAACGCAACACAGTGCTCCATAGAACTTGCTGGCATTTCTTTTTTTTTTTTGGAGTTCACGTTTACATTTTTCCTATGGACGTTTTCCTTTACTGGATTTGATGCAAGTACTTGGTATTTTGAGCGACCTGTGGACATTCTTATCAGAATTGTTTGTTTTTATTGCGTTAGTTGAACGTTACGGGCATAATAAATTAGGAAGTGGATTTTGAAGACTTATGCTTGTGTTACTGGCACGTGTTTGAGCAGGCATTAATACTGTGCGCCGTTTGAAATGAAGTTGCATAGTCATAAAAATGTATTTTTGTAAAATTTGCTTCGTGCTGTGAGATGACACGGTTTGTACTGTGGATTTTATGGGAACGGTTTTTGGAAATGTGTTTTGCACTAATTATCCCATTTTATACTAGTGCACATGAAACTCTGAAGATATTTTTTTTGAAGATATTTCTTGGGATTAGTGGTTTTTACTTATGATGAAAAAGACTTTTGAGCACTATGAAGTAATGCAGCTGCATATATGAATGGAATTAATTATGCAGAAATGCCTTAATTGTAGAAAATGCATGTTATGTGTTTTTAGGGAATCATTGAGCTTATTTATGATTGATGTGTTTGTGCACGTTGGGAAATTCAACATTTTGGGAAATGCAAATGTTTATATGTTGTGAATTACATATGTTGGAGTTGTGTGACTGAGCTGAAATTTGCGTATTTGTGGTAATGGAGTTCTGGGTGTGTTTACCAGTGTAGATAACACCTTCAGGAAGAACCCCACGTTTATTTTTTAAGGAGGTTGGACACAGTAGAGTGTTCCAGTAATGTTGACCTTAGGGCATGGGGACCATTTTTTGAGGTCTGTAGTCAGTTTTCATCGCAGATTATGCGCATGAAATCTGGGGACATGGGTCCTCAGAGTAGTAAATTGTCTGCGTTGAAGGTTATTGTTTGACAATTTTTTCCTCTGTTAAGGTTGGAGTCGTAGTTAGGAGCAATGTTGTTCTCCTAGTTTTCTGTAGTGCCAGGCGGTGCATGCAGGAGGAGATGCTGTGTTATTATTGCACGCCAGTTTAAAATTTTGGTTTTGAATAGCAGTGGAGGGCACACAGGTGGTAGGCCAGTGGTTATTTTGTGGAGTTTAGTGCATATTTGGATCAGATAGGGTCCATACACTGGCATGGGTTACTGGACTTTTGTTCAGTGGTAATTATTAAAGTTGTATTCTGAGTTTTCAGGTCACACCATTTATTTTTCCATCTAGCAGTGTGTCCAAATTGTTTTTTTTCTTTTTAAAATTTTGGAATTTGCACTACACTACTGTTTTTTTCATCTGGTAGTGTTTTGTTCCTTTGACATTTTGACATAGCCTTTTGCTATGCATGTTTTCGCGCCACACCCTTTCCTTTTGTGGTTGGGTCTTGTGATTTTTGTGATCTTTGTTTTGTTTGTCACTTTTCTAGATTTTTCATTCTTTTTAGTGTTTTCTTTTGGGGAGAAAGGATTGAGGCATTTGGTTGTTGGGACATGTTTGAGAGTATGGGTAAATTGTTGCCATGCTTAGGACTTTCGTATAGGTCATTGTGTAAGTTTAAAACATTTGTGGCTACACTATTTTGGCAGGTGTGTTAACCTCCGTGGGGGGGGGGGCGTTTTGGTTTGTGCTCAGGTTTGGCAGACCTGAGGCCAGGAGTGGCAGGCGTGGCGGAAGGTGTTTTAGTTTAGGTGGGTTTTGGTTTGTATTTTGGTTTTGTTTATCCATTGAGGCAAGGTTTGTGCTTGGTGGTTGCGGCACCGAGACCCTGGTGTGGCAGGCCAGGGTGGAAGGAGTAGTAGACATTTTGTGGTTGTTAGTCCTAGCATGGTTGTGAAGTTGCGTTTTTGTGCTTGCTAAAGCGGGGCGATGTGTAGTATCCTATATGTGGTCAAGGATATCTGTGTTAGTGCAGGGGCCTTGCAGAATGCTCTAGTGGAGCTTGGAGTGTTGGGGGCACCTGGAAGGTCCACAACTGACGGTTAGGGGACTTGGAGCTGGGTAGGGAACCAGGGTAGAAGCTAATGATCTTATCTCTCCTACTTTCTGATCTGAACCTGTAACTAAGAAAATAAAGCGTGTTCCTTTTATACATACCTGGGTCAGCCTGGTTCCTGCTCCTTGTTGTTACTGGCCCAGGGTAGATCCTGCAGGAGGCAGGATACATCACTAACCCAACAGCCAGACGAGGCTATAGAAATGTTCCAAACTGTATCAGATGGGGGTCATGAGGTCTCCAGAATTTACAAAATACTTATGTCTAAAGTGGGAAAAAGAGGACTGGAAAGAGGAAAGCGGGGAAACAATAAGTGATGGGCTATGGGAAAGGGCGCAGGGTACCACAAAAAAGTGTTGAGGAATGCCTGATTACAACAGATTCAATTGTATATTACTCATAGAGCATATATGACCCCCAGGAGAATTGCTAAGTTCACAAAACCGGCTACACAGCGATGCCCGAAATGTGGGGCAGAAAACGCTGGGATGGTGCACATGTTCTGGGCTTGTCCTGAAATTGAGAGATATTGGAGGGAAATAGCGGATCAACTGGCTTCCAAGGGGATTGAACTAGTGATAGACTCCTTGTGGGCATGCATGGTGGGGGGCTTCCCTAGACCGCGCAAACTGAAGCATGTGGGCAAACTCATGGACCTGGCCTATATTCTAGCTAAAAGGAGGATAGCCATGGGATGGAAAACTCGGGCTAGACCAAATGGAGATACCTGGTGGAGGGACCTTCTGCAGTGGGCTGAGGCTGAAACTGTGGTCTGGAGGGAGGCAGCATGTAGAGGGGGTGAAGAGGAAACAGAATCACTGATGGCATGGCAGCATCTGATTGCATCTCTGACGGGCCTGGGACCCGAAGAATCGGACACTGATAGCTCCCTGGATTATGGAGAAGAGACAGTTGTGGACTAACGGACTGTGTTGGCCTTCTTAAGGTGTCTTTGAAGAGGGGTAGGGGAAGAAAAACGGGGGGCTGGGGTTTGAGTAGTTTATGCACCATGTTAATGTGCACTGTTTGTTATAAAACTAATAAAATGTTTACAAAAAGAAATCATTGTCTGTTGAGATGAAATAAAGGGAATTTGGGTGCTAAGAATGTGGCTTTCCACCACTGTGAGCCTCCTCAATGGTGAATCTAGGATTGGTACCGTATCTGCCATGTTGGAGTCTCTTGTCGACCCCTGCTTACCTGACTTGATGGGAGATAGTGATACCAGCTTTGTCTTCTGGGGACAAAACATTGTAGTTGCGCCATGCTCCCTCTTTTTCTGATGGGCTGGTTTTAATCTCTTCATCACTTATTTAAACCATTACTATTCCACCACTTTGAGCCAATAATCCAATGCTATACAGGTTTCAGATGGCTGAACGAAACGGAGCTAGCGTCAGTGCACAGTTCTTCTCAGGCTCTGGTCCTATGACCCTGAGAGGACTCAGAGAGCCCAAATACCCATAGGTGGGAAGCGTGGATGCTCAAGTAAGTGTGGGCTTTAACGTATTACTTCCCAGCTAGGTGTATTGCCTTGTGTCTGCTCTTCTGTCAGCCTACTGGCCTAGCCAGTTTCGTTTGGGGTTCAAATGGTTTTGGGAAGACAGGGCATTTTGTAAGCCAGAGCGTGGCTTTTCGACATATACCATTTCTTGTCAAACGCCCTCTGCTGCTGTTACCTCCTTAGAGATCATTTTATTCAAATGAGTAATTTGGCGGCAGAGAGCTTGCGTGTAGACATACTGGTAGGCGGCTCTCTGCCACCAAATTTTCGTCATTTGCATGGTGGAGTGTAACAGTGCAGGGCAAAATGTGTATGCCACATTTTGCCTTGCACTTTTGCACTCCGCCGTGAAAAGCGAGTAAACGCTGACTGGCATGCTTGCATGCCAGGCAGTAATTACTTTTAATTGTGAGCGCTGCTTGCCATGCTTGTGTGGCAATCGGCGCTCACAATTACAGTTAAACTTTACCCCTCATGCTTGAATGTCAGGCCGGGTTATATTTCTGTTGTGAACACTGCTTATCATGGGCGATCAACGAACAAGCACACAACAGAGCGCCCGGCCCAGATGCGGTTCCTGCGGACCTTTATAAGGGAATAGTGATCCTATGAGCCCCATTGTTGAATGTATGTTTTAATGCATTTTTGTACATGGGGGAATTTCTGCCTTCATGGAAAAATGCAATAATCCCAATATTTAAGAAAGGTGACCGTGGGAGCCCACTAGGCTACAGACCAATATTGCTCCTTTATACCTCCATTAAAATATCTGGTGGTATACTGTTGGAATGCATCAATAACTGGTTGCAGCCGATTCAGTGCTGGCAGATGTACAGTATGGTTTCAGACCAGGCGTGCAGACATGTGACCAGCCCGTAAACATATATTTGGTGGGTGCTCATTCTGTTTTACGTGAAGGGCAAACCAATTTACTTTGCCTGCAAGGATCTAAGCACCAAGTTTGACAAGGTGAACAGAACCAAGCTATGGACAGTGCTTGGATCCACGGGGTATCTGAGCGTGCTATTGACGGTGCTGCGGTTGGTGCATGAATGCACCAGGGCATGTGTTCACTATGGGGAGCAGGGACAATGCACTGGTTATTTCGATGTGGTCACAGGAGTCTGACACGGAAGCGTAATGACCCCGATTTTATTTACACTTTATACAAACGGTCTATACAAAGCACTTCTAGATTCCAAGGCAGATTTTCCACGGGTGGTCAATCAAATGTTCCCCATTTTAGCTTATACAGATGATAGTTATTATTGCTCGAAACTCCAAATGCCCTACAGAAATCAATCAATGTTTACACTGATTTTATGGTGAATTTAGATTTGAAAGTCAATACATAAAAATCAGCTCTTATGGCATGTAGGGCAGGCAGAGGAAGGAACAAAATTGGAATGCAAGGAATGTTTAGAAATTGATGTTTTATTCCTATGTTCCAAGAGTTCGATTATCCAGGCATACGTTTGGATGAAAACTGACAGGGGGCACAACACATATTGAGACAGCAAACTAAAATGACCCAGGCAATGGGATTAGTATTTCGCTACATGCAAAAGTGCCAGGGGAAACCATTAGGAATGATTCTGAAGGTTTACAGTGCCCAGACGAAGGTAGCTACTAATTATGGGGCTTCACTGTGGGGGGTATGAACATTTTGCTACATTGCAGACCATAGAAAATAAGTTCTTCAAAAAACTATGGGGCCTACCGAGTTCGGCTCCAAATTATGCTGTTCATGCCGAGCTCGTGTGGGTGGCTGCACCAGTGTGGCTGCATAGGGCATAGGGCTGTGCCCGTAAGGGCTGTGGTCGCGTTTGGGAGCATTAGGGACGCGTGGAGGACGCAGGGCGCAGACCTCTGCCCGTTTCAGTCTGCCCTGATTGTCAGTGGCAGAGCCAGACTCTCCAAAATGGAGGAAGTTAAAGGCAAAAAACAGCCCTCTCAGCCCTAGGGCAAAGAGTGGGAAAGGCTCGCTACAGCAAGAGTCTTTCAAATCTTTCACTTTTGAGAGCAGAGTGTTTACATTTAAGAATCATGACCAAGCAGCAAATACGAAAGCGTACAGTAGCAGAGGACAGACGTCAATACACCCCAATGACAAAGGCAAAGATTTAACTGGCCTGCTTAGCTATCAGTGGCTCACACCTCACAATGATTATCATCTCTCCGTGAAGCAAAACATCCTCTGCATTGGGGTGAAAGATAGATCTAATGTGCCAAAGGAAGACAACATGGAAATTCAGATTCCTGCTCTCAGAGGAAGGAGGGTCGACAGCCCAATGGGTTAATGCACCTACTGCAGCCTCCAATGTGTAGCCTGCAGGCGACACAATCAGTTGCTGGTAAGATGCTGATACAGGTTTGCTTGCTATGCAGGGGCTGCTGGTCACCTCACAGCGCCTCCAGAAGGTGTCCTGTCTGAGTGCCAGTGCAAATATCATATCAACCATGACCCGTAGATTACACTTTTTCCCCTGGTTTTTTTCCAGTCAGTTGGGGCCGGAGAGACAAGCTTTTGTGTGTATGTTACCAAGGCCAGAGTGCAGAAAACAAAGGCATAACTGTTAGTAGGAATGCAAGAATTGAAGGGGTATTAACTGTTGGCTGATCGCGCAGGGCAATGCATACCCATTTTCAATAAAAAAAATGAAAAAACATTGAAAAATATGCCCAGGAGATTCTAGACATGGGATTAGAACTCAGGTCCCCAGCATTCCAAGACCAAGCACTTATCACTTGAGCCACTGATGGCTTTGCTTCTGAGAGTAGCTTTTGGGCGTATATATCTTTCTTATGTATACCCCTGGGAGAATACCCATTTGCATTGTGTCAGTATATATAGGTGTGCATGGGACGGGAGTGTCCATAAGTTGTGGGCACTTAGTCTGTTTTTGGTAAACCTTATTATCCATTTCCAATCTGACACTCGTTTAATAGAAATTAGGCACAGAAACATAGTCAGCTGTTGAAACAGTAACAAGTCATTTTCAGGCCATGCTTGAACTAAACTGAAATCCAATTTCACATCCTACAGAAGCGACTACTTAGCCATAGGGGGCACCTTAGTGCGGCTGGATCTGCAAGCTTTTGTCACCAAGACATGCTTGCCAACTGGTTCTACATTCACAAGAATGGGACCCACTCTTATTGCTGACCGGAAACCACAAATTGTTCTTTATGCTTTTCTTTCTTTAGACAAAGACACCACAAAATGTACTACCTCTCCTGGAGAGACAAATGCTGGATTAATACACCCATCCATGCACCAGAGGACACACCTGGACTATGGAGAAGAGTATTCTGACTGTGTGTAATCTGCCCCGAAGTCCCTGATGATCTGGAAAGCTTCAGCCGAAAGACCCCAGAAAGTCCAGAAAGTATTTACATTTTCCAAGCTCTGAGGGGAAAGATGTAGGAAGACTAAGCTGTGAGCATGCCCCCCACAGCCCCGGGGTCTTTGAGAAGAACTGGGTAGGATGGAAGGAGTCTGGAAAGTCCACTGGCAGTTCCAGCAGGGCTGGGAACCATACTTGAGAGGATTAAAATGGGGTTAGAATGATCAGAGACTGTGTCTGTCTTTGCACCTGCACTAAAGCCCTCCCTATCATAGAGACTTGGGGAAAGGCGTACCCTTTGGCCATGGAGAAGTCTTGAATGGGAGAATGTACTTCTACTGCTACTGCACCTGGGCACTGACTGAAAAAGAGAGTAACCTGACAGTTTAGGTGGCAGATAGTTAAATAGGTCTATTTCTATGGGACCCCAAAGAAATTGGAG
Source organism: Ambystoma mexicanum (assembly GCF_040938575.1). NCBI lineage: Eukaryota > Metazoa > Chordata > Amphibia > Caudata > Ambystomatidae > Ambystoma > Ambystoma mexicanum. The sequence goes on along the minus strand of NC_090935.1, from coordinate 1,261,694,944 downwards.
GAGAGCAAAGACAGACCTTCCAGGATTTTGCGGCATGGAATGGCAAATTTTGCGGCATGAAATGGCAAATTTTGCAGCACAAACCTTTATTTATTGCAGCATTTTTGCGGGACATTTTGTATTAACTGGAGGGTGTAAGATTGCCACATTGCAGGAAATAGGCAGAGTGCAAGGCTACAAGAGAGCCAGGGTATCATTATTATGTATCTTTTGTATTAATTTAATAGGAAGAGTCCCAGATGTCTCCGGCTTGGCAGAACAGTGTTTGATTTGGCTACATTTCCGGTTTAATGTTCATGCCTATTTAATAGTATTAACTAAATTGATCATTATCAATTGTAATGCTGAAAATATTCCCCTTCTATGTTCTCCAATCCCCCAAACACCCACACACCTCTCTCACCAACACACATCTCACCAACTCTCCATCACAACTTACATTCCTTAATCTCTCACTCTGTCGTACAAATACTCACGTGCTATGTCACACTGTCAAGTCACAGTTTGCACTGCCCAGCCCCTGCCACACTCCAAATCATACTCCCAACTCACACCTTACACTCTACAATTCCTCCCGCAATATACAGTCCTTCATTCTTTTGTGCTGCTTCTGCATCTTGCATCCTTCTCCCATTCTATCGCACTCTTCCCTCATCCTTTTTCCCAATCTGCAGCTCACTGCCTCATTCTGGCCAACCGCTTCCTCTCTGCTTTCTGGCTCACTGACCAGACGCTCCCTCTACTTGCTGTACCTCTGCTCGCTCTCAGATTTCTGGCCCACTGCATCACTGTTTCCTCTGCTCTCTTGTGCAGCACTTCCTCCTCTGACCCACTGCTCTCCCTCTGCTTTCTTGCCTATCACTTCACATCTCACCCATCACTCTCCCTCTCTCTCATAGTGTAACCATTTTTTTTTTAAAATGTAGATTTTGACCCAGTTCCTCAAATAATGGGGCATTTAAAAAAAGAACGGAGGATATGCTATTTTTAGACAACCCATTTTTGGAAATGAGCAGGTCACCTTATTCTCAAAGGTGACTGGCGCATTTCCACAGGCTTGAGCTGTAGCGCAAATTGTGCGCTGGCCAGCTGCCTTGAATGGTGTTCTGGGTTGTTTCACCGAAGTGTAATTATTTGCGGCGGAATTGACTGTAGTCAATTTCGCTGCGAACTGATTTGCACTTCAGCCAAACAACCCAAAATGTAGCTTTCACCACCACCCCACGCCCTCCCCTACTTAACTGCTTGGTCGCTGCCGCTTCCCCTGCAACCCTGCGGTGCCAGATCCGTCCCTCTAACGTGGGTCGGATCCGACTCCGCAGGGGCCCTTTTTTCTTTTTTTTTCTGTCCCCGCCTCCAATTTTGAGGAAAAAGGGGAAAACACTTCTGCAACCACCCTAGACCAAAAATACTGAACATGGGGAGCGTGTGACACCCCCGCAACACATGTTCAGTATTCATAAAAATCGATTGAATAGTACTGGACGGAATAGGTCAAATTGTAACATTCGATAGATTTTTTGCCACTGTAAAATGCGACCCAAAATTTGCATTTTTATCCTGTTTGAGGAACAGAAATCCAAGCGACACAGCGGTTCATACCTTAAAAGAAATGCATGACAGGGTCAGGAAAGACCCTGTCATGCAGTGGCAGCCCCACATCCCATCGCGTAGGGTTGCCTACAATTTCTGCACATTTAAAAGTGCATCTTGCTTGGAAATGAGGGATGCACTTTTAAATTGACATAAACGCCATTTTATTTGATCAAGGAGGTGAAAAAGGCCATCTGAACGGGCGCGCATATAAAATGTGCCCATTCATGTGTCCCTTGTGGATTGGGCTGCACTTTTTTGGGGCGCAAGTGATGAGATGTGTTAGCGCATTTCATTTCTTGTGTAAACAAAAGTTGAGAACCTGGCACCCTGAGTATTATTTTTTTTAAACAGTCATTTTTGCAGATTACTTTAAAAAAAATGTAAAAAAAAAAATATTTTTTTTTAAAAGATGCTGTTTTTGCACAAAACGGCAGTTTTTGCGGCATTTTGCGCAAAACGGCCGTTTTCGCGGCATTTTGCGGGATCGCAAAATCGCTATATGCTGGAGGGTCTGCAAAGAGATTGCGATCATGTATCGAGTCCCTCCAGCCCAGCAGGTCCTTGAATTCCAATATGCAACAACATTGACCTACATGGAGAGCTATTTTCTTGTCCAGGCAGAAGAACCAGAATTCTCTTGCCAGGTCTGGCAGACCCTAGGATTTAGCACCCCACAGATAGTTGATGTAGCGGACTAAAGACACATTGTACATCCATTGGAGGACAGAGCAGTTTACCCAGTATTTTACTAAGCTTTCAGTGCAAAGGATACTGCCAAAAGTTCCAACTGATGTGGAACTTCCTTTCATCTTGGGGCCGCTTTCCCTGTAGAAATCTGCCCTCTTCTTGCTCCCCAGCACAAATTGCTGGCCTCTGATTCTAACACTATGTCTGGAGATGGACCAAACAATCCAGTTCCAGGCTTCCATATCCTTCAACCACTAAAAAAGCTCTTCCTTGGTATCTAGATACCAGGTTATCAATAGGGAATGTTGAAGTTTCAGTGAAATACCTGGCTTTTAGCCTTTGGAGAGCCATGTAATAAAGTAAGAATGGAAATATCACTTCAACGGATTTCATTCACATCCCCACCACCCTTGTTAATTGCCGCGAATATCTTGACAAATGTTGCCCATCCGAGCTTCCAGTAACAAAAGGATGCACTGCCTTAAATCTATATTGAAGCCCAGAAATTGGATGCATTGAGTAGTCTTCAGAATGGACCTTTTGTAATTGATAAACCCAAGATCCAGGAGAATATGCAGCATGAGGTCTAGGTGACTTCCAATGATGTCACATTCTGCGCTAACAAGAGCATGTCTTTAGGTACACAATGATCCTCACTGCACTGGACTTGGTATGGGCCATCACTGGTCTCAAGAGTTTGGTGAAGCTCCAAGGGGCTGAGGAGAGGCAGAACAAGAGTGAATAGAATTGCTATCTGCAATTCTTCCACATAAATTGGCGATACTCCAGATTGGGAGAACAACCACTTAAGAATCCTTAAGGTCTATCTTCACTATCCAATCCCCAGATTTTAGGGTATCCATTAACAGTTGAATCACCTCCATCTTTAAGTGACGATTGTGCACAAATTAATTCAGAGGTTTTAGGTTTATTACAGGCCGGTAACCCTCATCCACTTTGGGGACTAGAAAAATTGAACTCAGAAAGGGGGAGGCCAGAAATATTGCAGACACCACTGCCACAGTCTTGATGAGATCCCTGATCTGCTGATCTAATAAATCTCCTTTGTGCTTGTTGAAAATCCGAAGGACCATTTTCAAGGATGCCCACTCCACTGGCTTCCCCATTGGGGGAAGAATCCAGGGTTACCTCCTACTGAAGAAAAGGATGATTGTGCTCCTCTAGTTCTGTACCTGAAGAGATTGGAAGTGCCCAGGGTGAAACGGCAAGAGAGGCAGGCTTTGTCGCGTCTGTCTCTTTGTAAAATAGTTAGGGCAAACACCTTTTCAAGTTTAGTTTGCACCTTTACTAGCACATTAAATGTGTGTACATATGAGGAAAAGCCTTCAATGAATTGGTCCCCTAATAAATTGCCTGGAGCACACTGCCCAATCTCTGTTTCAGCCATCTCTGTCAACTTAGGGACAAGTTTCATTAATAGTCCTTTCCGCCTTCCATTGGACAGAGCTGAATTAGCATTGGCATGCAGGCAAACTGCCCTCTATTCCTGGGCCCGTAATGTTTGCACATCCAGTTGTGTTTTATAGACTGAGCAGCTCTCCACCAATTTAAAAATCACCACTATCTGAACCATCTCATCAAGAGGTTTATTCGAACACATCCTCAGGGCCCTATCCACCCCTTTCAAGGGGTCTTTATCCTTTTGCAATAGAAAAGAGACAGCCTGGTCAATTTACAGAGTTTGTTCCACCTTGTCCAATAGGATGAGGCGAGAGCACTCTAATCAGAGTTTGTTTCTTCCATGTTTGGTTAAGGGTTTTCTAACCCATTGTCTCAGAAAAGAAGATACAACTTGCAAGGGTACCTATTTGCTGACCTATGATGCTGAATGTTTCCTGGATCAAAGGAAGGCTTACTCAGATCATCCAGAATACTGTTTCCAAAAGGATGACTCAGCTCCCACTGCTTTAGTATGTCTTTCTTCCTCGTGGGCGGAGAGTGCGAGTCATCCTGTGAGGTCTCATGAAGGGAAAATAAATGAGGGGTCCCTTGTGTTAGCAACACCGTTCTATGTTCTTCTGTAGGACCGAGAAGCTCCACTCCCTCCTTTTTTCTTTTAAGGGTCCATTTCATGGGCTCTAGGGGCAGGGAAGAACTCTTCCAAGGGTCTTTTGGCTGCATCTGAACTTGAACCTGAGGTTGGGCAGGGAGTAAAGAGTCAGAAATTGAGACACCATTAAACTTTGCAATCCCATTAATAAGCCTGTTAGATGCAGAGGCTAAAGTATTATTTTTGTATGTAACATTTTTATTGTTTTTTCATTTAGTAAAACTAAATTTGCACATCCATCCAATTAATTTCTTCTTGACCTATATACCATTTCTTCCACTGCACAGCAGTTCTCCATTCCTTCCCTCCACAGTAAAAAATGCCTGTAACGGCCGCCCCCACCACACTTGGCTGCTATATCTCTTTTTGCCACAATCAAGTTTGTTGAGAGCAACTTCTTTTCATATGTGGTAATATCACACTTGCTCAATATGTGTAATAGAGTCAATCTTGGCCACCTTTGGATTGGGGATCCAATCACACTTGACATTGTGGATAAAACGTTTATCCAGTAGGATTGTATCTTTGGGCAGTCACAGATCGTGTGTAGGCAGGTCCCTAGTGCTGTTTTACAATGAAGGCACTTTGAGGTGATTGCTCTTCCCATGCGTGTAAGCCCGCTCTTGTCTCTTGTGTAATAGATTCTGTGTAGTATCTTTTACTGGGCTAAGCGCATATTTAACTAGAGGGAAAACCCCCAATTCTAGGACCTAGGGTAGTAGTAATCTATAACAAAGGTTTGTCCTAATAGATTTGTTTTAAAGCACAATCGTGTGCATTTATTATTTCTATATTCTATTTGACATATTAACGTCTCCAACTTGCCCGCTTTGTAGGCGACAATGAAATACATTCACAACTTATGTATTATTATTATTTTTAATATATACATAAAATAAAGATGTATATGTATAATGTGTCGGTCTATCAATTTCCCAATCTTTACTTTTTTGTAATGTTTTGGAGCAATTTTAGCATATAGTGTGTATGTACAAAGTTTCGAGCATTTAACATCTTATGCTCATACAGTTCCTCATATATTATCACGTTCATATATGATACCACACACATCAGTTTCTACATTTAGTATTAAACAGTACATAAAATCTAAAGTCAGTGTGCATAAAGGGAAAAACAAGGTGCTGTAACCAAGCAACACATAGTAGTAAAAAAAGCCCATAAACAATAAAAACATAACATGAACCTCGTGTATAATTCTTGAAATACAATAAACATCTAGTCAGAAATCCTGCTTGTTAGGTGTTGTATGTCCCACGTATTCCAGTGGGGTTAGGCTCATAAGGGGTCTCTTATAGATGAGTCCTAGGAGATGCTGTGTAGATCCATATAGGACTTAGCGCAGCCTACTGGATATATTAGCTTCTCGGGTCGCGACACATAGCAAGCAGCAGTAGGTGCATTAACCCATTGGGCTGTCGACCCTCCTTCCGCAGAGAGCAGGAAACTGAATTTTCATGCTGCCTTCCTTTGGCACATTAGATCTGTCTTTCACCCCAATTCAGAGGATGTTTTGCTTCATGGAGAGATGATAATCATTGAGAGGTGTGAGCCACTCTGTACACACTCTGTTCTCAAAAGTGAAAGATTTGAAAGACTCTTGCTGAAGCGAGCCTTTCCCACTCTTTGCCCTGGGGCTGAAAGCAGCGGCAGGGTAGGGCCTGAGGGGCAAGGCCCACCCAAAATCTGTAAATGCCCACTCAGCAGCGCTGTGTGGGCATTTACAGATATTTTTGTCAGTGCAGGGGCCCAACTGCATTAGCTTTCGGGCCCCATTTGCTAGACAATCCTGGCTACGCCTCTGGTGCCTCCCAACTCAACAACCCAATCACCCCTTTCGCCCTTCTTACTCGTCTCACAGCACCCCCCATGAGTGAGGAATGCATCTTTTGTTGGTAGATTTCCTTCATGAGGCTTAGCTAGGCCTGCATTCCTTTCCAAAGGGCCATAGAAGAGAGCACAAAAGGAGAAGGCATAATATAGCGGGAAGTAGGTGGAAGACGAGAGGTCAGGGGGGTTGGCAGTAAAGGAAACAGGGCCTGGCCTGGCCTGGCTGAGAGTTACAAGTTAGGGAACACAACAATGAGCGAGGGACAAGGAAAGAGGTCTCAGGCATGCAGCTCTCTGAGTCTTCCCCACTCTGCCTGCAGAAAGAGACGTCCTATTCCTAGCCCTCTCCCGGATGGATACATTTGCCTGGAGAGCCCAGAGCTAATGTCACTTAGGCAGAGGTTAAAGAGAGGGCTGCTGAGCAGACACACCCCTTCATTTTACTATGCTCCCGGGGGGGCTTCTGGGAGGAAAAAGGCATCAGTATTCCACCAAGATCATGATCACCTAGGCCACCGTCACTAAGGTTTACAAAGCAGGCTGTGACACTTTCTGGGGCCTAGGTGGCCAGGCCTACGTGGAAGAGCACAGATCCTAACCCTAAGTTGTGTGGGTGGCTGCACCAGAGTGGCTGCATAGGGCACAGGGCTGTGCCCGTAAGGGCTGTGGTCGCGTTTGGGAGCGTTAGGGACGCGTGGAGGACGCAGGGCGCAGACCTCTGCCCGTTTCAGTCTGCCCTGATTGTCAGTGGCGGAGCCAGACTCTCCAAAATGGAGGAAGTTAAAGGCAAAAAGCAGCCCTCTCAGCCCCAGGGCAAAGAGTGGGAAAGGCTCGCTACAGCAAGAGTCTTTCAAATCTTTCACTTTTGAGAGCAGAGTGTTTACATTTAAGAATCATGACCAAGCAGCAAATACGAAAGCGTACAGGCCAGAGTGCAGAAAACAAAGGCATAACTGTTAGTAGGAATGCAAGAATTGAAGGGGTATTAACTGTTGGCTGATCGCGCAGGGCAATGCATACCCATTTTCAATTAAAAAAAATGAAAAAACATTGTAAAATATGCCTGGGAGATTCTAGACATGGGATTAGAACTCAGGTCCCCAGCATTCCAAGACCAAGCACTTATCACTTGAGCCACTGATGGCTTTGCTTCTGAGAGTAGCTTTTGGGCGTATATATCTTTCTTGGGAGAATACCCATTTGCATTGTGAAACATGGTCACTGAAGAAAACGAGGATAGAACATCTGGCCCCCCGCACCACTAAATACCAGCTAACCGCAGTGGCTTAGAGGTTAAGTGCTTGCGTTACAACTCTGGGGTCCTGGGTTCGAGTCCTGCTTTCGGCACATAAACAGAATAGTTGGTTAAGGTCCTTGTGCAGTTGCGGGTACCCACACTCCTTCTGAAGGTTTCAGTGGGTATGAAAAGACTTTCCTGGTAAAGAGAGGGTAGGAGGTAGGAGGTAGGTGGGACTGTGCAGAGTAAATAAAGGAAGAGGTGGGGCAGGCTAAGGGGGAGGTAGGGCTGGGGAGGTCCAGAGGGGCCTGCGGATGTAAGGTAAAAGGGGTCCTGGGAGGGGAACATCCCAGGGTGTGGTGTGTAAAGGAGGGCTCTAATGTGGTGGAATGGACCCCACAATGGGCTGACTTCTTTTTTCATCAGGCACAATCTCCCCCTTTTCCCTTTGTTTACCCTGCACTTTCTCCCCTCCACAGTCCCACTTCTCTGCTGTCTTCCACCCTCCATCTAGGTCTACCACCACTCATCCAGCCCACCTCCACGCCCTCCTCATTTACCCTGCACTTCCTAATTCCCACCTCTCTGCATTCTTCCACCCTCCCTTTCTTCCACCCTCCCTTTCTTCCACCCTCCCTTTACCAGGGAACTCTTTTCAGACGCGTTTACGTGCCGAAAGCAGGACTCGAACCCAGACCCCCAACGCTGTAAGGCAAGCACTTAACCTCTAGGCCACTGCAGTTAGCTGATATTTAGCGGAGCGGGGGGCCAGATGTTCTATCCTCATTTTCTTCAGTGAACATGTTGCACAATGCAAATGGGTATGCTCACAAGGGCATGCAGAAGAATGATATATACGCCCAAAAGCTACTCTCAGAAGCAAAGCCTCCAGTGGCTCATCTGCTAAGTGCTTGGTCTTGGAATGCTGAGGACCTGAGTTCTAATCCAATGTCGGGAGTCTCCTGGGCATGTTTTTAATTTTTTTAAATTTTTTTTATGAAAATGGGTATGCACTGCCCTGCGCGATCAGCCAACAGTTAATGCCCCTTCAATACCTGCATTCCCACTAACAGGTGTGCCTTTGTTTTCTGCACGCTGGCCTTGGGAGCACCCACACAAAAGCTCGTGTCTCTGGCCCCAACTGACTGGAAAATACGAGCGGAAAAAGTGTAATCTACGGGTTATGGTTGATGCGATATTTGCACTGGGACTCAAACAGGGCACCTTCTCGAGGCGCTGTGAGGTGACCACCGGCCCCTGCATAGCAAGCAAACCTGCATCAGCATCTCACCAGCAAATGAATGTGTCGCCTGCAGGCGACACATAGCAAGCAGCAGTAGGTGCATTAACCCATTGGGCTGTCGACCCTCCTTCCGCAGAGAGCAGGAAACTGAATTTTCATGCTGCCTTCCTTTGGCACATTAGATCTGTCTTTCACCCCAATTCAGAGGATGTTTTGCTTCATGGAGAGATGATAATCATTGAGAGGTGTGAGCCACTCTGTACACACTCTGTTCTCAAAAGTGAAAGATTTGAAAGACTCTTGCTGAAGCGAGCCTTTCCCACTCTTTGCCCTGGGGCTGAAAGCAGCGGCAGGGTAGGGCCTGAGGGGCAAGGCCCACCCAAAATCTGTAAATGCCCACTCAGCAGCGCTGTGTGGGCATTTACAGATATTTTTGTCAGTGCAGGGGCCCAACTGCATTAGCTTTCGGGCCCCATTTGCTAGACAATCCTGGCTACGCCTCTGGTGCCTCCCAACTCAACAACCCAATCACCCCTTTCGCCCTTCTTACTCGTCTCACAGCACCCCCCATGAGTGAGGAATGCATCTTTTGTTGGTAGATTTCCTTCATGAGGCTTAGCTAGGCCTGCATTCCTTTCCAAAGGGCCATAGAAGAGAGCAAAAAAGGAGAAGGCATAATATAGCGGGAAGTAGGTGGAAGACGAGAGGTCAGGGGGGTTGGCAGTAAAGGAAACAGGGCCTGGCCTGGCCTGGCTGAGAGTTACAAGTTAGGGAACACAACAATGAGCGAGGGACAAGGAAAGAGGTCTCAGGCATGCAGCTCTCTGAGTCTTCCCCACTCTGCCTGCAGAAAGAGACGTCCTATTCCTAGCCCTCTCCCGGATGGATACATTTGCCTGGAGAGCCCAGAGCTAATGTCACTTAGGCAGAGGTTAAAGAGAGGGCTGCTGAGCAGACACACCCCTTCATTTTACTATGCTCCCGGGGGGGCTTCTGGGAGGAAAAAGGCATCAGTATTCCACCAAGATCATGATCACCTAGGCCACCGTCACTAAGGTTTACAAAGCAGGCTGTGACACTTTCTGGGGCCTAGGTGGCCAGGCCTACGTGGAAGAGCACAGATCCTAACCCTAAGTTGTGTGGGTGGCTGCACCAGAGTGGCTGCATAGGGCATAGGGCTGTGCCCGTAAGGGCTGTGGTCGCGTTTGGGAGCGTTAGGGACGCGTGGAGGACGCAGGGCGCAGACCTCTGCCCGTTTCAGTCTGCCCTGATTGTCAGTGGCGGAGCCAGACTCTCCAAAATGGAGGAAGTTAAAGGCAAAAAGCAGCCCTCTCAGCCCCAGGGCAAAGAGTGGGAAAGGCTCGCTACAGCAAGAGTCTTTCAAATCTTTCACTTTTGAGAGCAGAGTGTTTACATTTAAGAATCATGACCAAGCAGCAAATACGAAAGCGTACAGGCCAGAGTGCAGAAAACAAAGGCATAACTGTTAGTAGGAATGCAAGAATTGAAGGGGTATTAACTGTTGGCTGATCGCGCAGGGCAATGCATACCCATTTTCAATAAAAAAAAATGAAAAAACATTGTAAAATATGCCCGGGAGATTCTAGACATGGGATTAGAACTCAGGTCCCCAGCATTCCAAGACCAAGCACTTATCACTTGAGCCACTGATGGCTTTGCTTCTGAGAGTAGCTTTTGGGCGTATATATCTTTCTTGGGAGAATACCCATTTGCATTGTGAAACATGGTCACTGAAGAAAACGAGGATAGAACATCTGGCCCCCCGCACCACTAAATACCAGCTAACCGCAGTGGCTTAGAGGTTAAGTGCTTGCGTTACAACTCTGGGGTCCTGGGTTCGAGTCCTGCTTTCGGCACATAAACAGAATAGTTGCGGGTACCCACACTCCTTCTGAAGGGTTCAGTGGGTATGAAAAGACTTTCCTGGTAAAGAGAGGGTAGGAGGTAGGAGGTAGGTGGGACTGTGCAGAGTAAATAAAGGAAGAGGTGGGGCAGGCTAAGGGGGAGGTAGGGCTGGGGAGGTCCAGAGGGGCCTGCGGATGTAAGGTAAAAGGGGTCCTGGGAGGGGAACATCCCAGGGTGTGGTGTGTAAAGGAGGGCTCTAATGTGGTGGAATGGACCCCGCAATGGGCTGACTTCTTTTTTCATCAGGCACAATCTCCCCCTTTTCCCTTTGTTTACCCTGCACTTTCTCCCCTCCACAGTCCCACTTCTCTGCTGTCTTCCACCCTCCATCTAGGTCTCCCACCACTCATCCAGCCCACCTCCACGCCCTCCTCATTTACCCTGCACTTCCTAATTCCCACCTCTCTGCATTCTTCCACCCTCCCTTTCTTCCACCCTCCCTTTACCAGGGAACTCTTTTCAGACGCGTTTACGTGCCGAAAGCAGGACTCGAACCCAGACCCCCAACGCTGTAAGGCAAGCACTTAACCTCTAGGCCACTGCAGTTAGCTGATATTTAGCGGAGCGGGGGGCCAGATGTTCTATCCTCATTTTCTTCAGTGAACATGTTGCACAATGCAAATGGGTATGCTCACAAGGGCATGCAGAAGAATGATATATACGCCCAAAAGCTACTCTCAGAAGCAAAGCCTCCAGTGGCTCATCTGCTAAGTGCTTGGTCTTGGAATGCTGAGGACCTGAGTTCTAATCCAATGTCTGGAGTCTCCTGGGCATGTTTTTAATTTTTTTAAATTTTTTTTATGAAAATGGGTATGCACTGCCCTGCGCGATCAGCCAACAGTTAATGCCCCTTCAATACCTGCATTCCCACTAACAGGTGTGCCTTTGTTTTCTGCACGCTGGCCTTGGGAGCACCCACACAAAAGCTCGTGTCTCTGGCCCCAACTGACTGGAAAATACGAGCGGAAAAAGTGTAATCTACGGGTTATGGTTGATGCGATATTTGCACTGGGACTCAAACAGGGCACCTTCTCGAGGCGCTGTGAGGTGACCACCGGCCCCTGCATAGCAAGCAAACCTGCATCAGCATCTCACCAGCAAATGAATGTGTCGCCTGCAGGCGACACATAGCAAGCAGCAGTAGGTGCATTAACCCATTGGGCTGTCGACCCTCCTTCCGCAGAGAGCAGGAAACTGAATTTTCATGCTGCCTTCCTTTGGCACATTAGATCTGTCTTTCACCCCAATTCAGAGGATGTTTTGCTTCATGGAGAGATGATAATCATTGAGAGGTGTGAGCCACTCTGTACACACTCTGTTCTCAAAAGTGAAAGATTTGAAAGACTCTTGCTGAAGCGAGCCTTTCCCACTCTTTGCCCTGGGGCTGAAAGCAGCGGCAGGGTAGGGCCTGAGGGGCAAGGCCCACCCAAAATCTGTAAATGCCCACTCAGCAGCGCTGTGTGGGCATTTACAGATATTTTTGTCAGTGCAGGGGCCCAACTGCATTAGCTTTCGGGCCCCATTTGCTAGACAATCCTGGCTACGCCTCTGGTGCCTCCCAACTCAACAACCCAATCACCCCTTTCGCCCTTCTTACTCGTCTCACAGCACCCCCCATGAGTGAGGAATGCATCTTTTGTTGGTAGATTTCCTTCATGAGGCTTAGCTAGGCCTGCATTCCTTTCCAAAGGGCCATAGAAGAGAGCAAAAAAGGAGAAGGCATAATATAGCGGGAAGTAGGTGGAAGACGAGAGGTCAGGGGGGTTGGCAGTAAAGGAAACAGGGCCTGGCCTGGCCTGGCTGAGAGTTACAAGTTAGGGAACACAACAATGAGCGAGGGACAAGGAAAGAGGTCTCAGGCATGCAGCTCTCTGAGTCTTCCCCACTCTGCCTGCAGAAAGAGACGTCCTATTCCTAGCCCTCTCCCGGATGGATACATTTGCCTGGAGAGCCCAGAGCTAATGTCACTTAGGCAGAGGTTAAAGAGAGGGCTGCTGAGCAGACACACCCCTTCATTTTACTATGCTCCCGGGGGGGCTTCTGGGAGGAAAAAGGCATCAGTATTCCACCAAGATCATGATCACCTAGGCCACCGTCACTAAGGTTTACAAAGCAGGCTGTGACACTTTCTGGGGCCTAGGTGGCCAGGCCTACGTGGAAGAGCACAGATCCTAACCCTAAGTTGTGTGGGTGGCTGCACCAGAGTGGCTGCATAGGGCATAGGGCTGTGCCCGTAAGGGCTGTGGTCGCGTTTGGGAGCGTTAGGGACGCGTGGAGGACGCAGGGCGCAGACCTCTGCCCGTTTCAGTCTGCCCTGATTGTCAGTGGCGGAGCCAGACTCTCCAAAATGGAGGAAGTTAAAGGCAAAAAGCAGCCCTCTCAGCCCCAGGGCAAAGAGTGGGAAAGGCTCGCTACAGCAAGAGTCTTTCAAATCTTTCACTTTTGAGAGCAGAGTGTTTACATTTAAGAATCATGACCAAGCAGCAAATACGAAAGCGTACAGGCCAGAGTGCAGAAAACAAAGGCATAACTGTTAGTAGGAATGCAAGAATTGAAGGGGTATTAACTGTTGGCTGATCGCGCAGGGCAATGCATACCCATTTTCAATTAAAAAAAATGAAAAAACATTGTAAAATATGCCCGGGAGATTCTAGACATGGGATTAGAACTCAGGTCCCCAGCATTCCAAGACCAAGCACTTATCACTTGAGCCACTGATGGCTTTGCTTCTGAGAGTAGCTTTTGGGCGTATATATCTTTCTTGGGAGAATACCCATTTGCATTGTGAAACATGGTCACTGAAGAAAACGAGGATAGAACATCTGGCCCCCCGCACCACTAAATACCAGCTAACCGCAGTGGCTTAGAGGTTAAGTGCTTGCGTTACAACTCTGGGGTCCTGGGTTCGAGTCCTGCTTTCGGCACATAAACAGAATAGTTGGTTAAGGTCCTTGTGCAGTTGCGGGTACCCACACTCCTTCTGAAGGGTTCAGTGGGTATGAAAAGACTTTCCTGGTAAAGAGAGGGTAGGAGGTAGGTGGGACTGTGCAGAGTAAATAAAGGAAGAGGTGGGGCAGGCTAAGGGGGAGGTAGGGCTGGGGAGGTCCAGAGGGGCCTGCGGATGTAAGGTAAAAGGGGTCCTGGGAGGGGAACATCCCAGGGTGTGGTGTGTAAAGGAGGGCTCTAATGTGGGGGAAAGGGGGCCTGGTGGAGGGTGGAATGGACCCCACAATGGGCTGACTTCTTTTTTCATCAGGCACAATCTCCCCCTTTTCCCTTTGTTTACCCTGCACTTTCTCCCCTCCACAGTCCCACTTCTCTGCTGTCTTCCACCCTCCATCTACCCCCTTCTAGGTTTACCACCACTCATCCAGCCCACCTCCTCTCCACAGGGACCCATTCACCCAGCACGCCCTCCTCATTTACCCTGCACTTCCTAATTCCCACCTCTCTGCATTCTTCCACCCTCCCTTTCTTCCACCCTCCCTTTACCAGGGAACTCTTTTCAGACGTGTTTACATGCCGAAAGCAGGACTCGAACCCAGACCCCCAACGCTGTAAGGCAAGCACTTAACCTCTAGGCCACTGCAGTTAGCTGATATTTAGCGGAGCGGGGGGCCAGATGTTCTATCCTCATTTTCTTCAGTGAACATGTTGCACAATGCAAATGGGTATGCTCACAAGGGCATGCAGAAGAATGATATATACGCCCAAAAGCTACTCTCAGAAGCAAAGCCTCCAGTGGCTCATCTGCTAAGTGCTTGGTCTTGGAATGCTGAGGACCTGAGTTCTAATCCAATGTCTGGAGTCTCCTGGGCATGTTTTTAATTTTTTTAAATTTTTTTTATGAAAATGGGTATGCACTGCCCTGCGCGATCAGCCAACAGTTAATGCCCCTTCAATACCTGCATTCCCACTAACAGGTGTGCCTTTGTTTTCTGCACGCTGGCCTTGGGAGCACCCACACAAAAGCTCGTGTCTCTGGCCCCAACTGACTGGAAAATACGAGCGGAAAAAGTGTAATCTACGGGTTATGGTTGATGCGATATTTGCACTGGGACTCAAACAGGACACCTTCTCGAGGCGCTGTGAGGTGACCACCGGCCCCTGCATAGCAAGCAAACCTGCATCAGCATCTCACCAGCAAATGAATGTGTCGCCTGCAGGCGACACATAGCAAGCAGCAGTAGGTGCATTAACCCATTGGGCTGTCGACCCTCCTTCCGCAGAGAGCAGGAAACTGAATTTTCATGCTGCCTTCCTTTGGCACATTAGATCTGTCTTTCACCCCAATTCAGAGGATGTTTTGCTTCATGGAGAGATGATAATCATTGAGAGGTGTGAGCCACTCTGTACACACTCTGTTCTCAAAAGTGAAAGATTTGAAAGACTCTTGCTGAAGCGAGCCTTTCCCACTCTTTGCCCTGGGGCTGAAAGCAGCGGCAGGGTAGGGCCTGAGGGGCAAGGCCCACCCAAAATCTGTAAATGCCCACTCAGCAGCGCTGTGTGGGCATTTACAGATATTTTTGTCAGTGCAGGGGCCCAACTGCATTAGCTTTCGGGCCCCATTTGCTAGACAATCCTGGCTACGCCTCTGGTGCCTCCCAACTCAACAACCCAATCACCCCTTTCGCCCTTCTTACTCGTCTCACAGCACCCCCCATGAGTGAGGAATGCATCTTTTGTTGGTAGATTTCCTTCATGAGGCTTAGCTAGGCCTGCATTCCTTTCCAAAGGGCCATAGAAGAGAGCACAAAAGGAGAAGGCATAATATAGCGGGAAGTAGGTGGAAGACGAGAGGTCAGGGGGGTTGGCAGTAAAGGAAACAGGGCCTGGCCTGGCCTGGCTGAGAGTTACAAGTTAGGGAACACAACAATGAGCGAGGGACAAGGAAAGAGGTCTCAGGCATGCAGCTCTCTGAGTCTTCCCCACTCTGCCTGCAGAAAGAGACGTCCTATTCCTAGCCCTCTCCCGGATGGATACATTTGCCTGGAGAGCCCAGAGCTAATGTCACTTAGGCAGAGGTTAAAGAGAGGGCTGCTGAGCAGACACACCCCTTCATTTTACTATGCTCCCGGGGGGGCTTCTGGGAGGAAAAAGGCATCAGTATTCCACCAAGATCATGATCACCTAGGCCACCGTCACTAAGGTTTACAAAGCAGGCTGTGACACTTTCTGGGGCCTAGGTGGCCAGGCCTACGTGGAAGAGCACAGATCCTAACCCTAAGTTGTGTGGGTGGCTGCACCAGAGTGGCTGCATAGGGCATAGGGCTGTGCCCGTAAGGGCTGTGGTCGCGTTTGGGAGCGTTAGGGACGCGTGGAGGACGCAGGGCGCAGACCTCTGCCCGTTTCAGTCTGCCCTGATTGTCAGTGGCGGAGCCAGACTCTCCAAAATGGAGGAAGTTAAAGGCAAAAAGCAGCCCTCTCAGCCCCAGGGCAAAGAGTGGGAAAGGCTCGCTACAGCAAGAGTCTTTCAAATCTTTCACTTTTGAGAGCAGAGTGTTTACATTTAAGAATCATGACCAAGCAGCAAATACGAAAGCGTACAGGCCAGAGTGCAGAAAACAAAGGCATAACTGTTAGTAGGAATGCAAGAATTGAAGGGGTATTAACTGTTGGCTGATCGCGCAGGGCAATGCATACCCATTTTCAATTTAAAAAAATGAAAAAACATTGTAAAATATGCCCGGGAGATTCTAGACATGGGATTAGAACTCAGGTCCCCAGCATTCCAAGACCAAGCACTTATCACTTGAGCCACTGATGGCTTTGCTTCTGAGAGTAGCTTTTGGGCGTATATATCTTTCTTGGGAGAATACCCATTTGCATTGTGAAACATGGTCACTGAAGAAAACGAGGATAGAACATCTGGCCCCCCGCACCACTAAATACCAGCTAACCGCAGTGGCTTAGAGGTTAAGTGCTTGCGTTACAACTCTGGGGTCCTGGGTTCGAGTCCTGCTTTCGGCACATAAACAGAATAGTTGGTTAAGGTCCTTGTGCAGTTGCGGGTACCCACACTCCTTCTGAAGGGTTCAGTGGGTATGAAAAGACTTTCCTGGTAAAGAGAGGGTAGGAGGTAGGAGGTAGGTGGGACTGTGCAGAGTAAATAAAGGAAGAGGTGGGGCAGGCTAAGGGGGAGGTAGGGCTGGGGAGGTCCAGAGGGGCCTGCGGATGTAAGGTAAAAGGGGTCCTGGGAGGGGAACATCCCAGGGTGTGGTGTGTAAAGGAGGGCTCTAATGTGGGGAAAGGGGGCCTGGTGGAGGGTGGAATGGACCCCACAATGGGCTGACTTCTTTTTTCATCAGGCACAATCTCCCCCTTTTCCCTTTGTTTACCCTGCACTTTCTCCCCTCCACAGTCCCACTTCTCTGCTGTCTTCCACCCTCCATCTACCCCCTTCTAGGTCTACCACCACTCATCCAGCCCACCTCCTCTCCACAGGGACCCATTCACCCAGCACGCCCTCCTCATTTACCCTGCACTTCCTAATTCCCACCTCTCTGCATTCTTCCACCCTCCCTTTCTTCCACCCTCCCTTTACCAGGGAACTCTTTTCAGACGCGTTTACGTGCCGAAAGCAGGACTCGAACCCAGACCCCCAACGCTGTAAGGCAAGCACTTAACCTCTAGGCCACTGCAGTTAGCTGATATTTAGCGGAGCGGGGGGCCAGATGTTCTATCCTCATTTTCTTCAGTGAACATGTTGCACAATGCAAATGGGTATGCTCACAAGGGCATGCAGAAGAATGATATATACGCCCAAAAGCTACTCTCAGAAGCAAAGCCTCCAGTGGCTCATCTGCTAAGTGCTTGGTCTTGGAATGCTGAGGACCTGAGTTCTAATCCAATGTCTGGAGTCTCCTGGGCATGTTTTTAATTTTTTTAAATTTTTTTTATGAAAATGGGTATGCACTGCCCTGCGCGATCAGCCAACAGTTAATGCCCCTTCAATACCTGCATTCCCACTAACAGGTGTGCCTTTGTTTTCTGCACGCTGGCCTTGGGAGCACCCACACAAAAGCTCGTGTCTCTGGCCCCAACTGACTGGAAAATACGAGCGGAAAAAGTGTAATCTACGGGTTATGGTTGATGCGATATTTGCACTGGGACTCAAACAGGACACCTTCTCGAGGCGCTGTGAGGTGACCACCGGCCCCTGCATAGCAAGCAAACCTGCATCAGCATCTCACCAGCAAATGAATGTGTCGCCTGCAGGCGACACATAGCAAGCAGCAGTAGGTGCATTAACCCATTGGGCTGTCGACCCTCCTTCCGCAGAGAGCAGGAAACTGAATTTTCATGCTGCCTTCCTTTGGCACATTAGATCTGTCTTTCACCCCAATTCAGAGGATGTTTTGCTTCATGGAGAGATGATAATCATTGAGAGGTGTGAGCCACTCTGTACACACTCTGTTCTCAAAAGTGAAAGATTTGAAAGACTCTTGCTGAAGCGAG
The DNA here is from genome assembly GCF_040938575.1 of Ambystoma mexicanum. Taxonomy (NCBI): domain Eukaryota; kingdom Metazoa; phylum Chordata; class Amphibia; order Caudata; family Ambystomatidae; genus Ambystoma; species Ambystoma mexicanum. Next base: position 1,261,676,878 of record NC_090935.1, on the reverse strand, counting down.
CCTTTCCCACTCTTTGCCCTGGGGCTGAAAGCAGCGGCAGGGTAGGGCCTGAGGGGCAAGGCCCACCCAAAATCTGTAAATGCCCACTCAGCAGCGCTGTGTGGGCATTTACAGATATTTTTGTCAGTGCAGGGGCCCAACTGCATTAGCTTTCGGGCCCCATTTGCTAGACAATCCTGGCTACGCCTCTGGTGCCTCCCAACTCAACAACCCAATCACCCCTTTCGCCCTTCTTACTCGTCTCACAGCACCCCCCATGAGTGAGGAATGCATCTTTTGTTGGTAGATTTCCTTCATGAGGCTTAGCTAGGCCTGCATTCCTTTCCAAAGGGCCATAGAAGAGAGCACAAAAGGAGAAGGCATAATATAGCGGGAAGTAGGTGGAAGACGAGAGGTCAGGGGGGTTGGCAGTAAAGGAAACAGGGCCTGGCCTGGCCTGGCTGAGAGTTACAAGTTAGGGAACACAACAATGAGCGAGGGACAAGGAAAGAGGTCTCAGGCATGCAGCTCTCTGAGTCTTCCCCACTCTGCCTGCAGAAAGAGACGTCCTATTCCTAGCCCTCTCCCGGATGGATACATTTGCCTGGAGAGCCCAGAGCTAATGTCACTTAGGCAGAGGTTAAAGAGAGGGCTGCTGAGCAGACACACCCCTTCATTTTACTATGCTCCCGGGGGGGCTTCTGGGAGGAAAAAGGCATCAGTATTCCACCAAGATCATGATCACCTAGGCCACCGTCACTAAGGTTTACAAAGCAGGCTGTGACACTTTCTGGGGCCTAGGTGGCCAGGCCTACGTGGAAGAGCACAGATCCTAACCCTAAGTTGTGTGGGTGGCTGCACCAGAGTGGCTGCATAGGGCATAGGGCTGTGCCCGTAAGGGCTGTGGTCGCGTTTGGGAGCGTTAGGGACGCGTGGAGGACGCAGGGCGCAGACCTCTGCCCGTTTCAGTCTGCCCTGATTGTCAGTGGCGGAGCCAGACTCTCCAAAATGGAGGAAGTTAAAGGCAAAAAGCAGCCCTCTCAGCCCCAGGGCAAAGAGTGGGAAAGGCTCGCTACAGCAAGAGTCTTTCAAATCTTTCACTTTTGAGAGCAGAGTGTTTACATTTAAGAATCATGACCAAGCAGCAAATACGAAAGCGTACAGGCCAGAGTGCAGAAAACAAAGGCATAACTGTTAGTAGGAATGCAAGAATTGAAGGGGTATTAACTGTTGGCTGATCGCGCAGGGCAATGCATACCCATTTTCAATTTAAAAAAATGAAAAAACATTGTAAAATATGCCCGGGAGATTCTAGACATGGGATTAGAACTCAGGTCCCCAGCATTCCAAGACCAAGCACTTATCACTTGAGCCACTGATGGCTTTGCTTCTGAGAGTAGCTTTTGGGCGTATATATCTTTCTTGGGAGAATACCCATTTGCATTGTGAAACATGGTCACTGAAGAAAACGAGGATAGAACATCTGGCCCCCCGCACCACTAAATACCAGCTAACCGCAGTGGCTTAGAGGTTAAGTGCTTGCGTTACAACTCTGGGGTCCTGGGTTCGAGTCCTGCTTTCGGCACATAAACAGAATAGTTGGTTAAGGTCCTTGTGCAGTTGCGGGTACCCACACTCCTTCTGAAGGGTTCAGTGGGTATGAAAAGACTTTCCTGGTAAAGAGAGGGTAGGAGGTAGGAGGTAGGTGGGACTGTGCAGAGTAAATAAAGGAAGAGGTGGGGCAGGCTAAGGGGGAGGTAGGGCTGGGGAGGTCCAGAGGGGCCTGCGGATGTAAGGTAAAAGGGGTCCTGGGAGGGGAACATCCCAGGGTGTGGTGTGTAAAGGAGGGCTCTAATGTGGGGAAAGGGGGCCTGGTGGAGGGTGGAATGGACCCCACAATGGGCTGACTTCTTTTTTCATCAGGCACAATCTCCCCCTTTTCCCTTTGTTTACCCTGCACTTTCTCCCCTCCACAGTCCCACTTCTCTGCTGTCTTCCACCCTCCATCTACCCCCTTCTAGGTCTACCACCACTCATCCAGCCCACCTCCTCTCCACAGGGACCCATTCACCCAGCACGCCCTCCTCATTTACCCTGCACTTCCTAATTCCCACCTCTCTGCATTCTTCCACCCTCCCTTTCTTCCACCCTCCCTTTACCAGGGAACTCTTTTCAGACGCGTTTACGTGCCGAAAGCAGGACTCGAACCCAGACCCCCAACGCTGTAAGGCAAGCACTTAACCTCTAGGCCACTGCAGTTAGCTGATATTTAGCGGAGCGGGGGGCCAGATGTTCTATCCTCATTTTCTTCAGTGAACATGTTGCACAATGCAAATGGGTATGCTCACAAGGGCATGCAGAAGAATGATATATACGCCCAAAAGCTACTCTCAGAAGCAAAGCCTCCAGTGGCTCATCTGCTAAGTGCTTGGTCTTGGAATGCTGAGGACCTGAGTTCTAATCCAATGTCTGGAGTCTCCTGGGCATGTTTTTAATTTTTTTAAATTTTTTTTATGAAAATGGGTATGCACTGCCCTGCGCGATCAGCCAACAGTTAATGCCCCTTCAATACCTGCATTCCCACTAACAGGTGTGCCTTTGTTTTCTGCACGCTGGCCTTGGGAGCACCCACACAAAAGCTCGTGTCTCTGGCCCCAACTGACTGGAAAATACGAGCGGAAAAAGTGTAATCTACGGGTTATGGTTGATGCGATATTTGCACTGGGACTCAAACAGGACACCTTCTCGAGGCGCTGTGAGGTGACCACCGGCCCCTGCATAGCAAGCAAACCTGCATCAGCATCTCACCAGCAAATGAATGTGTCGCCTGCAGGCGACACATAGCAAGCAGCAGTAGGTGCATTAACCCATTGGGCTGTCGACCCTCCTTCCGCAGAGAGCAGGAAACTGAATTTTCATGCTGCCTTCCTTTGGCACATTAGATCTGTCTTTCACCCCAATTCAGAGGATGTTTTGCTTCATGGAGAGATGATAATCATTGAGAGGTGTGAGCCACTCTGTACACACTCTGTTCTCAAAAGTGAAAGATTTGAAAGACTCTTGCTGAAGCGAGCCTTTCCCACTCTTTGCCCTGGGGCTGAAAGCAGCGGCAGGGTAGGGCCTGAGGGGCAAGGCCCACCCAAAATCTGTAAATGCCCACTCAGCAGCGCTGTGTGGGCATTTACAGATATTTTTGTCAGTGCAGGGGCCCAACTGCATTAGCTTTCGGGCCCCATTTGCTAGACAATCCTGGCTACGCCTCTGGTGCCTCCCAACTCAACAACCCAATCACCCCTTTCGCCCTTCTTACTCGTCTCACAGCACCCCCCATGAGTGAGGAATGCATCTTTTGTTGGTAGATTTCCTTCATGAGGCTTAGCTAGGCCTGCATTCCTTTCCAAAGGGCCATAGAAGAGAGCACAAAAGGAGAAGGCATAATATAGCGGGAAGTAGGTGGAAGACGAGAGGTCAGGGGGGTTGGCAGTAAAGGAAACAGGGCCTGGCCTGGCCTGGCTGAGAGTTACAAGTTAGGGAACACAACAATGAGCGAGGGACAAGGAAAGAGGTCTCAGGCATGCAGCTCTCTGAGTCTTCCCCACTCTGCCTGCAGAAAGAGACGTCCTATTCCTAGCCCTCTCCCGGATGGATACATTTGCCTGGAGAGCCCAGAGCTAATGTCACTTAGGCAGAGGTTAAAGAGAGGGCTGCTGAGCAGACACACCCCTTCATTTTACTATGCTCCCGGGGGGGCTTCTGGGAGGAAAAAGGCATCAGTATTCCACCAAGATCATGATCACCTAGGCCACCGTCACTAAGGTTTACAAAGCAGGCTGTGACACTTTCTGGGGCCTAGGTGGCCAGGCCTACGTGGAAGAGAACAGATCCTAACCCTAAGTTGTGTGGGTGGCTGCACCAGAGTGGCTGCATAGGGCATAGGGCTGTGCCCGTAAGGGCTGTGGTCGCGTTTGGGAGCGTTAGGGACGCGTGGAGGACGCAGGGCGCAGACCTCTGCCCGTTTCAGTCTGCCCTGATTGTCAGTGGCGGAGCCAGACTCTCCAAAATGGAGGAAGTTAAAGGCAAAAAGCAGCCCTCTCAGCCCCAGGGCAAAGAGTGGGAAAGGCTCGCTACAGCAAGAGTCTTTCAAATCTTTCACTTTTGAGAGCAGAGTGTTTACATTTAAGAATCATGACCAAGCAGCAAATACGAAAGCGTACAGGCCAGAGTGCAGAAAACAAAGGCATAACTGTTAGTAGGAATGCAAGAATTGAAGGGGTATTAACTGTTGGCTGATCGCGCAGGGCAATGCATACCCATTTTCAATTTAAAAAAATGAAAAAACATTGTAAAATATGCCCGGGAGATTCTAGACATGGGATTAGAACTCAGGTCCCCAGCATTCCAAGACCAAGCACTTATCACTTGAGCCACTGATGGCTTTGCTTCTGAGAGTAGCTTTTGGGCGTATATATCTTTCTTGGGAGAATACCCATTTGCATTGTGAAACATGGTCACTGAAGAAAACGAGGATAGAACATCTGGCCCCCCGCACCACTAAATACCAGCTAACCGCAGTGGCTTAGAGGTTAAGTGCTTGCGTTACAACTCTGGGGTCCTGGGTTCGAGTCCTGCTTTCGGCACATAAACAGAATAGTTGGTTAAGGTCCTTGTGCAGTTGCGGGTACCCACACTCCTTCTGAAGGGTTCAGTGGGTATGAAAAGACTTTCCTGGTAAAGAGAGGGTAGGAGGTAGGTGGGACTGTGCAGAGTAAATAAAGGAAGAGGTGGGGCAGGCTAAGGGGGAGGTAGGGCTGGGGAGGTCCAGAGGGGCCTGCGGATGTAAGGTAAAAGGGGTCCTGGGAGGGGAACATCCCAGGGTGTGGTGTGTAAAGGAGGGCTCTAATGTGGGGAAAGGGGGCCTGGTGGAGGGTGGAATGGACCCCGCAATGGGCTGACTTCTTTTTTCATCAGGCACAATCTCCCCCTTTTCCCTTTGTTTACCCTGCACTTTCTCCCCTCCACAGTCCCACTTCTCTGCTGTCTTCCACCCTCCATCTACCCCCTTCTAGGTTTACCACCACTCATCCAGCCCACCTCCTCTCCACAGGGACCCATTCACCCAGCACGCCCTCCTCATTTACCCTGCACTTCCTAATTCCCACCTCTCTGCATTCTTCCACCCTCCCTTTCTTCCACCCTCCCTTTACCAGGGAACTCTTTTCAGACGTGTTTACATGCCGAAAGCAGGACTCGAACCCAGACCCCCAACGCTGTAAGGCAAGCACTTAACCTCTAGGCCACTGCAGTTAGCTGATATTTAGCGGAGCGGGGGGCCAGATGTTCTATCCTCATTTTCTTCAGTGAACATGTTGCACAATGCAAATGGGTATGCTCACAAGGGCATGCAGAAGAATGATATATACGCCCAAAAGCTACTCTCAGAAGCAAAGCCTCCAGTGGCTCATCTGCTAAGTGCTTGGTCTTGGAATGCTGAGGACCTGAGTTCTAATCCAATGTCTGGAGTCTCCTGGGCATGTTTTTAATTTTTTTAAATTTTTTTTATGAAAATGGGTATGCACTGCCCTGCGCGATCAGCCAACAGTTAATGCCCCTTCAATACCTGCATTCCCACTAACAGGTGTGCCTTTGTTTTCTGCACGCTGGCCTTGGGAGCACCCACACAAAAGCTCGTGTCTCTGGCCCCAACTGACTGGAAAATACGAGCGGAAAAAGTGTAATCTACGGGTTATGGTTGATGCGATATTTGCACTGGGACTCAAACAGGACACCTTCTCGAGGCGCTGTGAGGTGACCACCGGCCCCTGCATAGCAAGCAAACCTGCATCAGCATCTCACCAGCAAATGAATGTGTCGCCTGCAGGCGACACATAGCAAGCAGCAGTAGGTGCATTAACCCATTGGGCTGTCGACCCTCCTTCCGCAGAGAGCAGGAAACTGAATTTTCATGCTGCCTTCCTTTGGCACATTAGATCTGTCTTTCACCCCAATTCAGAGGATGTTTTGCTTCATGGAGAGATGATAATCATTGAGAGGTGTGAGCCACTCTGTACACACTCTGTTCTCAAAAGTGAAAGATTTGAAAGACTCTTGCTGAAGCGAGCCTTTCCCACTCTTTGCCCTGGGGCTGAAAGCAGCGGCAGGGTAGGGCCTGAGGGGCAAGGCCCACCCAAAATCTGTAAATGCCCACTCAGCAGCGCTGTGTGGGCATTTACAGATATTTTTGTCAGTGCAGGGGCCCAACTGCATTAGCTTTCGGGCCCCATTTGCTAGACAATCCTGGCTACGCCTCTGGTGCCTCCCAACTCAACAACCCAATCACCCCTTTCGCCCTTCTTACTCGTCTCACAGCACCCCCCATGAGTGAGGAATGCATCTTTTGTTGGTAGATTTCCTTCATGAGGCTTAGCTAGGCCTGCATTCCTTTCCAAAGGGCCATAGAAGAGAGCACAAAAGGAGAAGGCATAATATAGCGGGAAGTAGGTGGAAGACGAGAGGTCAGGGGGGTTGGCAGTAAAGGAAACAGGGCCTGGCCTGGCCTGGCTGAGAGTTACAAGTTAGGGAACACAACAATGAGCGAGGGACAAGGAAAGAGGTCTCAGGCATGCAGCTCTCTGAGTCTTCCCCACTCTGCCTGCAGAAAGAGACGTCCTATTCCTAGCCCTCTCCCGGATGGATACATTTGCCTGGAGAGCCCAGAGCTAATGTCACTTAGGCAGAGGTTAAAGAGAGGGCTGCTGAGCAGACACACCCCTTCATTTTACTATGCTCCCGGGGGGGCTTCTGGGAGGAAAAAGGCATCAGTATTCCACCAAGATCATGATCACCTAGGCCACCGTCACTAAGGTTTACAAAGCAGGCTGTGACACTTTCTGGGGCCTAGGTGGCCAGGCCTACGTGGAAGAGAACAGATCCTAACCCTAAGTTGTGTGGGTGGCTGCACCAGAGTGGCTGCATAGGGCATAGGGCTGTGCCCGTAAGGGCTGTGGTCGCGTTTGGGAGCGTTAGGGACGCGTGGAGGACGCAGGGCGCAGACCTCTGCCCGTTTCAGTCTGCCCTGATTGTCAGTGGCGGAGCCAGACTCTCCAAAATGGAGGAAGTTAAAGGCAAAAAGCAGCCCTCTCAGCCCCAGGGCAAAGAGTGGGAAAGGCTCGCTACAGCAAGAGTCTTTCAAATCTTTCACTTTTGAGAGCAGAGTGTTTACATTTAAGAATCATGACCAAGCAGCAAATACGAAAGCGTACAGGCCAGAGTGCAGAAAACAAAGGCATAACTGTTAGTAGGAATGCAAGAATTGAAGGGGTATTAACTGTTGGCTGATCGCGCAGGGCAATGCATACCCATTTTCAATTTAAAAAAATGAAAAAACATTGTAAAATATGCCCGGGAGATTCTAGACATGGGATTAGAACTCAGGTCCCCAGCATTCCAAGACCAAGCACTTATCACTTGAGCCACTGATGGCTTTGCTTCTGAGAGTAGCTTTTGGGCGTATATATCTTTCTTGGGAGAATACCCATTTGCATTGTGAAACATGGTCACTGAAGAAAACGAGGATAGAACATCTGGCCCCCCGCACCACTAAATACCAGCTAACCGCAGTGGCTTAGAGGTTAAGTGCTTGCGTTACAACTCTGGGGTCCTGGGTTCGAGTCCTGCTTTCGGCACATAAACAGAATAGTTGGTTAAGGTCCTTGTGCAGTTGCGGGTACCCACACTCCTTCTGAAGGGTTCAGTGGGTATGAAAAGACTTTCCTGGTAAAGAGAGGGTAGGAGGTAGGTGGGACTGTGCAGAGTAAATAAAGGAAGAGGTGGGGCAGGCTAAGGGGGAGGTAGGGCTGGGGAGGTCCAGAGGGGCCTGCGGATGTAAGGTAAAAGGGGTCCTGGGAGGGGAACATCCCAGGGTGTGGTGTGTAAAGGAGGGCTCTAATGTGGGGAAAGGGGGCCTGGTGGAGGGTGGAATGGACCCCACAATGGGCTGACTTCTTTTTTCATCAGGCACAATCTCCCCCTTTTCCCTTTGTTTACCCTGCACTTTCTCCCCTCCACAGTCCCACTTCTCTGCTGTCTTCCACCCTCCATCTACCCCCTTCTAGGTCTACCACCACTCATCCAGCCCACCTCCTCTCCACAGGGACCCATTCACCCAGCACGCCCTCCTCATTTACCCTGCACTTCCTAATTCCCACCTCTCTGCATTCTTCCACCCTCCCTTTCTTCCACCCTCCCTTTACCAGGGAACTCTTTTCAGACGTGTTTACATGCCGAAAGCAGGACTCGAACCCAGACCCCCAACGCTGTAAGGCAAGCACTTAACCTCTAGGCCACTGCAGTTAGCTGATATTTAGCGGAGCGGGGGGCCAGATGTTCTATCCTCATTTTCTTCAGTGAACATGTTGCACAATGCAAATGGGTATGCTCACAAGGGCATGCAGAAGAATGATATATACGCCCAAAAGCTACTCTCAGAAGCAAAGCCTCCAGTGGCTCATCTGCTAAGTGCTTGGTCTTGGAATGCTGAGGACCTGAGTTCTAATCCAATGTCTGGAGTCTCCTGGGCATGTTTTTAATTTTTTTAAATTTTTTTTATGAAAATGGGTATGCACTGCCCTGCGCGATCAGCCAACAGTTAATGCCCCTTCAATACCTGCATTCCCACTAACAGGTGTGCCTTTGTTTTCTGCACGCTGGCCTTGGGAGCACCCACACAAAAGCTCGTGTCTCTGGCCCCAACTGACTGGAAAATACGAGCGGAAAAAGTGTAATCTACGGGTTATGGTTGATGCGATATTTGCACTGGGACTCAAACAGGACACCTTCTCGAGGCGCTGTGAGGTGACCACCGGCCCCTGCATAGCAAGCAAACCTGCATCAGCATCTCACCAGCAAATGAATGTGTCGCCTGCAGGCGACACATAGCAAGCAGCAGTAGGTGCATTAACCCATTGGGCTGTCGACCCTCCTTCCGCAGAGAGCAGGAAACTGAATTTTCATGCTGCCTTCCTTTGGCACATTAGATCTGTCTTTCACCCCAATTCAGAGGATGTTTTGCTTCATGGAGAGATGATAATCATTGAGAGGTGTGAGCCACTCTGTACACACTCTGTTCTCAAAAGTGAAAGATTTGAAAGACTCTTGCTGAAGCGAGCCTTTCCCACTCTTTGCCCTGGGGCTGAAAGCAGCGGCAGGGTAGGGCCTGAGGGGCAAGGCCCACCCAAAATCTGTAAATGCCCACTCAGCAGCGCTGTGTGGGCATTTACAGATATTTTTGTCAGTGCAGGGGCCCAACTGCATTAGCTTTCGGGCCCCATTTGCTAGACAATCCTGGCTACGCCTCTGGTGCCTCCCAACTCAACAACCCAATCACCCCTTTCGCCCTTCTTACTCGTCTCACAGCACCCCCCATGAGTGAGGAATGCATCTTTTGTTGGTAGATTTCCTTCATGAGGCTTAGCTAGGCCTGCATTCCTTTCCAAAGGGCCATAGAAGAGAGCACAAAAGGAGAAGGCATAATATAGCGGGAAGTAGGTGGAAGACGAGAGGTCAGGGGGGTTGGCAGTAAAGGAAACAGGGCCTGGCCTGGCCTGGCTGAGAGTTACAAGTTAGGGAACACAACAATGAGCGAGGGACAAGGAAAGAGGTCTCAGGCATGCAGCTCTCTGAGTCTTCCCCACTCTGCCTGCAGAAAGAGACGTCCTATTCCTAGCCCTCTCCCGGATGGATACATTTGCCTGGAGAGCCCAGAGCTAATGTCACTTAGGCAGAGGTTAAAGAGAGGGCTGCTGAGCAGACACACCCCTTCATTTTACTATGCTCCCGGGGGGGCTTCTGGGAGGAAAAAGGCATCAGTATTCCACCAAGATCATGATCACCTAGGCCACCGTCACTAAGGTTTACAAAGCAGGCTGTGACACTTTCTGGGGCCTAGGTGGCCAGGCCTACGTGGAAGAGCACAGATCCTAACCCTAAGTTGTGTGGGTGGCTGCACCAGAGTGGCTGCATAGGGCATAGGGCTGTGCCCGTAAGGGCTGTGGTCGCGTTTGGGAGCGTTAGGGACGCGTGGAGGACGCAGGGCGCAGACCTCTGCCCGTTTCAGTCTGCCCTGATTGTCAGTGGCGGAGCCAGACTCTCCAAAATGGAGGAAGTTAAAGGCAAAAAGCAGCCCTCTCAGCCCCAGGGCAAAGAGTGGGAAAGGCTCGCTACAGCAAGAGTCTTTCAAATCTTTCACTTTTGAGAGCAGAGTGTTTACATTTAAGAATCATGACCAAGCAGCAAATACGAAAGCGTACAGGCCAGAGTGCAGAAAACAAAGGCATAACTGTTAGTAGGAATGCAAGAATTGAAGGGGTATTAACTGTTGGCTGATCGCGCAGGGCAATGCATACCCATTTTCAATTTAAAAAAATGAAAAAACATTGTAAAATATGCCCGGGAGATTCTAGACATGGGATTAGAACTCAGGTCCCCAGCATTCCAAGACCAAGCACTTATCACTTGAGCCACTGATGGCTTTGCTTCTGAGAGTAGCTTTTGGGCGTATATATCTTTCTTGGGAGAATACCCATTTGCATTGTGAAACATGGTCACTGAAGAAAACGAGGATAGAACATCTGGCCCCCCGCACCACTAAATACCAGCTAACCGCAGTGGCTTAGAGGTTAAGTGCTTGCGTTACAACTCTGGGGTCCTGGGTTCGAGTCCTGCTTTCGGCACATAAACAGAATAGTTGGTTAAGGTCCTTGTGCAGTTGCGGGTACCCACACTCCTTCTGAAGGGTTCAGTGGGTATGAAAAGACTTTCCTGGTAAAGAGAGGGTAGGAGGTAGGTGGGACTGTGCAGAGTAAATAAAGGAAGAGGTGGGGCAGGCTAAGGGGGAGGTAGGGCTGGGGAGGTCCAGAGGGGCCTGCGGATGTAAGGTAAAAGGGGTCCTGGGAGGGGAACATCCCAGGGTGTGGTGTGTAAAGGAGGGCTCTAATGTGGGGAAAGGGGGCCTGGTGGAGGGTGGAATGGACCCCACAATGGGCTGACTTCTTTTTTCATCAGGCACAATCTCCCCCTTTTCCCTTTGTTTACCCTGCACTTTCTCCCCTCCACAGTCCCACTTCTCTGCTGTCTTCCACCCTCCATCTACCCCCTTCTAGGTTTACCACCACTCATCCAGCCCACCTCCTCTCCACAGGGACCCATTCACCCAGCACGCCCTCCTCATTTACCCTGCACTTCCTAATTCCCACCTCTCTGCATTCTTCCACCCTCCCTTTCTTCCACCCTCCCTTTACCAGGGAACTCTTTTCAGACGTGTTTACAACGCTGTAAGGCAAGCACTTAACCTCTAGGCCACTGCAGTTAGCTGATATTTAGCGGAGCGGGGGGCCAGATGTTCTATCCTCATTTTCTTCAGTGAACATGTTGCACAATGCAAATGGGTATGCTCACAAGGGCATGCAGAAGAATGATATATACGCCCAAAAGCTACTCTCAGAAGCAAAGCCTCCAGTGGCTCATCTGCTAAGTGCTTGGTCTTGGAATGCTGAGGACCTGAGTTCTAATCCAATGTCTGGAGTCTCCTGGGCATGTTTTTAATTTTTTTAAATTTTTTTTATGAAAATGGGTATGCACTGCCCTGCGCGATCAGCCAACAGTTAATGCCCCTTCAATACCTGCATTCCCACTAACAGGTGTGCCTTTGTTTTCTGCACGCTGGCCTTGGGAGCACCCACACAAAAGCTCGTGTCTCTGGCCCCAACTGACTGGAAAATACGAGCGGAAAAAGTGTAATCTACGGATTATGGTTGATGCGATATTTGCACTGGGACTCAAACAGGACACCTTCTCGAGGCGCTGTGAGGTGACCACCGGCCCCTGCATAGCAAGCAAACCTGCATCAGCATCTCACCAGCAAATGAATGTGTCGCCTGCAGGCGACACATAGCAAGCAGCAGTAGGTGCATTAACCCATTGGGCTGTCGACCCTCCTTCCGCAGAGAGCAGGAAACTGAATTTTCATGCTGTCTTCCTTTGGCACATTAGATCTGTCTTTCACCCCAATTCAGAGGATGTTTTGCTTCATGGAGAGATGATAATCATTGAGAGGTGTGAGCCACTCTGTACACACTCTGTTCTCAAAAGTGAAAGATTTGAAAGACTCTTGCTGAAGCGAGCCTTTCCCACTCTTTGCCCTGGGGCTGAAAGCAGCGGCAGGGTAGGGCCTGAGGGGCAAGGCCCACCCAAAATCTGTAAATGCCCACTCAGCAGCGCTGTGTGGGCATTTACAGATATTTTTGTCAGTGCAGGGGCCCAACTGCATTAGCTTTCGGGCCCCATTTGCTAGACAATCCTGGCTACGCCTCTGGTGCCTCCCAACTCAACAACCCAATCACCCCTTTCGCCCTTCTTACTCGTCTCACAGCACCCCCCATGAGTGAGGAATGCATCTTTTGTTGGTAGATTTCCTTCATGAGGCTTAGCTAGGCCTGCATTCCTTTCCAAAGGGCCATAGAAGAGAGCACAAAAGGAGAAGGCATAATATAGCGGGAAGTAGGTGGAAGACGAGAGGTCAGGGGGGTTGGCAGTAAAGGAAACAGGGCCTGGCCTGGCCTGGCTGAGAGTTACAAGTTAGGGAACACAACAATGAGCGAGGGACAAGGAAAGAGGTCTCAGGCATGCAGCTCTCTGAGTCTTCCCCACTCTGCCTGCAGAAAGAGACGTCCTATTCCTAGCCCTCTCCCGGATGGATACATTTGCCTGGAGAGCCCAGAGCTAATGTCACTTAGGCAGAGGTTAAAGAGAGGGCTGCTGAGCAGACACACCCCTTCATTTTACTATGCTCCCGGGGGGGCTTCTGGGAGGAAAAAGGCATCAGTATTCCACCAAGATCATGATCACCTAGGCCACCGTCACTAAGGTTTACAAAGCAGGCTGTGACACTTTCTGGGGCCTAGGTGGCCAGGCCTACGTGGAAGAGAACAGATCCTAACCCTAAGTTGTGTGGGTGGCTGCACCAGAGTGGCTGCATAGGGCATAGGGCTGTGCCCGTAAGGGCTGTGGTCGCGTTTGGGAGCGTTAGGGACGCGTGGAGGACGCAGGGCGCAGACCTCTGCCCGTTTCAGTCTGCCCTGATTGTCAGTGGCGGAGCCAGACTCTCCAAAATGGAGGAAGTTAAAGGCAAAAAGCAGCCCTCTCAGCCCCAGGGCAAAGAGTGGGAAAGGCTCGCTACAGCAAGAGTCTTTCAAATCTTTCACTTTTGAGAGCAGAGTGTTTACATTTAAGAATCATGACCAAGCAGCAAATACGAAAGCGTACAGGCCAGAGTGCAGAAAACAAAGGCATAACTGTTAGTAGGAATGCAAGAATTGAAGGGGTATTAACTGTTGGCTGATCGCGCAGGGCAATGCATACCCATTTTCAATTTAAAAAAATGAAAAAACATTGTAAAATATGCCCGGGAGATTCTAGACATGGGATTAGAACTCAGGTCCCCAGCATTCCAAGACCAAGCACTTATCACTTGAGCCACTGATGGCTTTGCTTCTGAGAGTAGCTTTTGGGCGTATATATCTTTCTTGGGAGAATACCCATTTGCATTGTGAAACATGGTCACTGAAGAAAACGAGGATAGAACATCTGGCCCCCCGCACCACTAAATACCAGCTAACCGCAGTGGCTTAGAGGTTAAGTGCTTGCGTTACAACTCTGGGGTCCTGGGTTCGAGTCCTGCTTTCGGCACATAAACAGAATAGTTGGTTAAGGTCCTTGTGCAGTTGCGGGTACCCACACTCCTTCTGAAGGGTTCAGTGGGTATGAAAAGACTTTCCTGGTAAAGAGAGGGTAGGAGGTAGGAGGTAGGTGGGACTGTGCAGAGTAAATAAAGGAAGAGGTGGGGCAGGCTAAGGGGGAGGTAGGGCTGGGGAGGTCCAGAGGGGCCTGCGGATGTAAGGTAAAAGGGGTCCTGGGAGGGGAACATCCCAGGGTGTGGTGTGTAAAGGAGGGCTCTAATGTGGGGAAAGGGGGCCTGGTGGAGGGTGGAATGGACCCCACAATGGGCTGACTTCTTTTTTCATCAGGCACAATCTCCCCCTTTTCCCTTTGTTTACCCTGCACTTTCTCCCCTCCACAGTCCCACTTCTCTGCTGTCTTCCACCCTCCATCTACCCCCTTCTAGGTCTACCACCACTCATCCAGCCCACCTCCTCTCCACAGGGACCCATTCACCCAGCACGCCCTCCTCATTTACCCTGCACTTCCTAATTCCCACCTCTCTGCATTCTTCCACCCTCCCTTTCTTCCACCCTCCCTTTACCAGGGAACTCTTTTCAGACGCGTTTACGTGCCGAAAGCAGGACTCGAACCCAGACCCCCAACGCTGTAAGGCAAGCACTTAACCTCTAGGCCACTGCAGTTAGCTGATATTTAGCGGAGCGGGGGGCCAGATGTTCTATCCTCATTTTCTTCAGTGAACATGTTGCACAATGCAAATGGGTATGCTCACAAGGGCATGCAGAAGAATGATATATACGCCCAAAAGCTACTCTCAGAAGCAAAGCCTCCAGTGGCTCATCTGCTAAGTGCTTGGTCTTGGAATGCTGAGGACCTGAGTTCTAATCCAATGTCTGGAGTCTCCTGGGCATGTTTTTAATTTTTTTAAATTTTTTTTATGAAAATGGGTATGCACTGCCCTGCGCGATCAGCCAACAGTTAATGCCCCTTCAATACCTGCATTCCCACTAACAGGTGTGCCTTTGTTTTCTGCACGCTGGCCTTGGGAGCACCCACACAAAAGCTCGTGTCTCTGGCCCCAACTGACTGGAAAATACGAGCGGAAAAAGTGTAATCTACGGGTTATGGTTGATGCGATATTTGCACTGGGACTCAAACAGGACACCTTCTCGAGGCGCTGTGAGGTGACCACCGGCCCCTGCATAGCAAGCAAACCTGCATCAGCATCTCACCAGCAAATGAATGTGTCGCCTGCAGGCGACACATAGCAAGCAGCAGTAGGTGCATTAACCCATTGGGCTGTCGACCCTCCTTCCGCAGAGAGCAGGAAACTGAATTTTCATGCTGCCTTCCTTTGGCACATTAGATCTGTCTTTCACCCCAATTCAGAGGATGTTTTGCTTCATGGAGAGATGATAATCATTGAGAGGTGTGAGCCACTCTGTACACACTCTGTTCTCAAAAGTGAAAGATTTGAAAGACTCTTGCTGAAGCGAGCCTTTCCCACTCTTTGCCCTGGGGCTGAAAGCAGCGGCAGGGTAGGGCCTGAGGGGCAAGGCCCACCCAAAATCTGTAAATGCCCACTCAGCAGCGCTGTGTGGGCATTTACAGATATTTTTGTCAGTGCAGGGGCCCAACTGCATTAGCTTTCGGGCCCCATTTGCTAGACAATCCTGGCTACGCCTCTGGTGCCTCCCAACTCAACAACCCAATCACCCCTTTCGCCCTTCTTACTCGTCTCACAGCACCCCCCATGAGTGAGGAATGCATCTTTTGTTGGTAGATTTCCTTCATGAGGCTTAGCTAGGCCTGCATTCCTTTCCAAAGGGCCATAGAAGAGAGCACAAAAGGAGAAGGCATAATATAGCGGGAAGTAGGTGGAAGACGAGAGGTCAGGGGGGTTGGCAGTAAAGGAAACAGGGCCTGGCCTGGCCTGGCTGAGAGTTACAAGTTAGGGAACACAACAATGAGCGAGGGACAAGGAAAGAGGTCTCAGGCATGCAGCTCTCTGAGTCTTCCCCACTCTGCCTGCAGAAAGAGACGTCCTATTCCTAGCCCTCTCCCGGATGGATACATTTGCCTGGAGAGCCCAGAGCTAATGTCACTTAGGCAGAGGTTAAAGAGAGGGCTGCTGAGCAGACACACCCCTTCATTTTACTATGCTCCCGGGGGGGCTTCTGGGAGGAAAAAGGCATCAGTATTCCACCAAGATCATGATCACCTAGGCCACCGTCACTAAGGTTTACAAAGCAGGCTGTGACACTTTCTGGGGCCTAGGTGGCCAGGCCTACGTGGAAGAGAACAGATCCTAACCCTAAGTTGTGTGGGTGGCTGCACCAGAGTGGCTGCATAGGGCATAGGGCTGTGCCCGTAAGGGCTGTGGTCGCGTTTGGGAGCGTTAGGGACGCGTGGAGGACGCAGGGCGCAGACCTCTGCCCGTTTCAGTCTGCCCTGATTGTCAGTGGCGGAGCCAGACTCTCCAAAATGGAGGAAGTTAAAGGCAAAAAGCAGCCCTCTCAGCCCCAGGGCAAAGAGTGGGAAAGGCTCGCTACAGCAAGAGTCTTTCAAATCTTTCACTTTTGAGAGCAGAGTGTTTACATTTAAGAATCATGACCAAGCAGCAAATACGAAAGCGTACAGGCCAGAGTGCAGAAAACAAAGGCATAACTGTTAGTAGGAATGCAAGAATTGAAGGGGTATTAACTGTTGGCTGATCGCGCAGGGCAATGCATACCCATTTTCAATTAAAAAAAATGAAAAAACATTGTAAAATATGCCCGGGAGATTCTAGACATGGGATTAGAACTCAGGTCCCCAGCATTCCAAGACCAAGCACTTATCACTTGAGCCACTGATGGCTTTGCTTCTGAGAGTAGCTTTTGGGCGTATATATCTTTCTTGGGAGAATACCCATTTGCATTGTGAAACATGGTCACTGAAGAAAACGAGGATAGAACATCTGGCCCCCCGCACCACTAAATACCAGCTAACCGCAGTGGCTTAGAGGTTAAGTGCTTGCGTTACAACTCTGGGGTCCTGGGTTCGAGTCCTGCTTTCGGCACATAAACAGAATAGTTGGTTAAGGTCCTTGTGCAGTTGCGGGTACCCACACTCCTTCTGAAGGGTTCAGTGGGTATGAAAAGACTTTCCTGGTAAAGAGAGGGTAGGAGGTAGGTGGGACTGTGCAGAGTAAATAAAGGAAGAGGTGGGGCAGGCTAAGGGGGAGGTAGGGCTGGGGAGGTCCAGAGGGGCCTGCGGATGTAAGGTAAAAGGGGTCCTGGGAGGGGAACATCCCAGGGTGTGGTGTGTAAAGGAGGGCTCTAATGTGGGGGAAAGGGGGCCTGGTGGAGGGTGGAATGGACCCCACAATGGGCTGACTTCTTTTTTCATCAGGCACAATCTCCCCCTTTTCCCTTTGTTTACCCTGCACTTTCTCCCCTCCACAGTCCCACTTCTCTGCTGTCTTCCACCCTCCATCTACCCCCTTCTAGGTTTACCACCACTCATCCAGCCCACCTCCTCTCCACAGGGACCCATTCACCCAGCACGCCCTCCTCATTTACCCTGCACTTCCTAATTCCCACCTCTCTGCATTCTTCCACCCTCCCTTTCTTCCACCCTCCCTTTACCAGGGAACTCTTTTCAGACGTGTTTACATGCCGAAAGCAGGACTCGAACCCAGACCCCCAACGCTGTAAGGCAAGCACTTAACCTCTAGGCCACTGCAGTTAGCTGATATTTAGCGGAGCGGGGGGCCAGATGTTCTATCCTCATTTTCTTCAGTGAACATGTTGCACAATGCAAATGGGTATGCTCACAAGGGCATGCAGAAGAATGATATATACGCCCAAAAGCTACTCTCAGAAGCAAAGCCTCCAGTGGCTCATCTGCTAAGTGCTTGGTCTTGGAATGCTGAGGACCTGAGTTCTAATCCAATGTCTGGAGTCTCCTGGGCATGTTTTTAATTTTTTTAAATTTTTTTTATGAAAATGGGTATGCACTGCCCTGCGCGATCAGCCAACAGTTAATGCCCCTTCAATACCTGCATTCCCACTAACAGGTGTGCCTTTGTTTTCTGCACGCTGGCCTTGGGAGCACCCACACAAAAGCTCGTGTCTCTGGCCCCAACTGACTGGAAAATACGAGCGGAAAAAGTGTAATCTACGGGTTATGGTTGATGCGATATTTGCACTGGGACTCAAACAGGACACCTTCTCGAGGCGCTGTGAGGTGACCACCGGCCCCTGCATAGCAAGCAAACCTGCATCAGCATCTCACCAGCAAATGAATGTGTCGCCTGCAGGCGACACATAGCAAGCAGCAGTAGGTGCATTAACCCATTGGGCTGTCGACCCTCCTTCCGCAGAGAGCAGGAAACTGAATTTTCATGCTGCCTTCCTTTGGCACATTAGATCTGTCTTTCACCCCAATTCAGAGGATGTTTTGCTTCATGGAGAGATGATAATCATTGAGAGGTGTGAGCCACTCTGTACACACTCTGTTCTCAAAAGTGAAAGATTTGAAAGACTCTTGCTGAAGCGAGCCTTTCCCACTCTTTGCCCTGGGGCTGAAAGCAGCGGCAGGGTAGGGCCTGAGGGGCAAGGCCCACCCAAAATCTGTAAATGCCCACTCAGCAGCGCTGTGTGGGCATTTACAGATATTTTTGTCAGTGCAGGGGCCCAACTGCATTAGCTTTCGGGCCCCATTTGCTAGACAATCCTGGCTACGCCTCTGGTGCCTCCCAACTCAACAACCCAATCACCCCTTTCGCCCTTCTTACTCGTCTCACAGCACCCCCCATGAGTGAGGAATGCATCTTTTGTTGGTAGATTTCCTTCATGAGGCTTAGCTAGGCCTGCATTCCTTTCCAAAGGGCCATAGAAGAGAGCACAAAAGGAGAAGGCATAATATAGCGGGAAGTAGGTGGAAGACGAGAGGTCAGGGGGGTTGGCAGTAAAGGAAACAGGGCCTGGCCTGGCCTGGCTGAGAGTTACAAGTTAGGGAACACAACAATGAGCGAGGGACAAGGAAAGAGGTCTCAGGCATGCAGCTCTCTGAGTCTTCCCCACTCTGCCTGCAGAAAGAGACGTCCTATTCCTAGCCCTCTCCCGGATGGATACATTTGCCTGGAGAGCCCAGAGCTAATGTCACTTAGGCAGAGGTTAAAGAGAGGGCTGCTGAGCAGACACACCCCTTCATTTTACTATGCTCCCGGGGGGGCTTCTGGGAGGAAAAAGGCATCAGTATTCCACCAAGATCATGATCACCTAGGCCACCGTCACTAAGGTTTACAAAGCAGGCTGTGACACTTTCTGGGGCCTAGGTGGCCAGGCCTACGTGGAAGAGCACAGATCCTAACCCTAAGTTGTGTGGGTGGCTGCACCAGAGTGGCTGCATAGGGCATAGGGCTGTGCCCGTAAGGGCTGTGGTCGCGTTTGGGAGCGTTAGGGACGCGTGGAGGACGCAGGGCGCAGACCTCTGCCCGTTTCAGTCTGCCCTGATTGTCAGTGGCGGAGCCAGACTCTCCAAAATGGAGGAAGTTAAAGGCAAAAAGCAGCCCTCTCAGCCCCAGGGCAAAGAGTGGGAAAGGCTCGCTACAGCAAGAGTCTTTCAAATCTTTCACTTTTGAGAGCAGAGTGTTTACATTTAAGAATCATGACCAAGCAGCAAATACGAAAGCGTACAGGCCAGAGTGCAGAAAACAAAGGCATAACTGTTAGTAGGAATGCAAGAATTGAAGGGGTATTAACTGTTGGCTGATCGCGCAGGGCAATGCATACCCATTTTCAATTTAAAAAAATGAAAAAACATTGTAAAATATGCCCGGGAGATTCTAGACATGGGATTAGAACTCAGGTCCCCAGCATTCCAAGACCAAGCACTTATCACTTGAGCCACTGATGGCTTTGCTTCTGAGAGTAGCTTTTGGGCGTATATATCTTTCTTGGGAGAATACCCATTTGCATTGTGAAACATGGTCACTGAAGAAAACGAGGATAGAACATCTGGCCCCCCGCACCACTAAATACCAGCTAACCGCAGTGGCTTAGAGGTTAAGTGCTTGCGTTACAACTCTGGGGTCCTGGGTTCGAGTCCTGCTTTCGGCACATAAACAGAATAGTTGGTTAAGGTCCTTGTGCAGTTGCGGGTACCCACACTCCTTCTGAAGGGTTCAGTGGGTATGAAAAGACTTTCCTGGTAAAGAGAGGGTAGGAGGTAGGAGGTAGGTGGGACTGTGCAGAGTAAATAAAGGAAGAGGTGGGGCAGGCTAAGGGGGAGGTAGGGCTGGGGAGGTCCAGAGGGGCCTGCGGATGTAAGGTAAAAGGGGTCCTGGGAGGGGAACATCCCAGGGTGTGGTGTGTAAAGGAGGGCTCTAATGTGGGGAAAGGGGGCCTGGTGGAGGGTGGAATGGACCCCACAATGGGCTGACTTCTTTTTTCATCAGGCACAATCTCCCCCTTTTCCCTTTGTTTACCCTGCACTTTCTCCCCTCCACAGTCCCACTTCTCTGCTGTCTTCCACCCTCCATCTACCCCCTTCTAGGTCTACCACCACTCATCCAGCCCACCTCCTCTCCACAGGGACCCATTCACCCAGCACGCCCTCCT
Organism: Ambystoma mexicanum; assembly: GCF_040938575.1. Classification (NCBI taxonomy): domain Eukaryota; kingdom Metazoa; phylum Chordata; class Amphibia; order Caudata; family Ambystomatidae; genus Ambystoma; species Ambystoma mexicanum. The sequence continues at coordinate 1,261,656,560 of NC_090935.1, read as the reverse complement.
CATTTACCCTGCACTTCCTAATTCCCACCTCTCTGCATTCTTCCACCCTCCCTTTCTTCCACCCTCCCTTTACCAGGGAACTCTTTTCAGACGCGTTTACGTGCCGAAAGCAGGACTCGAACCCAGACCCCCAACGCTGTAAGGCAAGCACTTAACCTCTAGGCCACTGCAGTTAGCTGATATTTAGCGGAGCGGGGGGCCAGATGTTCTATCCTCATTTTCTTCAGTGAACATGTTGCACAATGCAAATGGGTATGCTCACAAGGGCATGCAGAAGAATGATATATACGCCCAAAAGCTACTCTCAGAAGCAAAGCCTCCAGTGGCTCATCTGCTAAGTGCTTGGTCTTGGAATGCTGAGGACCTGAGTTCTAATCCAATGTCTGGAGTCTCCTGGGCATGTTTTTAATTTTTTTAAATTTTTTTTATGAAAATGGGTATGCACTGCCCTGCGCGATCAGCCAACAGTTAATGCCCCTTCAATACCTGCATTCCCACTAACAGGTGTGCCTTTGTTTTCTGCACGCTGGCCTTGGGAGCACCCACACAAAAGCTCGTGTCTCTGGCCCCAACTGACTGGAAAATACGAGCGGAAAAAGTGTAATCTACGGGTTATGGTTGATGCGATATTTGCACTGGGACTCAAACAGGACACCTTCTCGAGGCGCTGTGAGGTGACCACCGGCCCCTGCATAGCAAGCAAACCTGCATCAGCATCTCACCAGCAAATGAATGTGTCGCCTGCAGGCGACACATAGCAAGCAGCAGTAGGTGCATTAACCCATTGGGCTGTCGACCCTCCTTCCGCAGAGAGCAGGAAACTGAATTTTCATGCTGCCTTCCTTTGGCACATTAGATCTGTCTTTCACCCCAATTCAGAGGATGTTTTGCTTCATGGAGAGATGATAATCATTGAGAGGTGTGAGCCACTCTGTACACACTCTGTTCTCAAAAGTGAAAGATTTGAAAGACTCTTGCTGAAGCGAGCCTTTCCCACTCTTTGCCCTGGGGCTGAAAGCAGCGGCAGGGTAGGGCCTGAGGGGCAAGGCCCACCCAAAATCTGTAAATGCCCACTCAGCAGCGCTGTGTGGGCATTTACAGATATTTTTGTCAGTGCAGGGGCCCAACTGCATTAGCTTTCGGGCCCCATTTGCTAGACAATCCTGGCTACGCCTCTGGTGCCTCCCAACTCAACAACCCAATCACCCCTTTCGCCCTTCTTACTCGTCTCACAGCACCCCCCATGAGTGAGGAATGCATCTTTTGTTGGTAGATTTCCTTCATGAGGCTTAGCTAGGCCTGCATTCCTTTCCAAAGGGCCATAGAAGAGAGCACAAAAGGAGAAGGCATAATATAGCGGGAAGTAGGTGGAAGACGAGAGGTCAGGGGGGTTGGCAGTAAAGGAAACAGGGCCTGGCCTGGCCTGGCTGAGAGTTACAAGTTAGGGAACACAACAATGAGCGAGGGACAAGGAAAGAGGTCTCAGGCATGCAGCTCTCTGAGTCTTCCCCACTCTGCCTGCAGAAAGAGACGTCCTATTCCTAGCCCTCTCCCGGATGGATACATTTGCCTGGAGAGCCCAGAGCTAATGTCACTTAGGCAGAGGTTAAAGAGAGGGCTGCTGAGCAGACACACCCCTTCATTTTACTATGCTCCCGGGGGGGCTTCTGGGAGGAAAAAGGCATCAGTATTCCACCAAGATCATGATCACCTAGGCCACCGTCACTAAGGTTTACAAAGCAGGCTGTGACACTTTCTGGGGCCTAGGTGGCCAGGCCTACGTGGAAGAGCACAGATCCTAACCCTAAGTTGTGTGGGTGGCTGCACCAGAGTGGCTGCATAGGGCATAGGGCTGTGCCCGTAAGGGCTGTGGTCGCGTTTGGGAGCGTTAGGGACGCGTGGAGGACGCAGGGCGCAGACCTCTGCCCGTTTCAGTCTGCCCTGATTGTCAGTGGCGGAGCCAGACTCTCCAAAATGGAGGAAGTTAAAGGCAAAAAGCAGCCCTCTCAGCCCCAGGGCAAAGAGTGGGAAAGGCTCGCTACAGCAAGAGTCTTTCAAATCTTTCACTTTTGAGAGCAGAGTGTTTACATTTAAGAATCATGACCAAGCAGCAAATACGAAAGCGTACAGGCCAGAGTGCAGAAAACAAAGGCATAACTGTTAGTAGGAATGCAAGAATTGAAGGGGTATTAACTGTTGGCTGATCGCGCAGGGCAATGCATACCCATTTTCAATTTAAAAAAATGAAAAAACATTGTAAAATATGCCCGGGAGATTCTAGACATGGGATTAGAACTCAGGTCCCCAGCATTCCAAGACCAAGCACTTATCACTTGAGCCACTGATGGCTTTGCTTCTGAGAGTAGCTTTTGGGCGTATATATCTTTCTTGGGAGAATACCCATTTGCATTGTGAAACATGGTCACTGAAGAAAACGAGGATAGAACATCTGGCCCCCCGCACCACTAAATACCAGCTAACCGCAGTGGCTTAGAGGTTAAGTGCTTGCGTTACAACTCTGGGGTCCTGGGTTCGAGTCCTGCTTTCGGCACATAAACAGAATAGTTGGTTAAGGTCCTTGTGCAGTTGCGGGTACCCACACTCCTTCTGAAGGGTTCAGTGGGTATGAAAAGACTTTCCTGGTAAAGAGAGGGTAGGAGGTAGGAGGTAGGTGGGACTGTGCAGAGTAAATAAAGGAAGAGGTGGGGCAGGCTAAGGGGGAGGTAGGGCTGGGGAGGTCCAGAGGGGCCTGCGGATGTAAGGTAAAAGGGGTCCTGGGAGGGGAACATCCCAGGGTGTGGTGTGTAAAGGAGGGCTCTAATGTGGGGAAAGGGGGCCTGGTGGAGGGTGGAATGGACCCCACAATGGGCTGACTTCTTTTTTCATCAGGCACAATCTCCCCCTTTTCCCTTTGTTTACCCTGCACTTTCTCCCCTCCACAGTCCCACTTCTCTGCTGTCTTCCACCCTCCATCTACCCCCTTCTAGGTCTACCACCACTCATCCAGCCCACCTCCTCTCCACAGGGACCCATTCACCCAGCACGCCCTCCTCATTTACCCTGCACTTCCTAATTCCCACCTCTCTGCATTCTTCCACCCTCCCTTTCTTCCACCCTCCCTTTACCAGGGAACTCTTTTCAGACGCGTTTACGTGCCGAAAGCAGGACTCGAACCCAGACCCCCAACGCTGTAAGGCAAGCACTTAACCTCTAGGCCACTGCAGTTAGCTGATATTTAGCGGAGCGGGGGGCCAGATGTTCTATCCTCATTTTCTTCAGTGAACATGTTGCACAATGCAAATGGGTATGCTCACAAGGGCATGCAGAAGAATGATATATACGCCCAAAAGCTACTCTCAGAAGCAAAGCCTCCAGTGGCTCATCTGCTAAGTGCTTGGTCTTGGAATGCTGAGGACCTGAGTTCTAATCCAATGTCTGGAGTCTCCTGGGCATGTTTTTAATTTTTTTAAATTTTTTTTATGAAAATGGGTATGCACTGCCCTGCGCGATCAGCCAACAGTTAATGCCCCTTCAATACCTGCATTCCCACTAACAGGTGTGCCTTTGTTTTCTGCACGCTGGCCTTGGGAGCACCCACACAAAAGCTCGTGTCTCTGGCCCCAACTGACTGGAAAATACGAGCGGAAAAAGTGTAATCTACGGGTTATGGTTGATGCGATATTTGCACTGGGACTCAAACAGGACACCTTCTCGAGGCGCTGTGAGGTGACCACCGGCCCCTGCATAGCAAGCAAACCTGCATCAGCATCTCACCAGCAAATGAATGTGTCGCCTGCAGGCGACACATAGCAAGCAGCAGTAGGTGCATTAACCCATTGGGCTGTCGACCCTCCTTCCGCAGAGAGCAGGAAACTGAATTTTCATGCTGCCTTCCTTTGGCACATTAGATCTGTCTTTCACCCCAATTCAGAGGATGTTTTGCTTCATGGAGAGATGATAATCATTGAGAGGTGTGAGCCACTCTGTACACACTCTGTTCTCAAAAGTGAAAGATTTGAAAGACTCTTGCTGAAGCGAGCCTTTCCCACTCTTTGCCCTGGGGCTGAAAGCAGCGGCAGGGTAGGGCCTGAGGGGCAAGGCCCACCCAAAATCTGTAAATGCCCACTCAGCAGCGCTGTGTGGGCATTTACAGATATTTTTGTCAGTGCAGGGGCCCAACTGCATTAGCTTTCGGGCCCCATTTGCTAGACAATCCTGGCTACGCCTCTGGTGCCTCCCAACTCAACAACCCAATCACCCCTTTCGCCCTTCTTACTCGTCTCACAGCACCCCCCATGAGTGAGGAATGCATCTTTTGTTGGTAGATTTCCTTCATGAGGCTTAGCTAGGCCTGCATTCCTTTCCAAAGGGCCATAGAAGAGAGCACAAAAGGAGAAGGCATAATATAGCGGGAAGTAGGTGGAAGACGAGAGGTCAGGGGGGTTGGCAGTAAAGGAAACAGGGCCTGGCCTGGCCTGGCTGAGAGTTACAAGTTAGGGAACACAACAATGAGCGAGGGACAAGGAAAGAGGTCTCAGGCATGCAGCTCTCTGAGTCTTCCCCACTCTGCCTGCAGAAAGAGACGTCCTATTCCTAGCCCTCTCCCGGATGGATACATTTGCCTGGAGAGCCCAGAGCTAATGTCACTTAGGCAGAGGTTAAAGAGAGGGCTGCTGAGCAGACACACCCCTTCATTTTACTATGCTCCCGGGGGGGCTTCTGGGAGGAAAAAGGCATCAGTATTCCACCAAGATCATGATCACCTAGGCCACCGTCACTAAGGTTTACAAAGCAGGCTGTGACACTTTCTGGGGCCTAGGTGGCCAGGCCTACGTGGAAGAGAACAGATCCTAACCCTAAGTTGTGTGGGTGGCTGCACCAGAGTGGCTGCATAGGGCATAGGGCTGTGCCCGTAAGGGCTGTGGTCGCGTTTGGGAGCGTTAGGGACGCGTGGAGGACGCAGGGCGCAGACCTCTGCCCGTTTCAGTCTGCCCTGATTGTCAGTGGCGGAGCCAGACTCTCCAAAATGGAGGAAGTTAAAGGCAAAAAGCAGCCCTCTCAGCCCCAGGGCAAAGAGTGGGAAAGGCTCGCTACAGCAAGAGTCTTTCAAATCTTTCACTTTTGAGAGCAGAGTGTTTACATTTAAGAATCATGACCAAGCAGCAAATACGAAAGCGTACAGGCCAGAGTGCAGAAAACAAAGGCATAACTGTTAGTAGGAATGCAAGAATTGAAGGGGTATTAACTGTTGGCTGATCGCGCAGGGCAATGCATACCCATTTTCAATTTAAAAAAATGAAAAAACATTGTAAAATATGCCCGGGAGATTCTAGACATGGGATTAGAACTCAGGTCCCCAGCATTCCAAGACCAAGCACTTATCACTTGAGCCACTGATGGCTTTGCTTCTGAGAGTAGCTTTTGGGCGTATATATCTTTCTTGGGAGAATACCCATTTGCATTGTGAAACATGGTCACTGAAGAAAACGAGGATAGAACATCTGGCCCCCCGCACCACTAAATACCAGCTAACCGCAGTGGCTTAGAGGTTAAGTGCTTGCGTTACAACTCTGGGGTCCTGGGTTCGAGTCCTGCTTTCGGCACATAAACAGAATAGTTGGTTAAGGTCCTTGTGCAGTTGCGGGTACCCACACTCCTTCTGAAGGGTTCAGTGGGTATGAAAAGACTTTCCTGGTAAAGAGAGGGTAGGAGGTAGGTGGGACTGTGCAGAGTAAATAAAGGAAGAGGTGGGGCAGGCTAAGGGGGAGGTAGGGCTGGGGAGGTCCAGAGGGGCCTGCGGATGTAAGGTAAAAGGGGTCCTGGGAGGGGAACATCCCAGGGTGTGGTGTGTAAAGGAGGGCTCTAATGTGGGGAAAGGGGGCCTGGTGGAGGGTGGAATGGACCCCGCAATGGGCTGACTTCTTTTTTCATCAGGCACAATCTCCCCCTTTTCCCTTTGTTTACCCTGCACTTTCTCCCCTCCACAGTCCCACTTCTCTGCTGTCTTCCACCCTCCATCTACCCCCTTCTAGGTTTACCACCACTCATCCAGCCCACCTCCTCTCCACAGGGACCCATTCACCCAGCACGCCCTCCTCATTTACCCTGCACTTCCTAATTCCCACCTCTCTGCATTCTTCCACCCTCCCTTTCTTCCACCCTCCCTTTACCAGGGAACTCTTTTCAGACGTGTTTACATGCCGAAAGCAGGACTCGAACCCAGACCCCCAACGCTGTAAGGCAAGCACTTAACCTCTAGGCCACTGCAGTTAGCTGATATTTAGCGGAGCGGGGGGCCAGATGTTCTATCCTCATTTTCTTCAGTGAACATGTTGCACAATGCAAATGGGTATGCTCACAAGGGCATGCAGAAGAATGATATATACGCCCAAAAGCTACTCTCAGAAGCAAAGCCTCCAGTGGCTCATCTGCTAAGTGCTTGGTCTTGGAATGCTGAGGACCTGAGTTCTAATCCAATGTCTGGAGTCTCCTGGGCATGTTTTTAATTTTTTTAAATTTTTTTTATGAAAATGGGTATGCACTGCCCTGCGCGATCAGCCAACAGTTAATGCCCCTTCAATACCTGCATTCCCACTAACAGGTGTGCCTTTGTTTTCTGCACGCTGGCCTTGGGAGCACCCACACAAAAGCTCGTGTCTCTGGCCCCAACTGACTGGAAAATACGAGCGGAAAAAGTGTAATCTACGGGTTATGGTTGATGCGATATTTGCACTGGGACTCAAACAGGACACCTTCTCGAGGCGCTGTGAGGTGACCACCGGCCCCTGCATAGCAAGCAAACCTGCATCAGCATCTCACCAGCAAATGAATGTGTCGCCTGCAGGCGACACATAGCAAGCAGCAGTAGGTGCATTAACCCATTGGGCTGTCGACCCTCCTTCCGCAGAGAGCAGGAAACTGAATTTTCATGCTGCCTTCCTTTGGCACATTAGATCTGTCTTTCACCCCAATTCAGAGGATGTTTTGCTTCATGGAGAGATGATAATCATTGAGAGGTGTGAGCCACTCTGTACACACTCTGTTCTCAAAAGTGAAAGATTTGAAAGACTCTTGCTGAAGCGAGCCTTTCCCACTCTTTGCCCTGGGGCTGAAAGCAGCGGCAGGGTAGGGCCTGAGGGGCAAGGCCCACCCAAAATCTGTAAATGCCCACTCAGCAGCGCTGTGTGGGCATTTACAGATATTTTTGTCAGTGCAGGGGCCCAACTGCATTAGCTTTCGGGCCCCATTTGCTAGACAATCCTGGCTACGCCTCTGGTGCCTCCCAACTCAACAACCCAATCACCCCTTTCGCCCTTCTTACTCGTCTCACAGCACCCCCCATGAGTGAGGAATGCATCTTTTGTTGGTAGATTTCCTTCATGAGGCTTAGCTAGGCCTGCATTCCTTTCCAAAGGGCCATAGAAGAGAGCACAAAAGGAGAAGGCATAATATAGCGGGAAGTAGGTGGAAGACGAGAGGTCAGGGGGGTTGGCAGTAAAGGAAACAGGGCCTGGCCTGGCCTGGCTGAGAGTTACAAGTTAGGGAACACAACAATGAGCGAGGGACAAGGAAAGAGGTCTCAGGCATGCAGCTCTCTGAGTCTTCCCCACTCTGCCTGCAGAAAGAGACGTCCTATTCCTAGCCCTCTCCCGGATGGATACATTTGCCTGGAGAGCCCAGAGCTAATGTCACTTAGGCAGAGGTTAAAGAGAGGGCTGCTGAGCAGACACACCCCTTCATTTTACTATGCTCCCGGGGGGGCTTCTGGGAGGAAAAAGGCATCAGTATTCCACCAAGATCATGATCACCTAGGCCACCGTCACTAAGGTTTACAAAGCAGGCTGTGACACTTTCTGGGGCCTAGGTGGCCAGGCCTACGTGGAAGAGAACAGATCCTAACCCTAAGTTGTGTGGGTGGCTGCACCAGAGTGGCTGCATAGGGCATAGGGCTGTGCCCGTAAGGGCTGTGGTCGCGTTTGGGAGCGTTAGGGACGCGTGGAGGACGCAGGGCGCAGACCTCTGCCCGTTTCAGTCTGCCCTGATTGTCAGTGGCGGAGCCAGACTCTCCAAAATGGAGGAAGTTAAAGGCAAAAAGCAGCCCTCTCAGCCCCAGGGCAAAGAGTGGGAAAGGCTCGCTACAGCAAGAGTCTTTCAAATCTTTCACTTTTGAGAGCAGAGTGTTTACATTTAAGAATCATGACCAAGCAGCAAATACGAAAGCGTACAGGCCAGAGTGCAGAAAACAAAGGCATAACTGTTAGTAGGAATGCAAGAATTGAAGGGGTATTAACTGTTGGCTGATCGCGCAGGGCAATGCATACCCATTTTCAATTTAAAAAAATGAAAAAACATTGTAAAATATGCCCGGGAGATTCTAGACATGGGATTAGAACTCAGGTCCCCAGCATTCCAAGACCAAGCACTTATCACTTGAGCCACTGATGGCTTTGCTTCTGAGAGTAGCTTTTGGGCGTATATATCTTTCTTGGGAGAATACCCATTTGCATTGTGAAACATGGTCACTGAAGAAAACGAGGATAGAACATCTGGCCCCCCGCACCACTAAATACCAGCTAACCGCAGTGGCTTAGAGGTTAAGTGCTTGCGTTACAACTCTGGGGTCCTGGGTTCGAGTCCTGCTTTCGGCACATAAACAGAATAGTTGGTTAAGGTCCTTGTGCAGTTGCGGGTACCCACACTCCTTCTGAAGGGTTCAGTGGGTATGAAAAGACTTTCCTGGTAAAGAGAGGGTAGGAGGTAGGTGGGACTGTGCAGAGTAAATAAAGGAAGAGGTGGGGCAGGCTAAGGGGGAGGTAGGGCTGGGGAGGTCCAGAGGGGCCTGCGGATGTAAGGTAAAAGGGGTCCTGGGAGGGGAACATCCCAGGGTGTGGTGTGTAAAGGAGGGCTCTAATGTGGGGAAAGGGGGCCTGGTGGAGGGTGGAATGGACCCCACAATGGGCTGACTTCTTTTTTCATCAGGCACAATCTCCCCCTTTTCCCTTTGTTTACCCTGCACTTTCTCCCCTCCACAGTCCCACTTCTCTGCTGTCTTCCACCCTCCATCTACCCCCTTCTAGGTCTACCACCACTCATCCAGCCCACCTCCTCTCCACAGGGACCCATTCACCCAGCACGCCCTCCTCATTTACCCTGCACTTCCTAATTCCCACCTCTCTGCATTCTTCCACCCTCCCTTTCTTCCACCCTCCCTTTACCAGGGAACTCTTTTCAGACGTGTTTACATGCCGAAAGCAGGACTCGAACCCAGACCCCCAACGCTGTAAGGCAAGCACTTAACCTCTAGGCCACTGCAGTTAGCTGATATTTAGCGGAGCGGGGGGCCAGATGTTCTATCCTCATTTTCTTCAGTGAACATGTTGCACAATGCAAATGGGTATGCTCACAAGGGCATGCAGAAGAATGATATATACGCCCAAAAGCTACTCTCAGAAGCAAAGCCTCCAGTGGCTCATCTGCTAAGTGCTTGGTCTTGGAATGCTGAGGACCTGAGTTCTAATCCAATGTCTGGAGTCTCCTGGGCATGTTTTTAATTTTTTTAAATTTTTTTTATGAAAATGGGTATGCACTGCCCTGCGCGATCAGCCAACAGTTAATGCCCCTTCAATACCTGCATTCCCACTAACAGGTGTGCCTTTGTTTTCTGCACGCTGGCCTTGGGAGCACCCACACAAAAGCTCGTGTCTCTGGCCCCAACTGACTGGAAAATACGAGCGGAAAAAGTGTAATCTACGGGTTATGGTTGATGCGATATTTGCACTGGGACTCAAACAGGACACCTTCTCGAGGCGCTGTGAGGTGACCACCGGCCCCTGCATAGCAAGCAAACCTGCATCAGCATCTCACCAGCAAATGAATGTGTCGCCTGCAGGCGACACATAGCAAGCAGCAGTAGGTGCATTAACCCATTGGGCTGTCGACCCTCCTTCCGCAGAGAGCAGGAAACTGAATTTTCATGCTGCCTTCCTTTGGCACATTAGATCTGTCTTTCACCCCAATTCAGAGGATGTTTTGCTTCATGGAGAGATGATAATCATTGAGAGGTGTGAGCCACTCTGTACACACTCTGTTCTCAAAAGTGAAAGATTTGAAAGACTCTTGCTGAAGCGAGCCTTTCCCACTCTTTGCCCTGGGGCTGAAAGCAGCGGCAGGGTAGGGCCTGAGGGGCAAGGCCCACCCAAAATCTGTAAATGCCCACTCAGCAGCGCTGTGTGGGCATTTACAGATATTTTTGTCAGTGCAGGGGCCCAACTGCATTAGCTTTCGGGCCCCATTTGCTAGACAATCCTGGCTACGCCTCTGGTGCCTCCCAACTCAACAACCCAATCACCCCTTTCGCCCTTCTTACTCGTCTCACAGCACCCCCCATGAGTGAGGAATGCATCTTTTGTTGGTAGATTTCCTTCATGAGGCTTAGCTAGGCCTGCATTCCTTTCCAAAGGGCCATAGAAGAGAGCACAAAAGGAGAAGGCATAATATAGCGGGAAGTAGGTGGAAGACGAGAGGTCAGGGGGGTTGGCAGTAAAGGAAACAGGGCCTGGCCTGGCCTGGCTGAGAGTTACAAGTTAGGGAACACAACAATGAGCGAGGGACAAGGAAAGAGGTCTCAGGCATGCAGCTCTCTGAGTCTTCCCCACTCTGCCTGCAGAAAGAGACGTCCTATTCCTAGCCCTCTCCCGGATGGATACATTTGCCTGGAGAGCCCAGAGCTAATGTCACTTAGGCAGAGGTTAAAGAGAGGGCTGCTGAGCAGACACACCCCTTCATTTTACTATGCTCCCGGGGGGGCTTCTGGGAGGAAAAAGGCATCAGTATTCCACCAAGATCATGATCACCTAGGCCACCGTCACTAAGGTTTACAAAGCAGGCTGTGACACTTTCTGGGGCCTAGGTGGCCAGGCCTACGTGGAAGAGCACAGATCCTAACCCTAAGTTGTGTGGGTGGCTGCACCAGAGTGGCTGCATAGGGCATAGGGCTGTGCCCGTAAGGGCTGTGGTCGCGTTTGGGAGCGTTAGGGACGCGTGGAGGACGCAGGGCGCAGACCTCTGCCCGTTTCAGTCTGCCCTGATTGTCAGTGGCGGAGCCAGACTCTCCAAAATGGAGGAAGTTAAAGGCAAAAAGCAGCCCTCTCAGCCCCAGGGCAAAGAGTGGGAAAGGCTCGCTACAGCAAGAGTCTTTCAAATCTTTCACTTTTGAGAGCAGAGTGTTTACATTTAAGAATCATGACCAAGCAGCAAATACGAAAGCGTACAGGCCAGAGTGCAGAAAACAAAGGCATAACTGTTAGTAGGAATGCAAGAATTGAAGGGGTATTAACTGTTGGCTGATCGCGCAGGGCAATGCATACCCATTTTCAATTTAAAAAAATGAAAAAACATTGTAAAATATGCCCGGGAGATTCTAGACATGGGATTAGAACTCAGGTCCCCAGCATTCCAAGACCAAGCACTTATCACTTGAGCCACTGATGGCTTTGCTTCTGAGAGTAGCTTTTGGGCGTATATATCTTTCTTGGGAGAATACCCATTTGCATTGTGAAACATGGTCACTGAAGAAAACGAGGATAGAACATCTGGCCCCCCGCACCACTAAATACCAGCTAACCGCAGTGGCTTAGAGGTTAAGTGCTTGCGTTACAACTCTGGGGTCCTGGGTTCGAGTCCTGCTTTCGGCACATAAACAGAATAGTTGGTTAAGGTCCTTGTGCAGTTGCGGGTACCCACACTCCTTCTGAAGGGTTCAGTGGGTATGAAAAGACTTTCCTGGTAAAGAGAGGGTAGGAGGTAGGTGGGACTGTGCAGAGTAAATAAAGGAAGAGGTGGGGCAGGCTAAGGGGGAGGTAGGGCTGGGGAGGTCCAGAGGGGCCTGCGGATGTAAGGTAAAAGGGGTCCTGGGAGGGGAACATCCCAGGGTGTGGTGTGTAAAGGAGGGCTCTAATGTGGGGAAAGGGGGCCTGGTGGAGGGTGGAATGGACCCCACAATGGGCTGACTTCTTTTTTCATCAGGCACAATCTCCCCCTTTTCCCTTTGTTTACCCTGCACTTTCTCCCCTCCACAGTCCCACTTCTCTGCTGTCTTCCACCCTCCATCTACCCCCTTCTAGGTTTACCACCACTCATCCAGCCCACCTCCTCTCCACAGGGACCCATTCACCCAGCACGCCCTCCTCATTTACCCTGCACTTCCTAATTCCCACCTCTCTGCATTCTTCCACCCTCCCTTTCTTCCACCCTCCCTTTACCAGGGAACTCTTTTCAGACGTGTTTACAACGCTGTAAGGCAAGCACTTAACCTCTAGGCCACTGCAGTTAGCTGATATTTAGCGGAGCGGGGGGCCAGATGTTCTATCCTCATTTTCTTCAGTGAACATGTTGCACAATGCAAATGGGTATGCTCACAAGGGCATGCAGAAGAATGATATATACGCCCAAAAGCTACTCTCAGAAGCAAAGCCTCCAGTGGCTCATCTGCTAAGTGCTTGGTCTTGGAATGCTGAGGACCTGAGTTCTAATCCAATGTCTGGAGTCTCCTGGGCATGTTTTTAATTTTTTTAAATTTTTTTTATGAAAATGGGTATGCACTGCCCTGCGCGATCAGCCAACAGTTAATGCCCCTTCAATACCTGCATTCCCACTAACAGGTGTGCCTTTGTTTTCTGCACGCTGGCCTTGGGAGCACCCACACAAAAGCTCGTGTCTCTGGCCCCAACTGACTGGAAAATACGAGCGGAAAAAGTGTAATCTACGGATTATGGTTGATGCGATATTTGCACTGGGACTCAAACAGGACACCTTCTCGAGGCGCTGTGAGGTGACCACCGGCCCCTGCATAGCAAGCAAACCTGCATCAGCATCTCACCAGCAAATGAATGTGTCGCCTGCAGGCGACACATAGCAAGCAGCAGTAGGTGCATTAACCCATTGGGCTGTCGACCCTCCTTCCGCAGAGAGCAGGAAACTGAATTTTCATGCTGTCTTCCTTTGGCACATTAGATCTGTCTTTCACCCCAATTCAGAGGATGTTTTGCTTCATGGAGAGATGATAATCATTGAGAGGTGTGAGCCACTCTGTACACACTCTGTTCTCAAAAGTGAAAGATTTGAAAGACTCTTGCTGAAGCGAGCCTTTCCCACTCTTTGCCCTGGGGCTGAAAGCAGCGGCAGGGTAGGGCCTGAGGGGCAAGGCCCACCCAAAATCTGTAAATGCCCACTCAGCAGCGCTGTGTGGGCATTTACAGATATTTTTGTCAGTGCAGGGGCCCAACTGCATTAGCTTTCGGGCCCCATTTGCTAGACAATCCTGGCTACGCCTCTGGTGCCTCCCAACTCAACAACCCAATCACCCCTTTCGCCCTTCTTACTCGTCTCACAGCACCCCCCATGAGTGAGGAATGCATCTTTTGTTGGTAGATTTCCTTCATGAGGCTTAGCTAGGCCTGCATTCCTTTCCAAAGGGCCATAGAAGAGAGCACAAAAGGAGAAGGCATAATATAGCGGGAAGTAGGTGGAAGACGAGAGGTCAGGGGGGTTGGCAGTAAAGGAAACAGGGCCTGGCCTGGCCTGGCTGAGAGTTACAAGTTAGGGAACACAACAATGAGCGAGGGACAAGGAAAGAGGTCTCAGGCATGCAGCTCTCTGAGTCTTCCCCACTCTGCCTGCAGAAAGAGACGTCCTATTCCTAGCCCTCTCCCGGATGGATACATTTGCCTGGAGAGCCCAGAGCTAATGTCACTTAGGCAGAGGTTAAAGAGAGGGCTGCTGAGCAGACACACCCCTTCATTTTACTATGCTCCCGGGGGGGCTTCTGGGAGGAAAAAGGCATCAGTATTCCACCAAGATCATGATCACCTAGGCCACCGTCACTAAGGTTTACAAAGCAGGCTGTGACACTTTCTGGGGCCTAGGTGGCCAGGCCTACGTGGAAGAGAACAGATCCTAACCCTAAGTTGTGTGGGTGGCTGCACCAGAGTGGCTGCATAGGGCATAGGGCTGTGCCCGTAAGGGCTGTGGTCGCGTTTGGGAGCGTTAGGGACGCGTGGAGGACGCAGGGCGCAGACCTCTGCCCGTTTCAGTCTGCCCTGATTGTCAGTGGCGGAGCCAGACTCTCCAAAATGGAGGAAGTTAAAGGCAAAAAGCAGCCCTCTCAGCCCCAGGGCAAAGAGTGGGAAAGGCTCGCTACAGCAAGAGTCTTTCAAATCTTTCACTTTTGAGAGCAGAGTGTTTACATTTAAGAATCATGACCAAGCAGCAAATACGAAAGCGTACAGGCCAGAGTGCAGAAAACAAAGGCATAACTGTTAGTAGGAATGCAAGAATTGAAGGGGTATTAACTGTTGGCTGATCGCGCAGGGCAATGCATACCCATTTTCAATTTAAAAAAATGAAAAAACATTGTAAAATATGCCCGGGAGATTCTAGACATGGGATTAGAACTCAGGTCCCCAGCATTCCAAGACCAAGCACTTATCACTTGAGCCACTGATGGCTTTGCTTCTGAGAGTAGCTTTTGGGCGTATATATCTTTCTTGGGAGAATACCCATTTGCATTGTGAAACATGGTCACTGAAGAAAACGAGGATAGAACATCTGGCCCCCCGCACCACTAAATACCAGCTAACCGCAGTGGCTTAGAGGTTAAGTGCTTGCGTTACAACTCTGGGGTCCTGGGTTCGAGTCCTGCTTTCGGCACATAAACAGAATAGTTGGTTAAGGTCCTTGTGCAGTTGCGGGTACCCACACTCCTTCTGAAGGGTTCAGTGGGTATGAAAAGACTTTCCTGGTAAAGAGAGGGTAGGAGGTAGGAGGTAGGTGGGACTGTGCAGAGTAAATAAAGGAAGAGGTGGGGCAGGCTAAGGGGGAGGTAGGGCTGGGGAGGTCCAGAGGGGCCTGCGGATGTAAGGTAAAAGGGGTCCTGGGAGGGGAACATCCCAGGGTGTGGTGTGTAAAGGAGGGCTCTAATGTGGGGAAAGGGGGCCTGGTGGAGGGTGGAATGGACCCCACAATGGGCTGACTTCTTTTTTCATCAGGCACAATCTCCCCCTTTTCCCTTTGTTTACCCTGCACTTTCTCCCCTCCACAGTCCCACTTCTCTGCTGTCTTCCACCCTCCATCTACCCCCTTCTAGGTCTACCACCACTCATCCAGCCCACCTCCTCTCCACAGGGACCCATTCACCCAGCACGCCCTCCTCATTTACCCTGCACTTCCTAATTCCCACCTCTCTGCATTCTTCCACCCTCCCTTTCTTCCACCCTCCCTTTACCAGGGAACTCTTTTCAGACGCGTTTACGTGCCGAAAGCAGGACTCGAACCCAGACCCCCAACGCTGTAAGGCAAGCACTTAACCTCTAGGCCACTGCAGTTAGCTGATATTTAGCGGAGCGGGGGGCCAGATGTTCTATCCTCATTTTCTTCAGTGAACATGTTGCACAATGCAAATGGGTATGCTCACAAGGGCATGCAGAAGAATGATATATACGCCCAAAAGCTACTCTCAGAAGCAAAGCCTCCAGTGGCTCATCTGCTAAGTGCTTGGTCTTGGAATGCTGAGGACCTGAGTTCTAATCCAATGTCTGGAGTCTCCTGGGCATGTTTTTAATTTTTTTAAATTTTTTTTATGAAAATGGGTATGCACTGCCCTGCGCGATCAGCCAACAGTTAATGCCCCTTCAATACCTGCATTCCCACTAACAGGTGTGCCTTTGTTTTCTGCACGCTGGCCTTGGGAGCACCCACACAAAAGCTCGTGTCTCTGGCCCCAACTGACTGGAAAATACGAGCGGAAAAAGTGTAATCTACGGGTTATGGTTGATGCGATATTTGCACTGGGACTCAAACAGGACACCTTCTCGAGGCGCTGTGAGGTGACCACCGGCCCCTGCATAGCAAGCAAACCTGCATCAGCATCTCACCAGCAAATGAATGTGTCGCCTGCAGGCGACACATAGCAAGCAGCAGTAGGTGCATTAACCCATTGGGCTGTCGACCCTCCTTCCGCAGAGAGCAGGAAACTGAATTTTCATGCTGCCTTCCTTTGGCACATTAGATCTGTCTTTCACCCCAATTCAGAGGATGTTTTGCTTCATGGAGAGATGATAATCATTGAGAGGTGTGAGCCACTCTGTACACACTCTGTTCTCAAAAGTGAAAGATTTGAAAGACTCTTGCTGAAGCGAGCCTTTCCCACTCTTTGCCCTGGGGCTGAAAGCAGCGGCAGGGTAGGGCCTGAGGGGCAAGGCCCACCCAAAATCTGTAAATGCCCACTCAGCAGCGCTGTGTGGGCATTTACAGATATTTTTGTCAGTGCAGGGGCCCAACTGCATTAGCTTTCGGGCCCCATTTGCTAGACAATCCTGGCTACGCCTCTGGTGCCTCCCAACTCAACAACCCAATCACCCCTTTCGCCCTTCTTACTCGTCTCACAGCACCCCCCATGAGTGAGGAATGCATCTTTTGTTGGTAGATTTCCTTCATGAGGCTTAGCTAGGCCTGCATTCCTTTCCAAAGGGCCATAGAAGAGAGCACAAAAGGAGAAGGCATAATATAGCGGGAAGTAGGTGGAAGACGAGAGGTCAGGGGGGTTGGCAGTAAAGGAAACAGGGCCTGGCCTGGCCTGGCTGAGAGTTACAAGTTAGGGAACACAACAATGAGCGAGGGACAAGGAAAGAGGTCTCAGGCATGCAGCTCTCTGAGTCTTCCCCACTCTGCCTGCAGAAAGAGACGTCCTATTCCTAGCCCTCTCCCGGATGGATACATTTGCCTGGAGAGCCCAGAGCTAATGTCACTTAGGCAGAGGTTAAAGAGAGGGCTGCTGAGCAGACACACCCCTTCATTTTACTATGCTCCCGGGGGGGCTTCTGGGAGGAAAAAGGCATCAGTATTCCACCAAGATCATGATCACCTAGGCCACCGTCACTAAGGTTTACAAAGCAGGCTGTGACACTTTCTGGGGCCTAGGTGGCCAGGCCTACGTGGAAGAGAACAGATCCTAACCCTAAGTTGTGTGGGTGGCTGCACCAGAGTGGCTGCATAGGGCATAGGGCTGTGCCCGTAAGGGCTGTGGTCGCGTTTGGGAGCGTTAGGGACGCGTGGAGGACGCAGGGCGCAGACCTCTGCCCGTTTCAGTCTGCCCTGATTGTCAGTGGCGGAGCCAGACTCTCCAAAATGGAGGAAGTTAAAGGCAAAAAGCAGCCCTCTCAGCCCCAGGGCAAAGAGTGGGAAAGGCTCGCTACAGCAAGAGTCTTTCAAATCTTTCACTTTTGAGAGCAGAGTGTTTACATTTAAGAATCATGACCAAGCAGCAAATACGAAAGCGTACAGGCCAGAGTGCAGAAAACAAAGGCATAACTGTTAGTAGGAATGCAAGAATTGAAGGGGTATTAACTGTTGGCTGATCGCGCAGGGCAATGCATACCCATTTTCAATTTAAAAAAATGAAAAAACATTGTAAAATATGCCCGGGAGATTCTAGACATGGGATTAGAACTCAGGTCCCCAGCATTCCAAGACCAAGCACTTATCACTTGAGCCACTGATGGCTTTGCTTCTGAGAGTAGCTTTTGGGCGTATATATCTTTCTTGGGAGAATACCCATTTGCATTGTGAAACATGGTCACTGAAGAAAACGAGGATAGAACATCTGGCCCCCCGCACCACTAAATACCAGCTAACCGCAGTGGCTTAGAGGTTAAGTGCTTGCGTTACAACTCTGGGGTCCTGGGTTCGAGTCCTGCTTTCGGCACATAAACAGAATAGTTGGTTAAGGTCCTTGTGCAGTTGCGGGTACCCACACTCCTTCTGAAGGGTTCAGTGGGTATGAAAAGACTTTCCTGGTAAAGAGAGGGTAGGAGGTAGGTGGGACTGTGCAGAGTAAATAAAGGAAGAGGTGGGGCAGGCTAAGGGGGAGGTAGGGCTGGGGAGGTCCAGAGGGGCCTGCGGATGTAAGGTAAAAGGGGTCCTGGGAGGGGAACATCCCAGGGTGTGGTGTGTAAAGGAGGGCTCTAATGTGGGGAAAGGGGGCCTGGTGGAGGGTGGAATGGACCCCGCAATGGGCTGACTTCTTTTTTCATCAGGCACAATCTCCCCCTTTTCCCTTTGTTTACCCTGCACTTTCTCCCCTCCACAGTCCCACTTCTCTGCTGTCTTCCACCCTCCATCTACCCCCTTCTAGGTTTACCACCACTCATCCAGCCCACCTCCTCTCCACAGGGACCCATTCACCCAGCACGCCCTCCTCATTTACCCTGCACTTCCTAATTCCCACCTCTCTGCATTCTTCCACCCTCCCTTTCTTCCACCCTCCCTTTACCAGGGAACTCTTTTCAGACGTGTTTACATGCCGAAAGCAGGACTCGAACCCAGACCCCCAACGCTGTAAGGCAAGCACTTAACCTCTAGGCCACTGCAGTTAGCTGATATTTAGCGGAGCGGGGGGCCAGATGTTCTATCCTCATTTTCTTCAGTGAACATGTTGCACAATGCAAATGGGTATGCTCACAAGGGCATGCAGAAGAATGATATATACGCCCAAAAGCTACTCTCAGAAGCAAAGCCTCCAGTGGCTCATCTGCTAAGTGCTTGGTCTTGGAATGCTGAGGACCTGAGTTCTAATCCAATGTCTGGAGTCTCCTGGGCATGTTTTTAATTTTTTTAAATTTTTTTTATGAAAATGGGTATGCACTGCCCTGCGCGATCAGCCAACAGTTAATGCCCCTTCAATACCTGCATTCCCACTAACAGGTGTGCCTTTGTTTTCTGCACGCTGGCCTTGGGAGCACCCACACAAAAGCTCGTGTCTCTGGCCCCAACTGACTGGAAAATACGAGCGGAAAAAGTGTAATCTACGGGTTATGGTTGATGCGATATTTGCACTGGGACTCAAACAGGACACCTTCTCGAGGCGCTGTGAGGTGACCACCGGCCCCTGCATAGCAAGCAAACCTGCATCAGCATCTCACCAGCAAATGAATGTGTCGCCTGCAGGCGACACATAGCAAGCAGCAGTAGGTGCATTAACCCATTGGGCTGTCGACCCTCCTTCCGCAGAGAGCAGGAAACTGAATTTTCATGCTGCCTTCCTTTGGCACATTAGATCTGTCTTTCACCCCAATTCAGAGGATGTTTTGCTTCATGGAGAGATGATAATCATTGAGAGGTGTGAGCCACTCTGTACACACTCTGTTCTCAAAAGTGAAAGATTTGAAAGACTCTTGCTGAAGCGAGCCTTTCCCACTCTTTGCCCTGGGGCTGAAAGCAGCGGCAGGGTAGGGCCTGAGGGGCAAGGCCCACCCAAAATCTGTAAATGCCCACTCAGCAGCGCTGTGTGGGCATTTACAGATATTTTTGTCAGTGCAGGGGCCCAACTGCATTAGCTTTCGGGCCCCATTTGCTAGACAATCCTGGCTACGCCTCTGGTGCCTCCCAACTCAACAACCCAATCACCCCTTTCGCCCTTCTTACTCGTCTCACAGCACCCCCCATGAGTGAGGAATGCATCTTTTGTTGGTAGATTTCCTTCATGAGGCTTAGCTAGGCCTGCATTCCTTTCCAAAGGGCCATAGAAGAGAGCACAAAAGGAGAAGGCATAATATAGCGGGAAGTAGGTGGAAGACGAGAGGTCAGGGGGGTTGGCAGTAAAGGAAACAGGGCCTGGCCTGGCCTGGCTGAGAGTTACAAGTTAGGGAACACAACAATGAGCGAGGGACAAGGAAAGAGGTCTCAGGCATGCAGCTCTCTGAGTCTTCCCCACTCTGCCTGCAGAAAGAGACGTCCTATTCCTAGCCCTCTCCCGGATGGATACATTTGCCTGGAGAGCCCAGAGCTAATGTCACTTAGGCAGAGGTTAAAGAGAGGGCTGCTGAGCAGACACACCCCTTCATTTTACTATGCTCCCGGGGGGGCTTCTGGGAGGAAAAAGGCATCAGTATTCCACCAAGATCATGATCACCTAGGCCACCGTCACTAAGGTTTACAAAGCAGGCTGTGACACTTTCTGGGGCCTAGGTGGCCAGGCCTACGTGGAAGAGAACAGATCCTAACCCTAAGTTGTGTGGGTGGCTGCACCAGAGTGGCTGCATAGGGCATAGGGCTGTGCCCGTAAGGGCTGTGGTCGCGTTTGGGAGCGTTAGGGACGCGTGGAGGACGCAGGGCGCAGACCTCTGCCCGTTTCAGTCTGCCCTGATTGTCAGTGGCGGAGCCAGACTCTCCAAAATGGAGGAAGTTAAAGGCAAAAAGCAGCCCTCTCAGCCCCAGGGCAAAGAGTGGGAAAGGCTCGCTACAGCAAGAGTCTTTCAAATCTTTCACTTTTGAGAGCAGAGTGTTTACATTTAAGAATCATGACCAAGCAGCAAATACGAAAGCGTACAGGCCAGAGTGCAGAAAACAAAGGCATAACTGTTAGTAGGAATGCAAGAATTGAAGGGGTATTAACTGTTGGCTGATCGCGCAGGGCAATGCATACCCATTTTCAATTTAAAAAAATGAAAAAACATTGTAAAATATGCCCGGGAGATTCTAGACATGGGATTAGAACTCAGGTCCCCAGCATTCCAAGACCAAGCACTTATCACTTGAGCCACTGATGGCTTTGCTTCTGAGAGTAGCTTTTGGGCGTATATATCTTTCTTGGGAGAATACCCATTTGCATTGTGAAACATGGTCACTGAAGAAAACGAGGATAGAACATCTGGCCCCCCGCACCACTAAATACCAGCTAACCGCAGTGGCTTAGAGGTTAAGTGCTTGCGTTACAACTCTGGGGTCCTGGGTTCGAGTCCTGCTTTCGGCACATAAACAGAATAGTTGGTTAAGGTCCTTGTGCAGTTGCGGGTACCCACACTCCTTCTGAAGGGTTCAGTGGGTATGAAAAGACTTTCCTGGTAAAGAGAGGGTAGGAGGTAGGTGGGACTGTGCAGAGTAAATAAAGGAAGAGGTGGGGCAGGCTAAGGGGGAGGTAGGGCTGGGGAGGTCCAGAGGGGCCTGCGGATGTAAGGTAAAAGGGGTCCTGGGAGGGGAACATCCCAGGGTGTGGTGTGTAAAGGAGGGCTCTAATGTGGGGAAAGGGGGCCTGGTGGAGGGTGGAATGGACCCCACAATGGGCTGACTTCTTTTTTCATCAGGCACAATCTCCCCCTTTTCCCTTTGTTTACCCTGCACTTTCTCCCCTCCACAGTCCCACTTCTCTGCTGTCTTCCACCCTCCATCTACCCCCTTCTAGGTCTACCACCACTCATCCAGCCCACCTCCTCTCCACAGGGACCCATTCACCCAGCACGCCCTCCTCATTTACCCTGCACTTCCTAATTCCCACCTCTCTGCATTCTTCCACCCTCCCTTTCTTCCACCCTCCCTTTACCAGGGAACTCTTTTCAGACGTGTTTACATGCCGAAAGCAGGACTCGAACCCAGACCCCCAACGCTGTAAGGCAAGCACTTAACCTCTAGGCCACTGCAGTTAGCTGATATTTAGCGGAGCGGGGGGCCAGATGTTCTATCCTCATTTTCTTCAGTGAACATGTTGCACAATGCAAATGGGTATGCTCACAAGGGCATGCAGAAGAATGATATATACGCCCAAAAGCTACTCTCAGAAGCAAAGCCTCCAGTGGCTCATCTGCTAAGTGCTTGGTCTTGGAATGCTGAGGACCTGAGTTCTAATCCAATGTCTGGAGTCTCCTGGGCATGTTTTTAATTTTTTTAAATTTTTTTTATGAAAATGGGTATGCACTGCCCTGCGCGATCAGCCAACAGTTAATGCCCCTTCAATACCTGCATTCCCACTAACAGGTGTGCCTTTGTTTTCTGCACGCTGGCCTTGGGAGCACCCACACAAAAGCTCGTGTCTCTGGCCCCAACTGACTGGAAAATACGAGCGGAAAAAGTGTAATCTACGGGTTATGGTTGATGCGATATTTGCACTGGGACTCAAACAGGACACCTTCTCGAGGCGCTGTGAGGTGACCACCGGCCCCTGCATAGCAAGCAAACCTGCATCAGCATCTCACCAGCAAATGAATGTGTCGCCTGCAGGCGACACATAGCAAGCAGCAGTAGGTGCATTAACCCATTGGGCTGTCGACCCTCCTTCCGCAGAGAGCAGGAAACTGAATTTTCATGCTGCCTTCCTTTGGCACATTAGATCTGTCTTTCACCCCAATTCAGAGGATGTTTTGCTTCATGGAGAGATGATAATCATTGAGAGGTGTGAGCCACTCTGTACACACTCTGTTCTCAAAAGTGAAAGATTTGAAAGACTCTTGCTGAAGCGAGCCTTTCCCACTCTTTGCCCTGGGGCTGAAAGCAGCGGCAGGGTAGGGCCTGAGGGGCAAGGCCCACCCAAAATCTGTAAATGCCCACTCAGCAGCGCTGTGTGGGCATTTACAGATATTTTTGTCAGTGCAGGGGCCCAACTGCATTAGCTTTCGGGCCCCATTTGCTAGACAATCCTGGCTACGCCTCTGGTGCCTCCCAACTCAACAACCCAATCACCCCTTTCGCCCTTCTTACTCGTCTCACAGCACCCCCCATGAGTGAGGAATGCATCTTTTGTTGGTAGATTTCCTTCATGAGGCTTAGCTAGGCCTGCATTCCTTTCCAAAGGGCCATAGAAGAGAGCACAAAAGGAGAAGGCATAATATAGCGGGAAGTAGGTGGAAGACGAGAGGTCAGGGGGGTTGGCAGTAAAGGAAACAGGGCCTGGCCTGGCCTGGCTGAGAGTTACAAGTTAGGGAACACAACAATGAGCGAGGGACAAGGAAAGAGGTCTCAGGCATGCAGCTCTCTGAGTCTTCCCCACTCTGCCTGCAGAAAGAGACGTCCTATTCCTAGCCCTCTCCCGGATGGATACATTTG
Organism: Ambystoma mexicanum; assembly: GCF_040938575.1. Classification (NCBI taxonomy): domain Eukaryota; kingdom Metazoa; phylum Chordata; class Amphibia; order Caudata; family Ambystomatidae; genus Ambystoma; species Ambystoma mexicanum. Next base: position 1,261,633,694 of record NC_090935.1, on the reverse strand, counting down.
CCTGGAGAGCCCAGAGCTAATGTCACTTAGGCAGAGGTTAAAGAGAGGGCTGCTGAGCAGACACACCCCTTCATTTTACTATGCTCCCGGGGGGGCTTCTGGGAGGAAAAAGGCATCAGTATTCCACCAAGATCATGATCACCTAGGCCACCGTCACTAAGGTTTACAAAGCAGGCTGTGACACTTTCTGGGGCCTAGGTGGCCAGGCCTACGTGGAAGAGAACAGATCCTAACCCTAAGTTGTGTGGGTGGCTGCACCAGAGTGGCTGCATAGGGCATAGGGCTGTGCCCGTAAGGGCTGTGGTCGCGTTTGGGAGCGTTAGGGACGCGTGGAGGACGCAGGGCGCAGACCTCTGCCCGTTTCAGTCTGCCCTGATTGTCAGTGGCGGAGCCAGACTCTCCAAAATGGAGGAAGTTAAAGGCAAAAAGCAGCCCTCTCAGCCCCAGGGCAAAGAGTGGGAAAGGCTCGCTACAGCAAGAGTCTTTCAAATCTTTCACTTTTGAGAGCAGAGTGTTTACATTTAAGAATCATGACCAAGCAGCAAATACGAAAGCGTACAGGCCAGAGTGCAGAAAACAAAGGCATAACTGTTAGTAGGAATGCAAGAATTGAAGGGGTATTAACTGTTGGCTGATCGCGCAGGGCAATGCATACCCATTTTCAATTTAAAAAAATGAAAAAACATTGTAAAATATGCCCGGGAGATTCTAGACATGGGATTAGAACTCAGGTCCCCAGCATTCCAAGACCAAGCACTTATCACTTGAGCCACTGATGGCTTTGCTTCTGAGAGTAGCTTTTGGGCGTATATATCTTTCTTGGGAGAATACCCATTTGCATTGTGAAACATGGTCACTGAAGAAAACGAGGATAGAACATCTGGCCCCCCGCACCACTAAATACCAGCTAACCGCAGTGGCTTAGAGGTTAAGTGCTTGCGTTACAACTCTGGGGTCCTGGGTTCGAGTCCTGCTTTCGGCACATAAACAGAATAGTTGGTTAAGGTCCTTGTGCAGTTGCGGGTACCCACACTCCTTCTGAAGGGTTCAGTGGGTATGAAAAGACTTTCCTGGTAAAGAGAGGGTAGGAGGTAGGTGGGACTGTGCAGAGTAAATAAAGGAAGAGGTGGGGCAGGCTAAGGGGGAGGTAGGGCTGGGGAGGTCCAGAGGGGCCTGCGGATGTAAGGTAAAAGGGGTCCTGGGAGGGGAACATCCCAGGGTGTGGTGTGTAAAGGAGGGCTCTAATGTGGGGAAAGGGGGCCTGGTGGAGGGTGGAATGGACCCCACAATGGGCTGACTTCTTTTTTCATCAGGCACAATCTCCCCCTTTTCCCTTTGTTTACCCTGCACTTTCTCCCCTCCACAGTCCCACTTCTCTGCTGTCTTCCACCCTCCATCTACCCCCTTCTAGGTCTACCACCACTCATCCAGCCCACCTCCTCTCCACAGGGACCCATTCACCCAGCACGCCCTCCTCATTTACCCTGCACTTCCTAATTCCCACCTCTCTGCATTCTTCCACCCTCCCTTTCTTCCACCCTCCCTTTACCAGGGAACTCTTTTCAGACGTGTTTACATGCCGAAAGCAGGACTCGAACCCAGACCCCCAACGCTGTAAGGCAAGCACTTAACCTCTAGGCCACTGCAGTTAGCTGATATTTAGCGGAGCGGGGGGCCAGATGTTCTATCCTCATTTTCTTCAGTGAACATGTTGCACAATGCAAATGGGTATGCTCACAAGGGCATGCAGAAGAATGATATATACGCCCAAAAGCTACTCTCAGAAGCAAAGCCTCCAGTGGCTCATCTGCTAAGTGCTTGGTCTTGGAATGCTGAGGACCTGAGTTCTAATCCAATGTCTGGAGTCTCCTGGGCATGTTTTTAATTTTTTTAAATTTTTTTTATGAAAATGGGTATGCACTGCCCTGCGCGATCAGCCAACAGTTAATGCCCCTTCAATACCTGCATTCCCACTAACAGGTGTGCCTTTGTTTTCTGCACGCTGGCCTTGGGAGCACCCACACAAAAGCTCGTGTCTCTGGCCCCAACTGACTGGAAAATACGAGCGGAAAAAGTGTAATCTACGGGTTATGGTTGATGCGATATTTGCACTGGGACTCAAACAGGACACCTTCTCGAGGCGCTGTGAGGTGACCACCGGCCCCTGCATAGCAAGCAAACCTGCATCAGCATCTCACCAGCAAATGAATGTGTCGCCTGCAGGCGACACATAGCAAGCAGCAGTAGGTGCATTAACCCATTGGGCTGTCGACCCTCCTTCCGCAGAGAGCAGGAAACTGAATTTTCATGCTGCCTTCCTTTGGCACATTAGATCTGTCTTTCACCCCAATTCAGAGGATGTTTTGCTTCATGGAGAGATGATAATCATTGAGAGGTGTGAGCCACTCTGTACACACTCTGTTCTCAAAAGTGAAAGATTTGAAAGACTCTTGCTGAAGCGAGCCTTTCCCACTCTTTGCCCTGGGGCTGAAAGCAGCGGCAGGGTAGGGCCTGAGGGGCAAGGCCCACCCAAAATCTGTAAATGCCCACTCAGCAGCGCTGTGTGGGCATTTACAGATATTTTTGTCAGTGCAGGGGCCCAACTGCATTAGCTTTCGGGCCCCATTTGCTAGACAATCCTGGCTACGCCTCTGGTGCCTCCCAACTCAACAACCCAATCACCCCTTTCGCCCTTCTTACTCGTCTCACAGCACCCCCCATGAGTGAGGAATGCATCTTTTGTTGGTAGATTTCCTTCATGAGGCTTAGCTAGGCCTGCATTCCTTTCCAAAGGGCCATAGAAGAGAGCACAAAAGGAGAAGGCATAATATAGCGGGAAGTAGGTGGAAGACGAGAGGTCAGGGGGGTTGGCAGTAAAGGAAACAGGGCCTGGCCTGGCCTGGCTGAGAGTTACAAGTTAGGGAACACAACAATGAGCGAGGGACAAGGAAAGAGGTCTCAGGCATGCAGCTCTCTGAGTCTTCCCCACTCTGCCTGCAGAAAGAGACGTCCTATTCCTAGCCCTCTCCCGGATGGATACATTTGCCTGGAGAGCCCAGAGCTAATGTCACTTAGGCAGAGGTTAAAGAGAGGGCTGCTGAGCAGACACACCCCTTCATTTTACTATGCTCCCGGGGGGGCTTCTGGGAGGAAAAAGGCATCAGTATTCCACCAAGATCATGATCACCTAGGCCACCGTCACTAAGGTTTACAAAGCAGGCTGTGACACTTTCTGGGGCCTAGGTGGCCAGGCCTACGTGGAAGAGCACAGATCCTAACCCTAAGTTGTGTGGGTGGCTGCACCAGAGTGGCTGCATAGGGCATAGGGCTGTGCCCGTAAGGGCTGTGGTCGCGTTTGGGAGCGTTAGGGACGCGTGGAGGACGCAGGGCGCAGACCTCTGCCCGTTTCAGTCTGCCCTGATTGTCAGTGGCGGAGCCAGACTCTCCAAAATGGAGGAAGTTAAAGGCAAAAAGCAGCCCTCTCAGCCCCAGGGCAAAGAGTGGGAAAGGCTCGCTACAGCAAGAGTCTTTCAAATCTTTCACTTTTGAGAGCAGAGTGTTTACATTTAAGAATCATGACCAAGCAGCAAATACGAAAGCGTACAGGCCAGAGTGCAGAAAACAAAGGCATAACTGTTAGTAGGAATGCAAGAATTGAAGGGGTATTAACTGTTGGCTGATCGCGCAGGGCAATGCATACCCATTTTCAATTTAAAAAAATGAAAAAACATTGTAAAATATGCCCGGGAGATTCTAGACATGGGATTAGAACTCAGGTCCCCAGCATTCCAAGACCAAGCACTTATCACTTGAGCCACTGATGGCTTTGCTTCTGAGAGTAGCTTTTGGGCGTATATATCTTTCTTGGGAGAATACCCATTTGCATTGTGAAACATGGTCACTGAAGAAAACGAGGATAGAACATCTGGCCCCCCGCACCACTAAATACCAGCTAACCGCAGTGGCTTAGAGGTTAAGTGCTTGCGTTACAACTCTGGGGTCCTGGGTTCGAGTCCTGCTTTCGGCACATAAACAGAATAGTTGGTTAAGGTCCTTGTGCAGTTGCGGGTACCCACACTCCTTCTGAAGGGTTCAGTGGGTATGAAAAGACTTTCCTGGTAAAGAGAGGGTAGGAGGTAGGTGGGACTGTGCAGAGTAAATAAAGGAAGAGGTGGGGCAGGCTAAGGGGGAGGTAGGGCTGGGGAGGTCCAGAGGGGCCTGCGGATGTAAGGTAAAAGGGGTCCTGGGAGGGGAACATCCCAGGGTGTGGTGTGTAAAGGAGGGCTCTAATGTGGGGAAAGGGGGCCTGGTGGAGGGTGGAATGGACCCCACAATGGGCTGACTTCTTTTTTCATCAGGCACAATCTCCCCCTTTTCCCTTTGTTTACCCTGCACTTTCTCCCCTCCACAGTCCCACTTCTCTGCTGTCTTCCACCCTCCATCTACCCCCTTCTAGGTTTACCACCACTCATCCAGCCCACCTCCTCTCCACAGGGACCCATTCACCCAGCACGCCCTCCTCATTTACCCTGCACTTCCTAATTCCCACCTCTCTGCATTCTTCCACCCTCCCTTTCTTCCACCCTCCCTTTACCAGGGAACTCTTTTCAGACGTGTTTACAACGCTGTAAGGCAAGCACTTAACCTCTAGGCCACTGCAGTTAGCTGATATTTAGCGGAGCGGGGGGCCAGATGTTCTATCCTCATTTTCTTCAGTGAACATGTTGCACAATGCAAATGGGTATGCTCACAAGGGCATGCAGAAGAATGATATATACGCCCAAAAGCTACTCTCAGAAGCAAAGCCTCCAGTGGCTCATCTGCTAAGTGCTTGGTCTTGGAATGCTGAGGACCTGAGTTCTAATCCAATGTCTGGAGTCTCCTGGGCATGTTTTTAATTTTTTTAAATTTTTTTTATGAAAATGGGTATGCACTGCCCTGCGCGATCAGCCAACAGTTAATGCCCCTTCAATACCTGCATTCCCACTAACAGGTGTGCCTTTGTTTTCTGCACGCTGGCCTTGGGAGCACCCACACAAAAGCTCGTGTCTCTGGCCCCAACTGACTGGAAAATACGAGCGGAAAAAGTGTAATCTACGGATTATGGTTGATGCGATATTTGCACTGGGACTCAAACAGGACACCTTCTCGAGGCGCTGTGAGGTGACCACCGGCCCCTGCATAGCAAGCAAACCTGCATCAGCATCTCACCAGCAAATGAATGTGTCGCCTGCAGGCGACACATAGCAAGCAGCAGTAGGTGCATTAACCCATTGGGCTGTCGACCCTCCTTCCGCAGAGAGCAGGAAACTGAATTTTCATGCTGTCTTCCTTTGGCACATTAGATCTGTCTTTCACCCCAATTCAGAGGATGTTTTGCTTCATGGAGAGATGATAATCATTGAGAGGTGTGAGCCACTCTGTACACACTCTGTTCTCAAAAGTGAAAGATTTGAAAGACTCTTGCTGAAGCGAGCCTTTCCCACTCTTTGCCCTGGGGCTGAAAGCAGCGGCAGGGTAGGGCCTGAGGGGCAAGGCCCACCCAAAATCTGTAAATGCCCACTCAGCAGCGCTGTGTGGGCATTTACAGATATTTTTGTCAGTGCAGGGGCCCAACTGCATTAGCTTTCGGGCCCCATTTGCTAGACAATCCTGGCTACGCCTCTGGTGCCTCCCAACTCAACAACCCAATCACCCCTTTCGCCCTTCTTACTCGTCTCACAGCACCCCCCATGAGTGAGGAATGCATCTTTTGTTGGTAGATTTCCTTCATGAGGCTTAGCTAGGCCTGCATTCCTTTCCAAAGGGCCATAGAAGAGAGCACAAAAGGAGAAGGCATAATATAGCGGGAAGTAGGTGGAAGACGAGAGGTCAGGGGGGTTGGCAGTAAAGGAAACAGGGCCTGGCCTGGCCTGGCTGAGAGTTACAAGTTAGGGAACACAACAATGAGCGAGGGACAAGGAAAGAGGTCTCAGGCATGCAGCTCTCTGAGTCTTCCCCACTCTGCCTGCAGAAAGAGACGTCCTATTCCTAGCCCTCTCCCGGATGGATACATTTGCCTGGAGAGCCCAGAGCTAATGTCACTTAGGCAGAGGTTAAAGAGAGGGCTGCTGAGCAGACACACCCCTTCATTTTACTATGCTCCCGGGGGGGCTTCTGGGAGGAAAAAGGCATCAGTATTCCACCAAGATCATGATCACCTAGGCCACCGTCACTAAGGTTTACAAAGCAGGCTGTGACACTTTCTGGGGCCTAGGTGGCCAGGCCTACGTGGAAGAGAACAGATCCTAACCCTAAGTTGTGTGGGTGGCTGCACCAGAGTGGCTGCATAGGGCATAGGGCTGTGCCCGTAAGGGCTGTGGTCGCGTTTGGGAGCGTTAGGGACGCGTGGAGGACGCAGGGCGCAGACCTCTGCCCGTTTCAGTCTGCCCTGATTGTCAGTGGCGGAGCCAGACTCTCCAAAATGGAGGAAGTTAAAGGCAAAAAGCAGCCCTCTCAGCCCCAGGGCAAAGAGTGGGAAAGGCTCGCTACAGCAAGAGTCTTTCAAATCTTTCACTTTTGAGAGCAGAGTGTTTACATTTAAGAATCATGACCAAGCAGCAAATACGAAAGCGTACAGGCCAGAGTGCAGAAAACAAAGGCATAACTGTTAGTAGGAATGCAAGAATTGAAGGGGTATTAACTGTTGGCTGATCGCGCAGGGCAATGCATACCCATTTTCAATTTAAAAAAATGAAAAAACATTGTAAAATATGCCCGGGAGATTCTAGACATGGGATTAGAACTCAGGTCCCCAGCATTCCAAGACCAAGCACTTATCACTTGAGCCACTGATGGCTTTGCTTCTGAGAGTAGCTTTTGGGCGTATATATCTTTCTTGGGAGAATACCCATTTGCATTGTGAAACATGGTCACTGAAGAAAACGAGGATAGAACATCTGGCCCCCCGCACCACTAAATACCAGCTAACCGCAGTGGCTTAGAGGTTAAGTGCTTGCGTTACAACTCTGGGGTCCTGGGTTCGAGTCCTGCTTTCGGCACATAAACAGAATAGTTGGTTAAGGTCCTTGTGCAGTTGCGGGTACCCACACTCCTTCTGAAGGGTTCAGTGGGTATGAAAAGACTTTCCTGGTAAAGAGAGGGTAGGAGGTAGGAGGTAGGTGGGACTGTGCAGAGTAAATAAAGGAAGAGGTGGGGCAGGCTAAGGGGGAGGTAGGGCTGGGGAGGTCCAGAGGGGCCTGCGGATGTAAGGTAAAAGGGGTCCTGGGAGGGGAACATCCCAGGGTGTGGTGTGTAAAGGAGGGCTCTAATGTGGGGAAAGGGGGCCTGGTGGAGGGTGGAATGGACCCCACAATGGGCTGACTTCTTTTTTCATCAGGCACAATCTCCCCCTTTTCCCTTTGTTTACCCTGCACTTTCTCCCCTCCACAGTCCCACTTCTCTGCTGTCTTCCACCCTCCATCTACCCCCTTCTAGGTCTACCACCACTCATCCAGCCCACCTCCTCTCCACAGGGACCCATTCACCCAGCACGCCCTCCTCATTTACCCTGCACTTCCTAATTCCCACCTCTCTGCATTCTTCCACCCTCCCTTTCTTCCACCCTCCCTTTACCAGGGAACTCTTTTCAGACGCGTTTACGTGCCGAAAGCAGGACTCGAACCCAGACCCCCAACGCTGTAAGGCAAGCACTTAACCTCTAGGCCACTGCAGTTAGCTGATATTTAGCGGAGCGGGGGGCCAGATGTTCTATCCTCATTTTCTTCAGTGAACATGTTGCACAATGCAAATGGGTATGCTCACAAGGGCATGCAGAAGAATGATATATACGCCCAAAAGCTACTCTCAGAAGCAAAGCCTCCAGTGGCTCATCTGCTAAGTGCTTGGTCTTGGAATGCTGAGGACCTGAGTTCTAATCCAATGTCTGGAGTCTCCTGGGCATGTTTTTAATTTTTTTAAATTTTTTTTATGAAAATGGGTATGCACTGCCCTGCGCGATCAGCCAACAGTTAATGCCCCTTCAATACCTGCATTCCCACTAACAGGTGTGCCTTTGTTTTCTGCACGCTGGCCTTGGGAGCACCCACACAAAAGCTCGTGTCTCTGGCCCCAACTGACTGGAAAATACGAGCGGAAAAAGTGTAATCTACGGGTTATGGTTGATGCGATATTTGCACTGGGACTCAAACAGGACACCTTCTCGAGGCGCTGTGAGGTGACCACCGGCCCCTGCATAGCAAGCAAACCTGCATCAGCATCTCACCAGCAAATGAATGTGTCGCCTGCAGGCGACACATAGCAAGCAGCAGTAGGTGCATTAACCCATTGGGCTGTCGACCCTCCTTCCGCAGAGAGCAGGAAACTGAATTTTCATGCTGCCTTCCTTTGGCACATTAGATCTGTCTTTCACCCCAATTCAGAGGATGTTTTGCTTCATGGAGAGATGATAATCATTGAGAGGTGTGAGCCACTCTGTACACACTCTGTTCTCAAAAGTGAAAGATTTGAAAGACTCTTGCTGAAGCGAGCCTTTCCCACTCTTTGCCCTGGGGCTGAAAGCAGCGGCAGGGTAGGGCCTGAGGGGCAAGGCCCACCCAAAATCTGTAAATGCCCACTCAGCAGCGCTGTGTGGGCATTTACAGATATTTTTGTCAGTGCAGGGGCCCAACTGCATTAGCTTTCGGGCCCCATTTGCTAGACAATCCTGGCTACGCCTCTGGTGCCTCCCAACTCAACAACCCAATCACCCCTTTCGCCCTTCTTACTCGTCTCACAGCACCCCCCATGAGTGAGGAATGCATCTTTTGTTGGTAGATTTCCTTCATGAGGCTTAGCTAGGCCTGCATTCCTTTCCAAAGGGCCATAGAAGAGAGCACAAAAGGAGAAGGCATAATATAGCGGGAAGTAGGTGGAAGACGAGAGGTCAGGGGGGTTGGCAGTAAAGGAAACAGGGCCTGGCCTGGCCTGGCTGAGAGTTACAAGTTAGGGAACACAACAATGAGCGAGGGACAAGGAAAGAGGTCTCAGGCATGCAGCTCTCTGAGTCTTCCCCACTCTGCCTGCAGAAAGAGACGTCCTATTCCTAGCCCTCTCCCGGATGGATACATTTGCCTGGAGAGCCCAGAGCTAATGTCACTTAGGCAGAGGTTAAAGAGAGGGCTGCTGAGCAGACACACCCCTTCATTTTACTATGCTCCCGGGGGGGCTTCTGGGAGGAAAAAGGCATCAGTATTCCACCAAGATCATGATCACCTAGGCCACCGTCACTAAGGTTTACAAAGCAGGCTGTGACACTTTCTGGGGCCTAGGTGGCCAGGCCTACGTGGAAGAGAACAGATCCTAACCCTAAGTTGTGTGGGTGGCTGCACCAGAGTGGCTGCATAGGGCATAGGGCTGTGCCCGTAAGGGCTGTGGTCGCGTTTGGGAGCGTTAGGGACGCGTGGAGGACGCAGGGCGCAGACCTCTGCCCGTTTCAGTCTGCCCTGATTGTCAGTGGCGGAGCCAGACTCTCCAAAATGGAGGAAGTTAAAGGCAAAAAGCAGCCCTCTCAGCCCCAGGGCAAAGAGTGGGAAAGGCTCGCTACAGCAAGAGTCTTTCAAATCTTTCACTTTTGAGAGCAGAGTGTTTACATTTAAGAATCATGACCAAGCAGCAAATACGAAAGCGTACAGGCCAGAGTGCAGAAAACAAAGGCATAACTGTTAGTAGGAATGCAAGAATTGAAGGGGTATTAACTGTTGGCTGATCGCGCAGGGCAATGCATACCCATTTTCAATTTAAAAAAATGAAAAAACATTGTAAAATATGCCCGGGAGATTCTAGACATGGGATTAGAACTCAGGTCCCCAGCATTCCAAGACCAAGCACTTATCACTTGAGCCACTGATGGCTTTGCTTCTGAGAGTAGCTTTTGGGCGTATATATCTTTCTTGGGAGAATACCCATTTGCATTGTGAAACATGGTCACTGAAGAAAACGAGGATAGAACATCTGGCCCCCCGCACCACTAAATACCAGCTAACCGCAGTGGCTTAGAGGTTAAGTGCTTGCGTTACAACTCTGGGGTCCTGGGTTCGAGTCCTGCTTTCGGCACATAAACAGAATAGTTGGTTAAGGTCCTTGTGCAGTTGCGGGTACCCACACTCCTTCTGAAGGGTTCAGTGGGTATGAAAAGACTTTCCTGGTAAAGAGAGGGTAGGAGGTAGGTGGGACTGTGCAGAGTAAATAAAGGAAGAGGTGGGGCAGGCTAAGGGGGAGGTAGGGCTGGGGAGGTCCAGAGGGGCCTGCGGATGTAAGGTAAAAGGGGTCCTGGGAGGGGAACATCCCAGGGTGTGGTGTGTAAAGGAGGGCTCTAATGTGGGGAAAGGGGGCCTGGTGGAGGGTGGAATGGACCCCGCAATGGGCTGACTTCTTTTTTCATCAGGCACAATCTCCCCCTTTTCCCTTTGTTTACCCTGCACTTTCTCCCCTCCACAGTCCCACTTCTCTGCTGTCTTCCACCCTCCATCTACCCCCTTCTAGGTTTACCACCACTCATCCAGCCCACCTCCTCTCCACAGGGACCCATTCACCCAGCACGCCCTCCTCATTTACCCTGCACTTCCTAATTCCCACCTCTCTGCATTCTTCCACCCTCCCTTTCTTCCACCCTCCCTTTACCAGGGAACTCTTTTCAGACGTGTTTACATGCCGAAAGCAGGACTCGAACCCAGACCCCCAACGCTGTAAGGCAAGCACTTAACCTCTAGGCCACTGCAGTTAGCTGATATTTAGCGGAGCGGGGGGCCAGATGTTCTATCCTCATTTTCTTCAGTGAACATGTTGCACAATGCAAATGGGTATGCTCACAAGGGCATGCAGAAGAATGATATATACGCCCAAAAGCTACTCTCAGAAGCAAAGCCTCCAGTGGCTCATCTGCTAAGTGCTTGGTCTTGGAATGCTGAGGACCTGAGTTCTAATCCAATGTCTGGAGTCTCCTGGGCATGTTTTTAATTTTTTTAAATTTTTTTTATGAAAATGGGTATGCACTGCCCTGCGCGATCAGCCAACAGTTAATGCCCCTTCAATACCTGCATTCCCACTAACAGGTGTGCCTTTGTTTTCTGCACGCTGGCCTTGGGAGCACCCACACAAAAGCTCGTGTCTCTGGCCCCAACTGACTGGAAAATACGAGCGGAAAAAGTGTAATCTACGGGTTATGGTTGATGCGATATTTGCACTGGGACTCAAACAGGACACCTTCTCGAGGCGCTGTGAGGTGACCACCGGCCCCTGCATAGCAAGCAAACCTGCATCAGCATCTCACCAGCAAATGAATGTGTCGCCTGCAGGCGACACATAGCAAGCAGCAGTAGGTGCATTAACCCATTGGGCTGTCGACCCTCCTTCCGCAGAGAGCAGGAAACTGAATTTTCATGCTGCCTTCCTTTGGCACATTAGATCTGTCTTTCACCCCAATTCAGAGGATGTTTTGCTTCATGGAGAGATGATAATCATTGAGAGGTGTGAGCCACTCTGTACACACTCTGTTCTCAAAAGTGAAAGATTTGAAAGACTCTTGCTGAAGCGAGCCTTTCCCACTCTTTGCCCTGGGGCTGAAAGCAGCGGCAGGGTAGGGCCTGAGGGGCAAGGCCCACCCAAAATCTGTAAATGCCCACTCAGCAGCGCTGTGTGGGCATTTACAGATATTTTTGTCAGTGCAGGGGCCCAACTGCATTAGCTTTCGGGCCCCATTTGCTAGACAATCCTGGCTACGCCTCTGGTGCCTCCCAACTCAACAACCCAATCACCCCTTTCGCCCTTCTTACTCGTCTCACAGCACCCCCCATGAGTGAGGAATGCATCTTTTGTTGGTAGATTTCCTTCATGAGGCTTAGCTAGGCCTGCATTCCTTTCCAAAGGGCCATAGAAGAGAGCACAAAAGGAGAAGGCATAATATAGCGGGAAGTAGGTGGAAGACGAGAGGTCAGGGGGGTTGGCAGTAAAGGAAACAGGGCCTGGCCTGGCCTGGCTGAGAGTTACAAGTTAGGGAACACAACAATGAGCGAGGGACAAGGAAAGAGGTCTCAGGCATGCAGCTCTCTGAGTCTTCCCCACTCTGCCTGCAGAAAGAGACGTCCTATTCCTAGCCCTCTCCCGGATGGATACATTTGCCTGGAGAGCCCAGAGCTAATGTCACTTAGGCAGAGGTTAAAGAGAGGGCTGCTGAGCAGACACACCCCTTCATTTTACTATGCTCCCGGGGGGGCTTCTGGGAGGAAAAAGGCATCAGTATTCCACCAAGATCATGATCACCTAGGCCACCGTCACTAAGGTTTACAAAGCAGGCTGTGACACTTTCTGGGGCCTAGGTGGCCAGGCCTACGTGGAAGAGAACAGATCCTAACCCTAAGTTGTGTGGGTGGCTGCACCAGAGTGGCTGCATAGGGCATAGGGCTGTGCCCGTAAGGGCTGTGGTCGCGTTTGGGAGCGTTAGGGACGCGTGGAGGACGCAGGGCGCAGACCTCTGCCCGTTTCAGTCTGCCCTGATTGTCAGTGGCGGAGCCAGACTCTCCAAAATGGAGGAAGTTAAAGGCAAAAAGCAGCCCTCTCAGCCCCAGGGCAAAGAGTGGGAAAGGCTCGCTACAGCAAGAGTCTTTCAAATCTTTCACTTTTGAGAGCAGAGTGTTTACATTTAAGAATCATGACCAAGCAGCAAATACGAAAGCGTACAGGCCAGAGTGCAGAAAACAAAGGCATAACTGTTAGTAGGAATGCAAGAATTGAAGGGGTATTAACTGTTGGCTGATCGCGCAGGGCAATGCATACCCATTTTCAATTTAAAAAAATGAAAAAACATTGTAAAATATGCCCGGGAGATTCTAGACATGGGATTAGAACTCAGGTCCCCAGCATTCCAAGACCAAGCACTTATCACTTGAGCCACTGATGGCTTTGCTTCTGAGAGTAGCTTTTGGGCGTATATATCTTTCTTGGGAGAATACCCATTTGCATTGTGAAACATGGTCACTGAAGAAAACGAGGATAGAACATCTGGCCCCCCGCACCACTAAATACCAGCTAACCGCAGTGGCTTAGAGGTTAAGTGCTTGCGTTACAACTCTGGGGTCCTGGGTTCGAGTCCTGCTTTCGGCACATAAACAGAATAGTTGGTTAAGGTCCTTGTGCAGTTGCGGGTACCCACACTCCTTCTGAAGGGTTCAGTGGGTATGAAAAGACTTTCCTGGTAAAGAGAGGGTAGGAGGTAGGTGGGACTGTGCAGAGTAAATAAAGGAAGAGGTGGGGCAGGCTAAGGGGGAGGTAGGGCTGGGGAGGTCCAGAGGGGCCTGCGGATGTAAGGTAAAAGGGGTCCTGGGAGGGGAACATCCCAGGGTGTGGTGTGTAAAGGAGGGCTCTAATGTGGGGAAAGGGGGCCTGGTGGAGGGTGGAATGGACCCCACAATGGGCTGACTTCTTTTTTCATCAGGCACAATCTCCCCCTTTTCCCTTTGTTTACCCTGCACTTTCTCCCCTCCACAGTCCCACTTCTCTGCTGTCTTCCACCCTCCATCTACCCCCTTCTAGGTCTACCACCACTCATCCAGCCCACCTCCTCTCCACAGGGACCCATTCACCCAGCACGCCCTCCTCATTTACCCTGCACTTCCTAATTCCCACCTCTCTGCATTCTTCCACCCTCCCTTTCTTCCACCCTCCCTTTACCAGGGAACTCTTTTCAGACGTGTTTACATGCCGAAAGCAGGACTCGAACCCAGACCCCCAACGCTGTAAGGCAAGCACTTAACCTCTAGGCCACTGCAGTTAGCTGATATTTAGCGGAGCGGGGGGCCAGATGTTCTATCCTCATTTTCTTCAGTGAACATGTTGCACAATGCAAATGGGTATGCTCACAAGGGCATGCAGAAGAATGATATATACGCCCAAAAGCTACTCTCAGAAGCAAAGCCTCCAGTGGCTCATCTGCTAAGTGCTTGGTCTTGGAATGCTGAGGACCTGAGTTCTAATCCAATGTCTGGAGTCTCCTGGGCATGTTTTTAATTTTTTTAAATTTTTTTTATGAAAATGGGTATGCACTGCCCTGCGCGATCAGCCAACAGTTAATGCCCCTTCAATACCTGCATTCCCACTAACAGGTGTGCCTTTGTTTTCTGCACGCTGGCCTTGGGAGCACCCACACAAAAGCTCGTGTCTCTGGCCCCAACTGACTGGAAAATACGAGCGGAAAAAGTGTAATCTACGGGTTATGGTTGATGCGATATTTGCACTGGGACTCAAACAGGACACCTTCTCGAGGCGCTGTGAGGTGACCACCGGCCCCTGCATAGCAAGCAAACCTGCATCAGCATCTCACCAGCAAATGAATGTGTCGCCTGCAGGCGACACATAGCAAGCAGCAGTAGGTGCATTAACCCATTGGGCTGTCGACCCTCCTTCCGCAGAGAGCAGGAAACTGAATTTTCATGCTGCCTTCCTTTGGCACATTAGATCTGTCTTTCACCCCAATTCAGAGGATGTTTTGCTTCATGGAGAGATGATAATCATTGAGAGGTGTGAGCCACTCTGTACACACTCTGTTCTCAAAAGTGAAAGATTTGAAAGACTCTTGCTGAAGCGAGCCTTTCCCACTCTTTGCCCTGGGGCTGAAAGCAGCGGCAGGGTAGGGCCTGAGGGGCAAGGCCCACCCAAAATCTGTAAATGCCCACTCAGCAGCGCTGTGTGGGCATTTACAGATATTTTTGTCAGTGCAGGGGCCCAACTGCATTAGCTTTCGGGCCCCATTTGCTAGACAATCCTGGCTACGCCTCTGGTGCCTCCCAACTCAACAACCCAATCACCCCTTTCGCCCTTCTTACTCGTCTCACAGCACCCCCCATGAGTGAGGAATGCATCTTTTGTTGGTAGATTTCCTTCATGAGGCTTAGCTAGGCCTGCATTCCTTTCCAAAGGGCCATAGAAGAGAGCACAAAAGGAGAAGGCATAATATAGCGGGAAGTAGGTGGAAGACGAGAGGTCAGGGGGGTTGGCAGTAAAGGAAACAGGGCCTGGCCTGGCCTGGCTGAGAGTTACAAGTTAGGGAACACAACAATGAGCGAGGGACAAGGAAAGAGGTCTCAGGCATGCAGCTCTCTGAGTCTTCCCCACTCTGCCTGCAGAAAGAGACGTCCTATTCCTAGCCCTCTCCCGGATGGATACATTTGCCTGGAGAGCCCAGAGCTAATGTCACTTAGGCAGAGGTTAAAGAGAGGGCTGCTGAGCAGACACACCCCTTCATTTTACTATGCTCCCGGGGGGGCTTCTGGGAGGAAAAAGGCATCAGTATTCCACCAAGATCATGATCACCTAGGCCACCGTCACTAAGGTTTACAAAGCAGGCTGTGACACTTTCTGGGGCCTAGGTGGCCAGGCCTACGTGGAAGAGCACAGATCCTAACCCTAAGTTGTGTGGGTGGCTGCACCAGAGTGGCTGCATAGGGCATAGGGCTGTGCCCGTAAGGGCTGTGGTCGCGTTTGGGAGCGTTAGGGACGCGTGGAGGACGCAGGGCGCAGACCTCTGCCCGTTTCAGTCTGCCCTGATTGTCAGTGGCGGAGCCAGACTCTCCAAAATGGAGGAAGTTAAAGGCAAAAAGCAGCCCTCTCAGCCCCAGGGCAAAGAGTGGGAAAGGCTCGCTACAGCAAGAGTCTTTCAAATCTTTCACTTTTGAGAGCAGAGTGTTTACATTTAAGAATCATGACCAAGCAGCAAATACGAAAGCGTACAGGCCAGAGTGCAGAAAACAAAGGCATAACTGTTAGTAGGAATGCAAGAATTGAAGGGGTATTAACTGTTGGCTGATCGCGCAGGGCAATGCATACCCATTTTCAATTTAAAAAAATGAAAAAACATTGTAAAATATGCCCGGGAGATTCTAGACATGGGATTAGAACTCAGGTCCCCAGCATTCCAAGACCAAGCACTTATCACTTGAGCCACTGATGGCTTTGCTTCTGAGAGTAGCTTTTGGGCGTATATATCTTTCTTGGGAGAATACCCATTTGCATTGTGAAACATGGTCACTGAAGAAAACGAGGATAGAACATCTGGCCCCCCGCACCACTAAATACCAGCTAACCGCAGTGGCTTAGAGGTTAAGTGCTTGCGTTACAACTCTGGGGTCCTGGGTTCGAGTCCTGCTTTCGGCACATAAACAGAATAGTTGGTTAAGGTCCTTGTGCAGTTGCGGGTACCCACACTCCTTCTGAAGGGTTCAGTGGGTATGAAAAGACTTTCCTGGTAAAGAGAGGGTAGGAGGTAGGTGGGACTGTGCAGAGTAAATAAAGGAAGAGGTGGGGCAGGCTAAGGGGGAGGTAGGGCTGGGGAGGTCCAGAGGGGCCTGCGGATGTAAGGTAAAAGGGGTCCTGGGAGGGGAACATCCCAGGGTGTGGTGTGTAAAGGAGGGCTCTAATGTGGGGAAAGGGGGCCTGGTGGAGGGTGGAATGGACCCCACAATGGGCTGACTTCTTTTTTCATCAGGCACAATCTCCCCCTTTTCCCTTTGTTTACCCTGCACTTTCTCCCCTCCACAGTCCCACTTCTCTGCTGTCTTCCACCCTCCATCTACCCCCTTCTAGGTTTACCACCACTCATCCAGCCCACCTCCTCTCCACAGGGACCCATTCACCCAGCACGCCCTCCTCATTTACCCTGCACTTCCTAATTCCCACCTCTCTGCATTCTTCCACCCTCCCTTTCTTCCACCCTCCCTTTACCAGGGAACTCTTTTCAGACGTGTTTACAACGCTGTAAGGCAAGCACTTAACCTCTAGGCCACTGCAGTTAGCTGATATTTAGCGGAGCGGGGGGCCAGATGTTCTATCCTCATTTTCTTCAGTGAACATGTTGCACAATGCAAATGGGTATGCTCACAAGGGCATGCAGAAGAATGATATATACGCCCAAAAGCTACTCTCAGAAGCAAAGCCTCCAGTGGCTCATCTGCTAAGTGCTTGGTCTTGGAATGCTGAGGACCTGAGTTCTAATCCAATGTCTGGAGTCTCCTGGGCATGTTTTTAATTTTTTTAAATTTTTTTTATGAAAATGGGTATGCACTGCCCTGCGCGATCAGCCAACAGTTAATGCCCCTTCAATACCTGCATTCCCACTAACAGGTGTGCCTTTGTTTTCTGCACGCTGGCCTTGGGAGCACCCACACAAAAGCTCGTGTCTCTGGCCCCAACTGACTGGAAAATACGAGCGGAAAAAGTGTAATCTACGGATTATGGTTGATGCGATATTTGCACTGGGACTCAAACAGGACACCTTCTCGAGGCGCTGTGAGGTGACCACCGGCCCCTGCATAGCAAGCAAACCTGCATCAGCATCTCACCAGCAAATGAATGTGTCGCCTGCAGGCGACACATAGCAAGCAGCAGTAGGTGCATTAACCCATTGGGCTGTCGACCCTCCTTCCGCAGAGAGCAGGAAACTGAATTTTCATGCTGTCTTCCTTTGGCACATTAGATCTGTCTTTCACCCCAATTCAGAGGATGTTTTGCTTCATGGAGAGATGATAATCATTGAGAGGTGTGAGCCACTCTGTACACACTCTGTTCTCAAAAGTGAAAGATTTGAAAGACTCTTGCTGAAGCGAGCCTTTCCCACTCTTTGCCCTGGGGCTGAAAGCAGCGGCAGGGTAGGGCCTGAGGGGCAAGGCCCACCCAAAATCTGTAAATGCCCACTCAGCAGCGCTGTGTGGGCATTTACAGATATTTTTGTCAGTGCAGGGGCCCAACTGCATTAGCTTTCGGGCCCCATTTGCTAGACAATCCTGGCTACGCCTCTGGTGCCTCCCAACTCAACAACCCAATCACCCCTTTCGCCCTTCTTACTCGTCTCACAGCACCCCCCATGAGTGAGGAATGCATCTTTTGTTGGTAGATTTCCTTCATGAGGCTTAGCTAGGCCTGCATTCCTTTCCAAAGGGCCATAGAAGAGAGCACAAAAGGAGAAGGCATAATATAGCGGGAAGTAGGTGGAAGACGAGAGGTCAGGGGGGTTGGCAGTAAAGGAAACAGGGCCTGGCCTGGCCTGGCTGAGAGTTACAAGTTAGGGAACACAACAATGAGCGAGGGACAAGGAAAGAGGTCTCAGGCATGCAGCTCTCTGAGTCTTCCCCACTCTGCCTGCAGAAAGAGACGTCCTATTCCTAGCCCTCTCCCGGATGGATACATTTGCCTGGAGAGCCCAGAGCTAATGTCACTTAGGCAGAGGTTAAAGAGAGGGCTGCTGAGCAGACACACCCCTTCATTTTACTATGCTCCCGGGGGGGCTTCTGGGAGGAAAAAGGCATCAGTATTCCACCAAGATCATGATCACCTAGGCCACCGTCACTAAGGTTTACAAAGCAGGCTGTGACACTTTCTGGGGCCTAGGTGGCCAGGCCTACGTGGAAGAGAACAGATCCTAACCCTAAGTTGTGTGGGTGGCTGCACCAGAGTGGCTGCATAGGGCATAGGGCTGTGCCCGTAAGGGCTGTGGTCGCGTTTGGGAGCGTTAGGGACGCGTGGAGGACGCAGGGCGCAGACCTCTGCCCGTTTCAGTCTGCCCTGATTGTCAGTGGCGGAGCCAGACTCTCCAAAATGGAGGAAGTTAAAGGCAAAAAGCAGCCCTCTCAGCCCCAGGGCAAAGAGTGGGAAAGGCTCGCTACAGCAAGAGTCTTTCAAATCTTTCACTTTTGAGAGCAGAGTGTTTACATTTAAGAATCATGACCAAGCAGCAAATACGAAAGCGTACAGGCCAGAGTGCAGAAAACAAAGGCATAACTGTTAGTAGGAATGCAAGAATTGAAGGGGTATTAACTGTTGGCTGATCGCGCAGGGCAATGCATACCCATTTTCAATTTAAAAAAATGAAAAAACATTGTAAAATATGCCCGGGAGATTCTAGACATGGGATTAGAACTCAGGTCCCCAGCATTCCAAGACCAAGCACTTATCACTTGAGCCACTGATGGCTTTGCTTCTGAGAGTAGCTTTTGGGCGTATATATCTTTCTTGGGAGAATACCCATTTGCATTGTGAAACATGGTCACTGAAGAAAACGAGGATAGAACATCTGGCCCCCCGCACCACTAAATACCAGCTAACCGCAGTGGCTTAGAGGTTAAGTGCTTGCGTTACAACTCTGGGGTCCTGGGTTCGAGTCCTGCTTTCGGCACATAAACAGAATAGTTGGTTAAGGTCCTTGTGCAGTTGCGGGTACCCACACTCCTTCTGAAGGGTTCAGTGGGTATGAAAAGACTTTCCTGGTAAAGAGAGGGTAGGAGGTAGGTGGGACTGTGCAGAGTAAATAAAGGAAGAGGTGGGGCAGGCTAAGGGGGAGGTAGGGCTGGGGAGGTCCAGAGGGGCCTGCGGATGTAAGGTAAAAGGGGTCCTGGGAGGGGAACATCCCAGGGTGTGGTGTGTAAAGGAGGGCTCTAATGTGGGGAAAGGGGGCCTGGTGGAGGGTGGAATGGACCCCACAATGGGCTGACTTCTTTTTTCATCAGGCACAATCTCCCCCTTTTCCCTTTGTTTACCCTGCACTTTCTCCCCTCCACAGTCCCACTTCTCTGCTGTCTTCCACCCTCCATCTACCCCCTTCTAGGTCTACCACCACTCATCCAGCCCACCTCCTCTCCACAGGGACCCATTCACCCAGCACGCCCTCCTCATTTACCCTGCACTTCCTAATTCCCACCTCTCTGCATTCTTCCACCCTCCCTTTCTTCCACCCTCCCTTTACCAGGGAACTCTTTTCAGACGTGTTTACATGCCGAAAGCAGGACTCGAACCCAGACCCCCAACGCTGTAAGGCAAGCACTTAACCTCTAGGCCACTGCAGTTAGCTGATATTTAGCGGAGCGGGGGGCCAGATGTTCTATCCTCATTTTCTTCAGTGAACATGTTGCACAATGCAAATGGGTATGCTCACAAGGGCATGCAGAAGAATGATATATACGCCCAAAAGCTACTCTCAGAAGCAAAGCCTCCAGTGGCTCATCTGCTAAGTGCTTGGTCTTGGAATGCTGAGGACCTGAGTTCTAATCCAATGTCTGGAGTCTCCTGGGCATGTTTTTAATTTTTTTAAATTTTTTTTATGAAAATGGGTATGCACTGCCCTGCGCGATCAGCCAACAGTTAATGCCCCTTCAATACCTGCATTCCCACTAACAGGTGTGCCTTTGTTTTCTGCACGCTGGCCTTGGGAGCACCCACACAAAAGCTCGTGTCTCTGGCCCCAACTGACTGGAAAATACGAGCGGAAAAAGTGTAATCTACGGGTTATGGTTGATGCGATATTTGCACTGGGACTCAAACAGGACACCTTCTCGAGGCGCTGTGAGGTGACCACCGGCCCCTGCATAGCAAGCAAACCTGCATCAGCATCTCACCAGCAAATGAATGTGTCGCCTGCAGGCGACACATAGCAAGCAGCAGTAGGTGCATTAACCCATTGGGCTGTCGACCCTCCTTCCGCAGAGAGCAGGAAACTGAATTTTCATGCTGCCTTCCTTTGGCACATTAGATCTGTCTTTCACCCCAATTCAGAGGATGTTTTGCTTCATGGAGAGATGATAATCATTGAGAGGTGTGAGCCACTCTGTACACACTCTGTTCTCAAAAGTGAAAGATTTGAAAGACTCTTGCTGAAGCGAGCCTTTCCCACTCTTTGCCCTGGGGCTGAAAGCAGCGGCAGGGTAGGGCCTGAGGGGCAAGGCCCACCCAAAATCTGTAAATGCCCACTCAGCAGCGCTGTGTGGGCATTTACAGATATTTTTGTCAGTGCAGGGGCCCAACTGCATTAGCTTTCGGGCCCCATTTGCTAGACAATCCTGGCTACGCCTCTGGTGCCTCCCAACTCAACAACCCAATCACCCCTTTCGCCCTTCTTACTCGTCTCACAGCACCCCCCATGAGTGAGGAATGCATCTTTTGTTGGTAGATTTCCTTCATGAGGCTTAGCTAGGCCTGCATTCCTTTCCAAAGGGCCATAGAAGAGAGCACAAAAGGAGAAGGCATAATATAGCGGGAAGTAGGTGGAAGACGAGAGGTCAGGGGGGTTGGCAGTAAAGGAAACAGGGCCTGGCCTGGCCTGGCTGAGAGTTACAAGTTAGGGAACACAACAATGAGCGAGGGACAAGGAAAGAGGTCTCAGGCATGCAGCTCTCTGAGTCTTCCCCACTCTGCCTGCAGAAAGAGACGTCCTATTCCTGCCCTCTCCCGGATGGATACATTTGCCTGGAGAGCCCAGAGCTAATGTCACTTAGGCAGAGGTTAAAGAGAGGGCTGCTGAGCAGACACACCCCTTCATTTTACTATGCTCCCGGGGGGGCTTCTGGGAGGAAAAAGGCATCAGTATTCCACCAAGATCATGATCACCTAGGCCACCGTCACTAAGGTTTACAAAGCAGGCTGTGACACTTTCTGGGGCCTAGGTGGCCAGGCCTACGTGGAAGAGCACAGATCCTAACCCTAAGTTGTGTGGGTGGCTGCACCAGAGTGGCTGCATAGGGCATAGGGCTGTGCCCGTAAGGGCTGTGGTCGCGTTTGGGAGCGTTAGGGACGCGTGGAGGACGCAGGGCGCAGACCTCTGCCCGTTTCAGTCTGCCCTGATTGTCAGTGGCGGAGCCAGACTCTCCAAAATGGAGGAAGTTAAAGGCAAAAAGCAGCCCTCTCAGCCCCAGGGCAAAGAGTGGGAAAGGCTCGCTACAGCAAGAGTCTTTCAAATCTTTCACTTTTGAGAGCAGAGTGTTTACATTTAAGAATCATGACCAAGCAGCAAATACGAAAGCGTACAGGCCAGAGTGCAGAAAACAAAGGCATAACTGTTAGTAGGAATGGAAGAATTGAAGGGGTATTAACTGTTGGCTGATCGCGCAGGGCAATGCATACCCATTTTCAATTAAAAAAAATGAAAAAACATTGTAAAATATGCCCGGGAGATTCTAGACATGGGATTAGAACTCAGGTCCCCAGCATTCCAAGACCAAGCACTTATCACTTGAGCCACTGATGGCTTTGCTTCTGAGAGTAGCTTTTGGGCGTATATATCTTTCTTGGGAGAATACCCATTTGCATTGTGAAACATGGTCACTGAAGAAAACGAGGATAGAACATCTGGCCCCCCGCACCACTAAATACCAGCTAACCGCAGTGGCTTAGAGGTTAAGTGCTTGCGTTACAACTCTGGGGTCCTGGGTTCGAGTCCTGCTTTCGGCACATAAACAGAATAGTTGGTTAAGGTCCTTGTGCAGTTGCGGGTACCCACACTCCTTCTGAAGGGTTCAGTGGGTATGAAAAGACTTTCCTGGTAAAGAGAGGGTAGGAGGTAGGTGGGACTGTGCAGAGTAAATAAAGGAAGAGGTGGGGCAGGCTAAGGGGGAGGTAGGGCTGGGGAGGTCCAGAGGGGCCTGCGGATGTAAGGTAAAAGGGGTCCTGGGAGGGGAACATCCCAGGGTGTGGTGTGTAAAGGAGGGCTCTAATGTGGGGAAAGGGGGCCTGGTGGAGGGTGGAATGGACCCCACAATGGGCTGACTTCTTTTTTCATCAGGCACAATCTCCCCCTTTTCCCTTTGTTTACCCTGCACTTTCTCCCCTCCACAGTCCCACTTCTCTGCTGTCTTCCACCCTCCATCTACCCCCTTCTAGGTTTACCACCACTCATCCAGCCCACCTCCTCTCCACAGGGACCCATTCACCCAGCACGCCCTCCTCATTTACCCTGCACTTCCTAATTCCCACCTCTCTGCATTCTTCCACCCTCCCTTTCTTCCACCCTCCCTTTACCAGGGAACTCTTTTCAGACGTGTTTACATGCCGAAAGCAGGACTCGAACCCAGACCCCCAACGCTGTAAGGCAAGCACTTAACCTCTAGGCCACTGCAGTTAGCTGATATTTAGCGGAGCGGGGGGCCAGATGTTCTATCCTCATTTTCTTCAGTGAACATGTTGCACAATGCAAATGGGTATGCTCACAAGGGCATGCAGAAGAATGATATATACGCCCAAAAGCTACTCTCAGAAGCAAAGCCTCCAGTGGCTCATCTGCTAAGTGCTTGGTCTTGGAATGCTGAGGACCTGAGTTCTAATCCAATGTCTGGAGTCTCCTGGGCATGTTTTTAATTTTTTTAAATTTTTTTTATGAAAATGGGTATGCACTGCCCTGCGCGATCAGCCAACAGTTAATGCCCCTTCAATACCTGCATTCCCACTAACAGGTGTGCCTTTGTTTTCTGCACGCTGGCCTTGGGAGCACCCACACAAAAGCTCGTGTCTCTGGCCCCAACTGACTGGAAAATACGAGCGGAAAAAGTGTAATCTACGGATTATGGTTGATGCGATATTTGCACTGGGACTCAAACAGGACACCTTCTCGAGGCGCTGTGAGGTGACCACCGGCCCCTGCATAGCAAGCAAACCTGCATCAGCATCTCACCAGCAAATGAATGTGTCGCCTGCAGGCGACACATAGCAAGCAGCAGTAGGTGCATTAACCCATTGGGCTGTCGACCCTCCTTCCGCAGAGAGCAGGAAACTGAATTTTCATGCTGTCTTCCTTTGGCACATTAGATCTGTCTTTCACCCCAATTCAGAGGATGTTTTGCTTCATGGAGAGATGATAATCATTGAGAGGTGTGAGCCACTCTGTACACACTCTGTTCTCAAAAGTGAAAGATTTGAAAGACTCTTGCTGAAGCGAGCCTTTCCCACTCTTTGCCCTGGGGCTGAAAGCAGCGGCAGGGTAGGGCCTGAGGGGCAAGGCCCACCCAAAATCTGTAAATGCCCACTCAGCAGCGCTGTGTGGGCATTTACAGATATTTTTGTCAGTGCAGGGGCCCAACTGCATTAGCTTTCGGGCCCCATTTGCTAGACAATCCTGGCTACGCCTCTGGTGCCTCCCAACTCAACAACCCAATCACCCCTTTCGCCCTTCTTACTCGTCTCACAGCACCCCCCATGAGTGAGGAATGCATCTTTTGTTGGTAGATTTCCTTCATGAGGCTTAGCTAGGCCTGCATTCCTTTCCAAAGGGCCATAGAAGAGAGCACAAAAGGAGAAGGCATAATATAGCGGGAAGTAGGTGGAAGACGAGAGGTCAGGGGGGTTGGCAGTAAAGGAAACAGGGCCTGGCCTGGCCTGGCTGAGAGTTACAAGTTAGGGAACACAACAATGAGCGAGGGACAAGGAAAGAGGTCTCAGGCATGCAGCTCTCTGAGTCTTCCCCACTCTGCCTGCAGAAAGAGACGTCCTATTCCTAGCCCTCTCCCGGATGGATACATTTGCCTGGAGAGCCCAGAGCTAATGTCACTTAGGCAGAGGTTAAAGAGAGGGCTGCTGAGCAGACACACCCCTTCATTTTACTATGCTCCCGGGGGGGCTTCTGGGAGGAAAAAGGCATCAGTATTCCACCAAGATCATGATCACCTAGGCCACCGTCACTAAGGTTTACAAAGCAGGCTGTGACACTTTCTGGGGCCTAGGTGGCCAGGCCTACGTGGAAGAGCACAGATCCTAACCCTAAGTTGTGTGGGTGGCTGCACCAGAGTGGCTGCATAGGGCATAGGGCTGTGCCCGTAAGGGCTGTGGTCGCGTTTGGGAGCGTTAGGGACGCGTGGAGGACGCAGGGCGCAGACCTCTGCCCGTTTCAGTCTGCCCTGATTGTCAGTGGCGGAGCCAGACTCTCCAAAATGGAGGAAGTTAAAGGCAAAAAGCAGCCCTCTCAGCCCCAGGGCAAAGAGTGGGAAAGGCTCGCTACAGCAAGAGTCTTTCAAATCTTTCACTTTTGAGAGCAGAGTGTTTACATTTAAGAATCATGACCAAGCAGCAAATACGAAAGCGTACAGGCCAGAGTGCAGAAAACAAAGGCATAACTGTTAGTAGGAATGCAAGAATTGAAGGGGTATTAACTGTTGGCTGATCGCGCAGGGCAATGCATACCCATTTTCAATTAAAAAAAATGAAAAAACATTGTAAAATATGCCCGGGAGATTCTAGACATGGGATTAGAACTCAGGTCCCCAGCATTCCAAGACCAAGCACTTATCACTTGAGCCACTGATGGCTTTGCTTCTGAGAGTAGCTTTTGGGCGTATATATCTTTCTTGGGAGAATACCCATTTGCATTGTGAAACATGGTCACTGAAGAAAACGAGGATAGAACATCTGGCCCCCCGCACCACTAAATACCAGCTAACCGCAGTGGCTTAGAGGTTAAGTGCTTGCGTTACAACTCTGGGGTCCTGGGTTCGAGTCCTGCTTTCGGCACATAAACAGAATAGTTGGTTAAGGTCCTTGTGCAGTTGCGGGTACCCACACTCCTTCTGAAGGGTTCAGTGGGTATGAAAAGACTTTCCTGGTAAAGAGAGGGTAGGAGGTAGGTGGGACTGTGCAGAGTAAATAAAGGAAGAGGTGGGGCAGGCTAAGGGGGAGGTAGGGCTGGGGAGGTCCAGAGGGGCCTGCGGATGTAAGGTAAAAGGGGTCCTGGGAGGGGAACATCCCAGGGTGTGGTGTGTAAAGGAGGGCTCTAATGTGGGGAAAGGGGGCCTGGTGGAGGGTGGAATGGACCCCACAATGGGCTGACTTCTTTTTTCATCAGGCACAATCTCCCCCTTTTCCCTTTGTTTACCCTGCACTTTCTCCCCTCCACAGTCCCACTTCTCTGCTGTCTTCCACCCTCCATCTACCCCCTTCTAGGTCTACCACCACTCATCCAGCCCACCTCCTCTCCACAGGGACCCATTCACCCAGCACGCCCTCCTCATTTACCCTGCACTTCCTAATTCCCACCTCTCTGCATTCTTCCACCCTCCCTTTCTTCCACCCTCCCTTTACCAGGGAACTCTTTTCAGACGCGTTTACGTGCCGAAAGCAGGACTCGAACCCAGACCCCCAACGCTGTAAGGCAAGCACTTAACCTCTAGGCCACTGCAGTTAGCTGATATTTAGCGGAGCGGGGGGCCAGATGTTCTATCCTCATTTTCTTCAGTGAACATGTTGCACAATGCAAATGGGTATGCTCACAAGGGCATGCAGAAGAATGATATATACGCCCAAAAGCTACTCTCAGAAGCAAAGCCTCCAGTGGCTCATCTGCTAAGTGCTTGGTCTTGGAATGCTGAGGACCTGAGTTCTAATCCAATGTCTGGAGTCTCCTGGGCATGTTTTTAATTTTTTTAAATTTTTTTTATGAAAATGGGTATGCACTGCCCTGCGCGATCAGCCAACAGTTAATGCCCCTTCAATACCTGCATTCCCACTAACAGGTGTGCCTTTGTTTTCTGCACGCTGGCCTTGGGAGCACCCACACAAAAGCTCGTGTCTCTGGCCCCAACTGACTGGAAAATACGAGCGGAAAAAGTGTAATCTACGGGTTATGGTTGATGCGATATTTGCACTGGGACTCAAACAGGACACCTTCTCGAGGCGCTGTGAGGTGACCACCGGCCCCTGCATAGCAAGCAAACCTGCATCAGCATCTCACCAGCAAATGAATGTGTCGCCTGCAGGCGACACATAGCAAGCAGCAGTAGGTGCATTAACCCATTGGGCTGTCGACCCTCCTTCCGCAGAGAGCAGGAAACTGAATTTTCATGCTGCCTTCCTTTGGCACATTAGATCTGTCTTTCACCCCAATTCAGAGGATGTTTTGCTTCATGGAGAGATGATAATCATTGAGAGGTGTGAGCCACTCTGTACACACTCTGTTCTCAAAAGTGAAAGATTTGAAAGACTCTTGCTGAAGCGAGCCTTTCCCACTCTTTGCCCTGGGGCTGAAAGCAGCGGCAGGGTAGGGCCTGAGGGGCAAGGCCCACCCAAAATCTGTAAATGCCCACTCAGCAGCGCTGTGTGGGCATTTACAGATATTTTTGTCAGTGCAGGGGCCCAACTGCATTAGCTTTCGGGCCCCATTTGCTAGACAATCCTGGCTACGCCTCTGGTGCCTCCCAACTCAACAACCCAATCACCCCTTTCGCCCTTCTTACTCGTCTCACAGCACCCCCCATGAGTGAGGAATGCATCTTTTGTTGGTAGATTTCCTTCATGAGGCTTAGCTAGGCCTGCATTCCTTTCCAAAGGGCCATAGAAGAGAGCACAAAAGGAGAAGGCATAATATAGCGGGAAGTAGGTGGAAGACGAGAGGTCAGGGGGGTTGGCAGTAAAGGAAACAGGGCCTGGCCTGGCCTGGCTGAGAGTTACAAGTTAGGGAACACAACAATGAGCGAGGGACAAGGAAAGAGGTCTCAGGCATGCAGCTCTCTGAGTCTTCCCCACTCTGCCTGCAGAAAGAGACGTCCTATTCCTAGCCCTCTCCCGGATGGATACATTTGCCTGGAGAGCCCAGAGCTAATGTCACTTAGGCAGAGGTTAAAGAGAGGGCTGCTGAGCAGACACACCCCTTCATTTTACTATGCTCCCGGGGGGGCTTCTGGGAGGAAAAAGGCATCAGTATTCCACCAAGATCATGATCACCTAGGCCACCGTCACTAAGGTTTACAAAGCAGGCTGTGACACTTTCTGGGGCCTAGGTGGCCAGGCCTACGTGGAAGAGCACAGATCCTAACCCTAAGTTGTGTGGGTGGCTGCACCAGAGTGGCTGCATAGGGCATAGGGCTGTGCCCGTAAGGGCTGTGGTCGCGTTTGGGAGCGTTAGGGACGCGTGGAGGACGCAGGGCGCAGACCTCTGCCCGTTTCAGTCTGCCCTGATTGTCAGTGGCGGAGCCAGACTCTCCAAAATGGAGGAAGTTAAAGGCAAAAAGCAGCCCTCTCAGCCCCAGGGCAAAGAGTGGGAAAGGCTCGCTACAGCAAGAGTCTTTCAAATCTTTCACTTTTGAGAGCAGAGTGTTTACATTTAAGAATCATGACCAAGCAGCAAATACGAAAGCGTACAGGCCAGAGTGCAGAAAACAAAGGCATAACTGTTAGTAGGAATGCAAGAATTGAAGGGGTATTAACTGTTGGCTGATCGCGCAGGGCAATGCATACCCATTTTCAATTTAAAAAAATGAAAAAACATTGTAAAATATGCCCGGGAGATTCTAGACATGGGATTAGAACTCAGGTCCCCAGCATTCCAAGACCAAGCACTTATCACTTGAGCCACTGATGGCTTTGCTTCTGAGAGCAGCTTTTGGGCGTATATATCTTTCTTGGGAGAATACCCATTTGCATTGTGAAACATGGTCACTGAAGAAAACGAGGATAGAACATCTGGCCCCCCGCACCACTAAATACCAGCTAACCGCAGTGGCTTAGAGGTTAAGTGCTTGCGTTACAACTCTGGGGTCCTGGGTTCGAGTCCTGCTTTCGGCACATAAACAGAATAGTTGGTTAAGGTCCTTGTGCAGTTGCGGGTACCCACACTCCTTCTGAAGGGTTCAGTGGGTATGAAAAGACTTTCCTGGTAAAGAGAGGGTAGGAGGTAGGTGGGACTGTGCAGAGTAAATAAAGGAAGAGGTGGGGCAGGCTAAGGGGGAGGTAGGGCTGGGGAGGTCCAGAGGGGCCTGCGGATGTAAGGTAAAAGGGGTCCTGGGAGGGGAACATCCCAGGGTGTGGTGTGTAAAGGAGGGCTCTAATGTGGGGAAAGGGGGCCTGGTGGAGGGTGGAATGGACCCCACAATGGGCTGACTTCTTTTTTCATCAGGCACAATCTCCCCCTTTTCCCTTTGTTTACCCTGCACTTTCTCCCCTCCACAGTCCCACTTCTCTGCTGTCTTCCACCCTCCATCTACCCCCTTCTAGGTTTACCACCACTCATCCAGCCCACCTCCTCTCCACAGGGACCCATTCACCCAGCACGCCCTCCTCATTTACCCTGCACTTCCTAATTCCCACCTCTCTGCATTCTTCCACCCTCCCTTTCTTCCACCCTCCCTTTACCAGGGAACTCTTTTCAGACGTGTTTACATGCCGAAAGCAGGACTCGAACCCAGACCCCCAACGCTGTAAGGCAAGCACTTAACCTCTAGGCCACTGCAGTTAGCTGATATTTAGCGGAGCGGGGGGCCAGATGTTCTATCCTCATTTTCTTCAGTGAACATGTTGCACAATGCAAATGGGTATGCTCACAAGGGCATGCAGAAGAATGATATATACGCCCAAAAGCTACTCTCAGAAGCAAAGCCTCCAGTGGCTCATCTGCTAAGTGCTTGGTCTTGGAATGCTGAGGACCTGAGTTCTAATCCAATGTCTGGAGTCTCCTGGGCATGTTTTTAATTTTTTTAAATTTTTTTTATGAAAATGGGTATGCACTGCCCTGCGCGATCAGCCAACAGTTAATGCCCCTTCAATACCTGCATTCCCACTAACAGGTGTGCCTTTGTTTTCTGCACGCTGGCCTTGGGAGCACCCACACAAAAGCTCGTGTCTCTGGCCCCAACTGACTGGAAAATACGAGCGGAAAAAGTGTAATCTACGGATTATGGTTGATGCGATATTTGCACTGGGACTCAAACAGGACACCTTCTCGAGGCGCTGTGAGGTGACCACCGGCCCCTGCATAGCAAGCAAACCTGCATCAGCATCTCACCAGCAAATGAATGTGTCGCCTGCAGGCGACACATAGCAAGCAGCAGTAGGTGCATTAACCCATTGGGCTGTCGACCCTCCTTCCGCAGAGAGCAGGAAACTGAATTTTCATGCTGTCTTCCTTTGGCACATTAGATCTGTCTTTCACCCCAATTCAGAGGATGTTTTGCTTCATGGAGAGATGATAATCATTGAGAGGTGTGAGCCACTCTGTACACACTCTGTTCTCAAAAGTGAAAGATTTGAAAGACTCTTGCTGAAGCGAGCCTTTCCCACTCTTTGCCCTGGGGCTGAAAGCAGCGGCAGGGTAGGGCCTGAGGGGCAAGGCCCACCCAAAATCTGTAAATGCCCACTCAGCAGCGCTGTGTGGGCATTTACAGATATTTTTGTCAGTGCAGGGGCCCAACTGCATTAGCTTTCGGGCCCCATTTGCTAGACAATCCTGGCTACGCCTCTGGTGCCTCCCAACTCAACAACCCAATCACCCCTTTCGCCCTTCTTACTCGTCTCACAGCACCCCCCATGAGTGAGGAATGCATCTTTTGTTGGTAGATTTCCTTCATGAGGCTTAGCTAGGCCTGCATTCCTTTCCAAAGGGCCATAGAAGAGAGCACAAAAGGAGAAGGCATAATATAGCGGGAAGTAGGTGGAAGACGAGAGGTCAGGGGGGTTGGCAGTAAAGGAAACAGGGCCTGGCCTGGCCTGGCTGAGAGTTACAAGTTAGGGAACACAACAATGAGCGAGGGACAAGGAAAGAGGTCTCAGGCATGCAGCTCTCTGAGTCTTCCCCACTCTGCCTGCAGAAAGAGACGTCCTATTCCTAGCCCTCTCCCGGATGGATACATTTGCCTGGAGAGCCCAGAGCTAATGTCACTTAGGCAGAGGTTAAAGAGAGGGCTGCTGAGCAGACACACCCCTTCATTTTACTATGCTCCCGGGGGGGCTTCTGGGAGGAAAAAGGCATCAGTATTCCACCAAGATCATGATCACCTAGGCCACCGTCACTAAGGTTTACAAAGCAGGCTGTGACACTTTCTGGGGCCTAGGTGGCCAGGCCTACGTGGAAGAGAACAGATCCTAACCCTAAGTTGTGTGGGTGGCTGCACCAGAGTGGCTGCATAGGGCATAGGGCTGTGCCCGTAAGGGCTGTGGTCGCGTTTGGGAGCGTTAGGGACGCGTGGAGGACGCAGGGCGCAGACCTCTGCCCGTTTCAGTCTGCCCTGATTGTCAGTGGCGGAGCCAGACTCTCCAAAATGGAGGAAGTTAAAGGCAAAAAGCAGCCCTCTCAGCCCCAGGGCAAAGAGTGGGAAAGGCTCGCTACAGCAAGAGTCTTTCAAATCTTTCACTTTTGAGAGCAGAGTGTTTACATTTAAGAATCATGACCAAGCAGCAAATACGAAAGCGTACAGGCCAGAGTGCAGAAAACAAAGGCATAACTGTTAGTAGGAATGCAAGAATTGAAGGGGTATTAACTGTTGGCTGATCGCGCAGGGCAATGCATACCCATTTTCAATTTAAAAAAATGAAAAAACATTGTAAAATATGCCCGGGAGATTCTAGACATGGGATTAGAACTCAGGTCCCCAGCATTCCAAGACCAAGCACTTATCACTTGAGCCACTGATGGCTTTGCTTCTGAGAGTAGCTTTTGGGCGTATATATCTTTCTTGGGAGAATACCCATTTGCATTGTGAAACATGGTCACTGAAGAAAACGAGGATAGAACATCTGGCCCCCCGCACCACTAAATACCAGCTAACCGCAGTGGCTTAGAGGTTAAGTGCTTGCGTTACAACTCTGGGGTCCTGGGTTCGAGTCCTGCTTTCGGCACATAAACAGAATAGTTGGTTAAGGTCCTTGTGCAGTTGCGGGTACCCACACTCCTTCTGAAGGGTTCAGTGGGTATGAAAAGACTTTCCTGGTAAAGAGAGGGTAGGAGGTAGGTGGGACTGTGCAGAGTAAATAAAGGAAGAGGTGGGGCAGGCTAAGGGGGAGGTAGGGCTGGGGAGGTCCAGAGGGGCCTGCGGATGTAAGGTAAAAGGGGTCCTGGGAGGGGAACATCCCAGGGTGTGGTGTGTAAAGGAGGGCTCTAATGTGGGGAAAGGGGGCCTGGTGGAGGGTGGAATGGACCCCACAATGGGCTGACTTCTTTTTTCATCAGGCACAATCTCCCCCTTTTCCCTTTGTTTACCCTGCACTTTCTCCCCTCCACAGTCCCACTTCTCTGCTGTCTTCCACCCTCCATCTACCCCCTTCTAGGTCTACCACCACTCATCCAGCCCACCTCCTCTCCACAGGGACCCATTCACCCAGCACGCCCTCCTCATTTACCCTGCACTTCCTAATTCCCACCTCTCTGCATTCTTCCACCCTCCCTTTCTTCCACCCTCCCTTTACCAGGGAACTCTTTTCAGACGTGTTTACATGCCGAAAGCAGGACTCGAACCCAGACCCCCAACGCTGTAAGGCAAGCACTTAACCTCTAGGCCACTGCAGTTAGCTGATATTTAGCGGAGCGGGGGGCCAGATGTTCTATCCTCATTTTCTTCAGTGAACATGTTGCACAATGCAAATGGGTATGCTCACAAGGGCATGCAGAAGAATGATATATACGCCCAAAAGCTACTCTCAGAAGCAAAGCCTCCAGTGGCTCATCTGCTAAGTGCTTGGTCTTGGAATGCTGAGGACCTGAGTTCTAATCCAATGTCTGGAGTCTCCTGGGCATGTTTTTAATTTTTTTAAATTTTTTTTATGAAAATGGGTATGCACTGCCCTGCGCGATCAGCCAACAGTTAATGCCCCTTCAATACCTGCATTCCCACTAACAGGTGTGCCTTTGTTTTCTGCACGCTGGCCTTGGGAGCACCCACACAAAAGCTCGTGTCTCTGGCCCCAACTGACTGGAAAATACGAGCGGAAAAAGTGTAATCTACGGGTTATGGTTGATGCGATATTTGCACTGGGACTCAAACAGGACACCTTCTCGAGGCGCTGTGAGGTGACCACCGGCCCCTGCATAGCAAGCAAACCTGCATCAGCATCTCACCAGCAAATGAATGTGTCGCCTGCAGGCGACACATAGCAAGCAGCAGTAGGTGCATTAACCCATTGGGCTGTCGACCCTCCTTCCGCAGAGAGCAGGAAACTGAATTTTCATGCTGCCTTCCTTTGGCACATTAGATCTGTCTTTCACCCCAATTCAGAGGATGTTTTGCTTCATGGAGAGATGATAATCATTGAGAGGTGTGAGCCACTCTGTACACACTCTGTTCTCAAAAGTGAAAGATTTGAAAGACTCTTGCTGAAGCGAGCCTTTCCCACTCTTTGCCCTGGGGCTGAAAGCAGCGGCAGGGTAGGGCCTGAGGGGCAAGGCCCACCCAAAATCTGTAAATGCCCACTCAGCAGCGCTGTGTGGGCATTTACAGATATTTTTGTCAGTGCAGGGGCCCAACTGCATTAGCTTTCGGGCCCCATTTGCTAGACAATCCTGGCTACGCCTCTGGTGCCTCCCAACTCAACAACCCAATCACCCCTTTCGCCCTTCTTACTCGTCTCACAGCACCCCCCATGAGTGAGGAATGCATCTTTTGTTGGTAGATTTCCTTCATGAGGCTTAGCTAGGCCTGCATTCCTTTCCAAAGGGCCATAGAAGAGAGCACAAAAGGAGAAGGCATAATATAGCGGGAAGTAGGTGGAAGACGAGAGGTCAGGGGGGTTGGCAGTAAAGGAAACAGGGCCTGGCCTGGCCTGGCTGAGAGTTACAAGTTAGGGAACACAACAATGAGCGAGGGACAAGGAAAGAGGTCTCAGGCATGCAGCTCTCTGAGTCTTCCCCACTCTGCCTGCAGAAAGAGACGTCCTATTCCTAGCCCTCTCCCGGATGGATACATTTGCCTGGAGAGCCCAGAGCTAATGTCACTTAGGCAGAGGTTAAAGAGAGGGCTGCTGAGCAGACACACCCCTTCATTTTACTATGCTCCCGGGGGGGCTTCTGGGAGGAAAAAGGCATCAGTATTCCACCAAGATCATGATCACCTAGGCCACCGTCACTAAGGTTTACAAAGCAGGCTGTGACACTTTCTGGGGCCTAGGTGGCCAGGCCTACGTGGAAGAGAACAGATCCTAACCCTAAGTTGTGTGGGTGGCTGCACCAGAGTGGCTGCATAGGGCATAGGGCTGTGCCCGTAAGGGCTGTGGTCGCGTTTGGGAGCGTTAGGGACGCGTGGAGGACGCAGGGCGCAGACCTCTGCCCGTTTCAGTCTGCCCTGATTGTCAGTGGCGGAGCCAGACTCTCCAAAATGGAGGAAGTTAAAGGCAAAAAGCAGCCCTCTCAGCCCCAGGGCAAAGAGTGGGAAAGGCTCGCTACAGCAAGAGTCTTTCAAATCTTTCACTTTTGAGAGCAGAGTGTTTACATTTAAGAATCATGACCAAGCAGCAAATACGAAAGCGTACAGGCCAGAGTGCAGAAAACAAAGGCATAACTGTTAGTAGGAATGCAAGAATTGAAGGGGTATTAACTGTTGGCTGATCGCGCAGGGCAATGCATACCCATTTTCAATTTAAAAAAATGAAAAAACATTGTAAAATATGCCCGGGAGATTCTAGACATGGGATTAGAACTCAGGTCCCCAGCATTCCAAGACCAAGCACTTATCACTTGAGCCACTGATGGCTTTGCTTCTGAGAGTAGCTTTTGGGCGTATATATCTTTCTTGGGAGAATACCCATTTGCATTGTGAAACATGGTCACTGAAGAAAACGAGGATAGAACATCTGGCCCCCCGCACCACTAAATACCAGCTAACCGCAGTGGCTTAGAGGTTAAGTGCTTGCGTTACAACTCTGGGGTCCTGGGTTCGAGTCCTGCTTTCGGCACATAAACAGAATAGTTGGTTAAGGTCCTTGTGCAGTTGCGGGTACCCACACTCCTTCTGAAGGGTTCAGTGGGTATGAAAAGACTTTCCTGGTAAAGAGAGGGTAGGAGGTAGGTGGGACTGTGCAGAGTAAATAAAGGAAGAGGTGGGGCAGGCTAAGGGGGAGGTAGGGCTGGGGAGGTCCAGAGGGGCCTGCGGATGTAAGGTAAAAGGGGTCCTGGGAGGGGAACATCCCAGGGTGTGGTGTGTAAAGGAGGGCTCTAATGTGGGGAAAGGGGGCCTGGTGGAGGGTGGAATGGACCCCACAATGGGCTGACTTCTTTTTTCATCAGGCACAATCTCCCCCTTTTCCCTTTGTTTACCCTGCACTTTCTCCCCTCCACAGTCCCACTTCTCTGCTGTCTTCCACCCTCCATCTACCCCCTTCTAGGTCTACCACCACTCATCCAGCCCACCTCCTCTCCACAGGGACCCATTCACCCAGCACGCCCTCCTCATTTACCCTGCACTTCCTAATTCCCACCTCTCTGCATTCTTCCACCCTCCCTTTCTTCCACCCTCCCTTTACCAGGGAACTCTTTTCAGACGCGTTTACATGCCGAAAGCAGGACTCGAACCCAGACCCCCAACGCTGTAAGGCAAGCACTTAACCTCTAGGCCACTGCAGTTAGCTGATATTTAGCGGAGCGGGGGGCCAGATGTTCTATCCTCATTTTCTTCAGTGAACATGTTGCACAATGCAAATGGGTATGCTCACAAGGGCATGCAGAAGAATGATATATACGCCCAAAAGCTACTCTCAGAAGCAAAGCCTCCAGTGGCTCATCTGCTAAGTGCTTGGTCTTGGAATGCTGAGGACCTGAGTTCTAATCCAATGTCTGGAGTCTCCTGGGCATGTTTTTAATTTTTTTAAATTTTTTTTATGAAAATGGGTATGCACTGCCCTGCGCGATCAGCCAACAGTTAATGCCCCTTCAATACCTGCATTCCCACTAACAGGTGTGCCTTTGTTTTCTGCACGCTGGCCTTGGGAGCACCCACACAAAAGCTCGTGTCTCTGGCCCCAACTGACTGGAAAATACGAGCGGAAAAAGTGTAATCTACGGGTTATGGTTGATGCGATATTTGCACTGGGACTCAAACAGGACACCTTCTCGAGGCGCTGTGAGGTGACCACCGGCCCCTGCATAGCAAGCAAACCTGCATCAGCATCTCACCAGCAAATGAATGTGTCGCCTGCAGGCGACACATAGCAAGCAGCAGTAGGTGCATTAACCCATTGGGCTGTCGACCCTCCTTCCGCAGAGAGCAGGAAACTGAATTTTCATGCTGCCTTCCTTTGGCACATTAGATCTGTCTTTCACCCCAATTCAGAGGATGTTTTGCTTCATGGAGAGATGATAATCATTGAGAGGTGTGAGCCACTCTGTACACACTCTGTTCTCAAAAGTGAAAGATTTGAAAGACTCTTGCTGAAGCGAGCCTTTCCCACTCTTTGCCCTGGGGCTGAAAGCAGCGGCAGGGTAGGGCCTGAGGGGCAAGGCCCACCCAAAATCTGTAAATGCCCACTCAGCAGCGCTGTGTGGGCATTTACAGATATTTTTGTCAGTGCAGGGGCCCAACTGCATTAGCTTTCGGGCCCCATTTGCTAGACAATCCTGGCTACGCCTCTGGTGCCTCCCAACTCAACAACCCAATCACCCCTTTCGCCCTTCTTACTCGTCTCACAGCACCCCCCATGAGTGAGGAATGCATCTTTTGTTGGTAGATTTCCTTCATGAGGCTTAGCTAGGCCTGCATTCCTTTCCAAAGGGCCATAGAAGAGAGCACAAAAGGAGAAGGCATAATATAGCGGGAAGTAGGTGGAAGACGAGAGGTCAGGGGGGTTGGCAGTAAAGGAAACAGGGCCTGGCCTGGCCTGGCTGAGAGTTACAAGTTAGGGAACACAACAATGAGCGAGGGACAAGGAAAGAGGTCTCAGGCATGCAGCTCTCTGAGTCTTCCCCACTCTGCCTGCAGAAAGAGACGTCCTATTCCTAGCCCTCTCCCGGATGGATACATTTGCCTGGAGAGCCCAGAGCTAATGTCACTTAGGCAGAGGTTAAAGAGAGGGCTGCTGAGCAGACACACCCCTTCATTTTACTATGCTCCCGGGGGGGCTTCTGGGAGGAAAAAGGCATCAGTATTCCACCAAGATCATGATCACCTAGGCCACCGTCACTAAGGTTTACAAAGCAGGCTGTGACACTTTCTGGGGCCTAGGTGGCCAGGCCTACGTGGAAGAGCACAGATCCTAACCCTAAGTTGTGTGGGTGGCTGCACCAGAGTGGCTGCATAGGGCATAGGGCTGTGCCCGTAAGGGCTGTGGTCGCGTTTGGGAGCGTTAGGGACGCGTGGAGGACGCAGGGCGCAGACCTCTGCCCGTTTCAGTCTGCCCTGATTGTCAGTGGCGGAGCCAGACTCTCC
Source organism: Ambystoma mexicanum (assembly GCF_040938575.1). Taxonomy (NCBI): domain Eukaryota; kingdom Metazoa; phylum Chordata; class Amphibia; order Caudata; family Ambystomatidae; genus Ambystoma; species Ambystoma mexicanum. Next base: position 1,261,596,810 of record NC_090935.1, on the reverse strand, counting down.
AAAATGGAGGAAGTTAAAGGCAAAAAGCAGCCCTCTCAGCCCCAGGGCAAAGAGTGGGAAAGGCTCGCTACAGCAAGAGTCTTTCAAATCTTTCACTTTTGAGAGCAGAGTGTTTACATTTAAGAATCATGACCAAGCAGCAAATACGAAAGCGTACAGGCCAGAGTGCAGAAAACAAAGGCATAACTGTTAGTAGGAATGCAAGAATTGAAGGGGTATTAACTGTTGGCTGATCGCGCAGGGCAATGCATACCCATTTTCAATTTAAAAAAATGAAAAAACATTGTAAAATATGCCCGGGAGATTCTAGACATGGGATTAGAACTCAGGTCCCCAGCATTCCAAGACCAAGCACTTATCACTTGAGCCACTGATGGCTTTGCTTCTGAGAGCAGCTTTTGGGCGTATATATCTTTCTTGGGAGAATACCCATTTGCATTGTGAAACATGGTCACTGAAGAAAACGAGGATAGAACATCTGGCCCCCCGCACCACTAAATACCAGCTAACCGCAGTGGCTTAGAGGTTAAGTGCTTGCGTTACAACTCTGGGGTCCTGGGTTCGAGTCCTGCTTTCGGCACATAAACAGAATAGTTGGTTAAGGTCCTTGTGCAGTTGCGGGTACCCACACTCCTTCTGAAGGGTTCAGTGGGTATGAAAAGACTTTCCTGGTAAAGAGAGGGTAGGAGGTAGGTGGGACTGTGCAGAGTAAATAAAGGAAGAGGTGGGGCAGGCTAAGGGGGAGGTAGGGCTGGGGAGGTCCAGAGGGGCCTGCGGATGTAAGGTAAAAGGGGTCCTGGGAGGGGAACATCCCAGGGTGTGGTGTGTAAAGGAGGGCTCTAATGTGGGGAAAGGGGGCCTGGTGGAGGGTGGAATGGACCCCACAATGGGCTGACTTCTTTTTTCATCAGGCACAATCTCCCCCTTTTCCCTTTGTTTACCCTGCACTTTCTCCCCTCCACAGTCCCACTTCTCTGCTGTCTTCCACCCTCCATCTACCCCCTTCTAGGTTTACCACCACTCATCCAGCCCACCTCCTCTCCACAGGGACCCATTCACCCAGCACGCCCTCCTCATTTACCCTGCACTTCCTAATTCCCACCTCTCTGCATTCTTCCACCCTCCCTTTCTTCCACCCTCCCTTTACCAGGGAACTCTTTTCAGACGTGTTTACATGCCGAAAGCAGGACTCGAACCCAGACCCCCAACGCTGTAAGGCAAGCACTTAACCTCTAGGCCACTGCAGTTAGCTGATATTTAGCGGAGCGGGGGGCCAGATGTTCTATCCTCATTTTCTTCAGTGAACATGTTGCACAATGCAAATGGGTATGCTCACAAGGGCATGCAGAAGAATGATATATACGCCCAAAAGCTACTCTCAGAAGCAAAGCCTCCAGTGGCTCATCTGCTAAGTGCTTGGTCTTGGAATGCTGAGGACCTGAGTTCTAATCCAATGTCTGGAGTCTCCTGGGCATGTTTTTAATTTTTTTAAATTTTTTTTATGAAAATGGGTATGCACTGCCCTGCGCGATCAGCCAACAGTTAATGCCCCTTCAATACCTGCATTCCCACTAACAGGTGTGCCTTTGTTTTCTGCACGCTGGCCTTGGGAGCACCCACACAAAAGCTCGTGTCTCTGGCCCCAACTGACTGGAAAATACGAGCGGAAAAAGTGTAATCTACGGATTATGGTTGATGCGATATTTGCACTGGGACTCAAACAGGACACCTTCTCGAGGCGCTGTGAGGTGACCACCGGCCCCTGCATAGCAAGCAAACCTGCATCAGCATCTCACCAGCAAATGAATGTGTCGCCTGCAGGCGACACATAGCAAGCAGCAGTAGGTGCATTAACCCATTGGGCTGTCGACCCTCCTTCCGCAGAGAGCAGGAAACTGAATTTTCATGCTGTCTTCCTTTGGCACATTAGATCTGTCTTTCACCCCAATTCAGAGGATGTTTTGCTTCATGGAGAGATGATAATCATTGAGAGGTGTGAGCCACTCTGTACACACTCTGTTCTCAAAAGTGAAAGATTTGAAAGACTCTTGCTGAAGCGAGCCTTTCCCACTCTTTGCCCTGGGGCTGAAAGCAGCGGCAGGGTAGGGCCTGAGGGGCAAGGCCCACCCAAAATCTGTAAATGCCCACTCAGCAGCGCTGTGTGGGCATTTACAGATATTTTTGTCAGTGCAGGGGCCCAACTGCATTAGCTTTCGGGCCCCATTTGCTAGACAATCCTGGCTACGCCTCTGGTGCCTCCCAACTCAACAACCCAATCACCCCTTTCGCCCTTCTTACTCGTCTCACAGCACCCCCCATGAGTGAGGAATGCATCTTTTGTTGGTAGATTTCCTTCATGAGGCTTAGCTAGGCCTGCATTCCTTTCCAAAGGGCCATAGAAGAGAGCACAAAAGGAGAAGGCATAATATAGCGGGAAGTAGGTGGAAGACGAGAGGTCAGGGGGGTTGGCAGTAAAGGAAACAGGGCCTGGCCTGGCCTGGCTGAGAGTTACAAGTTAGGGAACACAACAATGAGCGAGGGACAAGGAAAGAGGTCTCAGGCATGCAGCTCTCTGAGTCTTCCCCACTCTGCCTGCAGAAAGAGACGTCCTATTCCTAGCCCTCTCCCGGATGGATACATTTGCCTGGAGAGCCCAGAGCTAATGTCACTTAGGCAGAGGTTAAAGAGAGGGCTGCTGAGCAGACACACCCCTTCATTTTACTATGCTCCCGGGGGGGCTTCTGGGAGGAAAAAGGCATCAGTATTCCACCAAGATCATGATCACCTAGGCCACCGTCACTAAGGTTTACAAAGCAGGCTGTGACACTTTCTGGGGCCTAGGTGGCCAGGCCTACGTGGAAGAGCACAGATCCTAACCCTAAGTTGTGTGGGTGGCTGCACCAGAGTGGCTGCATAGGGCATAGGGCTGTGCCCGTAAGGGCTGTGGTCGCGTTTGGGAGCGTTAGGGACGCGTGGAGGACGCAGGGCGCAGACCTCTGCCCGTTTCAGTCTGCCCTGATTGTCAGTGGCGGAGCCAGACTCTCCAAAATGGAGGAAGTTAAAGGCAAAAAGCAGCCCTCTCAGCCCCAGGGCAAAGAGTGGGAAAGGCTCGCTACAGCAAGAGTCTTTCAAATCTTTCACTTTTGAGAGCAGAGTGTTTACATTTAAGAATCATGACCAAGCAGCAAATACGAAAGCGTACAGGCCAGAGTGCAGAAAACAAAGGCATAACTGTTAGTAGGAATGCAAGAATTGAAGGGGTATTAACTGTTGGCTGATCGCGCAGGGCAATGCATACCCATTTTCAATTAAAAAAAATGAAAAAACATTGTAAAATATGCCCGGGAGATTCTAGACATGGGATTAGAACTCAGGTCCCCAGCATTCCAAGACCAAGCACTTATCACTTGAGCCACTGATGGCTTTGCTTCTGAGAGTAGCTTTTGGGCGTATATATCTTTCTTGGGAGAATACCCATTTGCATTGTGAAACATGGTCACTGAAGAAAACGAGGATAGAACATCTGGCCCCCCGCACCACTAAATACCAGCTAACCGCAGTGGCTTAGAGGTTAAGTGCTTGCGTTACAACTCTGGGGTCCTGGGTTCGAGTCCTGCTTTCGGCACATAAACAGAATAGTTGGTTAAGGTCCTTGTGCAGTTGCGGGTACCCACACTCCTTCTGAAGGGTTCAGTGGGTATGAAAAGACTTTCCTGGTAAAGAGAGGGTAGGAGGTAGGTGGGACTGTGCAGAGTAAATAAAGGAAGAGGTGGGGCAGGCTAAGGGGGAGGTAGGGCTGGGGAGGTCCAGAGGGGCCTGCGGATGTAAGGTAAAAGGGGTCCTGGGAGGGGAACATCCCAGGGTGTGGTGTGTAAAGGAGGGCTCTAATGTGGGGAAAGGGGGCCTGGTGGAGGGTGGAATGGACCCCACAATGGGCTGACTTCTTTTTTCATCAGGCACAATCTCCCCCTTTTCCCTTTGTTTACCCTGCACTTTCTCCCCTCCACAGTCCCACTTCTCTGCTGTCTTCCACCCTCCATCTACCCCCTTCTAGGTCTACCACCACTCATCCAGCCCACCTCCTCTCCACAGGGACCCATTCACCCAGCACGCCCTCCTCATTTACCCTGCACTTCCTAATTCCCACCTCTCTGCATTCTTCCACCCTCCCTTTCTTCCACCCTCCCTTTACCAGGGAACTCTTTTCAGACGCGTTTACGTGCCGAAAGCAGGACTCGAACCCAGACCCCCAACGCTGTAAGGCAAGCACTTAACCTCTAGGCCACTGCAGTTAGCTGATATTTAGCGGAGCGGGGGGCCAGATGTTCTATCCTCATTTTCTTCAGTGAACATGTTGCACAATGCAAATGGGTATGCTCACAAGGGCATGCAGAAGAATGATATATACGCCCAAAAGCTACTCTCAGAAGCAAAGCCTCCAGTGGCTCATCTGCTAAGTGCTTGGTCTTGGAATGCTGAGGACCTGAGTTCTAATCCAATGTCTGGAGTCTCCTGGGCATGTTTTTAATTTTTTTAAATTTTTTTTATGAAAATGGGTATGCACTGCCCTGCGCGATCAGCCAACAGTTAATGCCCCTTCAATACCTGCATTCCCACTAACAGGTGTGCCTTTGTTTTCTGCACGCTGGCCTTGGGAGCACCCACACAAAAGCTCGTGTCTCTGGCCCCAACTGACTGGAAAATACGAGCGGAAAAAGTGTAATCTACGGGTTATGGTTGATGCGATATTTGCACTGGGACTCAAACAGGACACCTTCTCGAGGCGCTGTGAGGTGACCACCGGCCCCTGCATAGCAAGCAAACCTGCATCAGCATCTCACCAGCAAATGAATGTGTCGCCTGCAGGCGACACATAGCAAGCAGCAGTAGGTGCATTAACCCATTGGGCTGTCGACCCTCCTTCCGCAGAGAGCAGGAAACTGAATTTTCATGCTGCCTTCCTTTGGCACATTAGATCTGTCTTTCACCCCAATTCAGAGGATGTTTTGCTTCATGGAGAGATGATAATCATTGAGAGGTGTGAGCCACTCTGTACACACTCTGTTCTCAAAAGTGAAAGATTTGAAAGACTCTTGCTGAAGCGAGCCTTTCCCACTCTTTGCCCTGGGGCTGAAAGCAGCGGCAGGGTAGGGCCTGAGGGGCAAGGCCCACCCAAAATCTGTAAATGCCCACTCAGCAGCGCTGTGTGGGCATTTACAGATATTTTTGTCAGTGCAGGGGCCCAACTGCATTAGCTTTCGGGCCCCATTTGCTAGACAATCCTGGCTACGCCTCTGGTGCCTCCCAACTCAACAACCCAATCACCCCTTTCGCCCTTCTTACTCGTCTCACAGCACCCCCCATGAGTGAGGAATGCATCTTTTGTTGGTAGATTTCCTTCATGAGGCTTAGCTAGGCCTGCATTCCTTTCCAAAGGGCCATAGAAGAGAGCACAAAAGGAGAAGGCATAATATAGCGGGAAGTAGGTGGAAGACGAGAGGTCAGGGGGGTTGGCAGTAAAGGAAACAGGGCCTGGCCTGGCCTGGCTGAGAGTTACAAGTTAGGGAACACAACAATGAGCGAGGGACAAGGAAAGAGGTCTCAGGCATGCAGCTCTCTGAGTCTTCCCCACTCTGCCTGCAGAAAGAGACGTCCTATTCCTAGCCCTCTCCCGGATGGATACATTTGCCTGGAGAGCCCAGAGCTAATGTCACTTAGGCAGAGGTTAAAGAGAGGGCTGCTGAGCAGACACACCCCTTCATTTTACTATGCTCCCGGGGGGGCTTCTGGGAGGAAAAAGGCATCAGTATTCCACCAAGATCATGATCACCTAGGCCACCGTCACTAAGGTTTACAAAGCAGGCTGTGACACTTTCTGGGGCCTAGGTGGCCAGGCCTACGTGGAAGAGAACAGATCCTAACCCTAAGTTGTGTGGGTGGCTGCACCAGAGTGGCTGCATAGGGCATAGGGCTGTGCCCGTAAGGGCTGTGGTCGCGTTTGGGAGCGTTAGGGACGCGTGGAGGACGCAGGGCGCAGACCTCTGCCCGTTTCAGTCTGCCCTGATTGTCAGTGGCGGAGCCAGACTCTCCAAAATGGAGGAAGTTAAAGGCAAAAAGCAGCCCTCTCAGCCCCAGGGCAAAGAGTGGGAAAGGCTCGCTACAGCAAGAGTCTTTCAAATCTTTCACTTTTGAGAGCAGAGTGTTTACATTTAAGAATCATGACCAAGCAGCAAATACGAAAGCGTACAGGCCAGAGTGCAGAAAACAAAGGCATAACTGTTAGTAGGAATGCAAGAATTGAAGGGGTATTAACTGTTGGCTGATCGCGCAGGGCAATGCATACCCATTTTCAATTTAAAAAAATGAAAAAACATTGTAAAATATGCCCGGGAGATTCTAGACATGGGATTAGAACTCAGGTCCCCAGCATTCCAAGACCAAGCACTTATCACTTGAGCCACTGATGGCTTTGCTTCTGAGAGTAGCTTTTGGGCGTATATATCTTTCTTGGGAGAATACCCATTTGCATTGTGAAACATGGTCACTGAAGAAAACGAGGATAGAACATCTGGCCCCCCGCACCACTAAATACCAGCTAACCGCAGTGGCTTAGAGGTTAAGTGCTTGCGTTACAACTCTGGGGTCCTGGGTTCGAGTCCTGCTTTCGGCACATAAACAGAATAGTTGGTTAAGGTCCTTGTGCAGTTGCGGGTACCCACACTCCTTCTGAAGGGTTCAGTGGGTATGAAAAGACTTTCCTGGTAAAGAGAGGGTAGGAGGTAGGTGGGACTGTGCAGAGTAAATAAAGGAAGAGGTGGGGCAGGCTAAGGGGGAGGTAGGGCTGGGGAGGTCCAGAGGGGCCTGCGGATGTAAGGTAAAAGGGGTCCTGGGAGGGGAACATCCCAGGGTGTGGTGTGTAAAGGAGGGCTCTAATGTGGGGAAAGGGGGCCTGGTGGAGGGTGGAATGGACCCCACAATGGGCTGACTTCTTTTTTCATCAGGCACAATCTCCCCCTTTTCCCTTTGTTTACCCTGCACTTTCTCCCCTCCACAGTCCCACTTCTCTGCTGTCTTCCACCCTCCATCTACCCCCTTCTAGGTCTACCACCACTCATCCAGCCCACCTCCTCTCCACAGGGACCCATTCACCCAGCACGCCCTCCTCATTTACCCTGCACTTCCTAATTCCCACCTCTCTGCATTCTTCCACCCTCCCTTTCTTCCACCCTCCCTTTACCAGGGAACTCTTTTCAGACGTGTTTACATGCCGAAAGCAGGACTCGAACCCAGACCCCCAACGCTGTAAGGCAAGCACTTAACCTCTAGGCCACTGCAGTTAGCTGATATTTAGCGGAGCGGGGGGCCAGATGTTCTATCCTCATTTTCTTCAGTGAACATGTTGCACAATGCAAATGGGTATGCTCACAAGGGCATGCAGAAGAATGATATATACGCCCAAAAGCTACTCTCAGAAGCAAAGCCTCCAGTGGCTCATCTGCTAAGTGCTTGGTCTTGGAATGCTGAGGACCTGAGTTCTAATCCAATGTCTGGAGTCTCCTGGGCATGTTTTTAATTTTTTTAAATTTTTTTTATGAAAATGGGTATGCACTGCCCTGCGCGATCAGCCAACAGTTAATGCCCCTTCAATACCTGCATTCCCACTAACAGGTGTGCCTTTGTTTTCTGCACGCTGGCCTTGGGAGCACCCACACAAAAGCTCGTGTCTCTGGCCCCAACTGACTGGAAAATACGAGCGGAAAAAGTGTAATCTACGGGTTATGGTTGATGCGATATTTGCACTGGGACTCAAACAGGACACCTTCTCGAGGCGCTGTGAGGTGACCACCGGCCCCTGCATAGCAAGCAAACCTGCATCAGCATCTCACCAGCAAATGAATGTGTCGCCTGCAGGCGACACATAGCAAGCAGCAGTAGGTGCATTAACCCATTGGGCTGTCGACCCTCCTTCCGCAGAGAGCAGGAAACTGAATTTTCATGCTGCCTTCCTTTGGCACATTAGATCTGTCTTTCACCCCAATTCAGAGGATGTTTTGCTTCATGGAGAGATGATAATCATTGAGAGGTGTGAGCCACTCTGTACACACTCTGTTCTCAAAAGTGAAAGATTTGAAAGACTCTTGCTGAAGCGAGCCTTTCCCACTCTTTGCCCTGGGGCTGAAAGCAGCGGCAGGGTAGGGCCTGAGGGGCAAGGCCCACCCAAAATCTGTAAATGCCCACTCAGCAGCGCTGTGTGGGCATTTACAGATATTTTTGTCAGTGCAGGGGCCCAACTGCATTAGCTTTCGGGCCCCATTTGCTAGACAATCCTGGCTACGCCTCTGGTGCCTCCCAACTCAACAACCCAATCACCCCTTTCGCCCTTCTTACTCGTCTCACAGCACCCCCCATGAGTGAGGAATGCATCTTTTGTTGGTAGATTTCCTTCATGAGGCTTAGCTAGGCCTGCATTCCTTTCCAAAGGGCCATAGAAGAGAGCACAAAAGGAGAAGGCATAATATAGCGGGAAGTAGGTGGAAGACGAGAGGTCAGGGGGGTTGGCAGTAAAGGAAACAGGGCCTGGCCTGGCCTGGCTGAGAGTTACAAGTTAGGGAACACAACAATGAGCGAGGGACAAGGAAAGAGGTCTCAGGCATGCAGCTCTCTGAGTCTTCCCCACTCTGCCTGCAGAAAGAGACGTCCTATTCCTGCCCTCTCCCGGATGGATACATTTGCCTGGAGAGCCCAGAGCTAATGTCACTTAGGCAGAGGTTAAAGAGAGGGCTGCTGAGCAGACACACCCCTTCATTTTACTATGCTCCCGGGGGGGCTTCTGGGAGGAAAAAGGCATCAGTATTCCACCAAGATCATGATCACCTAGGCCACCGTCACTAAGGTTTACAAAGCAGGCTGTGACACTTTCTGGGGCCTAGGTGGCCAGGCCTACGTGGAAGAGCACAGATCCTAACCCTAAGTTGTGTGGGTGGCTGCACCAGAGTGGCTGCATAGGGCATAGGGCTGTGCCCGTAAGGGCTGTGGTCGCGTTTGGGAGCGTTAGGGACGCGTGGAGGACGCAGGGCGCAGACCTCTGCCCGTTTCAGTCTGCCCTGATTGTCAGTGGCGGAGCCAGACTCTCCAAAATGGAGGAAGTTAAAGGCAAAAAGCAGCCCTCTCAGCCCCAGGGCAAAGAGTGGGAAAGGCTCGCTACAGCAAGAGTCTTTCAAATCTTTCACTTTTGAGAGCAGAGTGTTTACATTTAAGAATCATGACCAAGCAGCAAATACGAAAGCGTACAGGCCAGAGTGCAGAAAACAAAGGCATAACTGTTAGTAGGAATGCAAGAATTGAAGGGGTATTAACTGTTGGCTGATCGCGCAGGGCAATGCATACCCATTTTCAATTAAAAAAAATGAAAAAACATTGTAAAATATGCCCGGGAGATTCTAGACATGGGATTAGAACTCAGGTCCCCAGCATTCCAAGACCAAGCACTTATCACTTGAGCCACTGATGGCTTTGCTTCTGAGAGTAGCTTTTGGGCGTATATATCTTTCTTGGGAGAATACCCATTTGCATTGTGAAACATGGTCACTGAAGAAAACGAGGATAGAACATCTGGCCCCCCGCACCACTAAATACCAGCTAACCGCAGTGGCTTAGAGGTTAAGTGCTTGCGTTACAACTCTGGGGTCCTGGGTTCGAGTCCTGCTTTCGGCACATAAACAGAATAGTTGGTTAAGGTCCTTGTGCAGTTGCGGGTACCCACACTCCTTCTGAAGGGTTCAGTGGGTATGAAAAGACTTTCCTGGTAAAGAGAGGGTAGGAGGTAGGTGGGACTGTGCAGAGTAAATAAAGGAAGAGGTGGGGCAGGCTAAGGGGGAGGTAGGGCTGGGGAGGTCCAGAGGGGCCTGCGGATGTAAGGTAAAAGGGGTCCTGGGAGGGGAACATCCCAGGGTGTGGTGTGTAAAGGAGGGCTCTAATGTGGGGAAAGGGGGCCTGGTGGAGGGTGGAATGGACCCCACAATGGGCTGACTTCTTTTTTCATCAGGCACAATCTCCCCCTTTTCCCTTTGTTTACCCTGCACTTTCTCCCCTCCACAGTCCCACTTCTCTGCTGTCTTCCACCCTCCATCTACCCCCTTCTAGGTTTACCACCACTCATCCAGCCCACCTCCTCTCCACAGGGACCCATTCACCCAGCACGCCCTCCTCATTTACCCTGCACTTCCTAATTCCCACCTCTCTGCATTCTTCCACCCTCCCTTTCTTCCACCCTCCCTTTACCAGGGAACTCTTTTCAGACGTGTTTACATGCCGAAAGCAGGACTCGAACCCAGACCCCCAACGCTGTAAGGCAAGCACTTAACCTCTAGGCCACTGCAGTTAGCTGATATTTAGCGGAGCGGGGGGCCAGATGTTCTATCCTCATTTTCTTCAGTGAACATGTTGCACAATGCAAATGGGTATGCTCACAAGGGCATGCAGAAGAATGATATATACGCCCAAAAGCTACTCTCAGAAGCAAAGCCTCCAGTGGCTCATCTGCTAAGTGCTTGGTCTTGGAATGCTGAGGACCTGAGTTCTAATCCAATGTCTGGAGTCTCCTGGGCATGTTTTTAATTTTTTTAAATTTTTTTTATGAAAATGGGTATGCACTGCCCTGCGCGATCAGCCAACAGTTAATGCCCCTTCAATACCTGCATTCCCACTAACAGGTGTGCCTTTGTTTTCTGCACGCTGGCCTTGGGAGCACCCACACAAAAGCTCGTGTCTCTGGCCCCAACTGACTGGAAAATACGAGCGGAAAAAGTGTAATCTACGGATTATGGTTGATGCGATATTTGCACTGGGACTCAAACAGGACACCTTCTCGAGGCGCTGTGAGGTGACCACCGGCCCCTGCATAGCAAGCAAACCTGCATCAGCATCTCACCAGCAAATGAATGTGTCGCCTGCAGGCGACACATAGCAAGCAGCAGTAGGTGCATTAACCCATTGGGCTGTCGACCCTCCTTCCGCAGAGAGCAGGAAACTGAATTTTCATGCTGTCTTCCTTTGGCACATTAGATCTGTCTTTCACCCCAATTCAGAGGATGTTTTGCTTCATGGAGAGATGATAATCATTGAGAGGTGTGAGCCACTCTGTACACACTCTGTTCTCAAAAGTGAAAGATTTGAAAGACTCTTGCTGAAGCGAGCCTTTCCCACTCTTTGCCCTGGGGCTGAAAGCAGCGGCAGGGTAGGGCCTGAGGGGCAAGGCCCACCCAAAATCTGTAAATGCCCACTCAGCAGCGCTGTGTGGGCATTTACAGATATTTTTGTCAGTGCAGGGGCCCAACTGCATTAGCTTTCGGGCCCCATTTGCTAGACAATCCTGGCTACGCCTCTGGTGCCTCCCAACTCAACAACCCAATCACCCCTTTCGCCCTTCTTACTCGTCTCACAGCACCCCCCATGAGTGAGGAATGCATCTTTTGTTGGTAGATTTCCTTCATGAGGCTTAGCTAGGCCTGCATTCCTTTCCAAAGGGCCATAGAAGAGAGCACAAAAGGAGAAGGCATAATATAGCGGGAAGTAGGTGGAAGACGAGAGGTCAGGGGGGTTGGCAGTAAAGGAAACAGGGCCTGGCCTGGCCTGGCTGAGAGTTACAAGTTAGGGAACACAACAATGAGCGAGGGACAAGGAAAGAGGTCTCAGGCATGCAGCTCTCTGAGTCTTCCCCACTCTGCCTGCAGAAAGAGACGTCCTATTCCTAGCCCTCTCCCGGATGGATACATTTGCCTGGAGAGCCCAGAGCTAATGTCACTTAGGCAGAGGTTAAAGAGAGGGCTGCTGAGCAGACACACCCCTTCATTTTACTATGCTCCCGGGGGGGCTTCTGGGAGGAAAAAGGCATCAGTATTCCACCAAGATCATGATCACCTAGGCCACCGTCACTAAGGTTTACAAAGCAGGCTGTGACACTTTCTGGGGCCTAGGTGGCCAGGCCTACGTGGAAGAGCACAGATCCTAACCCTAAGTTGTGTGGGTGGCTGCACCAGAGTGGCTGCATAGGGCATAGGGCTGTGCCCGTAAGGGCTGTGGTCGCGTTTGGGAGCGTTAGGGACGCGTGGAGGACGCAGGGCGCAGACCTCTGCCCGTTTCAGTCTGCCCTGATTGTCAGTGGCGGAGCCAGACTCTCCAAAATGGAGGAAGTTAAAGGCAAAAAGCAGCCCTCTCAGCCCCAGGGCAAAGAGTGGGAAAGGCTCGCTACAGCAAGAGTCTTTCAAATCTTTCACTTTTGAGAGCAGAGTGTTTACATTTAAGAATCATGACCAAGCAGCAAATACGAAAGCGTACAGGCCAGAGTGCAGAAAACAAAGGCATAACTGTTAGTAGGAATGCAAGAATTGAAGGGGTATTAACTGTTGGCTGATCGCGCAGGGCAATGCATACCCATTTTCAATTAAAAAAAATGAAAAAACATTGTAAAATATGCCCGGGAGATTCTAGACATGGGATTAGAACTCAGGTCCCCAGCATTCCAAGACCAAGCACTTATCACTTGAGCCACTGATGGCTTTGCTTCTGAGAGTAGCTTTTGGGCGTATATATCTTTCTTGGGAGAATACCCATTTGCATTGTGAAACATGGTCACTGAAGAAAACGAGGATAGAACATCTGGCCCCCCGCACCACTAAATACCAGCTAACCGCAGTGGCTTAGAGGTTAAGTGCTTGCGTTACAACTCTGGGGTCCTGGGTTCGAGTCCTGCTTTCGGCACATAAACAGAATAGTTGGTTAAGGTCCTTGTGCAGTTGCGGGTACCCACACTCCTTCTGAAGGGTTCAGTGGGTATGAAAAGACTTTCCTGGTAAAGAGAGGGTAGGAGGTAGGTGGGACTGTGCAGAGTAAATAAAGGAAGAGGTGGGGCAGGCTAAGGGGGAGGTAGGGCTGGGGAGGTCCAGAGGGGCCTGCGGATGTAAGGTAAAAGGGGTCCTGGGAGGGGAACATCCCAGGGTGTGGTGTGTAAAGGAGGGCTCTAATGTGGGGAAAGGGGGCCTGGTGGAGGGTGGAATGGACCCCACAATGGGCTGACTTCTTTTTTCATCAGGCACAATCTCCCCCTTTTCCCTTTGTTTACCCTGCACTTTCTCCCCTCCACAGTCCCACTTCTCTGCTGTCTTCCACCCTCCATCTACCCCCTTCTAGGTCTACCACCACTCATCCAGCCCACCTCCTCTCCACAGGGACCCATTCACCCAGCACGCCCTCCTCATTTACCCTGCACTTCCTAATTCCCACCTCTCTGCATTCTTCCACCCTCCCTTTCTTCCACCCTCCCTTTACCAGGGAACTCTTTTCAGACGCGTTTACGTGCCGAAAGCAGGACTCGAACCCAGACCCCCAACGCTGTAAGGCAAGCACTTAACCTCTAGGCCACTGCAGTTAGCTGATATTTAGCGGAGCGGGGGGCCAGATGTTCTATCCTCATTTTCTTCAGTGAACATGTTGCACAATGCAAATGGGTATGCTCACAAGGGCATGCAGAAGAATGATATATACGCCCAAAAGCTACTCTCAGAAGCAAAGCCTCCAGTGGCTCATCTGCTAAGTGCTTGGTCTTGGAATGCTGAGGACCTGAGTTCTAATCCAATGTCTGGAGTCTCCTGGGCATGTTTTTAATTTTTTTAAATTTTTTTTATGAAAATGGGTATGCACTGCCCTGCGCGATCAGCCAACAGTTAATGCCCCTTCAATACCTGCATTCCCACTAACAGGTGTGCCTTTGTTTTCTGCACGCTGGCCTTGGGAGCACCCACACAAAAGCTCGTGTCTCTGGCCCCAACTGACTGGAAAATACGAGCGGAAAAAGTGTAATCTACGGGTTATGGTTGATGCGATATTTGCACTGGGACTCAAACAGGACACCTTCTCGAGGCGCTGTGAGGTGACCACCGGCCCCTGCATAGCAAGCAAACCTGCATCAGCATCTCACCAGCAAATGAATGTGTCGCCTGCAGGCGACACATAGCAAGCAGCAGTAGGTGCATTAACCCATTGGGCTGTCGACCCTCCTTCCGCAGAGAGCAGGAAACTGAATTTTCATGCTGCCTTCCTTTGGCACATTAGATCTGTCTTTCACCCCAATTCAGAGGATGTTTTGCTTCATGGAGAGATGATAATCATTGAGAGGTGTGAGCCACTCTGTACACACTCTGTTCTCAAAAGTGAAAGATTTGAAAGACTCTTGCTGAAGCGAGCCTTTCCCACTCTTTGCCCTGGGGCTGAAAGCAGCGGCAGGGTAGGGCCTGAGGGGCAAGGCCCACCCAAAATCTGTAAATGCCCACTCAGCAGCGCTGTGTGGGCATTTACAGATATTTTTGTCAGTGCAGGGGCCCAACTGCATTAGCTTTCGGGCCCCATTTGCTAGACAATCCTGGCTACGCCTCTGGTGCCTCCCAACTCAACAACCCAATCACCCCTTTCGCCCTTCTTACTCGTCTCACAGCACCCCCCATGAGTGAGGAATGCATCTTTTGTTGGTAGATTTCCTTCATGAGGCTTAGCTAGGCCTGCATTCCTTTCCAAAGGGCCATAGAAGAGAGCACAAAAGGAGAAGGCATAATATAGCGGGAAGTAGGTGGAAGACGAGAGGTCAGGGGGGTTGGCAGTAAAGGAAACAGGGCCTGGCCTGGCCTGGCTGAGAGTTACAAGTTAGGGAACACAACAATGAGCGAGGGACAAGGAAAGAGGTCTCAGGCATGCAGCTCTCTGAGTCTTCCCCACTCTGCCTGCAGAAAGAGACGTCCTATTCCTAGCCCTCTCCCGGATGGATACATTTGCCTGGAGAGCCCAGAGCTAATGTCACTTAGGCAGAGGTTAAAGAGAGGGCTGCTGAGCAGACACACCCCTTCATTTTACTATGCTCCCGGGGGGGCTTCTGGGAGGAAAAAGGCATCAGTATTCCACCAAGATCATGATCACCTAGGCCACCGTCACTAAGGTTTACAAAGCAGGCTGTGACACTTTCTGGGGCCTAGGTGGCCAGGCCTACGTGGAAGAGCACAGATCCTAACCCTAAGTTGTGTGGGTGGCTGCACCAGAGTGGCTGCATAGGGCATAGGGCTGTGCCCGTAAGGGCTGTGGTCGCGTTTGGGAGCGTTAGGGACGCGTGGAGGACGCAGGGCGCAGACCTCTGCCCGTTTCAGTCTGCCCTGATTGTCAGTGGCGGAGCCAGACTCTCCAAAATGGAGGAAGTTAAAGGCAAAAAGCAGCCCTCTCAGCCCCAGGGCAAAGAGTGGGAAAGGCTCGCTACAGCAAGAGTCTTTCAAATCTTTCACTTTTGAGAGCAGAGTGTTTACATTTAAGAATCATGACCAAGCAGCAAATACGAAAGCGTACAGGCCAGAGTGCAGAAAACAAAGGCATAACTGTTAGTAGGAATGCAAGAATTGAAGGGGTATTAACTGTTGGCTGATCGCGCAGGGCAATGCATACCCATTTTCAATTAAAAAAAATGAAAAAACATTGTAAAATATGCCCGGGAGATTCTAGACATGGGATTAGAACTCAGGTCCCCAGCATTCCAAGACCAAGCACTTATCACTTGAGCCACTGATGGCTTTGCTTCTGAGAGTAGCTTTTGGGCGTATATATCTTTCTTGGGAGAATACCCATTTGCATTGTGAAACATGGTCACTGAAGAAAACGAGGATAGAACATCTGGCCCCCCGCACCACTAAATACCAGCTAACCGCAGTGGCTTAGAGGTTAAGTGCTTGCGTTACAACTCTGGGGTCCTGGGTTCGAGTCCTGCTTTCGGCACATAAACAGAATAGTTGGTTAAGGTCCTTGTGCAGTTGCGGGTACCCACACTCCTTCTGAAGGGTTCAGTGGGTATGAAAAGACTTTCCTGGTAAAGAGAGGGTAGGAGGTAGGTGGGACTGTGCAGAGTAAATAAAGGAAGAGGTGGGGCAGGCTAAGGGGGAGGTAGGGCTGGGGAGGTCCAGAGGGGCCTGCGGATGTAAGGTAAAAGGGGTCCTGGGAGGGGAACATCCCAGGGTGTGGTGTGTAAAGGAGGGCTCTAATGTGGGGAAAGGGGGCCTGGTGGAGGGTGGAATGGACCCCACAATGGGCTGACTTCTTTTTTCATCAGGCACAATCTCCCCCTTTTCCCTTTGTTTACCCTGCACTTTCTCCCCTCCACAGTCCCACTTCTCTGCTGTCTTCCACCCTCCATCTACCCCCTTCTAGGTCTACCACCACTCATCCAGCCCACCTCCTCTCCACAGGGACCCATTCACCCAGCACGCCCTCCTCATTTACCCTGCACTTCCTAATTCCCACCTCTCTGCATTCTTCCACCCTCCCTTTCTTCCACCCTCCCTTTACCAGGGAACTCTTTTCAGACGCGTTTACGTGCCGAAAGCAGGACTCGAACCCAGACCCCCAACGCTGTAAGGCAAGCACTTAACCTCTAGGCCACTGCAGTTAGCTGATATTTAGCGGAGCGGGGGGCCAGATGTTCTATCCTCATTTTCTTCAGTGAACATGTTGCACAATGCAAATGGGTATGCTCACAAGGGCATGCAGAAGAATGATATATACGCCCAAAAGCTACTCTCAGAAGCAAAGCCTCCAGTGGCTCATCTGCTAAGTGCTTGGTCTTGGAATGCTGAGGACCTGAGTTCTAATCCAATGTCTGGAGTCTCCTGGGCATGTTTTTAATTTTTTTAAATTTTTTTTATGAAAATGGGTATGCACTGCCCTGCGCGATCAGCCAACAGTTAATGCCCCTTCAATACCTGCATTCCCACTAACAGGTGTGCCTTTGTTTTCTGCACGCTGGCCTTGGGAGCACCCACACAAAAGCTCGTGTCTCTGGCCCCAACTGACTGGAAAATACGAGCGGAAAAAGTGTAATCTACGGGTTATGGTTGATGCGATATTTGCACTGGGACTCAAACAGGACACCTTCTCGAGGCGCTGTGAGGTGACCACCGGCCCCTGCATAGCAAGCAAACCTGCATCAGCATCTCACCAGCAAATGAATGTGTCGCCTGCAGGCGACACATAGCAAGCAGCAGTAGGTGCATTAACCCATTGGGCTGTCGACCCTCCTTCCGCAGAGAGCAGGAAACTGAATTTTCATGCTGCCTTCCTTTGGCACATTAGATCTGTCTTTCACCCCAATTCAGAGGATGTTTTGCTTCATGGAGAGATGATAATCATTGAGAGGTGTGAGCCACTCTGTACACACTCTGTTCTCAAAAGTGAAAGATTTGAAAGACTCTTGCTGAAGCGAGCCTTTCCCACTCTTTGCCCTGGGGCTGAAAGCAGCGGCAGGGTAGGGCCTGAGGGGCAAGGCCCACCCAAAATCTGTAAATGCCCACTCAGCAGCGCTGTGTGGGCATTTACAGATATTTTTGTCAGTGCAGGGGCCCAACTGCATTAGCTTTCGGGCCCCATTTGCTAGACAATCCTGGCTACGCCTCTGGTGCCTCCCAACTCAACAACCCAATCACCCCTTTCGCCCTTCTTACTCGTCTCACAGCACCCCCCATGAGTGAGGAATGCATCTTTTGTTGGTAGATTTCCTTCATGAGGCTTAGCTAGGCCTGCATTCCTTTCCAAAGGGCCATAGAAGAGAGCACAAAAGGAGAAGGCATAATATAGCGGGAAGTAGGTGGAAGACGAGAGGTCAGGGGGGTTGGCAGTAAAGGAAACAGGGCCTGGCCTGGCCTGGCTGAGAGTTACAAGTTAGGGAACACAACAATGAGCGAGGGACAAGGAAAGAGGTCTCAGGCATGCAGCTCTCTGAGTCTTCCCCACTCTGCCTGCAGAAAGAGACGTCCTATTCCTAGCCCTCTCCCGGATGGATACATTTGCCTGGAGAGCCCAGAGCTAATGTCACTTAGGCAGAGGTTAAAGAGAGGGCTGCTGAGCAGACACACCCCTTCATTTTACTATGCTCCCGGGGGGGCTTCTGGGAGGAAAAAGGCATCAGTATTCCACCAAGATCATGATCACCTAGGCCACCGTCACTAAGGTTTACAAAGCAGGCTGTGACACTTTCTGGGGCCTAGGTGGCCAGGCCTACGTGGAAGAGCACAGATCCTAACCCTAAGTTGTGTGGGTGGCTGCACCAGAGTGGCTGCATAGGGCATAGGGCTGTGCCCGTAAGGGCTGTGGTCGCGTTTGGGAGCGTTAGGGACGCGTGGAGGACGCAGGGCGCAGACCTCTGCCCGTTTCAGTCTGCCCTGATTGTCAGTGGCGGAGCCAGACTCTCCAAAATGGAGGAAGTTAAAGGCAAAAAGCAGCCCTCTCAGCCCCAGGGCAAAGAGTGGGAAAGGCTCGCTACAGCAAGAGTCTTTCAAATCTTTCACTTTTGAGAGCAGAGTGTTTACATTTAAGAATCATGACCAAGCAGCAAATACGAAAGCGTACAGGCCAGAGTGCAGAAAACAAAGGCATAACTGTTAGTAGGAATGCAAGAATTGAAGGGGTATTAACTGTTGGCTGATCGCGCAGGGCAATGCATACCCATTTTCAATTTAAAAAAATGAAAAAACATTGTAAAATATGCCCGGGAGATTCTAGACATGGGATTAGTACTCAGGTCCCCAGCATTCCAAGACCAAGCACTTATCACTTGAGCCACTGATGGCTTTGCTTCTGAGAGCAGCTTTTGGGCGTATATATCTTTCTTGGGAGAATACCCATTTGCATTGTGAAACATGGTCACTGAAGAAAACGAGGATAGAACATCTGGCCCCCCGCACCACTAAATACCAGCTAACCGCAGTGGCTTAGAGGTTAAGTGCTTGCGTTACAACTCTGGGGTCCTGGGTTCGAGTCCTGCTTTCGGCACATAAACAGAATAGTTGGTTAAGGTCCTTGTGCAGTTGCGGGTACCCACACTCCTTCTGAAGGGTTCAGTGGGTATGAAAAGACTTTCCTGGTAAAGAGAGGGTAGGAGGTAGGTGGGACTGTGCAGAGTAAATAAAGGAAGAGGTGGGGCAGGCTAAGGGGGAGGTAGGGCTGGGGAGGTCCAGAGGGGCCTGCGGATGTAAGGTAAAAGGGGTCCTGGGAGGGGAACATCCCAGGGTGTGGTGTGTAAAGGAGGGCTCTAATGTGGGGAAAGGGGGCCTGGTGGAGGGTGGAATGGACCCCACAATGGGCTGACTTCTTTTTTCATCAGGCACAATCTCCCCCTTTTCCCTTTGTTTACCCTGCACTTTCTCCCCTCCACAGTCCCACTTCTCTGCTGTCTTCCACCCTCCATCTACCCCCTTCTAGGTTTACCACCACTCATCCAGCCCACCTCCTCTCCACAGGGACCCATTCACCCAGCACGCCCTCCTCATTTACCCTGCACTTCCTAATTCCCACCTCTCTGCATTCTTCCACCCTCCCTTTCTTCCACCCTCCCTTTACCAGGGAACTCTTTTCAGACGTGTTTACATGCCGAAAGCAGGACTCGAACCCAGACCCCCAACGCTGTAAGGCAAGCACTTAACCTCTAGGCCACTGCAGTTAGCTGATATTTAGCGGAGCGGGGGGCCAGATGTTCTATCCTCATTTTCTTCAGTGAACATGTTGCACAATGCAAATGGGTATGCTCACAAGGGCATGCAGAAGAATGATATATACGCCCAAAAGCTACTCTCAGAAGCAAAGCCTCCAGTGGCTCATCTGCTAAGTGCTTGGTCTTGGAATGCTGAGGACCTGAGTTCTAATCCAATGTCTGGAGTCTCCTGGGCATGTTTTTAATTTTTTTAAATTTTTTTTATGAAAATGGGTATGCACTGCCCTGCGCGATCAGCCAACAGTTAATGCCCCTTCAATACCTGCATTCCCACTAACAGGTGTGCCTTTGTTTTCTGCACGCTGGCCTTGGGAGCACCCACACAAAAGCTCGTGTCTCTGGCCCCAACTGACTGGAAAATACGAGCGGAAAAAGTGTAATCTACGGATTATGGTTGATGCGATATTTGCACTGGGACTCAAACAGGACACCTTCTCGAGGCGCTGTGAGGTGACCACCGGCCCCTGCATAGCAAGCAAACCTGCATCAGCATCTCACCAGCAAATGAATGTGTCGCCTGCAGGCGACACATAGCAAGCAGCAGTAGGTGCATTAACCCATTGGGCTGTCGACCCTCCTTCCGCAGAGAGCAGGAAACTGAATTTTCATGCTGTCTTCCTTTGGCACATTAGATCTGTCTTTCACCCCAATTCAGAGGATGTTTTGCTTCATGGAGAGATGATAATCATTGAGAGGTGTGAGCCACTCTGTACACACTCTGTTCTCAAAAGTGAAAGATTTGAAAGACTCTTGCTGAAGCGAGCCTTTCCCACTCTTTGCCCTGGGGCTGAAAGCAGCGGCAGGGTAGGGCCTGAGGGGCAAGGCCCACCCAAAATCTGTAAATGCCCACTCAGCAGCGCTGTGTGGGCATTTACAGATATTTTTGTCAGTGCAGGGGCCCAACTGCATTAGCTTTCGGGCCCCATTTGCTAGACAATCCTGGCTACGCCTCTGGTGCCTCCCAACTCAACAACCCAATCACCCCTTTCGCCCTTCTTACTCGTCTCACAGCACCCCCCATGAGTGAGGAATGCATCTTTTGTTGGTAGATTTCCTTCATGAGGCTTAGCTAGGCCTGCATTCCTTTCCAAAGGGCCATAGAAGAGAGCACAAAAGGAGAAGGCATAATATAGCGGGAAGTAGGTGGAAGACGAGAGGTCAGGGGGGTTGGCAGTAAAGGAAACAGGGCCTGGCCTGGCCTGGCTGAGAGTTACAAGTTAGGGAACACAACAATGAGCGAGGGACAAGGAAAGAGGTCTCAGGCATGCAGCTCTCTGAGTCTTCCCCACTCTGCCTGCAGAAAGAGACGTCCTATTCCTAGCCCTCTCCCGGATGGATACATTTGCCTGGAGAGCCCAGAGCTAATGTCACTTAGGCAGAGGTTAAAGAGAGGGCTGCTGAGCAGACACACCCCTTCATTTTACTATGCTCCCGGGGGGGCTTCTGGGAGGAAAAAGGCATCAGTATTCCACCAAGATCATGATCACCTAGGCCACCGTCACTAAGGTTTACAAAGCAGGCTGTGACACTTTCTGGGGCCTAGGTGGCCAGGCCTACGTGGAAGAGAACAGATCCTAACCCTAAGTTGTGTGGGTGGCTGCACCAGAGTGGCTGCATAGGGCATAGGGCTGTGCCCGTAAGGGCTGTGGTCGCGTTTGGGAGCGTTAGGGACGCGTGGAGGACGCAGGGCGCAGACCTCTGCCCGTTTCAGTCTGCCCTGATTGTCAGTGGCGGAGCCAGACTCTCCAAAATGGAGGAAGTTAAAGGCAAAAAGCAGCCCTCTCAGCCCCAGGGCAAAGAGTGGGAAAGGCTCGCTACAGCAAGAGTCTTTCAAATCTTTCACTTTTGAGAGCAGAGTGTTTACATTTAAGAATCATGACCAAGCAGCAAATACGAAAGCGTACAGGCCAGAGTGCAGAAAACAAAGGCATAACTGTTAGTAGGAATGCAAGAATTGAAGGGGTATTAACTGTTGGCTGATCGCGCAGGGCAATGCATACCCATTTTCAATTTAAAAAAATGAAAAAACATTGTAAAATATGCCCGGGAGATTCTAGACATGGGATTAGAACTCAGGTCCCCAGCATTCCAAGACCAAGCACTTATCACTTGAGCCACTGATGGCTTTGCTTCTGAGAGTAGCTTTTGGGCGTATATATCTTTCTTGGGAGAATACCCATTTGCATTGTGAAACATGGTCACTGAAGAAAACGAGGATAGAACATCTGGCCCCCCGCACCACTAAATACCAGCTAACCGCAGTGGCTTAGAGGTTAAGTGCTTGCGTTACAACTCTGGGGTCCTGGGTTCGAGTCCTGCTTTCGGCACATAAACAGAATAGTTGGTTAAGGTCCTTGTGCAGTTGCGGGTACCCACACTCCTTCTGAAGGGTTCAGTGGGTATGAAAAGACTTTCCTGGTAAAGAGAGGGTAGGAGGTAGGTGGGACTGTGCAGAGTAAATAAAGGAAGAGGTGGGGCAGGCTAAGGGGGAGGTAGGGCTGGGGAGGTCCAGAGGGGCCTGCGGATGTAAGGTAAAAGGGGTCCTGGGAGGGGAACATCCCAGGGTGTGGTGTGTAAAGGAGGGCTCTAATGTGGGGAAAGGGGGCCTGGTGGAGGGTGGAATGGACCCCACAATGGGCTGACTTCTTTTTTCATCAGGCACAATCTCCCCCTTTTCCCTTTGTTTACCCTGCACTTTCTCCCCTCCACAGTCCCACTTCTCTGCTGTCTTCCACCCTCCATCTACCCCCTTCTAGGTCTACCACCACTCATCCAGCCCACCTCCTCTCCACAGGGACCCATTCACCCAGCACGCCCTCCTCATTTACCCTGCACTTCCTAATTCCCACCTCTCTGCATTCTTCCACCCTCCCTTTCTTCCACCCTCCCTTTACCAGGGAACTCTTTTCAGACGTGTTTACATGCCGAAAGCAGGACTCGAACCCAGACCCCCAACGCTGTAAGGCAAGCACTTAACCTCTAGGCCACTGCAGTTAGCTGATATTTAGCGGAGCGGGGGGCCAGATGTTCTATCCTCATTTTCTTCAGTGAACATGTTGCACAATGCAAATGGGTATGCTCACAAGGGCATGCAGAAGAATGATATATACGCCCAAAAGCTACTCTCAGAAGCAAAGCCTCCAGTGGCTCATCTGCTAAGTGCTTGGTCTTGGAATGCTGAGGACCTGAGTTCTAATCCAATGTCTGGAGTCTCCTGGGCATGTTTTTAATTTTTTTAAATTTTTTTTATGAAAATGGGTATGCACTGCCCTGCGCGATCAGCCAACAGTTAATGCCCCTTCAATACCTGCATTCCCACTAACAGGTGTGCCTTTGTTTTCTGCACGCTGGCCTTGGGAGCACCCACACAAAAGCTCGTGTCTCTGGCCCCAACTGACTGGAAAATACGAGCGGAAAAAGTGTAATCTACGGGTTATGGTTGATGCGATATTTGCACTGGGACTCAAACAGGACACCTTCTCGAGGCGCTGTGAGGTGACCACCGGCCCCTGCATAGCAAGCAAACCTGCATCAGCATCTCACCAGCAAATGAATGTGTCGCCTGCAGGCGACACATAGCAAGCAGCAGTAGGTGCATTAACCCATTGGGCTGTCGACCCTCCTTCCGCAGAGAGCAGGAAACTGAATTTTCATGCTGCCTTCCTTTGGCACATTAGATCTGTCTTTCACCCCAATTCAGAGGATGTTTTGCTTCATGGAGAGATGATAATCATTGAGAGGTGTGAGCCACTCTGTACACACTCTGTTCTCAAAAGTGAAAGATTTGAAAGACTCTTGCTGAAGCGAGCCTTTCCCACTCTTTGCCCTGGGGCTGAAAGCAGCGGCAGGGTAGGGCCTGAGGGGCAAGGCCCACCCAAAATCTGTAAATGCCCACTCAGCAGCGCTGTGTGGGCATTTACAGATATTTTTGTCAGTGCAGGGGCCCAACTGCATTAGCTTTCGGGCCCCATTTGCTAGACAATCCTGGCTACGCCTCTGGTGCCTCCCAACTCAACAACCCAATCACCCCTTTCGCCCTTCTTACTCGTCTCACAGCACCCCCCATGAGTGAGGAATGCATCTTTTGTTGGTAGATTTCCTTCATGAGGCTTAGCTAGGCCTGCATTCCTTTCCAAAGGGCCATAGAAGAGAGCACAAAAGGAGAAGGCATAATATAGCGGGAAGTAGGTGGAAGACGAGAGGTCAGGGGGGTTGGCAGTAAAGGAAACAGGGCCTGGCCTGGCCTGGCTGAGAGTTACAAGTTAGGGAACACAACAATGAGCGAGGGACAAGGAAAGAGGTCTCAGGCATGCAGCTCTCTGAGTCTTCCCCACTCTGCCTGCAGAAAGAGACGTCCTATTCCTAGCCCTCTCCCGGATGGATACATTTGCCTGGAGAGCCCAGAGCTAATGTCACTTAGGCAGAGGTTAAAGAGAGGGCTGCTGAGCAGACACACCCCTTCATTTTACTATGCTCCCGGGGGGGCTTCTGGGAGGAAAAAGGCATCAGTATTCCACCAAGATCATGATCACCTAGGCCACCGTCACTAAGGTTTACAAAGCAGGCTGTGACACTTTCTGGGGCCTAGGTGGCCAGGCCTACGTGGAAGAGAACAGATCCTAACCCTAAGTTGTGTGGGTGGCTGCACCAGAGTGGCTGCATAGGGCATAGGGCTGTGCCCGTAAGGGCTGTGGTCGCGTTTGGGAGCGTTAGGGACGCGTGGAGGACGCAGGGCGCAGACCTCTGCCCGTTTCAGTCTGCCCTGATTGTCAGTGGCGGAGCCAGACTCTCCAAAATGGAGGAAGTTAAAGGCAAAAAGCAGCCCTCTCAGCCCCAGGGCAAAGAGTGGGAAAGGCTCGCTACAGCAAGAGTCTTTCAAATCTTTCACTTTTGAGAGCAGAGTGTTTACATTTAAGAATCATGACCAAGCAGCAAATACGAAAGCGTACAGGCCAGAGTGCAGAAAACAAAGGCATAACTGTTAGTAGGAATGCAAGAATTGAAGGGGTATTAACTGTTGGCTGATCGCGCAGGGCAATGCATACCCATTTTCAATTTAAAAAAATGAAAAAACATTGTAAAATATGCCCGGGAGATTCTAGACATGGGATTAGAACTCAGGTCCCCAGCATTCCAAGACCAAGCACTTATCACTTGAGCCACTGATGGCTTTGCTTCTGAGAGTAGCTTTTGGGCGTATATATCTTTCTTGGGAGAATACCCATTTGCATTGTGAAACATGGTCACTGAAGAAAACGAGGATAGAACATCTGGCCCCCCGCACCACTAAATACCAGCTAACCGCAGTGGCTTAGAGGTTAAGTGCTTGCGTTACAACTCTGGGGTCCTGGGTTCGAGTCCTGCTTTCGGCACATAAACAGAATAGTTGGTTAAGGTCCTTGTGCAGTTGCGGGTACCCACACTCCTTCTGAAGGGTTCAGTGGGTATGAAAAGACTTTCCTGGTAAAGAGAGGGTAGGAGGTAGGTGGGACTGTGCAGAGTAAATAAAGGAAGAGGTGGGGCAGGCTAAGGGGGAGGTAGGGCTGGGGAGGTCCAGAGGGGCCTGCGGATGTAAGGTAAAAGGGGTCCTGGGAGGGGAACATCCCAGGGTGTGGTGTGTAAAGGAGGGCTCTAATGTGGGGAAAGGGGGCCTGGTGGAGGGTGGAATGGACCCCACAATGGGCTGACTTCTTTTTTCATCAGGCACAATCTCCCCCTTTTCCCTTTGTTTACCCTGCACTTTCTCCCCTCCACAGTCCCACTTCTCTGCTGTCTTCCACCCTCCATCTACCCCCTTCTAGGTCTACCACCACTCATCCAGCCCACCTCCTCTCCACAGGGACCCATTCACCCAGCACGCCCTCCTCATTTACCCTGCACTTCCTAATTCCCACCTCTCTGCATTCTTCCACCCTCCCTTTCTTCCACCCTCCCTTTACCAGGGAACTCTTTTCAGACGTGTTTACATGCCGAAAGCAGGACTCGAACCCAGACCCCCAACGCTGTAAGGCAAGCACTTAACCTCTAGGCCACTGCAGTTAGCTGATATTTAGCGGAGCGGGGGGCCAGATGTTCTATCCTCATTTTCTTCAGTGAACATGTTGCACAATGCAAATGGGTATGCTCACAAGGGCATGCAGAAGAATGATATATACGCCCAAAAGCTACTCTCAGAAGCAAAGCCTCCAGTGGCTCATCTGCTAAGTGCTTGGTCTTGGAATGCTGAGGACCTGAGTTCTAATCCAATGTCTGGAGTCTCCTGGGCATGTTTTTAATTTTTTTAAATTTTTTTTATGAAAATGGGTATGCACTGCCCTGCGCGATCAGCCAACAGTTAATGCCCCTTCAATACCTGCATTCCCACTAACAGGTGTGCCTTTGTTTTCTGCACGCTGGCCTTGGGAGCACCCACACAAAAGCTCGTGTCTCTGGCCCCAACTGACTGGAAAATACGAGCGGAAAAAGTGTAATCTACGGGTTATGGTTGATGCGATATTTGCACTGGGACTCAAACAGGACACCTTCTCGAGGCGCTGTGAGGTGACCACCGGCCCCTGCATAGCAAGCAAACCTGCATCAGCATCTCACCAGCAAATGAATGTGTCGCCTGCAGGCGACACATAGCAAGCAGCAGTAGGTGCATTAACCCATTGGGCTGTCGACCCTCCTTCCGCAGAGAGCAGGAAACTGAATTTTCATGCTGCCTTCCTTTGGCACATTAGATCTGTCTTTCACCCCAATTCAGAGGATGTTTTGCTTCATGGAGAGATGATAATCATTGAGAGGTGTGAGCCACTCTGTACACACTCTGTTCTCAAAAGTGAAAGATTTGAAAGACTCTTGCTGAAGCGAGCCTTTCCCACTCTTTGCCCTGGGGCTGAAAGCAGCGGCAGGGTAGGGCCTGAGGGGCAAGGCCCACCCAAAATCTGTAAATGCCCACTCAGCAGCGCTGTGTGGGCATTTACAGATATTTTTGTCAGTGCAGGGGCCCAACTGCATTAGCTTTCGGGCCCCATTTGCTAGACAATCCTGGCTACGCCTCTGGTGCCTCCCAACTCAACAACCCAATCACCCCTTTCGCCCTTCTTACTCGTCTCACAGCACCCCCCATGAGTGAGGAATGCATCTTTTGTTGGTAGATTTCCTTCATGAGGCTTAGCTAGGCCTGCATTCCTTTCCAAAGGGCCATAGAAGAGAGCACAAAAGGAGAAGGCATAATATAGCGGGAAGTAGGTGGAAGACGAGAGGTCAGGGGGGTTGGCAGTAAAGGAAACAGGGCCTGGCCTGGCCTGGCTGAGAGTTACAAGTTAGGGAACACAACAATGAGCGAGGGACAAGGAAAGAGGTCTCAGGCATGCAGCTCTCTGAGTCTTCCCCACTCTGCCTGCAGAAAGAGACGTCCTATTCCTGCCCTCTCCCGGATGGATACATTTGCCTGGAGAGCCCAGAGCTAATGTCACTTAGGCAGAGGTTAAAGAGAGGGCTGCTGAGCAGACACACCCCTTCATTTTACTATGCTCCCGGGGGGGCTTCTGGGAGGAAAAAGGCATCAGTATTCCACCAAGATCATGATCACCTAGGCCACCGTCACTAAGGTTTACAAAGCAGGCTGTGACACTTTCTGGGGCCTAGGTGGCCAGGCCTACGTGGAAGAGCACAGATCCTAACCCTAAGTTGTGTGGGTGGCTGCACCAGAGTGGCTGCATAGGGCATAGGGCTGTGCCCGTAAGGGCTGTGGTCGCGTTTGGGAGCGTTAGGGACGCGTGGAGGACGCAGGGCGCAGACCTCTGCCCGTTTCAGTCTGCCCTGATTGTCAGTGGCGGAGCCAGACTCTCCAAAATGGAGGAAGGTAAAGGCAAAAAGCAGCCCTCTCAGCCCCAGGGCAAAGAGTGGGAAAGGCTCGCTACAGCAAGAGTCTTTCAAATCTTTCACTTTTGAGAGCAGAGTGTTTACATTTAAGAATCATGACCAAGCAGCAAATACGAAAGCGTACAGGCCAGAGTGCAGAAAACAAAGGCATAACTGTTAGTAGGAATGCAAGAATTGAAGGGGTATTAACTGTTGGCTGATCGCGCAGGGCAATGCATACCCATTTTCAATTTAAAAAAATGAAAAAACATTGTAAAATATGCCCGGGAGATTCTAGACATGGGATTAGAACTCAGGTCCCCAGCATTCCAAGACCAAGCACTTATCACTTGAGCCACTGATGGCTTTGCTTCTGAGAGTAGCTTTTGGGCGTATATATCTTTCTTGGGAGAATACCCATTTGCATTGTGAAACATGGTCACTGAAGAAAACGAGGATAGAACATCTGGCCCCCCGCACCACTAAATACCAGCTAACCGCAGTGGCTTAGAGGTTAAGTGCTTGCGTTACAACTCTGGGGTCCTGGGTTCGAGTCCTGCTTTCGGCACATAAACAGAATAGTTGGTTAAGGTCCTTGTGCAGTTGCGGGTACCCACACTCCTTCTGAAGGGTTCAGTGGGTATGAAAAGACTTTCCTGGTAAAGAGAGGGTAGGAGGTAGGTGGGACTGTGCAGAGTAAATAAAGGAAGAGGTGGGGCAGGCTAAGGGGGAGGTAGGGCTGGGGAGGTCCAGAGGGGCCTGCGGATGTAAGGTAAAAGGGGTCCTGGGAGGGGAACATCCCAGGGTGTGGTGTGTAAAGGAGGGCTCTAATGTGGGGAAAGGGGGCCTGGTGGAGGGTGGAATGGACCCCACAATGGGCTGACTTCTTTTTTCATCAGGCACAATCTCCCCCTTTTCCCTTTGTTTACCCTGCACTTTCTCCCCTCCACAGTCCCACTTCTCTGCTGTCTTCCACCCTCCATCTACCCCCTTCTAGGTTTACCACCACTCATCCAGCCCACCTCCTCTCCACAGGGACCCATTCACCCAGCACGCCCTCCTCATTTACCCTGCACTTCCTAATTCCCACCTCTCTGCATTCTTCCACCCTCCCTTTCTTCCACCCTCCCTTTACCAGGGAACTCTTTTCAGACGTGTTTACATGCCGAAAGCAGGACTCGAACCCAGACCCCCAACGCTGTAAGGCAAGCACTTAACCTCTAGGCCACTGCAGTTAGCTGATATTTAGCGGAGCGGGGGGCCAGATGTTCTATCCTCATTTTCTTCAGTGAACATGTTGCACAATGCAAATGGGTATGCTCACAAGGGCATGCAGAAGAATGATATATACGCCCAAAAGCTACTCTCAGAAGCAAAGCCTCCAGTGGCTCATCTGCTAAGTGCTTGGTCTTGGAATGCTGAGGACCTGAGTTCTAATCCAATGTCTGGAGTCTCCTGGGCATGTTTTTAATTTTTTTAAATTTTTTTTATGAAAATGGGTATGCACTGCCCTGCGCGATCAGCCAACAGTTAATGCCCCTTCAATACCTGCATTCCCACTAACAGGTGTGCCTTTGTTTTCTGCACGCTGGCCTTGGGAGCACCCACACAAAAGCTCGTGTCTCTGGCCCCAACTGACTGGAAAATACGAGCGGAAAAAGTGTAATCTACGGATTATGGTTGATGCGATATTTGCACTGGGACTCAAACAGGACACCTTCTCGAGGCGCTGTGAGGTGACCACCGGCCCCTGCATAGCAAGCAAACCTGCATCAGCATCTCACCAGCAAATGAATGTGTCGCCTGCAGGCGACACATAGCAAGCAGCAGTAGGTGCATTAACCCATTGGGCTGTCGACCCTCCTTCCGCAGAGAGCAGGAAACTGAATTTTCATGCTGTCTTCCTTTGGCACATTAGATCTGTCTTTCACCCCAATTCAGAGGATGTTTTGCTTCATGGAGAGATGATAATCATTGAGAGGTGTGAGCCACTCTGTACACACTCTGTTCTCAAAAGTGAAAGATTTGAAAGACTCTTGCTGAAGCGAGCCTTTCCCACTCTTTGCCCTGGGGCTGAAAGCAGCGGCAGGGTAGGGCCTGAGGGGCAAGGCCCACCCAAAATCTGTAAATGCCCACTCAGCAGCGCTGTGTGGGCATTTACAGATATTTTTGTCAGTGCAGGGGCCCAACTGCATTAGCTTTCGGGCCCCATTTGCTAGACAATCCTGGCTACGCCTCTGGTGCCTCCCAACTCAACAACCCAATCACCCCTTTCGCCCTTCTTACTCGTCTCACAGCACCCCCCATGAGTGAGGAATGCATCTTTTGTTGGTAGATTTCCTTCATGAGGCTTAGCTAGGCCTGCATTCCTTTCCAAAGGGCCATAGAAGAGAGCACAAAAGGAGAAGGCATAATATAGCGGGAAGTAGGTGGAAGACGAGAGGTCAGGGGGGTTGGCAGTAAAGGAAACAGGGCCTGGCCTGGCCTGGCTGAGAGTTACAAGTTAGGGAACACAACAATGAGCGAGGGACAAGGAAAGAGGTCTCAGGCATGCAGCTCTCTGAGTCTTCCCCACTCTGCCTGCAGAAAGAGACGTCCTATTCCTAGCCCTCTCCCGGATGGATACATTTGCCTGGAGAGCCCAGAGCTAATGTCACTTAGGCAGAGGTTAAAGAGAGGGCTGCTGAGCAGACACACCCCTTCATTTTACTATGCTCCCGGGGGGGCTTCTGGGAGGAAAAAGGCATCAGTATTCCACCAAGATCATGATCACCTAGGCCACCGTCACTAAGGTTTACAAAGCAGGCTGTGACACTTTCTGGGGCCTAGGTGGCCAGGCCTACGTGGAAGAGAACAGATCCTAACCCTAAGTTGTGTGGGTGGCTGCACCAGAGTGGCTGCATAGGGCATAGGGCTGTGCCCGTAAGGGCTGTGGTCGCGTTTGGGAGCGTTAGGGACGCGTGGAGGACGCAGGGCGCAGACCTCTGCCCGTTTCAGTCTGCCCTGATTGTCAGTGGCGGAGCCAGACTCTCCAAAATGGAGGAAGTTAAAGGCAAAAAGCAGCCCTCTCAGCCCCAGGGCAAAGAGTGGGAAAGGCTCGCTACAGCAAGAGTCTTTCAAATCTTTCACTTTTGAGAGCAGAGTGTTTACATTTAAGAATCATGACCAAGCAGCAAATACGAAAGCGTACAGGCCAGAGTGCAGAAAACAAAGGCATAACTGTTAGTAGGAATGCAAGAATTGAAGGGGTATTAACTGTTGGCTGATCGCGCAGGGCAATGCATACCCATTTTCAATTTAAAAAAATGAAAAAACATTGTAAAATATGCCCGGGAGATTCTAGACATGGGATTAGAACTCAGGTCCCCAGCATTCCAAGACCAAGCACTTATCACTTGAGCCACTGATGGCTTTGCTTCTGAGAGTAGCTTTTGGGCGTATATATCTTTCTTGGGAGAATACCCATTTGCATTGTGAAACATGGTCACTGAAGAAAACGAGGATAGAACATCTGGCCCCCCGCACCACTAAATACCAGCTAACCGCAGTGGCTTAGAGGTTAAGTGCTTGCGTTACAACTCTGGGGTCCTGGGTTCGAGTCCTGCTTTCGGCACATAAACAGAATAGTTGGTTAAGGTCCTTGTGCAGTT
Organism: Ambystoma mexicanum; assembly: GCF_040938575.1. NCBI lineage: Eukaryota > Metazoa > Chordata > Amphibia > Caudata > Ambystomatidae > Ambystoma > Ambystoma mexicanum. The sequence continues at coordinate 1,261,565,745 of NC_090935.1, read as the reverse complement.
GCGGGTACCCACACTCCTTCTGAAGGGTTCAGTGGGTATGAAAAGACTTTCCTGGTAAAGAGAGGGTAGGAGGTAGGTGGGACTGTGCAGAGTAAATAAAGGAAGAGGTGGGGCAGGCTAAGGGGGAGGTAGGGCTGGGGAGGTCCAGAGGGGCCTGCGGATGTAAGGTAAAAGGGGTCCTGGGAGGGGAACATCCCAGGGTGTGGTGTGTAAAGGAGGGCTCTAATGTGGGGAAAGGGGGCCTGGTGGAGGGTGGAATGGACCCCACAATGGGCTGACTTCTTTTTTCATCAGGCACAATCTCCCCCTTTTCCCTTTGTTTACCCTGCACTTTCTCCCCTCCACAGTCCCACTTCTCTGCTGTCTTCCACCCTCCATCTACCCCCTTCTAGGTCTACCACCACTCATCCAGCCCACCTCCTCTCCACAGGGACCCATTCACCCAGCACGCCCTCCTCATTTACCCTGCACTTCCTAATTCCCACCTCTCTGCATTCTTCCACCCTCCCTTTCTTCCACCCTCCCTTTACCAGGGAACTCTTTTCAGACGTGTTTACATGCCGAAAGCAGGACTCGAACCCAGACCCCCAACGCTGTAAGGCAAGCACTTAACCTCTAGGCCACTGCAGTTAGCTGATATTTAGCGGAGCGGGGGGCCAGATGTTCTATCCTCATTTTCTTCAGTGAACATGTTGCACAATGCAAATGGGTATGCTCACAAGGGCATGCAGAAGAATGATATATACGCCCAAAAGCTACTCTCAGAAGCAAAGCCTCCAGTGGCTCATCTGCTAAGTGCTTGGTCTTGGAATGCTGAGGACCTGAGTTCTAATCCAATGTCTGGAGTCTCCTGGGCATGTTTTTAATTTTTTTAAATTTTTTTTATGAAAATGGGTATGCACTGCCCTGCGCGATCAGCCAACAGTTAATGCCCCTTCAATACCTGCATTCCCACTAACAGGTGTGCCTTTGTTTTCTGCACGCTGGCCTTGGGAGCACCCACACAAAAGCTCGTGTCTCTGGCCCCAACTGACTGGAAAATACGAGCGGAAAAAGTGTAATCTACGGGTTATGGTTGATGCGATATTTGCACTGGGACTCAAACAGGACACCTTCTCGAGGCGCTGTGAGGTGACCACCGGCCCCTGCATAGCAAGCAAACCTGCATCAGCATCTCACCAGCAAATGAATGTGTCGCCTGCAGGCGACACATAGCAAGCAGCAGTAGGTGCATTAACCCATTGGGCTGTCGACCCTCCTTCCGCAGAGAGCAGGAAACTGAATTTTCATGCTGCCTTCCTTTGGCACATTAGATCTGTCTTTCACCCCAATTCAGAGGATGTTTTGCTTCATGGAGAGATGATAATCATTGAGAGGTGTGAGCCACTCTGTACACACTCTGTTCTCAAAAGTGAAAGATTTGAAAGACTCTTGCTGAAGCGAGCCTTTCCCACTCTTTGCCCTGGGGCTGAAAGCAGCGGCAGGGTAGGGCCTGAGGGGCAAGGCCCACCCAAAATCTGTAAATGCCCACTCAGCAGCGCTGTGTGGGCATTTACAGATATTTTTGTCAGTGCAGGGGCCCAACTGCATTAGCTTTCGGGCCCCATTTGCTAGACAATCCTGGCTACGCCTCTGGTGCCTCCCAACTCAACAACCCAATCACCCCTTTCGCCCTTCTTACTCGTCTCACAGCACCCCCCATGAGTGAGGAATGCATCTTTTGTTGGTAGATTTCCTTCATGAGGCTTAGCTAGGCCTGCATTCCTTTCCAAAGGGCCATAGAAGAGAGCACAAAAGGAGAAGGCATAATATAGCGGGAAGTAGGTGGAAGACGAGAGGTCAGGGGGGTTGGCAGTAAAGGAAACAGGGCCTGGCCTGGCCTGGCTGAGAGTTACAAGTTAGGGAACACAACAATGAGCGAGGGACAAGGAAAGAGGTCTCAGGCATGCAGCTCTCTGAGTCTTCCCCACTCTGCCTGCAGAAAGAGACGTCCTATTCCTGCCCTCTCCCGGATGGATACATTTGCCTGGAGAGCCCAGAGCTAATGTCACTTAGGCAGAGGTTAAAGAGAGGGCTGCTGAGCAGACACACCCCTTCATTTTACTATGCTCCCGGGGGGGCTTCTGGGAGGAAAAAGGCATCAGTATTCCACCAAGATCATGATCACCTAGGCCACCGTCACTAAGGTTTACAAAGCAGGCTGTGACACTTTCTGGGGCCTAGGTGGCCAGGCCTACGTGGAAGAGCACAGATCCTAACCCTAAGTTGTGTGGGTGGCTGCACCAGAGTGGCTGCATAGGGCATAGGGCTGTGCCCGTAAGGGCTGTGGTCGCGTTTGGGAGCGTTAGGGACGCGTGGAGGACGCAGGGCGCAGACCTCTGCCCGTTTCAGTCTGCCCTGATTGTCAGTGGCGGAGCCAGACTCTCCAAAATGGAGGAAGTTAAAGGCAAAAAGCAGCCCTCTCAGCCCCAGGGCAAAGAGTGGGAAAGGCTCGCTACAGCAAGAGTCTTTCAAATCTTTCACTTTTGAGAGCAGAGTGTTTACATTTAAGAATCATGACCAAGCAGCAAATACGAAAGCGTACAGGCCAGAGTGCAGAAAACAAAGGCATAACTGTTAGTAGGAATGCAAGAATTGAAGGGGTATTAACTGTTGGCTGATCGCGCAGGGCAATGCATACCCATTTTCAATTAAAAAAAATGAAAAAACATTGTAAAATATGCCCGGGAGATTCTAGACATGGGATTAGAACTCAGGTCCCCAGCATTCCAAGACCAAGCACTTATCACTTGAGCCACTGATGGCTTTGCTTCTGAGAGTAGCTTTTGGGCGTATATATCTTTCTTGGGAGAATACCCATTTGCATTGTGAAACATGGTCACTGAAGAAAACGAGGATAGAACATCTGGCCCCCCGCACCACTAAATACCAGCTAACCGCAGTGGCTTAGAGGTTAAGTGCTTGCGTTACAACTCTGGGGTCCTGGGTTCGAGTCCTGCTTTCGGCACATAAACAGAATAGTTGGTTAAGGTCCTTGTGCAGTTGCGGGTACCCACACTCCTTCTGAAGGGTTCAGTGGGTATGAAAAGACTTTCCTGGTAAAGAGAGGGTAGGAGGTAGGTGGGACTGTGCAGAGTAAATAAAGGAAGAGGTGGGGCAGGCTAAGGGGGAGGTAGGGCTGGGGAGGTCCAGAGGGGCCTGCGGATGTAAGGTAAAAGGGGTCCTGGGAGGGGAACATCCCAGGGTGTGGTGTGTAAAGGAGGGCTCTAATGTGGGGAAAGGGGGCCTGGTGGAGGGTGGAATGGACCCCACAATGGGCTGACTTCTTTTTTCATCAGGCACAATCTCCCCCTTTTCCCTTTGTTTACCCTGCACTTTCTCCCCTCCACAGTCCCACTTCTCTGCTGTCTTCCACCCTCCATCTACCCCCTTCTAGGTTTACCACCACTCATCCAGCCCACCTCCTCTCCACAGGGACCCATTCACCCAGCACGCCCTCCTCATTTACCCTGCACTTCCTAATTCCCACCTCTCTGCATTCTTCCACCCTCCCTTTCTTCCACCCTCCCTTTACCAGGGAACTCTTTTCAGACGTGTTTACATGCCGAAAGCAGGACTCGAACCCAGACCCCCAACGCTGTAAGGCAAGCACTTAACCTCTAGGCCACTGCAGTTAGCTGATATTTAGCGGAGCGGGGGGCCAGATGTTCTATCCTCATTTTCTTCAGTGAACATGTTGCACAATGCAAATGGGTATGCTCACAAGGGCATGCAGAAGAATGATATATACGCCCAAAAGCTACTCTCAGAAGCAAAGCCTCCAGTGGCTCATCTGCTAAGTGCTTGGTCTTGGAATGCTGAGGACCTGAGTTCTAATCCAATGTCTGGAGTCTCCTGGGCATGTTTTTAATTTTTTTAAATTTTTTTTATGAAAATGGGTATGCACTGCCCTGCGCGATCAGCCAACAGTTAATGCCCCTTCAATACCTGCATTCCCACTAACAGGTGTGCCTTTGTTTTCTGCACGCTGGCCTTGGGAGCACCCACACAAAAGCTCGTGTCTCTGGCCCCAACTGACTGGAAAATACGAGCGGAAAAAGTGTAATCTACGGATTATGGTTGATGCGATATTTGCACTGGGACTCAAACAGGACACCTTCTCGAGGCGCTGTGAGGTGACCACCGGCCCCTGCATAGCAAGCAAACCTGCATCAGCATCTCACCAGCAAATGAATGTGTCGCCTGCAGGCGACACATAGCAAGCAGCAGTAGGTGCATTAACCCATTGGGCTGTCGACCCTCCTTCCGCAGAGAGCAGGAAACTGAATTTTCATGCTGTCTTCCTTTGGCACATTAGATCTGTCTTTCACCCCAATTCAGAGGATGTTTTGCTTCATGGAGAGATGATAATCATTGAGAGGTGTGAGCCACTCTGTACACACTCTGTTCTCAAAAGTGAAAGATTTGAAAGACTCTTGCTGAAGCGAGCCTTTCCCACTCTTTGCCCTGGGGCTGAAAGCAGCGGCAGGGTAGGGCCTGAGGGGCAAGGCCCACCCAAAATCTGTAAATGCCCACTCAGCAGCGCTGTGTGGGCATTTACAGATATTTTTGTCAGTGCAGGGGCCCAACTGCATTAGCTTTCGGGCCCCATTTGCTAGACAATCCTGGCTACGCCTCTGGTGCCTCCCAACTCAACAACCCAATCACCCCTTTCGCCCTTCTTACTCGTCTCACAGCACCCCCCATGAGTGAGGAATGCATCTTTTGTTGGTAGATTTCCTTCATGAGGCTTAGCTAGGCCTGCATTCCTTTCCAAAGGGCCATAGAAGAGAGCACAAAAGGAGAAGGCATAATATAGCGGGAAGTAGGTGGAAGACGAGAGGTCAGGGGGGTTGGCAGTAAAGGAAACAGGGCCTGGCCTGGCCTGGCTGAGAGTTACAAGTTAGGGAACACAACAATGAGCGAGGGACAAGGAAAGAGGTCTCAGGCATGCAGCTCTCTGAGTCTTCCCCACTCTGCCTGCAGAAAGAGACGTCCTATTCCTAGCCCTCTCCCGGATGGATACATTTGCCTGGAGAGCCCAGAGCTAATGTCACTTAGGCAGAGGTTAAAGAGAGGGCTGCTGAGCAGACACACCCCTTCATTTTACTATGCTCCCGGGGGGGCTTCTGGGAGGAAAAAGGCATCAGTATTCCACCAAGATCATGATCACCTAGGCCACCGTCACTAAGGTTTACAAAGCAGGCTGTGACACTTTCTGGGGCCTAGGTGGCCAGGCCTACGTGGAAGAGCACAGATCCTAACCCTAAGTTGTGTGGGTGGCTGCACCAGAGTGGCTGCATAGGGCATAGGGCTGTGCCCGTAAGGGCTGTGGTCGCGTTTGGGAGCGTTAGGGACGCGTGGAGGACGCAGGGCGCAGACCTCTGCCCGTTTCAGTCTGCCCTGATTGTCAGTGGCGGAGCCAGACTCTCCAAAATGGAGGAAGTTAAAGGCAAAAAGCAGCCCTCTCAGCCCCAGGGCAAAGAGTGGGAAAGGCTCGCTACAGCAAGAGTCTTTCAAATCTTTCACTTTTGAGAGCAGAGTGTTTACATTTAAGAATCATGACCAAGCAGCAAATACGAAAGCGTACAGGCCAGAGTGCAGAAAACAAAGGCATAACTGTTAGTAGGAATGCAAGAATTGAAGGGGTATTAACTGTTGGCTGATCGCGCAGGGCAATGCATACCCATTTTCAATTAAAAAAAATGAAAAAACATTGTAAAATATGCCCGGGAGATTCTAGACATGGGATTAGAACTCAGGTCCCCAGCATTCCAAGACCAAGCACTTATCACTTGAGCCACTGATGGCTTTGCTTCTGAGAGTAGCTTTTGGGCGTATATATCTTTCTTGGGAGAATACCCATTTGCATTGTGAAACATGGTCACTGAAGAAAACGAGGATAGAACATCTGGCCCCCCGCACCACTAAATACCAGCTAACCGCAGTGGCTTAGAGGTTAAGTGCTTGCGTTACAACTCTGGGGTCCTGGGTTCGAGTCCTGCTTTCGGCACATAAACAGAATAGTTGGTTAAGGTCCTTGTGCAGTTGCGGGTACCCACACTCCTTCTGAAGGGTTCAGTGGGTATGAAAAGACTTTCCTGGTAAAGAGAGGGTAGGAGGTAGGTGGGACTGTGCAGAGTAAATAAAGGAAGAGGTGGGGCAGGCTAAGGGGGAGGTAGGGCTGGGGAGGTCCAGAGGGGCCTGCGGATGTAAGGTAAAAGGGGTCCTGGGAGGGGAACATCCCAGGGTGTGGTGTGTAAAGGAGGGCTCTAATGTGGGGAAAGGGGGCCTGGTGGAGGGTGGAATGGACCCCACAATGGGCTGACTTCTTTTTTCATCAGGCACAATCTCCCCCTTTTCCCTTTGTTTACCCTGCACTTTCTCCCCTCCACAGTCCCACTTCTCTGCTGTCTTCCACCCTCCATCTACCCCCTTCTAGGTCTACCACCACTCATCCAGCCCACCTCCTCTCCACAGGGACCCATTCACCCAGCACGCCCTCCTCATTTACCCTGCACTTCCTAATTCCCACCTCTCTGCATTCTTCCACCCTCCCTTTCTTCCACCCTCCCTTTACCAGGGAACTCTTTTCAGACGTGTTTACATGCCGAAAGCAGGACTCGAACCCAGACCCCCAACGCTGTAAGGCAAGCACTTAACCTCTAGGCCACTGCAGTTAGCTGATATTTAGCGGAGCGGGGGGCCAGATGTTCTATCCTCATTTTCTTCAGTGAACATGTTGCACAATGCAAATGGGTATGCTCACAAGGGCATGCAGAAGAATGATATATACGCCCAAAAGCTACTCTCAGAAGCAAAGCCTCCAGTGGCTCATCTGCTAAGTGCTTGGTCTTGGAATGCTGAGGACCTGAGTTCTAATCCAATGTCTGGAGTCTCCTGGGCATGTTTTTAATTTTTTTAAATTTTTTTTATGAAAATGGGTATGCACTGCCCTGCGCGATCAGCCAACAGTTAATGCCCCTTCAATACCTGCATTCCCACTAACAGGTGTGCCTTTGTTTTCTGCACGCTGGCCTTGGGAGCACCCACACAAAAGCTCGTGTCTCTGGCCCCAACTGACTGGAAAATACGAGCGGAAAAAGTGTAATCTACGGGTTATGGTTGATGCGATATTTGCACTGGGACTCAAACAGGACACCTTCTCGAGGCGCTGTGAGGTGACCACCGGCCCCTGCATAGCAAGCAAACCTGCATCAGCATCTCACCAGCAAATGAATGTGTCGCCTGCAGGCGACACATAGCAAGCAGCAGTAGGTGCATTAACCCATTGGGCTGTCGACCCTCCTTCCGCAGAGAGCAGGAAACTGAATTTTCATGCTGCCTTCCTTTGGCACATTAGATCTGTCTTTCACCCCAATTCAGAGGATGTTTTGCTTCATGGAGAGATGATAATCATTGAGAGGTGTGAGCCACTCTGTACACACTCTGTTCTCAAAAGTGAAAGATTTGAAAGACTCTTGCTGAAGCGAGCCTTTCCCACTCTTTGCCCTGGGGCTGAAAGCAGCGGCAGGGTAGGGCCTGAGGGGCAAGGCCCACCCAAAATCTGTAAATGCCCACTCAGCAGCGCTGTGTGGGCATTTACAGATATTTTTGTCAGTGCAGGGGCCCAACTGCATTAGCTTTCGGGCCCCATTTGCTAGACAATCCTGGCTACGCCTCTGGTGCCTCCCAACTCAACAACCCAATCACCCCTTTCGCCCTTCTTACTCGTCTCACAGCACCCCCCATGAGTGAGGAATGCATCTTTTGTTGGTAGATTTCCTTCATGAGGCTTAGCTAGGCCTGCATTCCTTTCCAAAGGGCCATAGAAGAGAGCACAAAAGGAGAAGGCATAATATAGCGGGAAGTAGGTGGAAGACGAGAGGTCAGGGGGGTTGGCAGTAAAGGAAACAGGGCCTGGCCTGGCCTGGCTGAGAGTTACAAGTTAGGGAACACAACAATGAGCGAGGGACAAGGAAAGAGGTCTCAGGCATGCAGCTCTCTGAGTCTTCCCCACTCTGCCTGCAGAAAGAGACGTCCTATTCCTGCCCTCTCCCGGATGGATACATTTGCCTGGAGAGCCCAGAGCTAATGTCACTTAGGCAGAGGTTAAAGAGAGGGCTGCTGAGCAGACACACCCCTTCATTTTACTATGCTCCCGGGGGGGCTTCTGGGAGGAAAAAGGCATCAGTATTCCACCAAGATCATGATCACCTAGGCCACCGTCACTAAGGTTTACAAAGCAGGCTGTGACACTTTCTGGGGCCTAGGTGGCCAGGCCTACGTGGAAGAGCACAGATCCTAACCCTAAGTTGTGTGGGTGGCTGCACCAGAGTGGCTGCATAGGGCATAGGGCTGTGCCCGTAAGGGCTGTGGTCGCGTTTGGGAGCGTTAGGGACGCGTGGAGGACGCAGGGCGCAGACCTCTGCCCGTTTCAGTCTGCCCTGATTGTCAGTGGCGGAGCCAGACTCTCCAAAATGGAGGAAGGTAAAGGCAAAAAGCAGCCCTCTCAGCCCCAGGGCAAAGAGTGGGAAAGGCTCGCTACAGCAAGAGTCTTTCAAATCTTTCACTTTTGAGAGCAGAGTGTTTACATTTAAGAATCATGACCAAGCAGCAAATACGAAAGCGTACAGGCCAGAGTGCAGAAAACAAAGGCATAACTGTTAGTAGGAATGCAAGAATTGAAGGGGTATTAACTGTTGGCTGATCGCGCAGGGCAATGCATACCCATTTTCAATTTAAAAAAATGAAAAAACATTGTAAAATATGCCCGGGAGATTCTAGACATGGGATTAGAACTCAGGTCCCCAGCATTCCAAGACCAAGCACTTATCACTTGAGCCACTGATGGCTTTGCTTCTGAGAGTAGCTTTTGGGCGTATATATCTTTCTTGGGAGAATACCCATTTGCATTGTGAAACATGGTCACTGAAGAAAACGAGGATAGAACATCTGGCCCCCCGCACCACTAAATACCAGCTAACCGCAGTGGCTTAGAGGTTAAGTGCTTGCGTTACAACTCTGGGGTCCTGGGTTCGAGTCCTGCTTTCGGCACATAAACAGAATAGTTGGTTAAGGTCCTTGTGCAGTTGCGGGTACCCACACTCCTTCTGAAGGGTTCAGTGGGTATGAAAAGACTTTCCTGGTAAAGAGAGGGTAGGAGGTAGGTGGGACTGTGCAGAGTAAATAAAGGAAGAGGTGGGGCAGGCTAAGGGGGAGGTAGGGCTGGGGAGGTCCAGAGGGGCCTGCGGATGTAAGGTAAAAGGGGTCCTGGGAGGGGAACATCCCAGGGTGTGGTGTGTAAAGGAGGGCTCTAATGTGGGGAAAGGGGGCCTGGTGGAGGGTGGAATGGACCCCACAATGGGCTGACTTCTTTTTTCATCAGGCACAATCTCCCCCTTTTCCCTTTGTTTACCCTGCACTTTCTCCCCTCCACAGTCCCACTTCTCTGCTGTCTTCCACCCTCCATCTACCCCCTTCTAGGTTTACCACCACTCATCCAGCCCACCTCCTCTCCACAGGGACCCATTCACCCAGCACGCCCTCCTCATTTACCCTGCACTTCCTAATTCCCACCTCTCTGCATTCTTCCACCCTCCCTTTCTTCCACCCTCCCTTTACCAGGGAACTCTTTTCAGACGTGTTTACATGCCGAAAGCAGGACTCGAACCCAGACCCCCAACGCTGTAAGGCAAGCACTTAACCTCTAGGCCACTGCAGTTAGCTGATATTTAGCGGAGCGGGGGGCCAGATGTTCTATCCTCATTTTCTTCAGTGAACATGTTGCACAATGCAAATGGGTATGCTCACAAGGGCATGCAGAAGAATGATATATACGCCCAAAAGCTACTCTCAGAAGCAAAGCCTCCAGTGGCTCATCTGCTAAGTGCTTGGTCTTGGAATGCTGAGGACCTGAGTTCTAATCCAATGTCTGGAGTCTCCTGGGCATGTTTTTAATTTTTTTAAATTTTTTTTATGAAAATGGGTATGCACTGCCCTGCGCGATCAGCCAACAGTTAATGCCCCTTCAATACCTGCATTCCCACTAACAGGTGTGCCTTTGTTTTCTGCACGCTGGCCTTGGGAGCACCCACACAAAAGCTCGTGTCTCTGGCCCCAACTGACTGGAAAATACGAGCGGAAAAAGTGTAATCTACGGATTATGGTTGATGCGATATTTGCACTGGGACTCAAACAGGACACCTTCTCGAGGCGCTGTGAGGTGACCACCGGCCCCTGCATAGCAAGCAAACCTGCATCAGCATCTCACCAGCAAATGAATGTGTCGCCTGCAGGCGACACATAGCAAGCAGCAGTAGGTGCATTAACCCATTGGGCTGTCGACCCTCCTTCCGCAGAGAGCAGGAAACTGAATTTTCATGCTGTCTTCCTTTGGCACATTAGATCTGTCTTTCACCCCAATTCAGAGGATGTTTTGCTTCATGGAGAGATGATAATCATTGAGAGGTGTGAGCCACTCTGTACACACTCTGTTCTCAAAAGTGAAAGATTTGAAAGACTCTTGCTGAAGCGAGCCTTTCCCACTCTTTGCCCTGGGGCTGAAAGCAGCGGCAGGGTAGGGCCTGAGGGGCAAGGCCCACCCAAAATCTGTAAATGCCCACTCAGCAGCGCTGTGTGGGCATTTACAGATATTTTTGTCAGTGCAGGGGCCCAACTGCATTAGCTTTCGGGCCCCATTTGCTAGACAATCCTGGCTACGCCTCTGGTGCCTCCCAACTCAACAACCCAATCACCCCTTTCGCCCTTCTTACTCGTCTCACAGCACCCCCCATGAGTGAGGAATGCATCTTTTGTTGGTAGATTTCCTTCATGAGGCTTAGCTAGGCCTGCATTCCTTTCCAAAGGGCCATAGAAGAGAGCACAAAAGGAGAAGGCATAATATAGCGGGAAGTAGGTGGAAGACGAGAGGTCAGGGGGGTTGGCAGTAAAGGAAACAGGGCCTGGCCTGGCCTGGCTGAGAGTTACAAGTTAGGGAACACAACAATGAGCGAGGGACAAGGAAAGAGGTCTCAGGCATGCAGCTCTCTGAGTCTTCCCCACTCTGCCTGCAGAAAGAGACGTCCTATTCCTAGCCCTCTCCCGGATGGATACATTTGCCTGGAGAGCCCAGAGCTAATGTCACTTAGGCAGAGGTTAAAGAGAGGGCTGCTGAGCAGACACACCCCTTCATTTTACTATGCTCCCGGGGGGGCTTCTGGGAGGAAAAAGGCATCAGTATTCCACCAAGATCATGATCACCTAGGCCACCGTCACTAAGGTTTACAAAGCAGGCTGTGACACTTTCTGGGGCCTAGGTGGCCAGGCCTACGTGGAAGAGAACAGATCCTAACCCTAAGTTGTGTGGGTGGCTGCACCAGAGTGGCTGCATAGGGCATAGGGCTGTGCCCGTAAGGGCTGTGGTCGCGTTTGGGAGCGTTAGGGACGCGTGGAGGACGCAGGGCGCAGACCTCTGCCCGTTTCAGTCTGCCCTGATTGTCAGTGGCGGAGCCAGACTCTCCAAAATGGAGGAAGTTAAAGGCAAAAAGCAGCCCTCTCAGCCCCAGGGCAAAGAGTGGGAAAGGCTCGCTACAGCAAGAGTCTTTCAAATCTTTCACTTTTGAGAGCAGAGTGTTTACATTTAAGAATCATGACCAAGCAGCAAATACGAAAGCGTACAGGCCAGAGTGCAGAAAACAAAGGCATAACTGTTAGTAGGAATGCAAGAATTGAAGGGGTATTAACTGTTGGCTGATCGCGCAGGGCAATGCATACCCATTTTCAATTTAAAAAAATGAAAAAACATTGTAAAATATGCCCGGGAGATTCTAGACATGGGATTAGAACTCAGGTCCCCAGCATTCCAAGACCAAGCACTTATCACTTGAGCCACTGATGGCTTTGCTTCTGAGAGTAGCTTTTGGGCGTATATATCTTTCTTGGGAGAATACCCATTTGCATTGTGAAACATGGTCACTGAAGAAAACGAGGATAGAACATCTGGCCCCCCGCACCACTAAATACCAGCTAACCGCAGTGGCTTAGAGGTTAAGTGCTTGCGTTACAACTCTGGGGTCCTGGGTTCGAGTCCTGCTTTCGGCACATAAACAGAATAGTTGGTTAAGGTCCTTGTGCAGTTGCGGGTACCCACACTCCTTCTGAAGGGTTCAGTGGGTATGAAAAGACTTTCCTGGTAAAGAGAGGGTAGGAGGTAGGTGGGACTGTGCAGAGTAAATAAAGGAAGAGGTGGGGCAGGCTAAGGGGGAGGTAGGGCTGGGGAGGTCCAGAGGGGCCTGCGGATGTAAGGTAAAAGGGGTCCTGGGAGGGGAACATCCCAGGGTGTGGTGTGTAAAGGAGGGCTCTAATGTGGGGAAAGGGGGCCTGGTGGAGGGTGGAATGGACCCCACAATGGGCTGACTTCTTTTTTCATCAGGCACAATCTCCCCCTTTTCCCTTTGTTTACCCTGCACTTTCTCCCCTCCACAGTCCCACTTCTCTGCTGTCTTCCACCCTCCATCTACCCCCTTCTAGGTCTACCACCACTCATCCAGCCCACCTCCTCTCCACAGGGACCCATTCACCCAGCACGCCCTCCTCATTTACCCTGCACTTCCTAATTCCCACCTCTCTGCATTCTTCCACCCTCCCTTTCTTCCACCCTCCCTTTACCAGGGAACTCTTTTCAGACGTGTTTACATGCCGAAAGCAGGACTCGAACCCAGACCCCCAACGCTGTAAGGCAAGCACTTAACCTCTAGGCCACTGCAGTTAGCTGATATTTAGCGGAGCGGGGGGCCAGATGTTCTATCCTCATTTTCTTCAGTGAACATGTTGCACAATGCAAATGGGTATGCTCACAAGGGCATGCAGAAGAATGATATATACGCCCAAAAGCTACTCTCAGAAGCAAAGCCTCCAGTGGCTCATCTGCTAAGTGCTTGGTCTTGGAATGCTGAGGACCTGAGTTCTAATCCAATGTCTGGAGTCTCCTGGGCATGTTTTTAATTTTTTTAAATTTTTTTTATGAAAATGGGTATGCACTGCCCTGCGCGATCAGCCAACAGTTAATGCCCCTTCAATACCTGCATTCCCACTAACAGGTGTGCCTTTGTTTTCTGCACGCTGGCCTTGGGAGCACCCACACAAAAGCTCGTGTCTCTGGCCCCAACTGACTGGAAAATACGAGCGGAAAAAGTGTAATCTACGGGTTATGGTTGATGCGATATTTGCACTGGGACTCAAACAGGACACCTTCTCGAGGCGCTGTGAGGTGACCACCGGCCCCTGCATAGCAAGCAAACCTGCATCAGCATCTCACCAGCAAATGAATGTGTCGCCTGCAGGCGACACATAGCAAGCAGCAGTAGGTGCATTAACCCATTGGGCTGTCGACCCTCCTTCCGCAGAGAGCAGGAAACTGAATTTTCATGCTGCCTTCCTTTGGCACATTAGATCTGTCTTTCACCCCAATTCAGAGGATGTTTTGCTTCATGGAGAGATGATAATCATTGAGAGGTGTGAGCCACTCTGTACACACTCTGTTCTCAAAAGTGAAAGATTTGAAAGACTCTTGCTGAAGCGAGCCTTTCCCACTCTTTGCCCTGGGGCTGAAAGCAGCGGCAGGGTAGGGCCTGAGGGGCAAGGCCCACCCAAAATCTGTAAATGCCCACTCAGCAGCGCTGTGTGGGCATTTACAGATATTTTTGTCAGTGCAGGGGCCCAACTGCATTAGCTTTCGGGCCCCATTTGCTAGACAATCCTGGCTACGCCTCTGGTGCCTCCCAACTCAACAACCCAATCACCCCTTTCGCCCTTCTTACTCGTCTCACAGCACCCCCCATGAGTGAGGAATGCATCTTTTGTTGGTAGATTTCCTTCATGAGGCTTAGCTAGGCCTGCATTCCTTTCCAAAGGGCCATAGAAGAGAGCACAAAAGGAGAAGGCATAATATAGCGGGAAGTAGGTGGAAGACGAGAGGTCAGGGGGGTTGGCAGTAAAGGAAACAGGGCCTGGCCTGGCCTGGCTGAGAGTTACAAGTTAGGGAACACAACAATGAGCGAGGGACAAGGAAAGAGGTCTCAGGCATGCAGCTCTCTGAGTCTTCCCCACTCTGCCTGCAGAAAGAGACGTCCTATTCCTGCCCTCTCCCGGATGGATACATTTGCCTGGAGAGCCCAGAGCTAATGTCACTTAGGCAGAGGTTAAAGAGAGGGCTGCTGAGCAGACACACCCCTTCATTTTACTATGCTCCCGGGGGGGCTTCTGGGAGGAAAAAGGCATCAGTATTCCACCAAGATCATGATCACCTAGGCCACCGTCACTAAGGTTTACAAAGCAGGCTGTGACACTTTCTGGGGCCTAGGTGGCCAGGCCTACGTGGAAGAGCACAGATCCTAACCCTAAGTTGTGTGGGTGGCTGCACCAGAGTGGCTGCATAGGGCATAGGGCTGTGCCCGTAAGGGCTGTGGTCGCGTTTGGGAGCGTTAGGGACGCGTGGAGGACGCAGGGCGCAGACCTCTGCCCGTTTCAGTCTGCCCTGATTGTCAGTGGCGGAGCCAGACTCTCCAAAATGGAGGAAGTTAAAGGCAAAAAGCAGCCCTCTCAGCCCCAGGGCAAAGAGTGGGAAAGGCTCGCTACAGCAAGAGTCTTTCAAATCTTTCACTTTTGAGAGCAGAGTGTTTACATTTAAGAATCATGACCAAGCAGCAAATACGAAAGCGTACAGGCCAGAGTGCAGAAAACAAAGGCATAACTGTTAGTAGGAATGCAAGAATTGAAGGGGTATTAACTGTTGGCTGATCGCGCAGGGCAATGCATACCCATTTTCAATTAAAAAAAATGAAAAAACATTGTAAAATATGCCCGGGAGATTCTAGACATGGGATTAGAACTCAGGTCCCCAGCATTCCAAGACCAAGCACTTATCACTTGAGCCACTGATGGCTTTGCTTCTGAGAGTAGCTTTTGGGCGTATATATCTTTCTTGGGAGAATACCCATTTGCATTGTGAAACATGGTCACTGAAGAAAACGAGGATAGAACATCTGGCCCCCCGCACCACTAAATACCAGCTAACCGCAGTGGCTTAGAGGTTAAGTGCTTGCGTTACAACTCTGGGGTCCTGGGTTCGAGTCCTGCTTTCGGCACATAAACAGAATAGTTGGTTAAGGTCCTTGTGCAGTTGCGGGTACCCACACTCCTTCTGAAGGGTTCAGTGGGTATGAAAAGACTTTCCTGGTAAAGAGAGGGTAGGAGGTAGGTGGGACTGTGCAGAGTAAATAAAGGAAGAGGTGGGGCAGGCTAAGGGGGAGGTAGGGCTGGGGAGGTCCAGAGGGGCCTGCGGATGTAAGGTAAAAGGGGTCCTGGGAGGGGAACATCCCAGGGTGTGGTGTGTAAAGGAGGGCTCTAATGTGGGGAAAGGGGGCCTGGTGGAGGGTGGAATGGACCCCACAATGGGCTGACTTCTTTTTTCATCAGGCACAATCTCCCCCTTTTCCCTTTGTTTACCCTGCACTTTCTCCCCTCCACAGTCCCACTTCTCTGCTGTCTTCCACCCTCCATCTACCCCCTTCTAGGTTTACCACCACTCATCCAGCCCACCTCCTCTCCACAGGGACCCATTCACCCAGCACGCCCTCCTCATTTACCCTGCACTTCCTAATTCCCACCTCTCTGCATTCTTCCACCCTCCCTTTCTTCCACCCTCCCTTTACCAGGGAACTCTTTTCAGACGTGTTTACATGCCGAAAGCAGGACTCGAACCCAGACCCCCAACGCTGTAAGGCAAGCACTTAACCTCTAGGCCACTGCAGTTAGCTGATATTTAGCGGAGCGGGGGGCCAGATGTTCTATCCTCATTTTCTTCAGTGAACATGTTGCACAATGCAAATGGGTATGCTCACAAGGGCATGCAGAAGAATGATATATACGCCCAAAAGCTACTCTCAGAAGCAAAGCCTCCAGTGGCTCATCTGCTAAGTGCTTGGTCTTGGAATGCTGAGGACCTGAGTTCTAATCCAATGTCTGGAGTCTCCTGGGCATGTTTTTAATTTTTTTAAATTTTTTTTATGAAAATGGGTATGCACTGCCCTGCGCGATCAGCCAACAGTTAATGCCCCTTCAATACCTGCATTCCCACTAACAGGTGTGCCTTTGTTTTCTGCACGCTGGCCTTGGGAGCACCCACACAAAAGCTCGTGTCTCTGGCCCCAACTGACTGGAAAATACGAGCGGAAAAAGTGTAATCTACGGATTATGGTTGATGCGATATTTGCACTGGGACTCAAACAGGACACCTTCTCGAGGCGCTGTGAGGTGACCACCGGCCCCTGCATAGCAAGCAAACCTGCATCAGCATCTCACCAGCAAATGAATGTGTCGCCTGCAGGCGACACATAGCAAGCAGCAGTAGGTGCATTAACCCATTGGGCTGTCGACCCTCCTTCCGCAGAGAGCAGGAAACTGAATTTTCATGCTGTCTTCCTTTGGCACATTAGATCTGTCTTTCACCCCAATTCAGAGGATGTTTTGCTTCATGGAGAGATGATAATCATTGAGAGGTGTGAGCCACTCTGTACACACTCTGTTCTCAAAAGTGAAAGATTTGAAAGACTCTTGCTGAAGCGAGCCTTTCCCACTCTTTGCCCTGGGGCTGAAAGCAGCGGCAGGGTAGGGCCTGAGGGGCAAGGCCCACCCAAAATCTGTAAATGCCCACTCAGCAGCGCTGTGTGGGCATTTACAGATATTTTTGTCAGTGCAGGGGCCCAACTGCATTAGCTTTCGGGCCCCATTTGCTAGACAATCCTGGCTACGCCTCTGGTGCCTCCCAACTCAACAACCCAATCACCCCTTTCGCCCTTCTTACTCGTCTCACAGCACCCCCCATGAGTGAGGAATGCATCTTTTGTTGGTAGATTTCCTTCATGAGGCTTAGCTAGGCCTGCATTCCTTTCCAAAGGGCCATAGAAGAGAGCACAAAAGGAGAAGGCATAATATAGCGGGAAGTAGGTGGAAGACGAGAGGTCAGGGGGGTTGGCAGTAAAGGAAACAGGGCCTGGCCTGGCCTGGCTGAGAGTTACAAGTTAGGGAACACAACAATGAGCGAGGGACAAGGAAAGAGGTCTCAGGCATGCAGCTCTCTGAGTCTTCCCCACTCTGCCTGCAGAAAGAGACGTCCTATTCCTAGCCCTCTCCCGGATGGATACATTTGCCTGGAGAGCCCAGAGCTAATGTCACTTAGGCAGAGGTTAAAGAGAGGGCTGCTGAGCAGACACACCCCTTCATTTTACTATGCTCCCGGGGGGGCTTCTGGGAGGAAAAAGGCATCAGTATTCCACCAAGATCATGATCACCTAGGCCACCGTCACTAAGGTTTACAAAGCAGGCTGTGACACTTTCTGGGGCCTAGGTGGCCAGGCCTACGTGGAAGAGCACAGATCCTAACCCTAAGTTGTGTGGGTGGCTGCACCAGAGTGGCTGCATAGGGCATAGGGCTGTGCCCGTAAGGGCTGTGGTCGCGTTTGGGAGCGTTAGGGACGCGTGGAGGACGCAGGGCGCAGACCTCTGCCCGTTTCAGTCTGCCCTGATTGTCAGTGGCGGAGCCAGACTCTCCAAAATGGAGGAAGTTAAAGGCAAAAAGCAGCCCTCTCAGCCCCAGGGCAAAGAGTGGGAAAGGCTCGCTACAGCAAGAGTCTTTCAAATCTTTCACTTTTGAGAGCAGAGTGTTTACATTTAAGAATCATGACCAAGCAGCAAATACGAAAGCGTACAGGCCAGAGTGCAGAAAACAAAGGCATAACTGTTAGTAGGAATGCAAGAATTGAAGGGGTATTAACTGTTGGCTGATCGCGCAGGGCAATGCATACCCATTTTCAATTAAAAAAAATGAAAAAACATTGTAAAATATGCCCGGGAGATTCTAGACATGGGATTAGAACTCAGGTCCCCAGCATTCCAAGACCAAGCACTTATCACTTGAGCCACTGATGGCTTTGCTTCTGAGAGTAGCTTTTGGGCGTATATATCTTTCTTGGGAGAATACCCATTTGCATTGTGAAACATGGTCACTGAAGAAAACGAGGATAGAACATCTGGCCCCCCGCACCACTAAATACCAGCTAACCGCAGTGGCTTAGAGGTTAAGTGCTTGCGTTACAACTCTGGGGTCCTGGGTTCGAGTCCTGCTTTCGGCACATAAACAGAATAGTTGGTTAAGGTCCTTGTGCAGTTGCGGGTACCCACACTCCTTCTGAAGGGTTCAGTGGGTATGAAAAGACTTTCCTGGTAAAGAGAGGGTAGGAGGTAGGTGGGACTGTGCAGAGTAAATAAAGGAAGAGGTGGGGCAGGCTAAGGGGGAGGTAGGGCTGGGGAGGTCCAGAGGGGCCTGCGGATGTAAGGTAAAAGGGGTCCTGGGAGGGGAACATCCCAGGGTGTGGTGTGTAAAGGAGGGCTCTAATGTGGGGAAAGGGGGCCTGGTGGAGGGTGGAATGGACCCCACAATGGGCTGACTTCTTTTTTCATCAGGCACAATCTCCCCCTTTTCCCTTTGTTTACCCTGCACTTTCTCCCCTCCACAGTCCCACTTCTCTGCTGTCTTCCACCCTCCATCTACCCCCTTCTAGGTCTACCACCACTCATCCAGCCCACCTCCTCTCCACAGGGACCCATTCACCCAGCACGCCCTCCTCATTTACCCTGCACTTCCTAATTCCCACCTCTCTGCATTCTTCCACCCTCCCTTTCTTCCACCCTCCCTTTACCAGGGAACTCTTTTCAGACGCGTTTACGTGCCGAAAGCAGGACTCGAACCCAGACCCCCAACGCTGTAAGGCAAGCACTTAACCTCTAGGCCACTGCAGTTAGCTGATATTTAGCGGAGCGGGGGGCCAGATGTTCTATCCTCATTTTCTTCAGTGAACATGTTGCACAATGCAAATGGGTATGCTCACAAGGGCATGCAGAAGAATGATATATACGCCCAAAAGCTACTCTCAGAAGCAAAGCCTCCAGTGGCTCATCTGCTAAGTGCTTGGTCTTGGAATGCTGAGGACCTGAGTTCTAATCCAATGTCTGGAGTCTCCTGGGCATGTTTTTAATTTTTTTAAATTTTTTTTATGAAAATGGGTATGCACTGCCCTGCGCGATCAGCCAACAGTTAATGCCCCTTCAATACCTGCATTCCCACTAACAGGTGTGCCTTTGTTTTCTGCACGCTGGCCTTGGGAGCACCCACACAAAAGCTCGTGTCTCTGGCCCCAACTGACTGGAAAATACGAGCGGAAAAAGTGTAATCTACGGGTTATGGTTGATGCGATATTTGCACTGGGACTCAAACAGGACACCTTCTCGAGGCGCTGTGAGGTGACCACCGGCCCCTGCATAGCAAGCAAACCTGCATCAGCATCTCACCAGCAAATGAATGTGTCGCCTGCAGGCGACACATAGCAAGCAGCAGTAGGTGCATTAACCCATTGGGCTGTCGACCCTCCTTCCGCAGAGAGCAGGAAACTGAATTTTCATGCTGCCTTCCTTTGGCACATTAGATCTGTCTTTCACCCCAATTCAGAGGATGTTTTGCTTCATGGAGAGATGATAATCATTGAGAGGTGTGAGCCACTCTGTACACACTCTGTTCTCAAAAGTGAAAGATTTGAAAGACTCTTGCTGAAGCGAGCCTTTCCCACTCTTTGCCCTGGGGCTGAAAGCAGCGGCAGGGTAGGGCCTGAGGGGCAAGGCCCACCCAAAATCTGTAAATGCCCACTCAGCAGCGCTGTGTGGGCATTTACAGATATTTTTGTCAGTGCAGGGGCCCAACTGCATTAGCTTTCGGGCCCCATTTGCTAGACAATCCTGGCTACGCCTCTGGTGCCTCCCAACTCAACAACCCAATCACCCCTTTCGCCCTTCTTACTCGTCTCACAGCACCCCCCATGAGTGAGGAATGCATCTTTTGTTGGTAGATTTCCTTCATGAGGCTTAGCTAGGCCTGCATTCCTTTCCAAAGGGCCATAGAAGAGAGCACAAAAGGAGAAGGCATAATATAGCGGGAAGTAGGTGGAAGACGAGAGGTCAGGGGGGTTGGCAGTAAAGGAAACAGGGCCTGGCCTGGCCTGGCTGAGAGTTACAAGTTAGGGAACACAACAATGAGCGAGGGACAAGGAAAGAGGTCTCAGGCATGCAGCTCTCTGAGTCTTCCCCACTCTGCCTGCAGAAAGAGACGTCCTATTCCTAGCCCTCTCCCGGATGGATACATTTGCCTGGAGAGCCCAGAGCTAATGTCACTTAGGCAGAGGTTAAAGAGAGGGCTGCTGAGCAGACACACCCCTTCATTTTACTATGCTCCCGGGGGGGCTTCTGGGAGGAAAAAGGCATCAGTATTCCACCAAGATCATGATCACCTAGGCCACCGTCACTAAGGTTTACAAAGCAGGCTGTGACACTTTCTGGGGCCTAGGTGGCCAGGCCTACGTGGAAGAGCACAGATCCTAACCCTAAGTTGTGTGGGTGGCTGCACCAGAGTGGCTGCATAGGGCATAGGGCTGTGCCCGTAAGGGCTGTGGTCGCGTTTGGGAGCGTTAGGGACGCGTGGAGGACGCAGGGCGCAGACCTCTGCCCGTTTCAGTCTGCCCTGATTGTCAGTGGCGGAGCCAGACTCTCCAAAATGGAGGAAGTTAAAGGCAAAAAGCAGCCCTCTCAGCCCCAGGGCAAAGAGTGGGAAAGGCTCGCTACAGCAAGAGTCTTTCAAATCTTTCACTTTTGAGAGCAGAGTGTTTACATTTAAGAATCATGACCAAGCAGCAAATACGAAAGCGTACAGGCCAGAGTGCAGAAAACAAAGGCATAACTGTTAGTAGGAATGCAAGAATTGAAGGGGTATTAACTGTTGGCTGATCGCGCAGGGCAATGCATACCCATTTTCAATTAAAAAAAATGAAAAAACATTGTAAAATATGCCCGGGAGATTCTAGACATGGGATTAGAACTCAGGTCCCCAGCATTCCAAGACCAAGCACTTATCACTTGAGCCACTGATGGCTTTGCTTCTGAGAGTAGCTTTTGGGCGTATATATCTTTCTTGGGAGAATACCCATTTGCATTGTGAAACATGGTCACTGAAGAAAACGAGGATAGAACATCTGGCCCCCCGCACCACTAAATACCAGCTAACCGCAGTGGCTTAGAGGTTAAGTGCTTGCGTTACAACTCTGGGGTCCTGGGTTCGAGTCCTGCTTTCGGCACATAAACAGAATAGTTGGTTAAGGTCCTTGTGCAGTTGCGGGTACCCACACTCCTTCTGAAGGGTTCAGTGGGTATGAAAAGACTTTCCTGGTAAAGAGAGGGTAGGAGGTAGGTGGGACTGTGCAGAGTAAATAAAGGAAGAGGTGGGGCAGGCTAAGGGGGAGGTAGGGCTGGGGAGGTCCAGAGGGGCCTGCGGATGTAAGGTAAAAGGGGTCCTGGGAGGGGAACATCCCAGGGTGTGGTGTGTAAAGGAGGGCTCTAATGTGGGGAAAGGGGGCCTGGTGGAGGGTGGAATGGACCCCACAATGGGCTGACTTCTTTTTTCATCAGGCACAATCTCCCCCTTTTCCCTTTGTTTACCCTGCACTTTCTCCCCTCCACAGTCCCACTTCTCTGCTGTCTTCCACCCTCCATCTACCCCCTTCTAGGTCTACCACCACTCATCCAGCCCACCTCCTCTCCACAGGGACCCATTCACCCAGCACGCCCTCCTCATTTACCCTGCACTTCCTAATTCCCACCTCTCTGCATTCTTCCACCCTCCCTTTCTTCCACCCTCCCTTTACCAGGGAACTCTTTTCAGACGCGTTTACGTGCCGAAAGCAGGACTCGAACCCAGACCCCCAACGCTGTAAGGCAAGCACTTAACCTCTAGGCCACTGCAGTTAGCTGATATTTAGCGGAGCGGGGGGCCAGATGTTCTATCCTCATTTTCTTCAGTGAACATGTTGCACAATGCAAATGGGTATGCTCACAAGGGCATGCAGAAGAATGATATATACGCCCAAAAGCTACTCTCAGAAGCAAAGCCTCCAGTGGCTCATCTGCTAAGTGCTTGGTCTTGGAATGCTGAGGACCTGAGTTCTAATCCAATGTCTGGAGTCTCCTGGGCATGTTTTTAATTTTTTTAAATTTTTTTTATGAAAATGGGTATGCACTGCCCTGCGCGATCAGCCAACAGTTAATGCCCCTTCAATACCTGCATTCCCACTAACAGGTGTGCCTTTGTTTTCTGCACGCTGGCCTTGGGAGCACCCACACAAAAGCTCGTGTCTCTGGCCCCAACTGACTGGAAAATACGAGCGGAAAAAGTGTAATCTACGGGTTATGGTTGATGCGATATTTGCACTGGGACTCAAACAGGACACCTTCTCGAGGCGCTGTGAGGTGACCACCGGCCCCTGCATAGCAAGCAAACCTGCATCAGCATCTCACCAGCAAATGAATGTGTCGCCTGCAGGCGACACATAGCAAGCAGCAGTAGGTGCATTAACCCATTGGGCTGTCGACCCTCCTTCCGCAGAGAGCAGGAAACTGAATTTTCATGCTGCCTTCCTTTGGCACATTAGATCTGTCTTTCACCCCAATTCAGAGGATGTTTTGCTTCATGGAGAGATGATAATCATTGAGAGGTGTGAGCCACTCTGTACACACTCTGTTCTCAAAAGTGAAAGATTTGAAAGACTCTTGCTGAAGCGAGCCTTTCCCACTCTTTGCCCTGGGGCTGAAAGCAGCGGCAGGGTAGGGCCTGAGGGGCAAGGCCCACCCAAAATCTGTAAATGCCCACTCAGCAGCGCTGTGTGGGCATTTACAGATATTTTTGTCAGTGCAGGGGCCCAACTGCATTAGCTTTCGGGCCCCATTTGCTAGACAATCCTGGCTACGCCTCTGGTGCCTCCCAACTCAACAACCCAATCACCCCTTTCGCCCTTCTTACTCGTCTCACAGCACCCCCCATGAGTGAGGAATGCATCTTTTGTTGGTAGATTTCCTTCATGAGGCTTAGCTAGGCCTGCATTCCTTTCCAAAGGGCCATAGAAGAGAGCACAAAAGGAGAAGGCATAATATAGCGGGAAGTAGGTGGAAGACGAGAGGTCAGGGGGGTTGGCAGTAAAGGAAACAGGGCCTGGCCTGGCCTGGCTGAGAGTTACAAGTTAGGGAACACAACAATGAGCGAGGGACAAGGAAAGAGGTCTCAGGCATGCAGCTCTCTGAGTCTTCCCCACTCTGCCTGCAGAAAGAGACGTCCTATTCCTAGCCCTCTCCCGGATGGATACATTTGCCTGGAGAGCCCAGAGCTAATGTCACTTAGGCAGAGGTTAAAGAGAGGGCTGCTGAGCAGACACACCCCTTCATTTTACTATGCTCCCGGGGGGGCTTCTGGGAGGAAAAAGGCATCAGTATTCCACCAAGATCATGATCACCTAGGCCACCGTCACTAAGGTTTACAAAGCAGGCTGTGACACTTTCTGGGGCCTAGGTGGCCAGGCCTACGTGGAAGAGCACAGATCCTAACCCTAAGTTGTGTGGGTGGCTGCACCAGAGTGGCTGCATAGGGCATAGGGCTGTGCCCGTAAGGGCTGTGGTCGCGTTTGGGAGCGTTAGGGACGCGTGGAGGACGCAGGGCGCAGACCTCTGCCCGTTTCAGTCTGCCCTGATTGTCAGTGGCGGAGCCAGACTCTCCAAAATGGAGGAAGTTAAAGGCAAAAAGCAGCCCTCTCAGCCCCAGGGCAAAGAGTGGGAAAGGCTCGCTACAGCAAGAGTCTTTCAAATCTTTCACTTTTGAGAGCAGAGTGTTTACATTTAAGAATCATGACCAAGCAGCAAATACGAAAGCGTACAGGCCAGAGTGCAGAAAACAAAGGCATAACTGTTAGTAGGAATGCAAGAATTGAAGGGGTATTAACTGTTGGCTGATCGCGCAGGGCAATGCATACCCATTTTCAATTTAAAAAAATGAAAAAACATTGTAAAATATGCCCGGGAGATTCTAGACATGGGATTAGTACTCAGGTCCCCAGCATTCCAAGACCAAGCACTTATCACTTGAGCCACTGATGGCTTTGCTTCTGAGAGCAGCTTTTGGGCGTATATATCTTTCTTGGGAGAATACCCATTTGCATTGTGAAACATGGTCACTGAAGAAAACGAGGATAGAACATCTGGCCCCCCGCACCACTAAATACCAGCTAACCGCAGTGGCTTAGAGGTTAAGTGCTTGCGTTACAACTCTGGGGTCCTGGGTTCGAGTCCTGCTTTCGGCACATAAACAGAATAGTTGGTTAAGGTCCTTGTGCAGTTGCGGGTACCCACACTCCTTCTGAAGGGTTCAGTGGGTATGAAAAGACTTTCCTGGTAAAGAGAGGGTAGGAGGTAGGTGGGACTGTGCAGAGTAAATAAAGGAAGAGGTGGGGCAGGCTAAGGGGGAGGTAGGGCTGGGGAGGTCCAGAGGGGCCTGCGGATGTAAGGTAAAAGGGGTCCTGGGAGGGGAACATCCCAGGGTGTGGTGTGTAAAGGAGGGCTCTAATGTGGGGAAAGGGGGCCTGGTGGAGGGTGGAATGGACCCCACAATGGGCTGACTTCTTTTTTCATCAGGCACAATCTCCCCCTTTTCCCTTTGTTTACCCTGCACTTTCTCCCCTCCACAGTCCCACTTCTCTGCTGTCTTCCACCCTCCATCTACCCCCTTCTAGGTTTACCACCACTCATCCAGCCCACCTCCTCTCCACAGGGACCCATTCACCCAGCACGCCCTCCTCATTTACCCTGCACTTCCTAATTCCCACCTCTCTGCATTCTTCCACCCTCCCTTTCTTCCACCCTCCCTTTACCAGGGAACTCTTTTCAGACGTGTTTACATGCCGAAAGCAGGACTCGAACCCAGACCCCCAACGCTGTAAGGCAAGCACTTAACCTCTAGGCCACTGCAGTTAGCTGATATTTAGCGGAGCGGGGGGCCAGATGTTCTATCCTCATTTTCTTCAGTGAACATGTTGCACAATGCAAATGGGTATGCTCACAAGGGCATGCAGAAGAATGATATATACGCCCAAAAGCTACTCTCAGAAGCAAAGCCTCCAGTGGCTCATCTGCTAAGTGCTTGGTCTTGGAATGCTGAGGACCTGAGTTCTAATCCAATGTCTGGAGTCTCCTGGGCATGTTTTTAATTTTTTTAAATTTTTTTTATGAAAATGGGTATGCACTGCCCTGCGCGATCAGCCAACAGTTAATGCCCCTTCAATACCTGCATTCCCACTAACAGGTGTGCCTTTGTTTTCTGCACGCTGGCCTTGGGAGCACCCACACAAAAGCTCGTGTCTCTGGCCCCAACTGACTGGAAAATACGAGCGGAAAAAGTGTAATCTACGGATTATGGTTGATGCGATATTTGCACTGGGACTCAAACAGGACACCTTCTCGAGGCGCTGTGAGGTGACCACCGGCCCCTGCATAGCAAGCAAACCTGCATCAGCATCTCACCAGCAAATGAATGTGTCGCCTGCAGGCGACACATAGCAAGCAGCAGTAGGTGCATTAACCCATTGGGCTGTCGACCCTCCTTCCGCAGAGAGCAGGAAACTGAATTTTCATGCTGTCTTCCTTTGGCACATTAGATCTGTCTTTCACCCCAATTCAGAGGATGTTTTGCTTCATGGAGAGATGATAATCATTGAGAGGTGTGAGCCACTCTGTACACACTCTGTTCTCAAAAGTGAAAGATTTGAAAGACTCTTGCTGAAGCGAGCCTTTCCCACTCTTTGCCCTGGGGCTGAAAGCAGCGGCAGGGTAGGGCCTGAGGGGCAAGGCCCACCCAAAATCTGTAAATGCCCACTCAGCAGCGCTGTGTGGGCATTTACAGATATTTTTGTCAGTGCAGGGGCCCAACTGCATTAGCTTTCGGGCCCCATTTGCTAGACAATCCTGGCTACGCCTCTGGTGCCTCCCAACTCAACAACCCAATCACCCCTTTCGCCCTTCTTACTCGTCTCACAGCACCCCCCATGAGTGAGGAATGCATCTTTTGTTGGTAGATTTCCTTCATGAGGCTTAGCTAGGCCTGCATTCCTTTCCAAAGGGCCATAGAAGAGAGCACAAAAGGAGAAGGCATAATATAGCGGGAAGTAGGTGGAAGACGAGAGGTCAGGGGGGTTGGCAGTAAAGGAAACAGGGCCTGGCCTGGCCTGGCTGAGAGTTACAAGTTAGGGAACACAACAATGAGCGAGGGACAAGGAAAGAGGTCTCAGGCATGCAGCTCTCTGAGTCTTCCCCACTCTGCCTGCAGAAAGAGACGTCCTATTCCTAGCCCTCTCCCGGATGGATACATTTGCCTGGAGAGCCCAGAGCTAATGTCACTTAGGCAGAGGTTAAAGAGAGGGCTGCTGAGCAGACACACCCCTTCATTTTACTATGCTCCCGGGGGGGCTTCTGGGAGGAAAAAGGCATCAGTATTCCACCAAGATCATGATCACCTAGGCCACCGTCACTAAGGTTTACAAAGCAGGCTGTGACACTTTCTGGGGCCTAGGTGGCCAGGCCTACGTGGAAGAGCACAGATCCTAACCCTAAGTTGTGTGGGTGGCTGCACCAGAGTGGCTGCATAGGGCATAGGGCTGTGCCCGTAAGGGCTGTGGTCGCGTTTGGGAGCGTTAGGGACGCGTGGAGGACGCAGGGCGCAGACCTCTGCCCGTTTCAGTCTGCCCTGATTGTCAGTGGCGGAGCCAGACTCTCCAAAATGGAGGAAGTTAAAGGCAAAAAGCAGCCCTCTCAGCCCCAGGGCAAAGAGTGGGAAAGGCTCGCTACAGCAAGAGTCTTTCAAATCTTTCACTTTTGAGAGCAGAGTGTTTACATTTAAGAATCATGACCAAGCAGCAAATACGAAAGCGTACAGGCCAGAGTGCAGAAAACAAAGGCATAACTGTTAGTAGGAATGCAAGAATTGAAGGGGTATTAACTGTTGGCTGATCGCGCAGGGCAATGCATACCCATTTTCAATTAAAAAAAATGAAAAAACATTGTAAAATATGCCCGGGAGATTCTAGACATGGGATTAGAACTCAGGTCCCCAGCATTCCAAGACCAAGCACTTATCACTTGAGCCACTGATGGCTTTGCTTCTGAGAGTAGCTTTTGGGCGTATATATCTTTCTTGGGAGAATACCCATTTGCATTGTGAAACATGGTCACTGAAGAAAACGAGGATAGAACATCTGGCCCCCCGCACCACTAAATACCAGCTAACCGCAGTGGCTTAGAGGTTAAGTGCTTGCGTTACAACTCTGGGGTCCTGGGTTCGAGTCCTGCTTTCGGCACATAAACAGAATAGTTGGTTAAGGTCCTTGTGCAGTTGCGGGTACCCACACTCCTTCTGAAGGGTTCAGTGGGTATGAAAAGACTTTCCTGGTAAAGAGAGGGTAGGAGGTAGGTGGGACTGTGCAGAGTAAATAAAGGAAGAGGTGGGGCAGGCTAAGGGGGAGGTAGGGCTGGGGAGGTCCAGAGGGGCCTGCGGATGTAAGGTAAAAGGGGTCCTGGGAGGGGAACATCCCAGGGTGTGGTGTGTAAAGGAGGGCTCTAATGTGGGGAAAGGGGGCCTGGTGGAGGGTGGAATGGACCCCACAATGGGCTGACTTCTTTTTTCATCAGGCACAATCTCCCCCTTTTCCCTTTGTTTACCCTGCACTTTCTCCCCTCCACAGTCCCACTTCTCTGCTGTCTTCCACCCTCCATCTACCCCCTTCTAGGTCTACCACCACTCATCCAGCCCACCTCCTCTCCACAGGGACCCATTCACCCAGCACGCCCTCCTCATTTACCCTGCACTTCCTAATTCCCACCTCTCTGCATTCTTCCACCCTCCCTTTCTTCCACCCTCCCTTTACCAGGGAACTCTTTTCAGACGCGTTTACGTGCCGAAAGCAGGACTCGAACCCAGACCCCCAACGCTGTAAGGCAAGCACTTAACCTCTAGGCCACTGCAGTTAGCTGATATTTAGCGGAGCGGGGGGCCAGATGTTCTATCCTCATTTTCTTCAGTGAACATGTTGCACAATGCAAATGGGTATGCTCACAAGGGCATGCAGAAGAATGATATATACGCCCAAAAGCTACTCTCAGAAGCAAAGCCTCCAGTGGCTCATCTGCTAAGTGCTTGGTCTTGGAATGCTGAGGACCTGAGTTCTAATCCAATGTCTGGAGTCTCCTGGGCATGTTTTTAATTTTTTTAAATTTTTTTTATGAAAATGGGTATGCACTGCCCTGCGCGATCAGCCAACAGTTAATGCCCCTTCAATACCTGCATTCCCACTAACAGGTGTGCCTTTGTTTTCTGCACGCTGGCCTTGGGAGCACCCACACAAAAGCTCGTGTCTCTGGCCCCAACTGACTGGAAAATACGAGCGGAAAAAGTGTAATCTACGGGTTATGGTTGATGCGATATTTGCACTGGGACTCAAACAGGACACCTTCTCGAGGCGCTGTGAGGTGACCACCGGCCCCTGCATAGCAAGCAAACCTGCATCAGCATCTCACCAGCAAATGAATGTGTCGCCTGCAGGCGACACATAGCAAGCAGCAGTAGGTGCATTAACCCATTGGGCTGTCGACCCTCCTTCCGCAGAGAGCAGGAAACTGAATTTTCATGCTGCCTTCCTTTGGCACATTAGATCTGTCTTTCACCCCAATTCAGAGGATGTTTTGCTTCATGGAGAGATGATAATCATTGAGAGGTGTGAGCCACTCTGTACACACTCTGTTCTCAAAAGTGAAAGATTTGAAAGACTCTTGCTGAAGCGAGCCTTTCCCACTCTTTGCCCTGGGGCTGAAAGCAGCGGCAGGGTAGGGCCTGAGGGGCAAGGCCCACCCAAAATCTGTAAATGCCCACTCAGCAGCGCTGTGTGGGCATTTACAGATATTTTTGTCAGTGCAGGGGCCCAACTGCATTAGCTTTCGGGCCCCATTTGCTAGACAATCCTGGCTACGCCTCTGGTGCCTCCCAACTCAACAACCCAATCACCCCTTTCGCCCTTCTTACTCGTCTCACAGCACCCCCCATGAGTGAGGAATGCATCTTTTGTTGGTAGATTTCCTTCATGAGGCTTAGCTAGGCCTGCATTCCTTTCCAAAGGGCCATAGAAGAGAGCACAAAAGGAGAAGGCATAATATAGCGGGAAGTAGGTGGAAGACGAGAGGTCAGGGGGGTTGGCAGTAAAGGAAACAGGGCCTGGCCTGGCCTGGCTGAGAGTTACAAGTTAGGGAACACAACAATGAGCGAGGGACAAGGAAAGAGGTCTCAGGCATGCAGCTCTCTGAGTCTTCCCCACTCTGCCTGCAGAAAGAGACGTCCTATTCCTAGCCCTCTCCCGGATGGATACATTTGCCTGGAGAGCCCAGAGCTAATGTCACTTAGGCAGAGGTTAAAGAGAGGGCTGCTGAGCAGACACACCCCTTCATTTTACTATGCTCCCGGGGGGGCTTCTGGGAGGAAAAAGGCATCAGTATTCCACCAAGATCATGATCACCTAGGCCACCGTCACTAAGGTTTACAAAGCAGGCTGTGACACTTTCTGGGGCCTAGGTGGCCAGGCCTACGTGGAAGAGCACAGATCCTAACCCTAAGTTGTGTGGGTGGCTGCACCAGAGTGGCTGCATAGGGCATAGGGCTGTGCCCGTAAGGGCTGTGGTCGCGTTTGGGAGCGTTAGGGACGCGTGGAGGACGCAGGGCGCAGACCTCTGCCCGTTTCAGTCTGCCCTGATTGTCAGTGGCGGAGCCAGACTCTCCAAAATGGAGGAAGTTAAAGGCAAAAAGCAGCCCTCTCAGCCCCAGGGCAAAGAGTGGGAAAGGCTCGCTACAGCAAGAGTCTTTCAAATCTTTCACTTTTGAGAGCAGAGTGTTTACATTTAAGAATCATGACCAAGCAGCAAATACGAAAGCGTACAGGCCAGAGTGCAGAAAACAAAGGCATAACTGTTAGTAGGAATGCAAGAATTGAAGGGGTATTAACTGTTGGCTGATCGCGCAGGGCAATGCATACCCATTTTCAATTAAAAAAAATGAAAAAACATTGTAAAATATGCCCGGGAGATTCTAGACATGGGATTAGAACTCAGGTCCCCAGCATTCCAAGACCAAGCACTTATCACTTGAGCCACTGATGGCTTTGCTTCTGAGAGTAGCTTTTGGGCGTATATATCTTTCTTGGGAGAATACCCATTTGCATTGTGAAACATGGTCACTGAAGAAAACGAGGATAGAACATCTGGCCCCCCGCACCACTAAATACCAGCTAACCGCAGTGGCTTAGAGGTTAAGTGCTTGCGTTACAACTCTGGGGTCCTGGGTTCGAGTCCTGCTTTCGGCACATAAACAGAATAGTTGGTTAAGGTCCTTGTGCAGTTGCGGGTACCCACACTCCTTCTGAAGGGTTCAGTGGGTATGAAAAGACTTTCCTGGTAAAGAGAGGGTAGGAGGTAGGTGGGACTGTGCAGAGTAAATAAAGGAAGAGGTGGGGCAGGCTAAGGGGGAGGTAGGGCTGGGGAGGTCCAGAGGGGCCTGCGGATGTAAGGTAAAAGGGGTCCTGGGAGGGGAACATCCCAGGGTGTGGTGTGTAAAGGAGGGCTCTAATGTGGGGAAAGGGGGCCTGGTGGAGGGTGGAATGGACCCCACAATGGGCTGACTTCTTTTTTCATCAGGCACAATCTCCCCCTTTTCCCTTTGTTTACCCTGCACTTTCTCCCCTCCACAGTCCCACTTCTCTGCTGTCTTCCACCCTCCATCTACCCCCTTCTAGGTCTACCACCACTCATCCAGCCCACCTCCTCTCCACAGGGACCCATTCACCCAGCACGCCCTCCTCATTTACCCTGCACTTCCTAATTCCCACCTCTCTGCATTCTTCCACCCTCCCTTTCTTCCACCCTCCCTTTACCAGGGAACTCTTTTCAGACGCGTTTACGTGCCGAAAGCAGGACTCGAACCCAGACCCCCAACGCTGTAAGGCAAGCACTTAACCTCTAGGCCACTGCAGTTAGCTGATATTTAGCGGAGCGGGGGGCCAGATGTTCTATCCTCATTTTCTTCAGTGAACATGTTGCACAATGCAAATGGGTATGCTCACAAGGGCATGCAGAAGAATGATATATACGCCCAAAAGCTACTCTCAGAAGCAAAGCCTCCAGTGGCTCATCTGCTAAGTGCTTGGTCTTGGAATGCTGAGGACCTGAGTTCTAATCCAATGTCTGGAGTCTCCTGGGCATGTTTTTAATTTTTTTAAATTTTTTTTATGAAAATGGGTATGCACTGCCCTGCGCGATCAGCCAACAGTTAATGCCCCTTCAATACCTGCATTCCCACTAACAGGTGTGCCTTTGTTTTCTGCACGCTGGCCTTGGGAGCACCCACACAAAAGCTCGTGTCTCTGGCCCCAACTGACTGGAAAATACGAGCGGAAAAAGTGTAATCTACGGGTTATGGTTGATGCGATATTTGCACTGGGACTCAAACAGGACACCTTCTCGAGGCGCTGTGAGGTGACCACCGGCCCCTGCATAGCAAGCAAACCTGCATCAGCATCTCACCAGCAAATGAATGTGTCGCCTGCAGGCGACACATAGCAAGCAGCAGTAGGTGCATTAACCCATTGGGCTGTCGACCCTCCTTCCGCAGAGAGCAGGAAACTGAATTTTCATGCTGCCTTCCTTTGGCACATTAGATCTGTCTTTCACCCCAATTCAGAGGATGTTTTGCTTCATGGAGAGATGATAATCATTGAGAGGTGTGAGCCACTCTGTACACACTCTGTTCTCAAAAGTGAAAGATTTGAAAGACTCTTGCTGAAGCGAGCCTTTCCCACTCTTTGCCCTGGGGCTGAAAGCAGCGGCAGGGTAGGGCCTGAGGGGCAAGGCCCACCCAAAATCTGTAAATGCCCACTCAGCAGCGCTGTGTGGGCATTTACAGATATTTTTGTCAGTGCAGGGGCCCAACTGCATTAGCTTTCGGGCCCCATTTGCTAGACAATCCTGGCTACGCCTCTGGTGCCTCCCAACTCAACAACCCAATCACCCCTTTCGCCCTTCTTACTCGTCTCACAGCACCCCCCATGAGTGAGGAATGCATCTTTTGTTGGTAGATTTCCTTCATGAGGCTTAGCTAGGCCTGCATTCCTTTCCAAAGGGCCATAGAAGAGAGCACAAAAGGAGAAGGCATAATATAGCGGGAAGTAGGTGGAAGACGAGAGGTCAGGGGGGTTGGCAGTAAAGGAAACAGGGCCTGGCCTGGCCTGGCTGAGAGTTACAAGTTAGGGAACACAACAATGAGCGAGGGACAAGGAAAGAGGTCTCAGGCATGCAGCTCTCTGAGTCTTCCCCACTCTGCCTGCAGAAAGAGACGTCCTATTCCTAGCCCTCTCCCGGATGGATACATTTGCCTGGAGAGCCCAGAGCTAATGTCACTTAGGCAGAGGTTAAAGAGAGGGCTGCTGAGCAGACACACCCCTTCATTTTACTATGCTCCCGGGGGGGCTTCTGGGAGGAAAAAGGCATCAGTATTCCACCAAGATCATGATCACCTAGGCCACCGTCACTAAGGTTTACAAAGCAGGCTGTGACACTTTCTGGGGCCTAGGTGGCCAGGCCTACGTGGAAGAGCACAGATCCTAACCCTAAGTTGTGTGGGTGGCTGCACCAGAGTGGCTGCATAGGGCATAGGGCTGTGCCCGTAAGGGCTGTGGTCGCGTTTGGGAGCGTTAGGGACGCGTGGAGGACGCAGGGCGCAGACCTCTGCCCGTTTCAGTCTGCCCTGATTGTCAGTGGCGGAGCCAGACTCTCCAAAATGGAGGAAGTTAAAGGCAAAAAGCAGCCCTCTCAGCCCCAGGGCAAAGAGTGGGAAAGGCTCGCTACAGCAAGAGTCTTTCAAATCTTTCACTTTTGAGAGCAGAGTGTTTACATTTAAGAATCATGACCAAGCAGCAAATACGAAAGCGTACAGGCCAGAGTGCAGAAAACAAAGGCATAACTGTTAGTAGGAATGCAAGAATTGAAGGGGTATTAACTGTTGGCTGATCGCGCAGGGCAATGCATACCCATTTTCAATTTAAAAAAATGAAAAAACATTGTAAAATATGCCCGGGAGATTCTAGACATGGGATTAGTACTCAGGTCCCCAGCATTCCAAGACCAAGCACTTATCACTTGAGCCACTGATGGCTTTGCTTCTGAGAGCAGCTTTTGGGCGTATATATCTTTCTTGGGAGAATACCCATTTGCATTGTGAAACATGGTCACTGAAGAAAACGAGGATAGAACATCTGGCCCCCCGCACCACTAAATACCAGCTAACCGCAGTGGCTTAGAGGTTAAGTGCTTGCGTTACAACTCTGGGGTCCTGGGTTCGAGTCCTGCTTTCGGCACATAAACAGAATAG
Source organism: Ambystoma mexicanum (assembly GCF_040938575.1). Taxonomy (NCBI): domain Eukaryota; kingdom Metazoa; phylum Chordata; class Amphibia; order Caudata; family Ambystomatidae; genus Ambystoma; species Ambystoma mexicanum. The sequence continues at coordinate 1,261,532,276 of NC_090935.1, read as the reverse complement.
TTGGTTAAGGTCCTTGTGCAGTTGCGGGTACCCACACTCCTTCTGAAGGGTTCAGTGGGTATGAAAAGACTTTCCTGGTAAAGAGAGGGTAGGAGGTAGGTGGGACTGTGCAGAGTAAATAAAGGAAGAGGTGGGGCAGGCTAAGGGGGAGGTAGGGCTGGGGAGGTCCAGAGGGGCCTGCGGATGTAAGGTAAAAGGGGTCCTGGGAGGGGAACATCCCAGGGTGTGGTGTGTAAAGGAGGGCTCTAATGTGGGGAAAGGGGGCCTGGTGGAGGGTGGAATGGACCCCACAATGGGCTGACTTCTTTTTTCATCAGGCACAATCTCCCCCTTTTCCCTTTGTTTACCCTGCACTTTCTCCCCTCCACAGTCCCACTTCTCTGCTGTCTTCCACCCTCCATCTACCCCCTTCTAGGTTTACCACCACTCATCCAGCCCACCTCCTCTCCACAGGGACCCATTCACCCAGCACGCCCTCCTCATTTACCCTGCACTTCCTAATTCCCACCTCTCTGCATTCTTCCACCCTCCCTTTCTTCCACCCTCCCTTTACCAGGGAACTCTTTTCAGACGTGTTTACATGCCGAAAGCAGGACTCGAACCCAGACCCCCAACGCTGTAAGGCAAGCACTTAACCTCTAGGCCACTGCAGTTAGCTGATATTTAGCGGAGCGGGGGGCCAGATGTTCTATCCTCATTTTCTTCAGTGAACATGTTGCACAATGCAAATGGGTATGCTCACAAGGGCATGCAGAAGAATGATATATACGCCCAAAAGCTACTCTCAGAAGCAAAGCCTCCAGTGGCTCATCTGCTAAGTGCTTGGTCTTGGAATGCTGAGGACCTGAGTTCTAATCCAATGTCTGGAGTCTCCTGGGCATGTTTTTAATTTTTTTAAATTTTTTTTATGAAAATGGGTATGCACTGCCCTGCGCGATCAGCCAACAGTTAATGCCCCTTCAATACCTGCATTCCCACTAACAGGTGTGCCTTTGTTTTCTGCACGCTGGCCTTGGGAGCACCCACACAAAAGCTCGTGTCTCTGGCCCCAACTGACTGGAAAATACGAGCGGAAAAAGTGTAATCTACGGATTATGGTTGATGCGATATTTGCACTGGGACTCAAACAGGACACCTTCTCGAGGCGCTGTGAGGTGACCACCGGCCCCTGCATAGCAAGCAAACCTGCATCAGCATCTCACCAGCAAATGAATGTGTCGCCTGCAGGCGACACATAGCAAGCAGCAGTAGGTGCATTAACCCATTGGGCTGTCGACCCTCCTTCCGCAGAGAGCAGGAAACTGAATTTTCATGCTGTCTTCCTTTGGCACATTAGATCTGTCTTTCACCCCAATTCAGAGGATGTTTTGCTTCATGGAGAGATGATAATCATTGAGAGGTGTGAGCCACTCTGTACACACTCTGTTCTCAAAAGTGAAAGATTTGAAAGACTCTTGCTGAAGCGAGCCTTTCCCACTCTTTGCCCTGGGGCTGAAAGCAGCGGCAGGGTAGGGCCTGAGGGGCAAGGCCCACCCAAAATCTGTAAATGCCCACTCAGCAGCGCTGTGTGGGCATTTACAGATATTTTTGTCAGTGCAGGGGCCCAACTGCATTAGCTTTCGGGCCCCATTTGCTAGACAATCCTGGCTACGCCTCTGGTGCCTCCCAACTCAACAACCCAATCACCCCTTTCGCCCTTCTTACTCGTCTCACAGCACCCCCCATGAGTGAGGAATGCATCTTTTGTTGGTAGATTTCCTTCATGAGGCTTAGCTAGGCCTGCATTCCTTTCCAAAGGGCCATAGAAGAGAGCACAAAAGGAGAAGGCATAATATAGCGGGAAGTAGGTGGAAGACGAGAGGTCAGGGGGGTTGGCAGTAAAGGAAACAGGGCCTGGCCTGGCCTGGCTGAGAGTTACAAGTTAGGGAACACAACAATGAGCGAGGGACAAGGAAAGAGGTCTCAGGCATGCAGCTCTCTGAGTCTTCCCCACTCTGCCTGCAGAAAGAGACGTCCTATTCCTAGCCCTCTCCCGGATGGATACATTTGCCTGGAGAGCCCAGAGCTAATGTCACTTAGGCAGAGGTTAAAGAGAGGGCTGCTGAGCAGACACACCCCTTCATTTTACTATGCTCCCGGGGGGGCTTCTGGGAGGAAAAAGGCATCAGTATTCCACCAAGATCATGATCACCTAGGCCACCGTCACTAAGGTTTACAAAGCAGGCTGTGACACTTTCTGGGGCCTAGGTGGCCAGGCCTACGTGGAAGAGCACAGATCCTAACCCTAAGTTGTGTGGGTGGCTGCACCAGAGTGGCTGCATAGGGCATAGGGCTGTGCCCGTAAGGGCTGTGGTCGCGTTTGGGAGCGTTAGGGACGCGTGGAGGACGCAGGGCGCAGACCTCTGCCCGTTTCAGTCTGCCCTGATTGTCAGTGGCGGAGCCAGACTCTCCAAAATGGAGGAAGTTAAAGGCAAAAAGCAGCCCTCTCAGCCCCAGGGCAAAGAGTGGGAAAGGCTCGCTACAGCAAGAGTCTTTCAAATCTTTCACTTTTGAGAGCAGAGTGTTTACATTTAAGAATCATGACCAAGCAGCAAATACGAAAGCGTACAGGCCAGAGTGCAGAAAACAAAGGCATAACTGTTAGTAGGAATGCAAGAATTGAAGGGGTATTAACTGTTGGCTGATCGCGCAGGGCAATGCATACCCATTTTCAATTAAAAAAAATGAAAAAACATTGTAAAATATGCCCGGGAGATTCTAGACATGGGATTAGAACTCAGGTCCCCAGCATTCCAAGACCAAGCACTTATCACTTGAGCCACTGATGGCTTTGCTTCTGAGAGTAGCTTTTGGGCGTATATATCTTTCTTGGGAGAATACCCATTTGCATTGTGAAACATGGTCACTGAAGAAAACGAGGATAGAACATCTGGCCCCCCGCACCACTAAATACCAGCTAACCGCAGTGGCTTAGAGGTTAAGTGCTTGCGTTACAACTCTGGGGTCCTGGGTTCGAGTCCTGCTTTCGGCACATAAACAGAATAGTTGGTTAAGGTCCTTGTGCAGTTGCGGGTACCCACACTCCTTCTGAAGGGTTCAGTGGGTATGAAAAGACTTTCCTGGTAAAGAGAGGGTAGGAGGTAGGTGGGACTGTGCAGAGTAAATAAAGGAAGAGGTGGGGCAGGCTAAGGGGGAGGTAGGGCTGGGGAGGTCCAGAGGGGCCTGCGGATGTAAGGTAAAAGGGGTCCTGGGAGGGGAACATCCCAGGGTGTGGTGTGTAAAGGAGGGCTCTAATGTGGGGAAAGGGGGCCTGGTGGAGGGTGGAATGGACCCCACAATGGGCTGACTTCTTTTTTCATCAGGCACAATCTCCCCCTTTTCCCTTTGTTTACCCTGCACTTTCTCCCCTCCACAGTCCCACTTCTCTGCTGTCTTCCACCCTCCATCTACCCCCTTCTAGGTCTACCACCACTCATCCAGCCCACCTCCTCTCCACAGGGACCCATTCACCCAGCACGCCCTCCTCATTTACCCTGCACTTCCTAATTCCCACCTCTCTGCATTCTTCCACCCTCCCTTTCTTCCACCCTCCCTTTACCAGGGAACTCTTTTCAGACGCGTTTACGTGCCGAAAGCAGGACTCGAACCCAGACCCCCAACGCTGTAAGGCAAGCACTTAACCTCTAGGCCACTGCAGTTAGCTGATATTTAGCGGAGCGGGGGGCCAGATGTTCTATCCTCATTTTCTTCAGTGAACATGTTGCACAATGCAAATGGGTATGCTCACAAGGGCATGCAGAAGAATGATATATACGCCCAAAAGCTACTCTCAGAAGCAAAGCCTCCAGTGGCTCATCTGCTAAGTGCTTGGTCTTGGAATGCTGAGGACCTGAGTTCTAATCCAATGTCTGGAGTCTCCTGGGCATGTTTTTAATTTTTTTAAATTTTTTTTATGAAAATGGGTATGCACTGCCCTGCGCGATCAGCCAACAGTTAATGCCCCTTCAATACCTGCATTCCCACTAACAGGTGTGCCTTTGTTTTCTGCACGCTGGCCTTGGGAGCACCCACACAAAAGCTCGTGTCTCTGGCCCCAACTGACTGGAAAATACGAGCGGAAAAAGTGTAATCTACGGGTTATGGTTGATGCGATATTTGCACTGGGACTCAAACAGGACACCTTCTCGAGGCGCTGTGAGGTGACCACCGGCCCCTGCATAGCAAGCAAACCTGCATCAGCATCTCACCAGCAAATGAATGTGTCGCCTGCAGGCGACACATAGCAAGCAGCAGTAGGTGCATTAACCCATTGGGCTGTCGACCCTCCTTCCGCAGAGAGCAGGAAACTGAATTTTCATGCTGCCTTCCTTTGGCACATTAGATCTGTCTTTCACCCCAATTCAGAGGATGTTTTGCTTCATGGAGAGATGATAATCATTGAGAGGTGTGAGCCACTCTGTACACACTCTGTTCTCAAAAGTGAAAGATTTGAAAGACTCTTGCTGAAGCGAGCCTTTCCCACTCTTTGCCCTGGGGCTGAAAGCAGCGGCAGGGTAGGGCCTGAGGGGCAAGGCCCACCCAAAATCTGTAAATGCCCACTCAGCAGCGCTGTGTGGGCATTTACAGATATTTTTGTCAGTGCAGGGGCCCAACTGCATTAGCTTTCGGGCCCCATTTGCTAGACAATCCTGGCTACGCCTCTGGTGCCTCCCAACTCAACAACCCAATCACCCCTTTCGCCCTTCTTACTCGTCTCACAGCACCCCCCATGAGTGAGGAATGCATCTTTTGTTGGTAGATTTCCTTCATGAGGCTTAGCTAGGCCTGCATTCCTTTCCAAAGGGCCATAGAAGAGAGCACAAAAGGAGAAGGCATAATATAGCGGGAAGTAGGTGGAAGACGAGAGGTCAGGGGGGTTGGCAGTAAAGGAAACAGGGCCTGGCCTGGCCTGGCTGAGAGTTACAAGTTAGGGAACACAACAATGAGCGAGGGACAAGGAAAGAGGTCTCAGGCATGCAGCTCTCTGAGTCTTCCCCACTCTGCCTGCAGAAAGAGACGTCCTATTCCTAGCCCTCTCCCGGATGGATACATTTGCCTGGAGAGCCCAGAGCTAATGTCACTTAGGCAGAGGTTAAAGAGAGGGCTGCTGAGCAGACACACCCCTTCATTTTACTATGCTCCCGGGGGGGCTTCTGGGAGGAAAAAGGCATCAGTATTCCACCAAGATCATGATCACCTAGGCCACCGTCACTAAGGTTTACAAAGCAGGCTGTGACACTTTCTGGGGCCTAGGTGGCCAGGCCTACGTGGAAGAGCACAGATCCTAACCCTAAGTTGTGTGGGTGGCTGCACCAGAGTGGCTGCATAGGGCATAGGGCTGTGCCCGTAAGGGCTGTGGTCGCGTTTGGGAGCGTTAGGGACGCGTGGAGGACGCAGGGCGCAGACCTCTGCCCGTTTCAGTCTGCCCTGATTGTCAGTGGCGGAGCCAGACTCTCCAAAATGGAGGAAGTTAAAGGCAAAAAGCAGCCCTCTCAGCCCCAGGGCAAAGAGTGGGAAAGGCTCGCTACAGCAAGAGTCTTTCAAATCTTTCACTTTTGAGAGCAGAGTGTTTACATTTAAGAATCATGACCAAGCAGCAAATACGAAAGCGTACAGGCCAGAGTGCAGAAAACAAAGGCATAACTGTTAGTAGGAATGCAAGAATTGAAGGGGTATTAACTGTTGGCTGATCGCGCAGGGCAATGCATACCCATTTTCAATTTAAAAAAATGAAAAAACATTGTAAAATATGCCCGGGAGATTCTAGACATGGGATTAGTACTCAGGTCCCCAGCATTCCAAGACCAAGCACTTATCACTTGAGCCACTGATGGCTTTGCTTCTGAGAGCAGCTTTTGGGCGTATATATCTTTCTTGGGAGAATACCCATTTGCATTGTGAAACATGGTCACTGAAGAAAACGAGGATAGAACATCTGGCCCCCCGCACCACTAAATACCAGCTAACCGCAGTGGCTTAGAGGTTAAGTGCTTGCGTTACAACTCTGGGGTCCTGGGTTCGAGTCCTGCTTTCGGCACATAAACAGAATAGTTGGTTAAGGTCCTTGTGCAGTTGCGGGTACCCACACTCCTTCTGAAGGGTTCAGTGGGTATGAAAAGACTTTCCTGGTAAAGAGAGGGTAGGAGGTAGGTGGGACTGTGCAGAGTAAATAAAGGAAGAGGTGGGGCAGGCTAAGGGGGAGGTAGGGCTGGGGAGGTCCAGAGGGGCCTGCGGATGTAAGGTAAAAGGGGTCCTGGGAGGGGAACATCCCAGGGTGTGGTGTGTAAAGGAGGGCTCTAATGTGGGGAAAGGGGGCCTGGTGGAGGGTGGAATGGACCCCACAATGGGCTGACTTCTTTTTTCATCAGGCACAATCTCCCCCTTTTCCCTTTGTTTACCCTGCACTTTCTCCCCTCCACAGTCCCACTTCTCTGCTGTCTTCCACCCTCCATCTACCCCCTTCTAGGTTTACCACCACTCATCCAGCCCACCTCCTCTCCACAGGGACCCATTCACCCAGCACGCCCTCCTCATTTACCCTGCACTTCCTAATTCCCACCTCTCTGCATTCTTCCACCCTCCCTTTCTTCCACCCTCCCTTTACCAGGGAACTCTTTTCAGACGTGTTTACATGCCGAAAGCAGGACTCGAACCCAGACCCCCAACGCTGTAAGGCAAGCACTTAACCTCTAGGCCACTGCAGTTAGCTGATATTTAGCGGAGCGGGGGGCCAGATGTTCTATCCTCATTTTCTTCAGTGAACATGTTGCACAATGCAAATGGGTATGCTCACAAGGGCATGCAGAAGAATGATATATACGCCCAAAAGCTACTCTCAGAAGCAAAGCCTCCAGTGGCTCATCTGCTAAGTGCTTGGTCTTGGAATGCTGAGGACCTGAGTTCTAATCCAATGTCTGGAGTCTCCTGGGCATGTTTTTAATTTTTTTAAATTTTTTTTATGAAAATGGGTATGCACTGCCCTGCGCGATCAGCCAACAGTTAATGCCCCTTCAATACCTGCATTCCCACTAACAGGTGTGCCTTTGTTTTCTGCACGCTGGCCTTGGGAGCACCCACACAAAAGCTCGTGTCTCTGGCCCCAACTGACTGGAAAATACGAGCGGAAAAAGTGTAATCTACGGATTATGGTTGATGCGATATTTGCACTGGGACTCAAACAGGACACCTTCTCGAGGCGCTGTGAGGTGACCACCGGCCCCTGCATAGCAAGCAAACCTGCATCAGCATCTCACCAGCAAATGAATGTGTCGCCTGCAGGCGACACATAGCAAGCAGCAGTAGGTGCATTAACCCATTGGGCTGTCGACCCTCCTTCCGCAGAGAGCAGGAAACTGAATTTTCATGCTGTCTTCCTTTGGCACATTAGATCTGTCTTTCACCCCAATTCAGAGGATGTTTTGCTTCATGGAGAGATGATAATCATTGAGAGGTGTGAGCCACTCTGTACACACTCTGTTCTCAAAAGTGAAAGATTTGAAAGACTCTTGCTGAAGCGAGCCTTTCCCACTCTTTGCCCTGGGGCTGAAAGCAGCGGCAGGGTAGGGCCTGAGGGGCAAGGCCCACCCAAAATCTGTAAATGCCCACTCAGCAGCGCTGTGTGGGCATTTACAGATATTTTTGTCAGTGCAGGGGCCCAACTGCATTAGCTTTCGGGCCCCATTTGCTAGACAATCCTGGCTACGCCTCTGGTGCCTCCCAACTCAACAACCCAATCACCCCTTTCGCCCTTCTTACTCGTCTCACAGCACCCCCCATGAGTGAGGAATGCATCTTTTGTTGGTAGATTTCCTTCATGAGGCTTAGCTAGGCCTGCATTCCTTTCCAAAGGGCCATAGAAGAGAGCACAAAAGGAGAAGGCATAATATAGCGGGAAGTAGGTGGAAGACGAGAGGTCAGGGGGGTTGGCAGTAAAGGAAACAGGGCCTGGCCTGGCCTGGCTGAGAGTTACAAGTTAGGGAACACAACAATGAGCGAGGGACAAGGAAAGAGGTCTCAGGCATGCAGCTCTCTGAGTCTTCCCCACTCTGCCTGCAGAAAGAGACGTCCTATTCCTAGCCCTCTCCCGGATGGATACATTTGCCTGGAGAGCCCAGAGCTAATGTCACTTAGGCAGAGGTTAAAGAGAGGGCTGCTGAGCAGACACACCCCTTCATTTTACTATGCTCCCGGGGGGGCTTCTGGGAGGAAAAAGGCATCAGTATTCCACCAAGATCATGATCACCTAGGCCACCGTCACTAAGGTTTACAAAGCAGGCTGTGACACTTTCTGGGGCCTAGGTGGCCAGGCCTACGTGGAAGAGAACAGATCCTAACCCTAAGTTGTGTGGGTGGCTGCACCAGAGTGGCTGCATAGGGCATAGGGCTGTGCCCGTAAGGGCTGTGGTCGCGTTTGGGAGCGTTAGGGACGCGTGGAGGACGCAGGGCGCAGACCTCTGCCCGTTTCAGTCTGCCCTGATTGTCAGTGGCGGAGCCAGACTCTCCAAAATGGAGGAAGTTAAAGGCAAAAAGCAGCCCTCTCAGCCCCAGGGCAAAGAGTGGGAAAGGCTCGCTACAGCAAGAGTCTTTCAAATCTTTCACTTTTGAGAGCAGAGTGTTTACATTTAAGAATCATGACCAAGCAGCAAATACGAAAGCGTACAGGCCAGAGTGCAGAAAACAAAGGCATAACTGTTAGTAGGAATGCAAGAATTGAAGGGGTATTAACTGTTGGCTGATCGCGCAGGGCAATGCATACCCATTTTCAATTTAAAAAAATGAAAAAACATTGTAAAATATGCCCGGGAGATTCTAGACATGGGATTAGAACTCAGGTCCCCAGCATTCCAAGACCAAGCACTTATCACTTGAGCCACTGATGGCTTTGCTTCTGAGAGTAGCTTTTGGGCGTATATATCTTTCTTGGGAGAATACCCATTTGCATTGTGAAACATGGTCACTGAAGAAAACGAGGATAGAACATCTGGCCCCCCGCACCACTAAATACCAGCTAACCGCAGTGGCTTAGAGGTTAAGTGCTTGCGTTACAACTCTGGGGTCCTGGGTTCGAGTCCTGCTTTCGGCACATAAACAGAATAGTTGGTTAAGGTCCTTGTGCAGTTGCGGGTACCCACACTCCTTCTGAAGGGTTCAGTGGGTATGAAAAGACTTTCCTGGTAAAGAGAGGGTAGGAGGTAGGTGGGACTGTGCAGAGTAAATAAAGGAAGAGGTGGGGCAGGCTAAGGGGGAGGTAGGGCTGGGGAGGTCCAGAGGGGCCTGCGGATGTAAGGTAAAAGGGGTCCTGGGAGGGGAACATCCCAGGGTGTGGTGTGTAAAGGAGGGCTCTAATGTGGGGAAAGGGGGCCTGGTGGAGGGTGGAATGGACCCCACAATGGGCTGACTTCTTTTTTCATCAGGCACAATCTCCCCCTTTTCCCTTTGTTTACCCTGCACTTTCTCCCCTCCACAGTCCCACTTCTCTGCTGTCTTCCACCCTCCATCTACCCCCTTCTAGGTCTACCACCACTCATCCAGCCCACCTCCTCTCCACAGGGACCCATTCACCCAGCACGCCCTCCTCATTTACCCTGCACTTCCTAATTCCCACCTCTCTGCATTCTTCCACCCTCCCTTTCTTCCACCCTCCCTTTACCAGGGAACTCTTTTCAGACGTGTTTACATGCCGAAAGCAGGACTCGAACCCAGACCCCCAACGCTGTAAGGCAAGCACTTAACCTCTAGGCCACTGCAGTTAGCTGATATTTAGCGGAGCGGGGGGCCAGATGTTCTATCCTCATTTTCTTCAGTGAACATGTTGCACAATGCAAATGGGTATGCTCACAAGGGCATGCAGAAGAATGATATATACGCCCAAAAGCTACTCTCAGAAGCAAAGCCTCCAGTGGCTCATCTGCTAAGTGCTTGGTCTTGGAATGCTGAGGACCTGAGTTCTAATCCAATGTCTGGAGTCTCCTGGGCATGTTTTTAATTTTTTTAAATTTTTTTTATGAAAATGGGTATGCACTGCCCTGCGCGATCAGCCAACAGTTAATGCCCCTTCAATACCTGCATTCCCACTAACAGGTGTGCCTTTGTTTTCTGCACGCTGGCCTTGGGAGCACCCACACAAAAGCTCGTGTCTCTGGCCCCAACTGACTGGAAAATACGAGCGGAAAAAGTGTAATCTACGGGTTATGGTTGATGCGATATTTGCACTGGGACTCAAACAGGACACCTTCTCGAGGCGCTGTGAGGTGACCACCGGCCCCTGCATAGCAAGCAAACCTGCATCAGCATCTCACCAGCAAATGAATGTGTCGCCTGCAGGCGACACATAGCAAGCAGCAGTAGGTGCATTAACCCATTGGGCTGTCGACCCTCCTTCCGCAGAGAGCAGGAAACTGAATTTTCATGCTGCCTTCCTTTGGCACATTAGATCTGTCTTTCACCCCAATTCAGAGGATGTTTTGCTTCATGGAGAGATGATAATCATTGAGAGGTGTGAGCCACTCTGTACACACTCTGTTCTCAAAAGTGAAAGATTTGAAAGACTCTTGCTGAAGCGAGCCTTTCCCACTCTTTGCCCTGGGGCTGAAAGCAGCGGCAGGGTAGGGCCTGAGGGGCAAGGCCCACCCAAAATCTGTAAATGCCCACTCAGCAGCGCTGTGTGGGCATTTACAGATATTTTTGTCAGTGCAGGGGCCCAACTGCATTAGCTTTCGGGCCCCATTTGCTAGACAATCCTGGCTACGCCTCTGGTGCCTCCCAACTCAACAACCCAATCACCCCTTTCGCCCTTCTTACTCGTCTCACAGCACCCCCCATGAGTGAGGAATGCATCTTTTGTTGGTAGATTTCCTTCATGAGGCTTAGCTAGGCCTGCATTCCTTTCCAAAGGGCCATAGAAGAGAGCACAAAAGGAGAAGGCATAATATAGCGGGAAGTAGGTGGAAGACGAGAGGTCAGGGGGGTTGGCAGTAAAGGAAACAGGGCCTGGCCTGGCCTGGCTGAGAGTTACAAGTTAGGGAACACAACAATGAGCGAGGGACAAGGAAAGAGGTCTCAGGCATGCAGCTCTCTGAGTCTTCCCCACTCTGCCTGCAGAAAGAGACGTCCTATTCCTGCCCTCTCCCGGATGGATACATTTGCCTGGAGAGCCCAGAGCTAATGTCACTTAGGCAGAGGTTAAAGAGAGGGCTGCTGAGCAGACACACCCCTTCATTTTACTATGCTCCCGGGGGGGCTTCTGGGAGGAAAAAGGCATCAGTATTCCACCAAGATCATGATCACCTAGGCCACCGTCACTAAGGTTTACAAAGCAGGCTGTGACACTTTCTGGGGCCTAGGTGGCCAGGCCTACGTGGAAGAGCACAGATCCTAACCCTAAGTTGTGTGGGTGGCTGCACCAGAGTGGCTGCATAGGGCATAGGGCTGTGCCCGTAAGGGCTGTGGTCGCGTTTGGGAGCGTTAGGGACGCGTGGAGGACGCAGGGCGCAGACCTCTGCCCGTTTCAGTCTGCCCTGATTGTCAGTGGCGGAGCCAGACTCTCCAAAATGGAGGAAGGTAAAGGCAAAAAGCAGCCCTCTCAGCCCCAGGGCAAAGAGTGGGAAAGGCTCGCTACAGCAAGAGTCTTTCAAATCTTTCACTTTTGAGAGCAGAGTGTTTACATTTAAGAATCATGACCAAGCAGCAAATACGAAAGCGTACAGGCCAGAGTGCAGAAAACAAAGGCATAACTGTTAGTAGGAATGCAAGAATTGAAGGGGTATTAACTGTTGGCTGATCGCGCAGGGCAATGCATACCCATTTTCAATTTAAAAAAATGAAAAAACATTGTAAAATATGCCCGGGAGATTCTAGACATGGGATTAGAACTCAGGTCCCCAGCATTCCAAGACCAAGCACTTATCACTTGAGCCACTGATGGCTTTGCTTCTGAGAGTAGCTTTTGGGCGTATATATCTTTCTTGGGAGAATACCCATTTGCATTGTGAAACATGGTCACTGAAGAAAACGAGGATAGAACATCTGGCCCCCCGCACCACTAAATACCAGCTAACCGCAGTGGCTTAGAGGTTAAGTGCTTGCGTTACAACTCTGGGGTCCTGGGTTCGAGTCCTGCTTTCGGCACATAAACAGAATAGTTGGTTAAGGTCCTTGTGCAGTTGCGGGTACCCACACTCCTTCTGAAGGGTTCAGTGGGTATGAAAAGACTTTCCTGGTAAAGGGAGGGTAGGAGGTAGGTGGGACTGTGCAGAGTAAATAAAGGAAGAGGTGGGGCAGGCTAAGGGGGAGGTAGGGCTGGGGAGGTCCAGAGGGGCCTGCGGATGTAAGGTAAAAGGGGTCCTGGGAGGGGAACATCCCAGTGTGTGGTGTGTAAAGGAGGGCTCTAATGTGGGGAAAGGGGGCCTGGTGGAGGGTGGAATGGACCCCACAATGGGCTGACTTCTTTTTTCATCAGGCACAATCTCCCCCTTTTCCCTTTGTTTACCCTGCACTTTCTCCCCTCCACAGTCCCACTTCTCTGCTGTCTTCCACCCTCCATCTACCCCCTTCTAGGTTTACCACCACTCATCCAGCCCACCTCCTCTCCACAGGGACCCATTCACCCAGCACGCCCTCCTCATTTACCCTGCACTTCCTAATTCCCACCTCTCTGCATTCTTCCACCCTCCCTTTCTTCCACCCTCCCTTTACCAGGGAACTCTTTTCAGACGTGTTTACATGCCGAAAGCAGGACTCGAACCCAGACCCCCAACGCTGTAAGGCAAGCACTTAACCTCTAGGCCACTGCAGTTAGCTGATATTTAGCGGAGCGGGGGGCCAGATGTTCTATCCTCATTTTCTTCAGTGAACATGTTGCACAATGCAAATGGGTATGCTCACAAGGGCATGCAGAAGAATGATATATACGCCCAAAAGCTACTCTCAGAAGCAAAGCCTCCAGTGGCTCATCTGCTAAGTGCTTGGTCTTGGAATGCTGAGGACCTGAGTTCTAATCCAATGTCTGGAGTCTCCTGGGCATGTTTTTAATTTTTTTAAATTTTTTTTATGAAAATGGGTATGCACTGCCCTGCGCGATCAGCCAACAGTTAATGCCCCTTCAATACCTGCATTCCCACTAACAGGTGTGCCTTTGTTTTCTGCACGCTGGCCTTGGGAGCACCCACACAAAAGCTCGTGTCTCTGGCCCCAACTGACTGGAAAATACGAGCGGAAAAAGTGTAATCTACGGATTATGGTTGATGCGATATTTGCACTGGGACTCAAACAGGACACCTTCTCGAGGCGCTGTGAGGTGACCACCGGCCCCTGCATAGCAAGCAAACCTGCATCAGCATCTCACCAGCAAATGAATGTGTCGCCTGCAGGCGACACATAGCAAGCAGCAGTAGGTGCATTAACCCATTGGGCTGTCGACCCTCCTTCCGCAGAGAGCAGGAAACTGAATTTTCATGCTGTCTTCCTTTGGCACATTAGATCTGTCTTTCACCCCAATTCAGAGGATGTTTTGCTTCATGGAGAGATGATAATCATTGAGAGGTGTGAGCCACTCTGTACACACTCTGTTCTCAAAAGTGAAAGATTTGAAAGACTCTTGCTGAAGCGAGCCTTTCCCACTCTTTGCCCTGGGGCTGAAAGCAGCGGCAGGGTAGGGCCTGAGGGGCAAGGCCCACCCAAAATCTGTAAATGCCCACTCAGCAGCGCTGTGTGGGCATTTACAGATATTTTTGTCAGTGCAGGGGCCCAACTGCATTAGCTTTCGGGCCCCATTTGCTAGACAATCCTGGCTACGCCTCTGGTGCCTCCCAACTCAACAACCCAATCACCCCTTTCGCCCTTCTTACTCGTCTCACAGCACCCCCCATGAGTGAGGAATGCATCTTTTGTTGGTAGATTTCCTTCATGAGGCTTAGCTAGGCCTGCATTCCTTTCCAAAGGGCCATAGAAGAGAGCACAAAAGGAGAAGGCATAATATAGCGGGAAGTAGGTGGAAGACGAGAGGTCAGGGGGGTTGGCAGTAAAGGAAACAGGGCCTGGCCTGGCCTGGCTGAGAGTTACAAGTTAGGGAACACAACAATGAGCGAGGGACAAGGAAAGAGGTCTCAGGCATGCAGCTCTCTGAGTCTTCCCCACTCTGCCTGCAGAAAGAGACGTCCTATTCCTAGCCCTCTCCCGGATGGATACATTTGCCTGGAGAGCCCAGAGCTAATGTCACTTAGGCAGAGGTTAAAGAGAGGGCTGCTGAGCAGACACACCCCTTCATTTTACTATGCTCCCGGGGGGGCTTCTGGGAGGAAAAAGGCATCAGTATTCCACCAAGATCATGATCACCTAGGCCACCGTCACTAAGGTTTACAAAGCAGGCTGTGACACTTTCTGGGGCCTAGGTGGCCAGGCCTACGTGGAAGAGAACAGATCCTAACCCTAAGTTGTGTGGGTGGCTGCACCAGAGTGGCTGCATAGGGCATAGGGCTGTGCCCGTAAGGGCTGTGGTCGCGTTTGGGAGCGTTAGGGACGCGTGGAGGACGCAGGGCGCAGACCTCTGCCCGTTTCAGTCTGCCCTGATTGTCAGTGGCGGAGCCAGACTCTCCAAAATGGAGGAAGTTAAAGGCAAAAAGCAGCCCTCTCAGCCCCAGGGCAAAGAGTGGGAAAGGCTCGCTACAGCAAGAGTCTTTCAAATCTTTCACTTTTGAGAGCAGAGTGTTTACATTTAAGAATCATGACCAAGCAGCAAATACGAAAGCGTACAGGCCAGAGTGCAGAAAACAAAGGCATAACTGTTAGTAGGAATGCAAGAATTGAAGGGGTATTAACTGTTGGCTGATCGCGCAGGGCAATGCATACCCATTTTCAATTAAAAAAAATGAAAAAACATTGTAAAATATGCCCGGGAGATTCTAGACATGGGATTAGAACTCAGGTCCCCAGCATTCCAAGACCAAGCACTTATCACTTGAGCCACTGATGGCTTTGCTTCTGAGAGTAGCTTTTGGGCGTATATATCTTTCTTGGGAGAATACCCATTTGCATTGTGAAACATGGTCACTGAAGAAAACGAGGATAGAACATCTGGCCCCCCGCACCACTAAATACCAGCTAACCGCAGTGGCTTAGAGGTTAAGTGCTTGCGTTACAACTCTGGGGTCCTGGGTTCGAGTCCTGCTTTCGGCACATAAACAGAATAGTTGGTTAAGGTCCTTGTGCAGTTGCGGGTACCCACACTCCTTCTGAAGGGTTCAGTGGGTATGAAAAGACTTTCCTGGTAAAGAGAGGGTAGGAGGTAGGTGGGACTGTGCAGAGTAAATAAAGGAAGAGGTGGGGCAGGCTAAGGGGGAGGTAGGGCTGGGGAGGTCCAGAGGGGCCTGCGGATGTAAGGTAAAAGGGGTCCTGGGAGGGGAACATCCCAGGGTGTGGTGTGTAAAGGAGGGCTCTAATGTGGGGAAAGGGGGCCTGGTGGAGGGTGGAATGGACCCCACAATGGGCTGACTTCTTTTTTCATCAGGCACAATCTCCCCCTTTTCCCTTTGTTTACCCTGCACTTTCTCCCCTCCACAGTCCCACTTCTCTGCTGTCTTCCACCCTCCATCTACCCCCTTCTAGGTTTACCACCACTCATCCAGCCCACCTCCTCTCCACAGGGACCCATTCACCCAGCACGCCCTCCTCATTTACCCTGCACTTCCTAATTCCCACCTCTCTGCATTCTTCCACCCTCCCTTTCTTCCACCCTCCCTTTACCAGGGAACTCTTTTCAGACGTGTTTACATGCCGAAAGCAGGACTCGAACCCAGACCCCCAACGCTGTAAGGCAAGCACTTAACCTCTAGGCCACTGCAGTTAGCTGATATTTAGCGGAGCGGGGGGCCAGATGTTCTATCCTCATTTTCTTCAGTGAACATGTTGCACAATGCAAATGGGTATGCTCACAAGGGCATGCAGAAGAATGATATATACGCCCAAAAGCTACTCTCAGAAGCAAAGCCTCCAGTGGCTCATCTGCTAAGTGCTTGGTCTTGGAATGCTGAGGACCTGAGTTCTAATCCAATGTCTGGAGTCTCCTGGGCATGTTTTTAATTTTTTTAAATTTTTTTTATGAAAATGGGTATGCACTGCCCTGCGCGATCAGCCAACAGTTAATGCCCCTTCAATACCTGCATTCCCACTAACAGGTGTGCCTTTGTTTTCTGCACGCTGGCCTTGGGAGCACCCACACAAAAGCTCGTGTCTCTGGCCCCAACTGACTGGAAAATACGAGCGGAAAAAGTGTAATCTACGGATTATGGTTGATGCGATATTTGCACTGGGACTCAAACAGGACACCTTCTCGAGGCGCTGTGAGGTGACCACCGGCCCCTGCATAGCAAGCAAACCTGCATCAGCATCTCACCAGCAAATGAATGTGTCGCCTGCAGGCGACACATAGCAAGCAGCAGTAGGTGCATTAACCCATTGGGCTGTCGACCCTCCTTCCGCAGAGAGCAGGAAACTGAATTTTCATGCTGTCTTCCTTTGGCACATTAGATCTGTCTTTCACCCCAATTCAGAGGATGTTTTGCTTCATGGAGAGATGATAATCATTGAGAGGTGTGAGCCACTCTGTACACACTCTGTTCTCAAAAGTGAAAGATTTGAAAGACTCTTGCTGAAGCGAGCCTTTCCCACTCTTTGCCCTGGGGCTGAAAGCAGCGGCAGGGTAGGGCCTGAGGGGCAAGGCCCACCCAAAATCTGTAAATGCCCACTCAGCAGCGCTGTGTGGGCATTTACAGATATTTTTGTCAGTGCAGGGGCCCAACTGCATTAGCTTTCGGGCCCCATTTGCTAGACAATCCTGGCTACGCCTCTGGTGCCTCCCAACTCAACAACCCAATCACCCCTTTCGCCCTTCTTACTCGTCTCACAGCACCCCCCATGAGTGAGGAATGCATCTTTTGTTGGTAGATTTCCTTCATGAGGCTTAGCTAGGCCTGCATTCCTTTCCAAAGGGCCATAGAAGAGAGCACAAAAGGAGAAGGCATAATATAGCGGGAAGTAGGTGGAAGACGAGAGGTCAGGGGGGTTGGCAGTAAAGGAAACAGGGCCTGGCCTGGCCTGGCTGAGAGTTACAAGTTAGGGAACACAACAATGAGCGAGGGACAAGGAAAGAGGTCTCAGGCATGCAGCTCTCTGAGTCTTCCCCACTCTGCCTGCAGAAAGAGACGTCCTATTCCTAGCCCTCTCCCGGATGGATACATTTGCCTGGAGAGCCCAGAGCTAATGTCACTTAGGCAGAGGTTAAAGAGAGGGCTGCTGAGCAGACACACCCCTTCATTTTACTATGCTCCCGGGGGGGCTTCTGGGAGGAAAAAGGCATCAGTATTCCACCAAGATCATGATCACCTAGGCCACCGTCACTAAGGTTTACAAAGCAGGCTGTGACACTTTCTGGGGCCTAGGTGGCCAGGCCTACGTGGAAGAGCACAGATCCTAACCCTAAGTTGTGTGGGTGGCTGCACCAGAGTGGCTGCATAGGGCATAGGGCTGTGCCCGTAAGGGCTGTGGTCGCGTTTGGGAGCGTTAGGGACGCGTGGAGGACGCAGGGCGCAGACCTCTGCCCGTTTCAGTCTGCCCTGATTGTCAGTGGCGGAGCCAGACTCTCCAAAATGGAGGAAGTTAAAGGCAAAAAGCAGCCCTCTCAGCCCCAGGGCAAAGAGTGGGAAAGGCTCGCTACAGCAAGAGTCTTTCAAATCTTTCACTTTTGAGAGCAGAGTGTTTACATTTAAGAATCATGACCAAGCAGCAAATACGAAAGCGTACAGGCCAGAGTGCAGAAAACAAAGGCATAACTGTTAGTAGGAATGCAAGAATTGAAGGGGTATTAACTGTTGGCTGATCGCGCAGGGCAATGCATACCCATTTTCAATTAAAAAAAATGAAAAAACATTGTAAAATATGCCCGGGAGATTCTAGACATGGGATTAGAACTCAGGTCCCCAGCATTCCAAGACCAAGCACTTATCACTTGAGCCACTGATGGCTTTGCTTCTGAGAGTAGCTTTTGGGCGTATATATCTTTCTTGGGAGAATACCCATTTGCATTGTGAAACATGGTCACTGAAGAAAACGAGGATAGAACATCTGGCCCCCCGCACCACTAAATACCAGCTAACCGCAGTGGCTTAGAGGTTAAGTGCTTGCGTTACAACTCTGGGGTCCTGGGTTCGAGTCCTGCTTTCGGCACATAAACAGAATAGTTGGTTAAGGTCCTTGTGCAGTTGCGGGTACCCACACTCCTTCTGAAGGGTTCAGTGGGTATGAAAAGACTTTCCTGGTAAAGAGAGGGTAGGAGGTAGGTGGGACTGTGCAGAGTAAATAAAGGAAGAGGTGGGGCAGGCTAAGGGGGAGGTAGGGCTGGGGAGGTCCAGAGGGGCCTGCGGATGTAAGGTAAAAGGGGTCCTGGGAGGGGAACATCCCAGGGTGTGGTGTGTAAAGGAGGGCTCTAATGTGGGGAAAGGGGGCCTGGTGGAGGGTGGAATGGACCCCACAATGGGCTGACTTCTTTTTTCATCAGGCACAATCTCCCCCTTTTCCCTTTGTTTACCCTGCACTTTCTCCCCTCCACAGTCCCACTTCTCTGCTGTCTTCCACCCTCCATCTACCCCCTTCTAGGTCTACCACCACTCATCCAGCCCACCTCCTCTCCACAGGGACCCATTCACCCAGCACGCCCTCCTCATTTACCCTGCACTTCCTAATTCCCACCTCTCTGCATTCTTCCACCCTCCCTTTCTTCCACCCTCCCTTTACCAGGGAACTCTTTTCAGACGCGTTTACGTGCCGAAAGCAGGACTCGAACCCAGACCCCCAACGCTGTAAGGCAAGCACTTAACCTCTAGGCCACTGCAGTTAGCTGATATTTAGCGGAGCGGGGGGCCAGATGTTCTATCCTCATTTTCTTCAGTGAACATGTTGCACAATGCAAATGGGTATGCTCACAAGGGCATGCAGAAGAATGATATATACGCCCAAAAGCTACTCTCAGAAGCAAAGCCTCCAGTGGCTCATCTGCTAAGTGCTTGGTCTTGGAATGCTGAGGACCTGAGTTCTAATCCAATGTCTGGAGTCTCCTGGGCATGTTTTTAATTTTTTTAAATTTTTTTTATGAAAATGGGTATGCACTGCCCTGCGCGATCAGCCAACAGTTAATGCCCCTTCAATACCTGCATTCCCACTAACAGGTGTGCCTTTGTTTTCTGCACGCTGGCCTTGGGAGCACCCACACAAAAGCTCGTGTCTCTGGCCCCAACTGACTGGAAAATACGAGCGGAAAAAGTGTAATCTACGGGTTATGGTTGATGCGATATTTGCACTGGGACTCAAACAGGACACCTTCTCGAGGCGCTGTGAGGTGACCACCGGCCCCTGCATAGCAAGCAAACCTGCATCAGCATCTCACCAGCAAATGAATGTGTCGCCTGCAGGCGACACATAGCAAGCAGCAGTAGGTGCATTAACCCATTGGGCTGTCGACCCTCCTTCCGCAGAGAGCAGGAAACTGAATTTTCATGCTGCCTTCCTTTGGCACATTAGATCTGTCTTTCACCCCAATTCAGAGGATGTTTTGCTTCATGGAGAGATGATAATCATTGAGAGGTGTGAGCCACTCTGTACACACTCTGTTCTCAAAAGTGAAAGATTTGAAAGACTCTTGCTGAAGCGAGCCTTTCCCACTCTTTGCCCTGGGGCTGAAAGCAGCGGCAGGGTAGGGCCTGAGGGGCAAGGCCCACCCAAAATCTGTAAATGCCCACTCAGCAGCGCTGTGTGGGCATTTACAGATATTTTTGTCAGTGCAGGGGCCCAACTGCATTAGCTTTCGGGCCCCATTTGCTAGACAATCCTGGCTACGCCTCTGGTGCCTCCCAACTCAACAACCCAATCACCCCTTTCGCCCTTCTTACTCGTCTCACAGCACCCCCCATGAGTGAGGAATGCATCTTTTGTTGGTAGATTTCCTTCATGAGGCTTAGCTAGGCCTGCATTCCTTTCCAAAGGGCCATAGAAGAGAGCACAAAAGGAGAAGGCATAATATAGCGGGAAGTAGGTGGAAGACGAGAGGTCAGGGGGGTTGGCAGTAAAGGAAACAGGGCCTGGCCTGGCCTGGCTGAGAGTTACAAGTTAGGGAACACAACAATGAGCGAGGGACAAGGAAAGAGGTCTCAGGCATGCAGCTCTCTGAGTCTTCCCCACTCTGCCTGCAGAAAGAGACGTCCTATTCCTAGCCCTCTCCCGGATGGATACATTTGCCTGGAGAGCCCAGAGCTAATGTCACTTAGGCAGAGGTTAAAGAGAGGGCTGCTGAGCAGACACACCCCTTCATTTTACTATGCTCCCGGGGGGGCTTCTGGGAGGAAAAAGGCATCAGTATTCCACCAAGATCATGATCACCTAGGCCACCGTCACTAAGGTTTACAAAGCAGGCTGTGACACTTTCTGGGGCCTAGGTGGCCAGGCCTACGTGGAAGAGCACAGATCCTAACCCTAAGTTGTGTGGGTGGCTGCACCAGAGTGGCTGCATAGGGCATAGGGCTGTGCCCGTAAGGGCTGTGGTCGCGTTTGGGAGCGTTAGGGACGCGTGGAGGACGCAGGGCGCAGACCTCTGCCCGTTTCAGTCTGCCCTGATTGTCAGTGGCGGAGCCAGACTCTCCAAAATGGAGGAAGTTAAAGGCAAAAAGCAGCCCTCTCAGCCCCAGGGCAAAGAGTGGGAAAGGCTCGCTACAGCAAGAGTCTTTCAAATCTTTCACTTTTGAGAGCAGAGTGTTTACATTTAAGAATCATGACCAAGCAGCAAATACGAAAGCGTACAGGCCAGAGTGCAGAAAACAAAGGCATAACTGTTAGTAGGAATGCAAGAATTGAAGGGGTATTAACTGTTGGCTGATCGCGCAGGGCAATGCATACCCATTTTCAATTAAAAAAAATGAAAAAACATTGTAAAATATGCCCGGGAGATTCTAGACATGGGATTAGAACTCAGGTCCCCAGCATTCCAAGACCAAGCACTTATCACTTGAGCCACTGATGGCTTTGCTTCTGAGAGTAGCTTTTGGGCGTATATATCTTTCTTGGGAGAATACCCATTTGCATTGTGAAACATGGTCACTGAAGAAAACGAGGATAGAACATCTGGCCCCCCGCACCACTAAATACCAGCTAACCGCAGTGGCTTAGAGGTTAAGTGCTTGCGTTACAACTCTGGGGTCCTGGGTTCGAGTCCTGCTTTCGGCACATAAACAGAATAGTTGGTTAAGGTCCTTGTGCAGTTGCGGGTACCCACACTCCTTCTGAAGGGTTCAGTGGGTATGAAAAGACTTTCCTGGTAAAGAGAGGGTAGGAGGTAGGTGGGACTGTGCAGAGTAAATAAAGGAAGAGGTGGGGCAGGCTAAGGGGGAGGTAGGGCTGGGGAGGTCCAGAGGGGCCTGCGGATGTAAGGTAAAAGGGGTCCTGGGAGGGGAACATCCCAGGGTGTGGTGTGTAAAGGAGGGCTCTAATGTGGGGAAAGGGGGCCTGGTGGAGGGTGGAATGGACCCCACAATGGGCTGACTTCTTTTTTCATCAGGCACAATCTCCCCCTTTTCCCTTTGTTTACCCTGCACTTTCTCCCCTCCACAGTCCCACTTCTCTGCTGTCTTCCACCCTCCATCTACCCCCTTCTAGGTCTACCACCACTCATCCAGCCCACCTCCTCTCCACAGGGACCCATTCACCCAGCACGCCCTCCTCATTTACCCTGCACTTCCTAATTCCCACCTCTCTGCATTCTTCCACCCTCCCTTTCTTCCACCCTCCCTTTACCAGGGAACTCTTTTCAGACGCGTTTACGTGCCGAAAGCAGGACTCGAACCCAGACCCCCAACGCTGTAAGGCAAGCACTTAACCTCTAGGCCACTGCAGTTAGCTGATATTTAGCGGAGCGGGGGGCCAGATGTTCTATCCTCATTTTCTTCAGTGAACATGTTGCACAATGCAAATGGGTATGCTCACAAGGGCATGCAGAAGAATGATATATACGCCCAAAAGCTACTCTCAGAAGCAAAGCCTCCAGTGGCTCATCTGCTAAGTGCTTGGTCTTGGAATGCTGAGGACCTGAGTTCTAATCCAATGTCTGGAGTCTCCTGGGCATGTTTTTAATTTTTTTAAATTTTTTTTATGAAAATGGGTATGCACTGCCCTGCGCGATCAGCCAACAGTTAATGCCCCTTCAATACCTGCATTCCCACTAACAGGTGTGCCTTTGTTTTCTGCACGCTGGCCTTGGGAGCACCCACACAAAAGCTCGTGTCTCTGGCCCCAACTGACTGGAAAATACGAGCGGAAAAAGTGTAATCTACGGGTTATGGTTGATGCGATATTTGCACTGGGACTCAAACAGGACACCTTCTCGAGGCGCTGTGAGGTGACCACCGGCCCCTGCATAGCAAGCAAACCTGCATCAGCATCTCACCAGCAAATGAATGTGTCGCCTGCAGGCGACACATAGCAAGCAGCAGTAGGTGCATTAACCCATTGGGCTGTCGACCCTCCTTCCGCAGAGAGCAGGAAACTGAATTTTCATGCTGCCTTCCTTTGGCACATTAGATCTGTCTTTCACCCCAATTCAGAGGATGTTTTGCTTCATGGAGAGATGATAATCATTGAGAGGTGTGAGCCACTCTGTACACACTCTGTTCTCAAAAGTGAAAGATTTGAAAGACTCTTGCTGAAGCGAGCCTTTCCCACTCTTTGCCCTGGGGCTGAAAGCAGCGGCAGGGTAGGGCCTGAGGGGCAAGGCCCACCCAAAATCTGTAAATGCCCACTCAGCAGCGCTGTGTGGGCATTTACAGATATTTTTGTCAGTGCAGGGGCCCAACTGCATTAGCTTTCGGGCCCCATTTGCTAGACAATCCTGGCTACGCCTCTGGTGCCTCCCAACTCAACAACCCAATCACCCCTTTCGCCCTTCTTACTCGTCTCACAGCACCCCCCATGAGTGAGGAATGCATCTTTTGTTGGTAGATTTCCTTCATGAGGCTTAGCTAGGCCTGCATTCCTTTCCAAAGGGCCATAGAAGAGAGCACAAAAGGAGAAGGCATAATATAGCGGGAAGTAGGTGGAAGACGAGAGGTCAGGGGGGTTGGCAGTAAAGGAAACAGGGCCTGGCCTGGCCTGGCTGAGAGTTACAAGTTAGGGAACACAACAATGAGCGAGGGACAAGGAAAGAGGTCTCAGGCATGCAGCTCTCTGAGTCTTCCCCACTCTGCCTGCAGAAAGAGACGTCCTATTCCTAGCCCTCTCCCGGATGGATACATTTGCCTGGAGAGCCCAGAGCTAATGTCACTTAGGCAGAGGTTAAAGAGAGGGCTGCTGAGCAGACACACCCCTTCATTTTACTATGCTCCCGGGGGGGCTTCTGGGAGGAAAAAGGCATCAGTATTCCACCAAGATCATGATCACCTAGGCCACCGTCACTAAGGTTTACAAAGCAGGCTGTGACACTTTCTGGGGCCTAGGTGGCCAGGCCTACGTGGAAGAGCACAGATCCTAACCCTAAGTTGTGTGGGTGGCTGCACCAGAGTGGCTGCATAGGGCATAGGGCTGTGCCCGTAAGGGCTGTGGTCGCGTTTGGGAGCGTTAGGGACGCGTGGAGGACGCAGGGCGCAGACCTCTGCCCGTTTCAGTCTGCCCTGATTGTCAGTGGCGGAGCCAGACTCTCCAAAATGGAGGAAGTTAAAGGCAAAAAGCAGCCCTCTCAGCCCCAGGGCAAAGAGTGGGAAAGGCTCGCTACAGCAAGAGTCTTTCAAATCTTTCACTTTTGAGAGCAGAGTGTTTACATTTAAGAATCATGACCAAGCAGCAAATACGAAAGCGTACAGGCCAGAGTGCAGAAAACAAAGGCATAACTGTTAGTAGGAATGCAAGAATTGAAGGGGTATTAACTGTTGGCTGATCGCGCAGGGCAATGCATACCCATTTTCAATTTAAAAAAATGAAAAAACATTGTAAAATATGCCCGGGAGATTCTAGACATGGGATTAGTACTCAGGTCCCCAGCATTCCAAGACCAAGCACTTATCACTTGAGCCACTGATGGCTTTGCTTCTGAGAGCAGCTTTTGGGCGTATATATCTTTCTTGGGAGAATACCCATTTGCATTGTGAAACATGGTCACTGAAGAAAACGAGGATAGAACATCTGGCCCCCCGCACCACTAAATACCAGCTAACCGCAGTGGCTTAGAGGTTAAGTGCTTGCGTTACAACTCTGGGGTCCTGGGTTCGAGTCCTGCTTTCGGCACATAAACAGAATAGTTGGTTAAGGTCCTTGTGCAGTTGCGGGTACCCACACTCCTTCTGAAGGGTTCAGTGGGTATGAAAAGACTTTCCTGGTAAAGAGAGGGTAGGAGGTAGGTGGGACTGTGCAGAGTAAATAAAGGAAGAGGTGGGGCAGGCTAAG
This sequence comes from Ambystoma mexicanum, assembly GCF_040938575.1. Classification (NCBI taxonomy): domain Eukaryota; kingdom Metazoa; phylum Chordata; class Amphibia; order Caudata; family Ambystomatidae; genus Ambystoma; species Ambystoma mexicanum. The sequence continues at coordinate 1,261,507,772 of NC_090935.1, read as the reverse complement.
GGGGAGGTAGGGCTGGGGAGGTCCAGAGGGGCCTGCGGATGTAAGGTAAAAGGGGTCCTGGGAGGGGAACATCCCAGGGTGTGGTGTGTAAAGGAGGGCTCTAATGTGGGGAAAGGGGGCCTGGTGGAGGGTGGAATGGACCCCACAATGGGCTGACTTCTTTTTTCATCAGGCACAATCTCCCCCTTTTCCCTTTGTTTACCCTGCACTTTCTCCCCTCCACAGTCCCACTTCTCTGCTGTCTTCCACCCTCCATCTACCCCCTTCTAGGTTTACCACCACTCATCCAGCCCACCTCCTCTCCACAGGGACCCATTCACCCAGCACGCCCTCCTCATTTACCCTGCACTTCCTAATTCCCACCTCTCTGCATTCTTCCACCCTCCCTTTCTTCCACCCTCCCTTTACCAGGGAACTCTTTTCAGACGTGTTTACATGCCGAAAGCAGGACTCGAACCCAGACCCCCAACGCTGTAAGGCAAGCACTTAACCTCTAGGCCACTGCAGTTAGCTGATATTTAGCGGAGCGGGGGGCCAGATGTTCTATCCTCATTTTCTTCAGTGAACATGTTGCACAATGCAAATGGGTATGCTCACAAGGGCATGCAGAAGAATGATATATACGCCCAAAAGCTACTCTCAGAAGCAAAGCCTCCAGTGGCTCATCTGCTAAGTGCTTGGTCTTGGAATGCTGAGGACCTGAGTTCTAATCCAATGTCTGGAGTCTCCTGGGCATGTTTTTAATTTTTTTAAATTTTTTTTATGAAAATGGGTATGCACTGCCCTGCGCGATCAGCCAACAGTTAATGCCCCTTCAATACCTGCATTCCCACTAACAGGTGTGCCTTTGTTTTCTGCACGCTGGCCTTGGGAGCACCCACACAAAAGCTCGTGTCTCTGGCCCCAACTGACTGGAAAATACGAGCGGAAAAAGTGTAATCTACGGATTATGGTTGATGCGATATTTGCACTGGGACTCAAACAGGACACCTTCTCGAGGCGCTGTGAGGTGACCACCGGCCCCTGCATAGCAAGCAAACCTGCATCAGCATCTCACCAGCAAATGAATGTGTCGCCTGCAGGCGACACATAGCAAGCAGCAGTAGGTGCATTAACCCATTGGGCTGTCGACCCTCCTTCCGCAGAGAGCAGGAAACTGAATTTTCATGCTGTCTTCCTTTGGCACATTAGATCTGTCTTTCACCCCAATTCAGAGGATGTTTTGCTTCATGGAGAGATGATAATCATTGAGAGGTGTGAGCCACTCTGTACACACTCTGTTCTCAAAAGTGAAAGATTTGAAAGACTCTTGCTGAAGCGAGCCTTTCCCACTCTTTGCCCTGGGGCTGAAAGCAGCGGCAGGGTAGGGCCTGAGGGGCAAGGCCCACCCAAAATCTGTAAATGCCCACTCAGCAGCGCTGTGTGGGCATTTACAGATATTTTTGTCAGTGCAGGGGCCCAACTGCATTAGCTTTCGGGCCCCATTTGCTAGACAATCCTGGCTACGCCTCTGGTGCCTCCCAACTCAACAACCCAATCACCCCTTTCGCCCTTCTTACTCGTCTCACAGCACCCCCCATGAGTGAGGAATGCATCTTTTGTTGGTAGATTTCCTTCATGAGGCTTAGCTAGGCCTGCATTCCTTTCCAAAGGGCCATAGAAGAGAGCACAAAAGGAGAAGGCATAATATAGCGGGAAGTAGGTGGAAGACGAGAGGTCAGGGGGGTTGGCAGTAAAGGAAACAGGGCCTGGCCTGGCCTGGCTGAGAGTTACAAGTTAGGGAACACAACAATGAGCGAGGGACAAGGAAAGAGGTCTCAGGCATGCAGCTCTCTGAGTCTTCCCCACTCTGCCTGCAGAAAGAGACGTCCTATTCCTAGCCCTCTCCCGGATGGATACATTTGCCTGGAGAGCCCAGAGCTAATGTCACTTAGGCAGAGGTTAAAGAGAGGGCTGCTGAGCAGACACACCCCTTCATTTTACTATGCTCCCGGGGGGGCTTCTGGGAGGAAAAAGGCATCAGTATTCCACCAAGATCATGATCACCTAGGCCACCGTCACTAAGGTTTACAAAGCAGGCTGTGACACTTTCTGGGGCCTAGGTGGCCAGGCCTACGTGGAAGAGCACAGATCCTAACCCTAAGTTGTGTGGGTGGCTGCACCAGAGTGGCTGCATAGGGCATAGGGCTGTGCCCGTAAGGGCTGTGGTCGCGTTTGGGAGCGTTAGGGACGCGTGGAGGACGCAGGGCGCAGACCTCTGCCCGTTTCAGTCTGCCCTGATTGTCAGTGGCGGAGCCAGACTCTCCAAAATGGAGGAAGTTAAAGGCAAAAAGCAGCCCTCTCAGCCCCAGGGCAAAGAGTGGGAAAGGCTCGCTACAGCAAGAGTCTTTCAAATCTTTCACTTTTGAGAGCAGAGTGTTTACATTTAAGAATCATGACCAAGCAGCAAATACGAAAGCGTACAGGCCAGAGTGCAGAAAACAAAGGCATAACTGTTAGTAGGAATGCAAGAATTGAAGGGGTATTAACTGTTGGCTGATCGCGCAGGGCAATGCATACCCATTTTCAATTAAAAAAAATGAAAAAACATTGTAAAATATGCCCGGGAGATTCTAGACATGGGATTAGAACTCAGGTCCCCAGCATTCCAAGACCAAGCACTTATCACTTGAGCCACTGATGGCTTTGCTTCTGAGAGTAGCTTTTGGGCGTATATATCTTTCTTGGGAGAATACCCATTTGCATTGTGAAACATGGTCACTGAAGAAAACGAGGATAGAACATCTGGCCCCCCGCACCACTAAATACCAGCTAACCGCAGTGGCTTAGAGGTTAAGTGCTTGCGTTACAACTCTGGGGTCCTGGGTTCGAGTCCTGCTTTCGGCACATAAACAGAATAGTTGGTTAAGGTCCTTGTGCAGTTGCGGGTACCCACACTCCTTCTGAAGGGTTCAGTGGGTATGAAAAGACTTTCCTGGTAAAGAGAGGGTAGGAGGTAGGTGGGACTGTGCAGAGTAAATAAAGGAAGAGGTGGGGCAGGCTAAGGGGGAGGTAGGGCTGGGGAGGTCCAGAGGGGCCTGCGGATGTAAGGTAAAAGGGGTCCTGGGAGGGGAACATCCCAGGGTGTGGTGTGTAAAGGAGGGCTCTAATGTGGGGAAAGGGGGCCTGGTGGAGGGTGGAATGGACCCCACAATGGGCTGACTTCTTTTTTCATCAGGCACAATCTCCCCCTTTTCCCTTTGTTTACCCTGCACTTTCTCCCCTCCACAGTCCCACTTCTCTGCTGTCTTCCACCCTCCATCTACCCCCTTCTAGGTCTACCACCACTCATCCAGCCCACCTCCTCTCCACAGGGACCCATTCACCCAGCACGCCCTCCTCATTTACCCTGCACTTCCTAATTCCCACCTCTCTGCATTCTTCCACCCTCCCTTTCTTCCACCCTCCCTTTACCAGGGAACTCTTTTCAGACGCGTTTACGTGCCGAAAGCAGGACTCGAACCCAGACCCCCAACGCTGTAAGGCAAGCACTTAACCTCTAGGCCACTGCAGTTAGCTGATATTTAGCGGAGCGGGGGGCCAGATGTTCTATCCTCATTTTCTTCAGTGAACATGTTGCACAATGCAAATGGGTATGCTCACAAGGGCATGCAGAAGAATGATATATACGCCCAAAAGCTACTCTCAGAAGCAAAGCCTCCAGTGGCTCATCTGCTAAGTGCTTGGTCTTGGAATGCTGAGGACCTGAGTTCTAATCCAATGTCTGGAGTCTCCTGGGCATGTTTTTAATTTTTTTAAATTTTTTTTATGAAAATGGGTATGCACTGCCCTGCGCGATCAGCCAACAGTTAATGCCCCTTCAATACCTGCATTCCCACTAACAGGTGTGCCTTTGTTTTCTGCACGCTGGCCTTGGGAGCACCCACACAAAAGCTCGTGTCTCTGGCCCCAACTGACTGGAAAATACGAGCGGAAAAAGTGTAATCTACGGGTTATGGTTGATGCGATATTTGCACTGGGACTCAAACAGGACACCTTCTCGAGGCGCTGTGAGGTGACCACCGGCCCCTGCATAGCAAGCAAACCTGCATCAGCATCTCACCAGCAAATGAATGTGTCGCCTGCAGGCGACACATAGCAAGCAGCAGTAGGTGCATTAACCCATTGGGCTGTCGACCCTCCTTCCGCAGAGAGCAGGAAACTGAATTTTCATGCTGCCTTCCTTTGGCACATTAGATCTGTCTTTCACCCCAATTCAGAGGATGTTTTGCTTCATGGAGAGATGATAATCATTGAGAGGTGTGAGCCACTCTGTACACACTCTGTTCTCAAAAGTGAAAGATTTGAAAGACTCTTGCTGAAGCGAGCCTTTCCCACTCTTTGCCCTGGGGCTGAAAGCAGCGGCAGGGTAGGGCCTGAGGGGCAAGGCCCACCCAAAATCTGTAAATGCCCACTCAGCAGCGCTGTGTGGGCATTTACAGATATTTTTGTCAGTGCAGGGGCCCAACTGCATTAGCTTTCGGGCCCCATTTGCTAGACAATCCTGGCTACGCCTCTGGTGCCTCCCAACTCAACAACCCAATCACCCCTTTCGCCCTTCTTACTCGTCTCACAGCACCCCCCATGAGTGAGGAATGCATCTTTTGTTGGTAGATTTCCTTCATGAGGCTTAGCTAGGCCTGCATTCCTTTCCAAAGGGCCATAGAAGAGAGCACAAAAGGAGAAGGCATAATATAGCGGGAAGTAGGTGGAAGACGAGAGGTCAGGGGGGTTGGCAGTAAAGGAAACAGGGCCTGGCCTGGCCTGGCTGAGAGTTACAAGTTAGGGAACACAACAATGAGCGAGGGACAAGGAAAGAGGTCTCAGGCATGCAGCTCTCTGAGTCTTCCCCACTCTGCCTGCAGAAAGAGACGTCCTATTCCTAGCCCTCTCCCGGATGGATACATTTGCCTGGAGAGCCCAGAGCTAATGTCACTTAGGCAGAGGTTAAAGAGAGGGCTGCTGAGCAGACACACCCCTTCATTTTACTATGCTCCCGGGGGGGCTTCTGGGAGGAAAAAGGCATCAGTATTCCACCAAGATCATGATCACCTAGGCCACCGTCACTAAGGTTTACAAAGCAGGCTGTGACACTTTCTGGGGCCTAGGTGGCCAGGCCTACGTGGAAGAGCACAGATCCTAACCCTAAGTTGTGTGGGTGGCTGCACCAGAGTGGCTGCATAGGGCATAGGGCTGTGCCCGTAAGGGCTGTGGTCGCGTTTGGGAGCGTTAGGGACGCGTGGAGGACGCAGGGCGCAGACCTCTGCCCGTTTCAGTCTGCCCTGATTGTCAGTGGCGGAGCCAGACTCTCCAAAATGGAGGAAGTTAAAGGCAAAAAGCAGCCCTCTCAGCCCCAGGGCAAAGAGTGGGAAAGGCTCGCTACAGCAAGAGTCTTTCAAATCTTTCACTTTTGAGAGCAGAGTGTTTACATTTAAGAATCATGACCAAGCAGCAAATACGAAAGCGTACAGGCCAGAGTGCAGAAAACAAAGGCATAACTGTTAGTAGGAATGCAAGAATTGAAGGGGTATTAACTGTTGGCTGATCGCGCAGGGCAATGCATACCCATTTTCAATTAAAAAAAATGAAAAAACATTGTAAAATATGCCCGGGAGATTCTAGACATGGGATTAGAACTCAGGTCCCCAGCATTCCAAGACCAAGCACTTATCACTTGAGCCACTGATGGCTTTGCTTCTGAGAGTAGCTTTTGGGCGTATATATCTTTCTTGGGAGAATACCCATTTGCATTGTGAAACATGGTCACTGAAGAAAACGAGGATAGAACATCTGGCCCCCCGCACCACTAAATACCAGCTAACCGCAGTGGCTTAGAGGTTAAGTGCTTGCGTTACAACTCTGGGGTCCTGGGTTCGAGTCCTGCTTTCGGCACATAAACAGAATAGTTGGTTAAGGTCCTTGTGCAGTTGCGGGTACCCACACTCCTTCTGAAGGGTTCAGTGGGTATGAAAAGACTTTCCTGGTAAAGAGAGGGTAGGAGGTAGGTGGGACTGTGCAGAGTAAATAAAGGAAGAGGTGGGGCAGGCTAAGGGGGAGGTAGGGCTGGGGAGGTCCAGAGGGGCCTGCGGATGTAAGGTAAAAGGGGTCCTGGGAGGGGAACATCCCAGGGTGTGGTGTGTAAAGGAGGGCTCTAATGTGGGGAAAGGGGGCCTGGTGGAGGGTGGAATGGACCCCACAATGGGCTGACTTCTTTTTTCATCAGGCACAATCTCCCCCTTTTCCCTTTGTTTACCCTGCACTTTCTCCCCTCCACAGTCCCACTTCTCTGCTGTCTTCCACCCTCCATCTACCCCCTTCTAGGTCTACCACCACTCATCCAGCCCACCTCCTCTCCACAGGGACCCATTCACCCAGCACGCCCTCCTCATTTACCCTGCACTTCCTAATTCCCACCTCTCTGCATTCTTCCACCCTCCCTTTCTTCCACCCTCCCTTTACCAGGGAACTCTTTTCAGACGCGTTTACGTGCCGAAAGCAGGACTCGAACCCAGACCCCCAACGCTGTAAGGCAAGCACTTAACCTCTAGGCCACTGCAGTTAGCTGATATTTAGCGGAGCGGGGGGCCAGATGTTCTATCCTCATTTTCTTCAGTGAACATGTTGCACAATGCAAATGGGTATGCTCACAAGGGCATGCAGAAGAATGATATATACGCCCAAAAGCTACTCTCAGAAGCAAAGCCTCCAGTGGCTCATCTGCTAAGTGCTTGGTCTTGGAATGCTGAGGACCTGAGTTCTAATCCAATGTCTGGAGTCTCCTGGGCATGTTTTTAATTTTTTTAAATTTTTTTTATGAAAATGGGTATGCACTGCCCTGCGCGATCAGCCAACAGTTAATGCCCCTTCAATACCTGCATTCCCACTAACAGGTGTGCCTTTGTTTTCTGCACGCTGGCCTTGGGAGCACCCACACAAAAGCTCGTGTCTCTGGCCCCAACTGACTGGAAAATACGAGCGGAAAAAGTGTAATCTACGGGTTATGGTTGATGCGATATTTGCACTGGGACTCAAACAGGACACCTTCTCGAGGCGCTGTGAGGTGACCACCGGCCCCTGCATAGCAAGCAAACCTGCATCAGCATCTCACCAGCAAATGAATGTGTCGCCTGCAGGCGACACATAGCAAGCAGCAGTAGGTGCATTAACCCATTGGGCTGTCGACCCTCCTTCCGCAGAGAGCAGGAAACTGAATTTTCATGCTGCCTTCCTTTGGCACATTAGATCTGTCTTTCACCCCAATTCAGAGGATGTTTTGCTTCATGGAGAGATGATAATCATTGAGAGGTGTGAGCCACTCTGTACACACTCTGTTCTCAAAAGTGAAAGATTTGAAAGACTCTTGCTGAAGCGAGCCTTTCCCACTCTTTGCCCTGGGGCTGAAAGCAGCGGCAGGGTAGGGCCTGAGGGGCAAGGCCCACCCAAAATCTGTAAATGCCCACTCAGCAGCGCTGTGTGGGCATTTACAGATATTTTTGTCAGTGCAGGGGCCCAACTGCATTAGCTTTCGGGCCCCATTTGCTAGACAATCCTGGCTACGCCTCTGGTGCCTCCCAACTCAACAACCCAATCACCCCTTTCGCCCTTCTTACTCGTCTCACAGCACCCCCCATGAGTGAGGAATGCATCTTTTGTTGGTAGATTTCCTTCATGAGGCTTAGCTAGGCCTGCATTCCTTTCCAAAGGGCCATAGAAGAGAGCACAAAAGGAGAAGGCATAATATAGCGGGAAGTAGGTGGAAGACGAGAGGTCAGGGGGGTTGGCAGTAAAGGAAACAGGGCCTGGCCTGGCCTGGCTGAGAGTTACAAGTTAGGGAACACAACAATGAGCGAGGGACAAGGAAAGAGGTCTCAGGCATGCAGCTCTCTGAGTCTTCCCCACTCTGCCTGCAGAAAGAGACGTCCTATTCCTAGCCCTCTCCCGGATGGATACATTTGCCTGGAGAGCCCAGAGCTAATGTCACTTAGGCAGAGGTTAAAGAGAGGGCTGCTGAGCAGACACACCCCTTCATTTTACTATGCTCCCGGGGGGGCTTCTGGGAGGAAAAAGGCATCAGTATTCCACCAAGATCATGATCACCTAGGCCACCGTCACTAAGGTTTACAAAGCAGGCTGTGACACTTTCTGGGGCCTAGGTGGCCAGGCCTACGTGGAAGAGCACAGATCCTAACCCTAAGTTGTGTGGGTGGCTGCACCAGAGTGGCTGCATAGGGCATAGGGCTGTGCCCGTAAGGGCTGTGGTCGCGTTTGGGAGCGTTAGGGACGCGTGGAGGACGCAGGGCGCAGACCTCTGCCCGTTTCAGTCTGCCCTGATTGTCAGTGGCGGAGCCAGACTCTCCAAAATGGAGGAAGTTAAAGGCAAAAAGCAGCCCTCTCAGCCCCAGGGCAAAGAGTGGGAAAGGCTCGCTACAGCAAGAGTCTTTCAAATCTTTCACTTTTGAGAGCAGAGTGTTTACATTTAAGAATCATGACCAAGCAGCAAATACGAAAGCGTACAGGCCAGAGTGCAGAAAACAAAGGCATAACTGTTAGTAGGAATGCAAGAATTGAAGGGGTATTAACTGTTGGCTGATCGCGCAGGGCAATGCATACCCATTTTCAATTTAAAAAAATGAAAAAACATTGTAAAATATGCCCGGGAGATTCTAGACATGGGATTAGTACTCAGGTCCCCAGCATTCCAAGACCAAGCACTTATCACTTGAGCCACTGATGGCTTTGCTTCTGAGAGCAGCTTTTGGGCGTATATATCTTTCTTGGGAGAATACCCATTTGCATTGTGAAACATGGTCACTGAAGAAAACGAGGATAGAACATCTGGCCCCCCGCACCACTAAATACCAGCTAACCGCAGTGGCTTAGAGGTTAAGTGCTTGCGTTACAACTCTGGGGTCCTGGGTTCGAGTCCTGCTTTCGGCACATAAACAGAATAGTTGGTTAAGGTCCTTGTGCAGTTGCGGGTACCCACACTCCTTCTGAAGGGTTCAGTGGGTATGAAAAGACTTTCCTGGTAAAGAGAGGGTAGGAGGTAGGTGGGACTGTGCAGAGTAAATAAAGGAAGAGGTGGGGCAGGCTAAGGGGGAGGTAGGGCTGGGGAGGTCCAGAGGGGCCTGCGGATGTAAGGTAAAAGGGGTCCTGGGAGGGGAACATCCCAGGGTGTGGTGTGTAAAGGAGGGCTCTAATGTGGGGAAAGGGGGCCTGGTGGAGGGTGGAATGGACCCCACAATGGGCTGACTTCTTTTTTCATCAGGCACAATCTCCCCCTTTTCCCTTTGTTTACCCTGCACTTTCTCCCCTCCACAGTCCCACTTCTCTGCTGTCTTCCACCCTCCATCTACCCCCTTCTAGGTTTACCACCACTCATCCAGCCCACCTCCTCTCCACAGGGACCCATTCACCCAGCACGCCCTCCTCATTTACCCTGCACTTCCTAATTCCCACCTCTCTGCATTCTTCCACCCTCCCTTTCTTCCACCCTCCCTTTACCAGGGAACTCTTTTCAGACGTGTTTACATGCCGAAAGCAGGACTCGAACCCAGACCCCCAACGCTGTAAGGCAAGCACTTAACCTCTAGGCCACTGCAGTTAGCTGATATTTAGCGGAGCGGGGGGCCAGATGTTCTATCCTCATTTTCTTCAGTGAACATGTTGCACAATGCAAATGGGTATGCTCACAAGGGCATGCAGAAGAATGATATATACGCCCAAAAGCTACTCTCAGAAGCAAAGCCTCCAGTGGCTCATCTGCTAAGTGCTTGGTCTTGGAATGCTGAGGACCTGAGTTCTAATCCAATGTCTGGAGTCTCCTGGGCATGTTTTTAATTTTTTTAAATTTTTTTTATGAAAATGGGTATGCACTGCCCTGCGCGATCAGCCAACAGTTAATGCCCCTTCAATACCTGCATTCCCACTAACAGGTGTGCCTTTGTTTTCTGCACGCTGGCCTTGGGAGCACCCACACAAAAGCTCGTGTCTCTGGCCCCAACTGACTGGAAAATACGAGCGGAAAAAGTGTAATCTACGGATTATGGTTGATGCGATATTTGCACTGGGACTCAAACAGGACACCTTCTCGAGGCGCTGTGAGGTGACCACCGGCCCCTGCATAGCAAGCAAACCTGCATCAGCATCTCACCAGCAAATGAATGTGTCGCCTGCAGGCGACACATAGCAAGCAGCAGTAGGTGCATTAACCCATTGGGCTGTCGACCCTCCTTCCGCAGAGAGCAGGAAACTGAATTTTCATGCTGTCTTCCTTTGGCACATTAGATCTGTCTTTCACCCCAATTCAGAGGATGTTTTGCTTCATGGAGAGATGATAATCATTGAGAGGTGTGAGCCACTCTGTACACACTCTGTTCTCAAAAGTGAAAGATTTGAAAGACTCTTGCTGAAGCGAGCCTTTCCCACTCTTTGCCCTGGGGCTGAAAGCAGCGGCAGGGTAGGGCCTGAGGGGCAAGGCCCACCCAAAATCTGTAAATGCCCACTCAGCAGCGCTGTGTGGGCATTTACAGATATTTTTGTCAGTGCAGGGGCCCAACTGCATTAGCTTTCGGGCCCCATTTGCTAGACAATCCTGGCTACGCCTCTGGTGCCTCCCAACTCAACAACCCAATCACCCCTTTCGCCCTTCTTACTCGTCTCACAGCACCCCCCATGAGTGAGGAATGCATCTTTTGTTGGTAGATTTCCTTCATGAGGCTTAGCTAGGCCTGCATTCCTTTCCAAAGGGCCATAGAAGAGAGCACAAAAGGAGAAGGCATAATATAGCGGGAAGTAGGTGGAAGACGAGAGGTCAGGGGGGTTGGCAGTAAAGGAAACAGGGCCTGGCCTGGCCTGGCTGAGAGTTACAAGTTAGGGAACACAACAATGAGCGAGGGACAAGGAAAGAGGTCTCAGGCATGCAGCTCTCTGAGTCTTCCCCACTCTGCCTGCAGAAAGAGACGTCCTATTCCTAGCCCTCTCCCGGATGGATACATTTGCCTGGAGAGCCCAGAGCTAATGTCACTTAGGCAGAGGTTAAAGAGAGGGCTGCTGAGCAGACACACCCCTTCATTTTACTATGCTCCCGGGGGGGCTTCTGGGAGGAAAAAGGCATCAGTATTCCACCAAGATCATGATCACCTAGGCCACCGTCACTAAGGTTTACAAAGCAGGCTGTGACACTTTCTGGGGCCTAGGTGGCCAGGCCTACGTGGAAGAGAACAGATCCTAACCCTAAGTTGTGTGGGTGGCTGCACCAGAGTGGCTGCATAGGGCATAGGGCTGTGCCCGTAAGGGCTGTGGTCGCGTTTGGGAGCGTTAGGGACGCGTGGAGGACGCAGGGCGCAGACCTCTGCCCGTTTCAGTCTGCCCTGATTGTCAGTGGCGGAGCCAGACTCTCCAAAATGGAGGAAGTTAAAGGCAAAAAGCAGCCCTCTCAGCCCCAGGGCAAAGAGTGGGAAAGGCTCGCTACAGCAAGAGTCTTTCAAATCTTTCACTTTTGAGAGCAGAGTGTTTACATTTAAGAATCATGACCAAGCAGCAAATACGAAAGCGTACAGGCCAGAGTGCAGAAAACAAAGGCATAACTGTTAGTAGGAATGCAAGAATTGAAGGGGTATTAACTGTTGGCTGATCGCGCAGGGCAATGCATACCCATTTTCAATTTAAAAAAATGAAAAAACATTGTAAAATATGCCCGGGAGATTCTAGACATGGGATTAGAACTCAGGTCCCCAGCATTCCAAGACCAAGCACTTATCACTTGAGCCACTGATGGCTTTGCTTCTGAGAGTAGCTTTTGGGCGTATATATCTTTCTTGGGAGAATACCCATTTGCATTGTGAAACATGGTCACTGAAGAAAACGAGGATAGAACATCTGGCCCCCCGCACCACTAAATACCAGCTAACCGCAGTGGCTTAGAGGTTAAGTGCTTGCGTTACAACTCTGGGGTCCTGGGTTCGAGTCCTGCTTTCGGCACATAAACAGAATAGTTGGTTAAGGTCCTTGTGCAGTTGCGGGTACCCACACTCCTTCTGAAGGGTTCAGTGGGTATGAAAAGACTTTCCTGGTAAAGAGAGGGTAGGAGGTAGGTGGGACTGTGCAGAGTAAATAAAGGAAGAGGTGGGGCAGGCTAAGGGGGAGGTAGGGCTGGGGAGGTCCAGAGGGGCCTGCGGATGTAAGGTAAAAGGGGTCCTGGGAGGGGAACATCCCAGGGTGTGGTGTGTAAAGGAGGGCTCTAATGTGGGGAAAGGGGGCCTGGTGGAGGGTGGAATGGACCCCACAATGGGCTGACTTCTTTTTTCATCAGGCACAATCTCCCCCTTTTCCCTTTGTTTACCCTGCACTTTCTCCCCTCCACAGTCCCACTTCTCTGCTGTCTTCCACCCTCCATCTACCCCCTTCTAGGTCTACCACCACTCATCCAGCCCACCTCCTCTCCACAGGGACCCATTCACCCAGCACGCCCTCCTCATTTACCCTGCACTTCCTAATTCCCACCTCTCTGCATTCTTCCACCCTCCCTTTCTTCCACCCTCCCTTTACCAGGGAACTCTTTTCAGACGTGTTTACATGCCGAAAGCAGGACTCGAACCCAGACCCCCAACGCTGTAAGGCAAGCACTTAACCTCTAGGCCACTGCAGTTAGCTGATATTTAGCGGAGCGGGGGGCCAGATGTTCTATCCTCATTTTCTTCAGTGAACATGTTGCACAATGCAAATGGGTATGCTCACAAGGGCATGCAGAAGAATGATATATACGCCCAAAAGCTACTCTCAGAAGCAAAGCCTCCAGTGGCTCATCTGCTAAGTGCTTGGTCTTGGAATGCTGAGGACCTGAGTTCTAATCCAATGTCTGGAGTCTCCTGGGCATGTTTTTAATTTTTTTAAATTTTTTTTATGAAAATGGGTATGCACTGCCCTGCGCGATCAGCCAACAGTTAATGCCCCTTCAATACCTGCATTCCCACTAACAGGTGTGCCTTTGTTTTCTGCACGCTGGCCTTGGGAGCACCCACACAAAAGCTCGTGTCTCTGGCCCCAACTGACTGGAAAATACGAGCGGAAAAAGTGTAATCTACGGGTTATGGTTGATGCGATATTTGCACTGGGACTCAAACAGGACACCTTCTCGAGGCGCTGTGAGGTGACCACCGGCCCCTGCATAGCAAGCAAACCTGCATCAGCATCTCACCAGCAAATGAATGTGTCGCCTGCAGGCGACACATAGCAAGCAGCAGTAGGTGCATTAACCCATTGGGCTGTCGACCCTCCTTCCGCAGAGAGCAGGAAACTGAATTTTCATGCTGCCTTCCTTTGGCACATTAGATCTGTCTTTCACCCCAATTCAGAGGATGTTTTGCTTCATGGAGAGATGATAATCATTGAGAGGTGTGAGCCACTCTGTACACACTCTGTTCTCAAAAGTGAAAGATTTGAAAGACTCTTGCTGAAGCGAGCCTTTCCCACTCTTTGCCCTGGGGCTGAAAGCAGCGGCAGGGTAGGGCCTGAGGGGCAAGGCCCACCCAAAATCTGTAAATGCCCACTCAGCAGCGCTGTGTGGGCATTTACAGATATTTTTGTCAGTGCAGGGGCCCAACTGCATTAGCTTTCGGGCCCCATTTGCTAGACAATCCTGGCTACGCCTCTGGTGCCTCCCAACTCAACAACCCAATCACCCCTTTCGCCCTTCTTACTCGTCTCACAGCACCCCCCATGAGTGAGGAATGCATCTTTTGTTGGTAGATTTCCTTCATGAGGCTTAGCTAGGCCTGCATTCCTTTCCAAAGGGCCATAGAAGAGAGCACAAAAGGAGAAGGCATAATATAGCGGGAAGTAGGTGGAAGACGAGAGGTCAGGGGGGTTGGCAGTAAAGGAAACAGGGCCTGGCCTGGCCTGGCTGAGAGTTACAAGTTAGGGAACACAACAATGAGCGAGGGACAAGGAAAGAGGTCTCAGGCATGCAGCTCTCTGAGTCTTCCCCACTCTGCCTGCAGAAAGAGACGTCCTATTCCTGCCCTCTCCCGGATGGATACATTTGCCTGGAGAGCCCAGAGCTAATGTCACTTAGGCAGAGGTTAAAGAGAGGGCTGCTGAGCAGACACACCCCTTCATTTTACTATGCTCCCGGGGGGGCTTCTGGGAGGAAAAAGGCATCAGTATTCCACCAAGATCATGATCACCTAGGCCACCGTCACTAAGGTTTACAAAGCAGGCTGTGACACTTTCTGGGGCCTAGGTGGCCAGGCCTACGTGGAAGAGCACAGATCCTAACCCTAAGTTGTGTGGGTGGCTGCACCAGAGTGGCTGCATAGGGCATAGGGCTGTGCCCGTAAGGGCTGTGGTCGCGTTTGGGAGCGTTAGGGACGCGTGGAGGACGCAGGGCGCAGACCTCTGCCCGTTTCAGTCTGCCCTGATTGTCAGTGGCGGAGCCAGACTCTCCAAAATGGAGGAAGGTAAAGGCAAAAAGCAGCCCTCTCAGCCCCAGGGCAAAGAGTGGGAAAGGCTCGCTACAGCAAGAGTCTTTCAAATCTTTCACTTTTGAGAGCAGAGTGTTTACATTTAAGAATCATGACCAAGCAGCAAATACGAAAGCGTACAGGCCAGAGTGCAGAAAACAAAGGCATAACTGTTAGTAGGAATGCAAGAATTGAAGGGGTATTAACTGTTGGCTGATCGCGCAGGGCAATGCATACCCATTTTCAATTTAAAAAAATGAAAAAACATTGTAAAATATGCCCGGGAGATTCTAGACATGGGATTAGAACTCAGGTCCCCAGCATTCCAAGACCAAGCACTTATCACTTGAGCCACTGATGGCTTTGCTTCTGAGAGTAGCTTTTGGGCGTATATATCTTTCTTGGGAGAATACCCATTTGCATTGTGAAACATGGTCACTGAAGAAAACGAGGATAGAACATCTGGCCCCCCGCACCACTAAATACCAGCTAACCGCAGTGGCTTAGAGGTTAAGTGCTTGCGTTACAACTCTGGGGTCCTGGGTTCGAGTCCTGCTTTCGGCACATAAACAGAATAGTTGGTTAAGGTCCTTGTGCAGTTGCGGGTACCCACACTCCTTCTGAAGGGTTCAGTGGGTATGAAAAGACTTTCCTGGTAAAGAGAGGGTAGGAGGTAGGTGGGACTGTGCAGAGTAAATAAAGGAAGAGGTGGGGCAGGCTAAGGGGGAGGTAGGGCTGGGGAGGTCCAGAGGGGCCTGCGGATGTAAGGTAAAAGGGGTCCTGGGAGGGGAACATCCCAGTGTGTGGTGTGTAAAGGAGGGCTCTAATGTGGGGAAAGGGGGCCTGGTGGAGGGTGGAATGGACCCCACAATGGGCTGACTTCTTTTTTCATCAGGCACAATCTCCCCCTTTTCCCTTTGTTTACCCTGCACTTTCTCCCCTCCACAGTCCCACTTCTCTGCTGTCTTCCACCCTCCATCTACCCCCTTCTAGGTTTACCACCACTCATCCAGCCCACCTCCTCTCCACAGGGACCCATTCACCCAGCACGCCCTCCTCATTTACCCTGCACTTCCTAATTCCCACCTCTCTGCATTCTTCCACCCTCCCTTTCTTCCACCCTCCCTTTACCAGGGAACTCTTTTCAGACGTGTTTACATGCCGAAAGCAGGACTCGAACCCAGACCCCCAACGCTGTAAGGCAAGCACTTAACCTCTAGGCCACTGCAGTTAGCTGATATTTAGCGGAGCGGGGGGCCAGATGTTCTATCCTCATTTTCTTCAGTGAACATGTTGCACAATGCAAATGGGTATGCTCACAAGGGCATGCAGAAGAATGATATATACGCCCAAAAGCTACTCTCAGAAGCAAAGCCTCCAGTGGCTCATCTGCTAAGTGCTTGGTCTTGGAATGCTGAGGACCTGAGTTCTAATCCAATGTCTGGAGTCTCCTGGGCATGTTTTTAATTTTTTTAAATTTTTTTTATGAAAATGGGTATGCACTGCCCTGCGCGATCAGCCAACAGTTAATGCCCCTTCAATACCTGCATTCCCACTAACAGGTGTGCCTTTGTTTTCTGCACGCTGGCCTTGGGAGCACCCACACAAAAGCTCGTGTCTCTGGCCCCAACTGACTGGAAAATACGAGCGGAAAAAGTGTAATCTACGGATTATGGTTGATGCGATATTTGCACTGGGACTCAAACAGGACACCTTCTCGAGGCGCTGTGAGGTGACCACCGGCCCCTGCATAGCAAGCAAACCTGCATCAGCATCTCACCAGCAAATGAATGTGTCGCCTGCAGGCGACACATAGCAAGCAGCAGTAGGTGCATTAACCCATTGGGCTGTCGACCCTCCTTCCGCAGAGAGCAGGAAACTGAATTTTCATGCTGTCTTCCTTTGGCACATTAGATCTGTCTTTCACCCCAATTCAGAGGATGTTTTGCTTCATGGAGAGATGATAATCATTGAGAGGTGTGAGCCACTCTGTACACACTCTGTTCTCAAAAGTGAAAGATTTGAAAGACTCTTGCTGAAGCGAGCCTTTCCCACTCTTTGCCCTGGGGCTGAAAGCAGCGGCAGGGTAGGGCCTGAGGGGCAAGGCCCACCCAAAATCTGTAAATGCCCACTCAGCAGCGCTGTGTGGGCATTTACAGATATTTTTGTCAGTGCAGGGGCCCAACTGCATTAGCTTTCGGGCCCCATTTGCTAGACAATCCTGGCTACGCCTCTGGTGCCTCCCAACTCAACAACCCAATCACCCCTTTCGCCCTTCTTACTCGTCTCACAGCACCCCCCATGAGTGAGGAATGCATCTTTTGTTGGTAGATTTCCTTCATGAGGCTTAGCTAGGCCTGCATTCCTTTCCAAAGGGCCATAGAAGAGAGCACAAAAGGAGAAGGCATAATATAGCGGGAAGTAGGTGGAAGACGAGAGGTCAGGGGGGTTGGCAGTAAAGGAAACAGGGCCTGGCCTGGCCTGGCTGAGAGTTACAAGTTAGGGAACACAACAATGAGC
This sequence comes from Ambystoma mexicanum, assembly GCF_040938575.1. Lineage (NCBI taxonomy): Eukaryota > Metazoa > Chordata > Amphibia > Caudata > Ambystomatidae > Ambystoma > Ambystoma mexicanum. The sequence continues at coordinate 1,261,490,751 of NC_090935.1, read as the reverse complement.
GAGGGACAAGGAAAGAGGTCTCAGGCATGCAGCTCTCTGAGTCTTCCCCACTCTGCCTGCAGAAAGAGACGTCCTATTCCTAGCCCTCTCCCGGATGGATACATTTGCCTGGAGAGCCCAGAGCTAATGTCACTTAGGCAGAGGTTAAAGAGAGGGCTGCTGAGCAGACACACCCCTTCATTTTACTATGCTCCCGGGGGGGCTTCTGGGAGGAAAAAGGCATCAGTATTCCACCAAGATCATGATCACCTAGGCCACCGTCACTAAGGTTTACAAAGCAGGCTGTGACACTTTCTGGGGCCTAGGTGGCCAGGCCTACGTGGAAGAGAACAGATCCTAACCCTAAGTTGTGTGGGTGGCTGCACCAGAGTGGCTGCATAGGGCATAGGGCTGTGCCCGTAAGGGCTGTGGTCGCGTTTGGGAGCGTTAGGGACGCGTGGAGGACGCAGGGCGCAGACCTCTGCCCGTTTCAGTCTGCCCTGATTGTCAGTGGCGGAGCCAGACTCTCCAAAATGGAGGAAGTTAAAGGCAAAAAGCAGCCCTCTCAGCCCCAGGGCAAAGAGTGGGAAAGGCTCGCTACAGCAAGAGTCTTTCAAATCTTTCACTTTTGAGAGCAGAGTGTTTACATTTAAGAATCATGACCAAGCAGCAAATACGAAAGCGTACAGGCCAGAGTGCAGAAAACAAAGGCATAACTGTTAGTAGGAATGCAAGAATTGAAGGGGTATTAACTGTTGGCTGATCGCGCAGGGCAATGCATACCCATTTTCAATTTAAAAAAATGAAAAAACATTGTAAAATATGCCCGGGAGATTCTAGACATGGGATTAGAACTCAGGTCCCCAGCATTCCAAGACCAAGCACTTATCACTTGAGCCACTGATGGCTTTGCTTCTGAGAGTAGCTTTTGGGCGTATATATCTTTCTTGGGAGAATACCCATTTGCATTGTGAAACATGGTCACTGAAGAAAACGAGGATAGAACATCTGGCCCCCCGCACCACTAAATACCAGCTAACCGCAGTGGCTTAGAGGTTAAGTGCTTGCGTTACAACTCTGGGGTCCTGGGTTCGAGTCCTGCTTTCGGCACATAAACAGAATAGTTGGTTAAGGTCCTTGTGCAGTTGCGGGTACCCACACTCCTTCTGAAGGGTTCAGTGGGTATGAAAAGACTTTCCTGGTAAAGAGAGGGTAGGAGGTAGGTGGGACTGTGCAGAGTAAATAAAGGAAGAGGTGGGGCAGGCTAAGGGGGAGGTAGGGCTGGGGAGGTCCAGAGGGGCCTGCGGATGTAAGGTAAAAGGGGTCCTGGGAGGGGAACATCCCAGGGTGTGGTGTGTAAAGGAGGGCTCTAATGTGGGGAAAGGGGGCCTGGTGGAGGGTGGAATGGACCCCACAATGGGCTGACTTCTTTTTTCATCAGGCACAATCTCCCCCTTTTCCCTTTGTTTACCCTGCACTTTCTCCCCTCCACAGTCCCACTTCTCTGCTGTCTTCCACCCTCCATCTACCCCCTTCTAGGTCTACCACCACTCATCCAGCCCACCTCCTCTCCACAGGGACCCATTCACCCAGCACGCCCTCCTCATTTACCCTGCACTTCCTAATTCCCACCTCTCTGCATTCTTCCACCCTCCCTTTCTTCCACCCTCCCTTTACCAGGGAACTCTTTTCAGACGTGTTTACATGCCGAAAGCAGGACTCGAACCCAGACCCCCAACGCTGTAAGGCAAGCACTTAACCTCTAGGCCACTGCAGTTAGCTGATATTTAGCGGAGCGGGGGGCCAGATGTTCTATCCTCATTTTCTTCAGTGAACATGTTGCACAATGCAAATGGGTATGCTCACAAGGGCATGCAGAAGAATGATATATACGCCCAAAAGCTACTCTCAGAAGCAAAGCCTCCAGTGGCTCATCTGCTAAGTGCTTGGTCTTGGAATGCTGAGGACCTGAGTTCTAATCCAATGTCTGGAGTCTCCTGGGCATGTTTTTAATTTTTTTAAATTTTTTTTATGAAAATGGGTATGCACTGCCCTGCGCGATCAGCCAACAGTTAATGCCCCTTCAATACCTGCATTCCCACTAACAGGTGTGCCTTTGTTTTCTGCACGCTGGCCTTGGGAGCACCCACACAAAAGCTCGTGTCTCTGGCCCCAACTGACTGGAAAATACGAGCGGAAAAAGTGTAATCTACGGGTTATGGTTGATGCGATATTTGCACTGGGACTCAAACAGGACACCTTCTCGAGGCGCTGTGAGGTGACCACCGGCCCCTGCATAGCAAGCAAACCTGCATCAGCATCTCACCAGCAAATGAATGTGTCGCCTGCAGGCGACACATAGCAAGCAGCAGTAGGTGCATTAACCCATTGGGCTGTCGACCCTCCTTCCGCAGAGAGCAGGAAACTGAATTTTCATGCTGCCTTCCTTTGGCACATTAGATCTGTCTTTCACCCCAATTCAGAGGATGTTTTGCTTCATGGAGAGATGATAATCATTGAGAGGTGTGAGCCACTCTGTACACACTCTGTTCTCAAAAGTGAAAGATTTGAAAGACTCTTGCTGAAGCGAGCCTTTCCCACTCTTTGCCCTGGGGCTGAAAGCAGCGGCAGGGTAGGGCCTGAGGGGCAAGGCCCACCCAAAATCTGTAAATGCCCACTCAGCAGCGCTGTGTGGGCATTTACAGATATTTTTGTCAGTGCAGGGGCCCAACTGCATTAGCTTTCGGGCCCCATTTGCTAGACAATCCTGGCTACGCCTCTGGTGCCTCCCAACTCAACAACCCAATCACCCCTTTCGCCCTTCTTACTCGTCTCACAGCACCCCCCATGAGTGAGGAATGCATCTTTTGTTGGTAGATTTCCTTCATGAGGCTTAGCTAGGCCTGCATTCCTTTCCAAAGGGCCATAGAAGAGAGCACAAAAGGAGAAGGCATAATATAGCGGGAAGTAGGTGGAAGACGAGAGGTCAGGGGGGTTGGCAGTAAAGGAAACAGGGCCTGGCCTGGCCTGGCTGAGAGTTACAAGTTAGGGAACACAACAATGAGCGAGGGACAAGGAAAGAGGTCTCAGGCATGCAGCTCTCTGAGTCTTCCCCACTCTGCCTGCAGAAAGAGACGTCCTATTCCTGCCCTCTCCCGGATGGATACATTTGCCTGGAGAGCCCAGAGCTAATGTCACTTAGGCAGAGGTTAAAGAGAGGGCTGCTGAGCAGACACACCCCTTCATTTTACTATGCTCCCGGGGGGGCTTCTGGGAGGAAAAAGGCATCAGTATTCCACCAAGATCATGATCACCTAGGCCACCGTCACTAAGGTTTACAAAGCAGGCTGTGACACTTTCTGGGGCCTAGGTGGCCAGGCCTACGTGGAAGAGCACAGATCCTAACCCTAAGTTGTGTGGGTGGCTGCACCAGAGTGGCTGCATAGGGCATAGGGCTGTGCCCGTAAGGGCTGTGGTCGCGTTTGGGAGCGTTAGGGACGCGTGGAGGACGCAGGGCGCAGACCTCTGCCCGTTTCAGTCTGCCCTGATTGTCAGTGGCGGAGCCAGACTCTCCAAAATGGAGGAAGTTAAAGGCAAAAAGCAGCCCTCTCAGCCCCAGGGCAAAGAGTGGGAAAGGCTCGCTACAGCAAGAGTCTTTCAAATCTTTCACTTTTGAGAGCAGAGTGTTTACATTTAAGAATCATGACCAAGCAGCAAATACGAAAGCGTACAGGCCAGAGTGCAGAAAACAAAGGCATAACTGTTAGTAGGAATGCAAGAATTGAAGGGGTATTAACTGTTGGCTGATCGCGCAGGGCAATGCATACCCATTTTCAATTAAAAAAAATGAAAAAACATTGTAAAATATGCCCGGGAGATTCTAGACATGGGATTAGAACTCAGGTCCCCAGCATTCCAAGACCAAGCACTTATCACTTGAGCCACTGATGGCTTTGCTTCTGAGAGTAGCTTTTGGGCGTATATATCTTTCTTGGGAGAATACCCATTTGCATTGTGAAACATGGTCACTGAAGAAAACGAGGATAGAACATCTGGCCCCCCGCACCACTAAATACCAGCTAACCGCAGTGGCTTAGAGGTTAAGTGCTTGCGTTACAACTCTGGGGTCCTGGGTTCGAGTCCTGCTTTCGGCACATAAACAGAATAGTTGGTTAAGGTCCTTGTGCAGTTGCGGGTACCCACACTCCTTCTGAAGGGTTCAGTGGGTATGAAAAGACTTTCCTGGTAAAGAGAGGGTAGGAGGTAGGTGGGACTGTGCAGAGTAAATAAAGGAAGAGGTGGGGCAGGCTAAGGGGGAGGTAGGGCTGGGGAGGTCCAGAGGGGCCTGCGGATGTAAGGTAAAAGGGGTCCTGGGAGGGGAACATCCCAGGGTGTGGTGTGTAAAGGAGGGCTCTAATGTGGGGAAAGGGGGCCTGGTGGAGGGTGGAATGGACCCCACAATGGGCTGACTTCTTTTTTCATCAGGCACAATCTCCCCCTTTTCCCTTTGTTTACCCTGCACTTTCTCCCCTCCACAGTCCCACTTCTCTGCTGTCTTCCACCCTCCATCTACCCCCTTCTAGGTTTACCACCACTCATCCAGCCCACCTCCTCTCCACAGGGACCCATTCACCCAGCACGCCCTCCTCATTTACCCTGCACTTCCTAATTCCCACCTCTCTGCATTCTTCCACCCTCCCTTTCTTCCACCCTCCCTTTACCAGGGAACTCTTTTCAGACGTGTTTACATGCCGAAAGCAGGACTCGAACCCAGACCCCCAACGCTGTAAGGCAAGCACTTAACCTCTAGGCCACTGCAGTTAGCTGATATTTAGCGGAGCGGGGGGCCAGATGTTCTATCCTCATTTTCTTCAGTGAACATGTTGCACAATGCAAATGGGTATGCTCACAAGGGCATGCAGAAGAATGATATATACGCCCAAAAGCTACTCTCAGAAGCAAAGCCTCCAGTGGCTCATCTGCTAAGTGCTTGGTCTTGGAATGCTGAGGACCTGAGTTCTAATCCAATGTCTGGAGTCTCCTGGGCATGTTTTTAATTTTTTTAAATTTTTTTTATGAAAATGGGTATGCACTGCCCTGCGCGATCAGCCAACAGTTAATGCCCCTTCAATACCTGCATTCCCACTAACAGGTGTGCCTTTGTTTTCTGCACGCTGGCCTTGGGAGCACCCACACAAAAGCTCGTGTCTCTGGCCCCAACTGACTGGAAAATACGAGCGGAAAAAGTGTAATCTACGGATTATGGTTGATGCGATATTTGCACTGGGACTCAAACAGGACACCTTCTCGAGGCGCTGTGAGGTGACCACCGGCCCCTGCATAGCAAGCAAACCTGCATCAGCATCTCACCAGCAAATGAATGTGTCGCCTGCAGGCGACACATAGCAAGCAGCAGTAGGTGCATTAACCCATTGGGCTGTCGACCCTCCTTCCGCAGAGAGCAGGAAACTGAATTTTCATGCTGTCTTCCTTTGGCACATTAGATCTGTCTTTCACCCCAATTCAGAGGATGTTTTGCTTCATGGAGAGATGATAATCATTGAGAGGTGTGAGCCACTCTGTACACACTCTGTTCTCAAAAGTGAAAGATTTGAAAGACTCTTGCTGAAGCGAGCCTTTCCCACTCTTTGCCCTGGGGCTGAAAGCAGCGGCAGGGTAGGGCCTGAGGGGCAAGGCCCACCCAAAATCTGTAAATGCCCACTCAGCAGCGCTGTGTGGGCATTTACAGATATTTTTGTCAGTGCAGGGGCCCAACTGCATTAGCTTTCGGGCCCCATTTGCTAGACAATCCTGGCTACGCCTCTGGTGCCTCCCAACTCAACAACCCAATCACCCCTTTCGCCCTTCTTACTCGTCTCACAGCACCCCCCATGAGTGAGGAATGCATCTTTTGTTGGTAGATTTCCTTCATGAGGCTTAGCTAGGCCTGCATTCCTTTCCAAAGGGCCATAGAAGAGAGCACAAAAGGAGAAGGCATAATATAGCGGGAAGTAGGTGGAAGACGAGAGGTCAGGGGGGTTGGCAGTAAAGGAAACAGGGCCTGGCCTGGCCTGGCTGAGAGTTACAAGTTAGGGAACACAACAATGAGCGAGGGACAAGGAAAGAGGTCTCAGGCATGCAGCTCTCTGAGTCTTCCCCACTCTGCCTGCAGAAAGAGACGTCCTATTCCTAGCCCTCTCCCGGATGGATACATTTGCCTGGAGAGCCCAGAGCTAATGTCACTTAGGCAGAGGTTAAAGAGAGGGCTGCTGAGCAGACACACCCCTTCATTTTACTATGCTCCCGGGGGGGCTTCTGGGAGGAAAAAGGCATCAGTATTCCACCAAGATCATGATCACCTAGGCCACCGTCACTAAGGTTTACAAAGCAGGCTGTGACACTTTCTGGGGCCTAGGTGGCCAGGCCTACGTGGAAGAGCACAGATCCTAACCCTAAGTTGTGTGGGTGGCTGCACCAGAGTGGCTGCATAGGGCATAGGGCTGTGCCCGTAAGGGCTGTGGTCGCGTTTGGGAGCGTTAGGGACGCGTGGAGGACGCAGGGCGCAGACCTCTGCCCGTTTCAGTCTGCCCTGATTGTCAGTGGCGGAGCCAGACTCTCCAAAATGGAGGAAGTTAAAGGCAAAAAGCAGCCCTCTCAGCCCCAGGGCAAAGAGTGGGAAAGGCTCGCTACAGCAAGAGTCTTTCAAATCTTTCACTTTTGAGAGCAGAGTGTTTACATTTAAGAATCATGACCAAGCAGCAAATACGAAAGCGTACAGGCCAGAGTGCAGAAAACAAAGGCATAACTGTTAGTAGGAATGCAAGAATTGAAGGGGTATTAACTGTTGGCTGATCGCGCAGGGCAATGCATACCCATTTTCAATTAAAAAAAATGAAAAAACATTGTAAAATATGCCCGGGAGATTCTAGACATGGGATTAGAACTCAGGTCCCCAGCATTCCAAGACCAAGCACTTATCACTTGAGCCACTGATGGCTTTGCTTCTGAGAGTAGCTTTTGGGCGTATATATCTTTCTTGGGAGAATACCCATTTGCATTGTGAAACATGGTCACTGAAGAAAACGAGGATAGAACATCTGGCCCCCCGCACCACTAAATACCAGCTAACCGCAGTGGCTTAGAGGTTAAGTGCTTGCGTTACAACTCTGGGGTCCTGGGTTCGAGTCCTGCTTTCGGCACATAAACAGAATAGTTGGTTAAGGTCCTTGTGCAGTTGCGGGTACCCACACTCCTTCTGAAGGGTTCAGTGGGTATGAAAAGACTTTCCTGGTAAAGAGAGGGTAGGAGGTAGGTGGGACTGTGCAGAGTAAATAAAGGAAGAGGTGGGGCAGGCTAAGGGGGAGGTAGGGCTGGGGAGGTCCAGAGGGGCCTGCGGATGTAAGGTAAAAGGGGTCCTGGGAGGGGAACATCCCAGGGTGTGGTGTGTAAAGGAGGGCTCTAATGTGGGGAAAGGGGGCCTGGTGGAGGGTGGAATGGACCCCACAATGGGCTGACTTCTTTTTTCATCAGGCACAATCTCCCCCTTTTCCCTTTGTTTACCCTGCACTTTCTCCCCTCCACAGTCCCACTTCTCTGCTGTCTTCCACCCTCCATCTACCCCCTTCTAGGTCTACCACCACTCATCCAGCCCACCTCCTCTCCACAGGGACCCATTCACCCAGCACGCCCTCCTCATTTACCCTGCACTTCCTAATTCCCACCTCTCTGCATTCTTCCACCCTCCCTTTCTTCCACCCTCCCTTTACCAGGGAACTCTTTTCAGACGCGTTTACGTGCCGAAAGCAGGACTCGAACCCAGACCCCCAACGCTGTAAGGCAAGCACTTAACCTCTAGGCCACTGCAGTTAGCTGATATTTAGCGGAGCGGGGGGCCAGATGTTCTATCCTCATTTTCTTCAGTGAACATGTTGCACAATGCAAATGGGTATGCTCACAAGGGCATGCAGAAGAATGATATATACGCCCAAAAGCTACTCTCAGAAGCAAAGCCTCCAGTGGCTCATCTGCTAAGTGCTTGGTCTTGGAATGCTGAGGACCTGAGTTCTAATCCAATGTCTGGAGTCTCCTGGGCATGTTTTTAATTTTTTTAAATTTTTTTTATGAAAATGGGTATGCACTGCCCTGCGCGATCAGCCAACAGTTAATGCCCCTTCAATACCTGCATTCCCACTAACAGGTGTGCCTTTGTTTTCTGCACGCTGGCCTTGGGAGCACCCACACAAAAGCTCGTGTCTCTGGCCCCAACTGACTGGAAAATACGAGCGGAAAAAGTGTAATCTACGGGTTATGGTTGATGCGATATTTGCACTGGGACTCAAACAGGACACCTTCTCGAGGCGCTGTGAGGTGACCACCGGCCCCTGCATAGCAAGCAAACCTGCATCAGCATCTCACCAGCAAATGAATGTGTCGCCTGCAGGCGACACATAGCAAGCAGCAGTAGGTGCATTAACCCATTGGGCTGTCGACCCTCCTTCCGCAGAGAGCAGGAAACTGAATTTTCATGCTGCCTTCCTTTGGCACATTAGATCTGTCTTTCACCCCAATTCAGAGGATGTTTTGCTTCATGGAGAGATGATAATCATTGAGAGGTGTGAGCCACTCTGTACACACTCTGTTCTCAAAAGTGAAAGATTTGAAAGACTCTTGCTGAAGCGAGCCTTTCCCACTCTTTGCCCTGGGGCTGAAAGCAGCGGCAGGGTAGGGCCTGAGGGGCAAGGCCCACCCAAAATCTGTAAATGCCCACTCAGCAGCGCTGTGTGGGCATTTACAGATATTTTTGTCAGTGCAGGGGCCCAACTGCATTAGCTTTCGGGCCCCATTTGCTAGACAATCCTGGCTACGCCTCTGGTGCCTCCCAACTCAACAACCCAATCACCCCTTTCGCCCTTCTTACTCGTCTCACAGCACCCCCCATGAGTGAGGAATGCATCTTTTGTTGGTAGATTTCCTTCATGAGGCTTAGCTAGGCCTGCATTCCTTTCCAAAGGGCCATAGAAGAGAGCACAAAAGGAGAAGGCATAATATAGCGGGAAGTAGGTGGAAGACGAGAGGTCAGGGGGGTTGGCAGTAAAGGAAACAGGGCCTGGCCTGGCCTGGCTGAGAGTTACAAGTTAGGGAACACAACAATGAGCGAGGGACAAGGAAAGAGGTCTCAGGCATGCAGCTCTCTGAGTCTTCCCCACTCTGCCTGCAGAAAGAGACGTCCTATTCCTAGCCCTCTCCCGGATGGATACATTTGCCTGGAGAGCCCAGAGCTAATGTCACTTAGGCAGAGGTTAAAGAGAGGGCTGCTGAGCAGACACACCCCTTCATTTTACTATGCTCCCGGGGGGGCTTCTGGGAGGAAAAAGGCATCAGTATTCCACCAAGATCATGATCACCTAGGCCACCGTCACTAAGGTTTACAAAGCAGGCTGTGACACTTTCTGGGGCCTAGGTGGCCAGGCCTACGTGGAAGAGCACAGATCCTAACCCTAAGTTGTGTGGGTGGCTGCACCAGAGTGGCTGCATAGGGCATAGGGCTGTGCCCGTAAGGGCTGTGGTCGCGTTTGGGAGCGTTAGGGACGCGTGGAGGACGCAGGGCGCAGACCTCTGCCCGTTTCAGTCTGCCCTGATTGTCAGTGGCGGAGCCAGACTCTCCAAAATGGAGGAAGTTAAAGGCAAAAAGCAGCCCTCTCAGCCCCAGGGCAAAGAGTGGGAAAGGCTCGCTACAGCAAGAGTCTTTCAAATCTTTCACTTTTGAGAGCAGAGTGTTTACATTTAAGAATCATGACCAAGCAGCAAATACGAAAGCGTACAGGCCAGAGTGCAGAAAACAAAGGCATAACTGTTAGTAGGAATGCAAGAATTGAAGGGGTATTAACTGTTGGCTGATCGCGCAGGGCAATGCATACCCATTTTCAATTAAAAAAAATGAAAAAACATTGTAAAATATGCCCGGGAGATTCTAGACATGGGATTAGAACTCAGGTCCCCAGCATTCCAAGACCAAGCACTTATCACTTGAGCCACTGATGGCTTTGCTTCTGAGAGTAGCTTTTGGGCGTATATATCTTTCTTGGGAGAATACCCATTTGCATTGTGAAACATGGTCACTGAAGAAAACGAGGATAGAACATCTGGCCCCCCGCACCACTAAATACCAGCTAACCGCAGTGGCTTAGAGGTTAAGTGCTTGCGTTACAACTCTGGGGTCCTGGGTTCGAGTCCTGCTTTCGGCACATAAACAGAATAGTTGGTTAAGGTCCTTGTGCAGTTGCGGGTACCCACACTCCTTCTGAAGGGTTCAGTGGGTATGAAAAGACTTTCCTGGTAAAGAGAGGGTAGGAGGTAGGTGGGACTGTGCAGAGTAAATAAAGGAAGAGGTGGGGCAGGCTAAGGGGGAGGTAGGGCTGGGGAGGTCCAGAGGGGCCTGCGGATGTAAGGTAAAAGGGGTCCTGGGAGGGGAACATCCCAGGGTGTGGTGTGTAAAGGAGGGCTCTAATGTGGGGAAAGGGGGCCTGGTGGAGGGTGGAATGGACCCCACAATGGGCTGACTTCTTTTTTCATCAGGCACAATCTCCCCCTTTTCCCTTTGTTTACCCTGCACTTTCTCCCCTCCACAGTCCCACTTCTCTGCTGTCTTCCACCCTCCATCTACCCCCTTCTAGGTCTACCACCACTCATCCAGCCCACCTCCTCTCCACAGGGACCCATTCACCCAGCACGCCCTCCTCATTTACCCTGCACTTCCTAATTCCCACCTCTCTGCATTCTTCCACCCTCCCTTTCTTCCACCCTCCCTTTACCAGGGAACTCTTTTCAGACGCGTTTACGTGCCGAAAGCAGGACTCGAACCCAGACCCCCAACGCTGTAAGGCAAGCACTTAACCTCTAGGCCACTGCAGTTAGCTGATATTTAGCGGAGCGGGGGGCCAGATGTTCTATCCTCATTTTCTTCAGTGAACATGTTGCACAATGCAAATGGGTATGCTCACAAGGGCATGCAGAAGAATGATATATACGCCCAAAAGCTACTCTCAGAAGCAAAGCCTCCAGTGGCTCATCTGCTAAGTGCTTGGTCTTGGAATGCTGAGGACCTGAGTTCTAATCCAATGTCTGGAGTCTCCTGGGCATGTTTTTAATTTTTTTAAATTTTTTTTATGAAAATGGGTATGCACTGCCCTGCGCGATCAGCCAACAGTTAATGCCCCTTCAATACCTGCATTCCCACTAACAGGTGTGCCTTTGTTTTCTGCACGCTGGCCTTGGGAGCACCCACACAAAAGCTCGTGTCTCTGGCCCCAACTGACTGGAAAATACGAGCGGAAAAAGTGTAATCTACGGGTTATGGTTGATGCGATATTTGCACTGGGACTCAAACAGGACACCTTCTCGAGGCGCTGTGAGGTGACCACCGGCCCCTGCATAGCAAGCAAACCTGCATCAGCATCTCACCAGCAAATGAATGTGTCGCCTGCAGGCGACACATAGCAAGCAGCAGTAGGTGCATTAACCCATTGGGCTGTCGACCCTCCTTCCGCAGAGAGCAGGAAACTGAATTTTCATGCTGCCTTCCTTTGGCACATTAGATCTGTCTTTCACCCCAATTCAGAGGATGTTTTGCTTCATGGAGAGATGATAATCATTGAGAGGTGTGAGCCACTCTGTACACACTCTGTTCTCAAAAGTGAAAGATTTGAAAGACTCTTGCTGAAGCGAGCCTTTCCCACTCTTTGCCCTGGGGCTGAAAGCAGCGGCAGGGTAGGGCCTGAGGGGCAAGGCCCACCCAAAATCTGTAAATGCCCACTCAGCAGCGCTGTGTGGGCATTTACAGATATTTTTGTCAGTGCAGGGGCCCAACTGCATTAGCTTTCGGGCCCCATTTGCTAGACAATCCTGGCTACGCCTCTGGTGCCTCCCAACTCAACAACCCAATCACCCCTTTCGCCCTTCTTACTCGTCTCACAGCACCCCCCATGAGTGAGGAATGCATCTTTTGTTGGTAGATTTCCTTCATGAGGCTTAGCTAGGCCTGCATTCCTTTCCAAAGGGCCATAGAAGAGAGCACAAAAGGAGAAGGCATAATATAGCGGGAAGTAGGTGGAAGACGAGAGGTCAGGGGGGTTGGCAGTAAAGGAAACAGGGCCTGGCCTGGCCTGGCTGAGAGTTACAAGTTAGGGAACACAACAATGAGCGAGGGACAAGGAAAGAGGTCTCAGGCATGCAGCTCTCTGAGTCTTCCCCACTCTGCCTGCAGAAAGAGACGTCCTATTCCTAGCCCTCTCCCGGATGGATACATTTGCCTGGAGAGCCCAGAGCTAATGTCACTTAGGCAGAGGTTAAAGAGAGGGCTGCTGAGCAGACACACCCCTTCATTTTACTATGCTCCCGGGGGGGCTTCTGGGAGGAAAAAGGCATCAGTATTCCACCAAGATCATGATCACCTAGGCCACCGTCACTAAGGTTTACAAAGCAGGCTGTGACACTTTCTGGGGCCTAGGTGGCCAGGCCTACGTGGAAGAGAACAGATCCTAACCCTAAGTTGTGTGGGTGGCTGCACCAGAGTGGCTGCATAGGGCATAGGGCTGTGCCCGTAAGGGCTGTGGTCGCGTTTGGGAGCGTTAGGGACGCGTGGAGGACGCAGGGCGCAGACCTCTGCCCGTTTCAGTCTGCCCTGATTGTCAGTGGCGGAGCCAGACTCTCCAAAATGGAGGAAGTTAAAGGCAAAAAGCAGCCCTCTCAGCCCCAGGGCAAAGAGTGGGAAAGGCTCGCTACAGCAAGAGTCTTTCAAATCTTTCACTTTTGAGAGCAGAGTGTTTACATTTAAGAATCATGACCAAGCAGCAAATACGAAAGCGTACAGGCCAGAGTGCAGAAAACAAAGGCATAACTGTTAGTAGGAATGCAAGAATTGAAGGGGTATTAACTGTTGGCTGATCGCGCAGGGCAATGCATACCCATTTTCAATTAAAAAAAATGAAAAAACATTGTAAAATATGCCCGGGAGATTCTAGACATGGGATTAGAACTCAGGTCCCCAGCATTCCAAGACCAAGCACTTATCACTTGAGCCACTGATGGCTTTGCTTCTGAGAGTAGCTTTTGGGCGTATATATCTTTCTTGGGAGAATACCCATTTGCATTGTGAAACATGGTCACTGAAGAAAACGAGGATAGAACATCTGGCCCCCCGCACCACTAAATACCAGCTAACCGCAGTGGCTTAGAGGTTAAGTGCTTGCGTTACAACTCTGGGGTCCTGGGTTCGAGTCCTGCTTTCGGCACATAAACAGAATAGTTGGTTAAGGTCCTTGTGCAGTTGCGGGTACCCACACTCCTTCTGAAGGGTTCAGTGGGTATGAAAAGACTTTCCTGGTAAAGAGAGGGTAGGAGGTAGGTGGGACTGTGCAGAGTAAATAAAGGAAGAGGTGGGGCAGGCTAAGGGGGAGGTAGGGCTGGGGAGGTCCAGAGGGGCCTGCGGATGTAAGGTAAAAGGGGTCCTGGGAGGGGAACATCCCAGGGTGTGGTGTGTAAAGGAGGGCTCTAATGTGGGGAAAGGGGGCCTGGTGGAGGGTGGAATGGACCCCACAATGGGCTGACTTCTTTTTTCATCAGGCACAATCTCCCCCTTTTCCCTTTGTTTACCCTGCACTTTCTCCCCTCCACAGTCCCACTTCTCTGCTGTCTTCCACCCTCCATCTACCCCCTTCTAGGTCTACCACCACTCATCCAGCCCACCTCCTCTCCACAGGGACCCATTCACCCAGCACGCCCTCCTCATTTACCCTGCACTTCCTAATTCCCACCTCTCTGCATTCTTCCACCCTCCCTTTCTTCCACCCTCCCTTTACCAGGGAACTCTTTTCAGACGCGTTTACGTGCCGAAAGCAGGACTCGAACCCAGACCCCCAACGCTGTAAGGCAAGCACTTAACCTCTAGGCCACTGCAGTTAGCTGATATTTAGCGGAGCGGGGGGCCAGATGTTCTATCCTCATTTTCTTCAGTGAACATGTTGCACAATGCAAATGGGTATGCTCACAAGGGCATGCAGAAGAATGATATATACGCCCAAAAGCTACTCTCAGAAGCAAAGCCTCCAGTGGCTCATCTGCTAAGTGCTTGGTCTTGGAATGCTGAGGACCTGAGTTCTAATCCAATGTCTGGAGTCTCCTGGGCATGTTTTTAATTTTTTTAAATTTTTTTTATGAAAATGGGTATGCACTGCCCTGCGCGATCAGCCAACAGTTAATGCCCCTTCAATACCTGCATTCCCACTAACAGGTGTGCCTTTGTTTTCTGCACGCTGGCCTTGGGAGCACCCACACAAAAGCTCGTGTCTCTGGCCCCAACTGACTGGAAAATACGAGCGGAAAAAGTGTAATCTACGGGTTATGGTTGATGCGATATTTGCACTGGGACTCAAACAGGACACCTTCTCGAGGCGCTGTGAGGTGACCACCGGCCCCTGCATAGCAAGCAAACCTGCATCAGCATCTCACCAGCAAATGAATGTGTCGCCTGCAGGCGACACATAGCAAGCAGCAGTAGGTGCATTAACCCATTGGGCTGTCGACCCTCCTTCCGCAGAGAGCAGGAAACTGAATTTTCATGCTGCCTTCCTTTGGCACATTAGATCTGTCTTTCACCCCAATTCAGAGGATGTTTTGCTTCATGGAGAGATGATAATCATTGAGAGGTGTGAGCCACTCTGTACACACTCTGTTCTCAAAAGTGAAAGATTTGAAAGACTCTTGCTGAAGCGAGCCTTTCCCACTCTTTGCCCTGGGGCTGAAAGCAGCGGCAGGGTAGGGCCTGAGGGGCAAGGCCCACCCAAAATCTGTAAATGCCCACTCAGCAGCGCTGTGTGGGCATTTACAGATATTTTTGTCAGTGCAGGGGCCCAACTGCATTAGCTTTCGGGCCCCATTTGCTAGACAATCCTGGCTACGCCTCTGGTGCCTCCCAACTCAACAACCCAATCACCCCTTTCGCCCTTCTTACTCGTCTCACAGCACCCCCCATGAGTGAGGAATGCATCTTTTGTTGGTAGATTTCCTTCATGAGGCTTAGCTAGGCCTGCATTCCTTTCCAAAGGGCCATAGAAGAGAGCACAAAAGGAGAAGGCATAATATAGCGGGAAGTAGGTGGAAGACGAGAGGTCAGGGGGGTTGGCAGTAAAGGAAACAGGGCCTGGCCTGGCCTGGCTGAGAGTTACAAGTTAGGGAACACAACAATGAGCGAGGGACAAGGAAAGAGGTCTCAGGCATGCAGCTCTCTGAGTCTTCCCCACTCTGCCTGCAGAAAGAGACGTCCTATTCCTAGCCCTCTCCCGGATGGATACATTTGCCTGGAGAGCCCAGAGCTAATGTCACTTAGGCAGAGGTTAAAGAGAGGGCTGCTGAGCAGACACACCCCTTCATTTTACTATGCTCCCGGGGGGGCTTCTGGGAGGAAAAAGGCATCAGTATTCCACCAAGATCATGATCACCTAGGCCACCGTCACTAAGGTTTACAAAGCAGGCTGTGACACTTTCTGGGGCCTAGGTGGCCAGGCCTACGTGGAAGAGCACAGATCCTAACCCTAAGTTGTGTGGGTGGCTGCACCAGAGTGGCTGCATAGGGCATAGGGCTGTGCCCGTAAGGGCTGTGGTCGCGTTTGGGAGCGTTAGGGACGCGTGGAGGACGCAGGGCGCAGACCTCTGCCCGTTTCAGTCTGCCCTGATTGTCAGTGGCGGAGCCAGACTCTCCAAAATGGAGGAAGTTAAAGGCAAAAAGCAGCCCTCTCAGCCCCAGGGCAAAGAGTGGGAAAGGCTCGCTACAGCAAGAGTCTTTCAAATCTTTCACTTTTGAGAGCAGAGTGTTTACATTTAAGAATCATGACCAAGCAGCAAATACGAAAGCGTACAGGCCAGAGTGCAGAAAACAAAGGCATAACTGTTAGTAGGAATGCAAGAATTGAAGGGGTATTAACTGTTGGCTGATCGCGCAGGGCAATGCATACCCATTTTCAATTTAAAAAAATGAAAAAACATTGTAAAATATGCCCGGGAGATTCTAGACATGGGATTAGAACTCAGGTCCCCAGCATTCCAAGACCAAGCACTTATCACTTGAGCCACTGATGGCTTTGCTTCTGAGAGTAGCTTTTGGGCGTATATATCTTTCTTGGGAGAATACCCATTTGCATTGTGAAACATGGTCACTGAAGAAAACGAGGATAGAACATCTGGCCCCCCGCACCACTAAATACCAGCTAACCGCAGTGGCTTAGAGGTTAAGTGCTTGCGTTACAACTCTGGGGTCCTGGGTTCGAGTCCTGCTTTCGGCACATAAACAGAATAGTTGGTTAAGGTCCTTGTGCAGTTGCGGGTACCCACACTCCTTCTGAAGGGTTCAGTGGGTATGAAAAGACTTTCCTGGTAAAGAGAGGGTAGGAGGTAGGAGGTAGGTGGGACTGTGCAGAGTAAATAAAGGAAGAGGTGGGGCAGGCTAAGGGGGAGGTAGGGCTGGGGAGGTCCAGAGGGGCCTGCGGATGTAAGGTAAAAGGGGTCCTGGGAGGGGAACATCCCAGGGTGTGGTGTGTAAAGGAGGGCTCTAATGTGGGGAAAGGGGGCCTGGTGGAGGGTGGAATGGACCCCACAATGGGCTGACTTCTTTTTTCATCAGGCACAATCTCCCCCTTTTCCCTTTGTTTACCCTGCACTTTCTCCCCTCCACAGTCCCACTTCTCTGCTGTCTTCCACCCTCCATCTACCCCCTTCTAGGTCTACCACCACTCATCCAGCCCACCTCCTCTCCACAGGGACCCATTCACCCAGCACGCCCTCCTCATTTACCCTGCCCTTCCTAATTCCCACCTCTCTGCATTCTTCCACCCTCCCTTTCTTCCACCCTCCCTTTACCAGGGAACTCTTTTCAGACGCGTTTACGTGCCGAAAGCAGGACTCGAACCCAGACCCCCAACGCTGTAAGGCAAGCACTTAACCTCTAGGCCACTGCAGTTAGCTGATATTTAGCGGAGCGGGGGGCCAGATGTTCTATCCTCATTTTCTTCAGTGAACATGTTGCACAATGCAAATGGGTATGCTCACAAGGGCATGCAGAAGAATGATATATACGCCCAAAAGCTACTCTCAGAAGCAAAGCCTCCAGTGGCTCATCTGCTAAGTGCTTGGTCTTGGAATGCTGAGGACCTGAGTTCTAATCCAATGTCTGGAGTCTCCTGGGCATGTTTTTAATTTTTTTAAATTTTTTTTATGAAAATGGGTATGCACTGCCCTGCGCGATCAGCCAACAGTTAATGCCCCTTCAATACCTGCATTCCCACTAACAGGTGTGCCTTTGTTTTCTGCACGCTGGCCTTGGGAGCACCCACACAAAAGCTCGTGTCTCTGGCCCCAACTGACTGGAAAATACGAGCGGAAAAAGTGTAATCTACGGGTTATGGTTGATGCGATATTTGCACTGGGACTCAAACAGGACACCTTCTCGAGGCGCTGTGAGGTGACCACCGGCCCCTGCATAGCAAGCAAACCTGCATCAGCATCTCACCAGCAAATGAATGTGTCGCCTGCAGGCGACACATAGCAAGCAGCAGTAGGTGCATTAACCCATTGGGCTGTCGACCCTCCTTCCGCAGAGAGCAGGAAACTGAATTTTCATGCTGCCTTCCTTTGGCACATTAGATCTGTCTTTCACCCCAATTCAGAGGATGTTTTGCTTCATGGAGAGATGATAATCATTGAGAGGTGTGAGCCACTCTGTACACACTCTGTTCTCAAAAGTGAAAGATTTGAAAGACTCTTGCTGAAGCGAGCCTTTCCCACTCTTTGCCCTGGGGCTGAAAGCAGCGGCAGGGTAGGGCCTGAGGGGCAAGGCCCACCCAAAATCTGTAAATGCCCACTCAGCAGCGCTGTGTGGGCATTTACAGATATTTTTGTCAGTGCAGGGGCCCAACTGCATTAGCTTTCGGGCCCCATTTGCTAGACAATCCTGGCTACGCCTCTGGTGCCTCCCAACTCAACAACCCAATCACCCCTTTCGCCCTTCTTACTCGTCTCACAGCACCCCCCATGAGTGAGGAA
Organism: Ambystoma mexicanum; assembly: GCF_040938575.1. Taxonomy (NCBI): domain Eukaryota; kingdom Metazoa; phylum Chordata; class Amphibia; order Caudata; family Ambystomatidae; genus Ambystoma; species Ambystoma mexicanum. The sequence goes on along the minus strand of NC_090935.1, from coordinate 1,261,472,682 downwards.
TGCATCTTTTGTTGGTAGATTTCCTTCATGAGGCTTAGCTAGGCCTGCATTCCTTTCCAAAGGGCCATAGAAGAGAGCACAAAAGGAGAAGGCATAATATAGCGGGAAGTAGGTGGAAGACGAGAGGTCAGGGGGGTTGGCAGTAAAGGAAACAGGGCCTGGCCTGGCCTGGCTGAGAGTTACAAGTTAGGGAACACAACAATGAGCGAGGGACAAGGAAAGAGGTCTCAGGCATGCAGCTCTCTGAGTCTTCCCCACTCTGCCTGCAGAAAGAGACGTCCTATTCCTAGCCCTCTCCCGGATGGATACATTTGCCTGGAGAGCCCAGAGCTAATGTCACTTAGGCAGAGGTTAAAGAGAGGGCTGCTGAGCAGACACACCCCTTCATTTTACTATGCTCCCGGGGGGGCTTCTGGGAGGAAAAAGGCATCAGTATTCCACCAAGATCATGATCACCTAGGCCACCGTCACTAAGGTTTACAAAGCAGGCTGTGACACTTTCTGGGGCCTAGGTGGCCAGGCCTACGTGGAAGAGCACAGATCCTAACCCTAAGTTGTGTGGGTGGCTGCACCAGAGTGGCTGCATAGGGCATAGGGCTGTGCCCGTAAGGGCTGTGGTCGCGTTTGGGAGCGTTAGGGACGCGTGGAGGACGCAGGGCGCAGACCTCTGCCCGTTTCAGTCTGCCCTGATTGTCAGTGGCGGAGCCAGACTCTCCAAAATGGAGGAAGTTAAAGGCAAAAAGCAGCCCTCTCAGCCCCAGGGCAAAGAGTGGGAAAGGCTCGCTACAGCAAGAGTCTTTCAAATCTTTCACTTTTGAGAGCAGAGTGTTTACATTTAAGAATCATGACCAAGCAGCAAATACGAAAGCGTACAGGCCAGAGTGCAGAAAACAAAGGCATAACTGTTAGTAGGAATGCAAGAATTGAAGGGGTATTAACTGTTGGCTGATCGCGCAGGGCAATGCATACCCATTTTCAATTAAAAAAAATGAAAAAACATTGTAAAATATGCCCGGGAGATTCTAGACATGGGATTAGAACTCAGGTCCCCAGCATTCCAAGACCAAGCACTTATCACTTGAGCCACTGATGGCTTTGCTTCTGAGAGTAGCTTTTGGGCGTATATATCTTTCTTGGGAGAATACCCATTTGCATTGTGAAACATGGTCACTGAAGAAAACGAGGATAGAACATCTGCCCCCCCGCACCACTAAATACCAGCTAACCGCAGTGGCTTAGAGGTTAAGTGCTTGCGTTACAACTCTGGGGTCCTGGGTTCGAGTCCTGCTTTCGGCACATAAACAGAATAGTTGGTTAAGGTCCTTGTGCAGTTGCGGGTACCCACACTCCTTCTGAAGGGTTCAGTGGGTATGAAAAGACTTTCCTGGTAAAGAGAGGGTAGGAGGTAGGAGGTAGGTGGGACTGTGCAGAGTAAATAAAGGAAGAGGTGGGGCAGGCTAAGGGGGAGGTAGGGCTGGGGAGGTCCAGAGGGGCCTGCGGATGTAAGGTAAAAGGGGTCCTGGGCGGGGAACATCCCAGGGTGTGGTGTGTAAAGGAGGGCTCTAATGTGGGGAAAGGGGGCCTGGTGGAGGGTGGAATGGACCCCACAATGGGCTGACTTCTTTTTTCATCAGGCACAATCTCCCCCTTTTCCCTTTGTTTACCCTGCACTTTCTCCCCTCCACAGTCCCACTTCTCTGCTGTCTTCCACCCTCCATCTACCCCCTTCTAGGTCTACCACCACTCATCCAGCCCACCTCCTCTCCACAGGGACCCATTCACCCAGCACGCCCTCCTCATTTACCCTGCCCTTCCTAATTCCCACCTCTCTGCATTCTTCCACCCTCCCTTTCTTCCACCCTCCCTTTACCAGGGAACTCTTTTCAGACGCGTTTACGTGCCGAAAGCAGGACTCGAACCCAGACCCCCAACGCTGTAAGGCAAGCACTTAACCTCTAGGCCACTGCAGTTAGCTGATATTTAGCGGAGCGGGGGGCCAGATGTTCTATCCTCATTTTCTTCAGTGAACATGTTGCACAATGCAAATGGGTATGCTCACAAGGGCATGCAGAAGAATGATATATACGCCCAAAAGCTACTCTCAGAAGCAAAGCCTCCAGTGGCTCATCTGCTAAGTGCTTGGTCTTGGAATGCTGAGGACCTGAGTTCTAATCCAATGTCTGGAGTCTCCTGGGCATGTTTTTAATTTTTTTAAATTTTTTTTATGAAAATGGGTATGCACTGCCCTGCGCGATCAGCCAACAGTTAATGCCCCTTCAATACCTGCATTCCCACTAACAGGTGTGCCTTTGTTTTCTGCACGCTGGCCTTGGGAGCACCCACACAAAAGCTCGTGTCTCTGGCCCCAACTGACTGGAAAATACGAGCGGAAAAAGTGTAATCTACGGGTTATGGTTGATGCGATATTTGCACTGGGACTCAAACAGGACACCTTCTCGAGGCGCTGTGAGGTGACCACCGGCCCCTGCATAGCAAGCAAACCTGCATCAGCATCTCACCAGCAAATGAATGTGTCGCCTGCAGGCGACACATAGCAAGCAGCAGTAGGTGCATTAACCCATTGGGCTGTCGACCCTCCTTCCGCAGAGAGCAGGAAACTGAATTTTCATGCTGCCTTCCTTTGGCACATTAGATCTGTCTTTCACCCCAATTCAGAGGATGTTTTGCTTCATGGAGAGATGATAATCATTGAGAGGTGTGAGCCACTCTGTACACACTCTGTTCTCAAAAGTGAAAGATTTGAAAGACTCTTGCTGAAGCGAGCCTTTCCCACTCTTTGCCCTGGGGCTGAAAGCAGCGGCAGGGTAGGGCCTGAGGGGCAAGGCCCACCCAAAATCTGTAAATGCCCACTCAGCAGCGCTGTGTGGGCATTTACAGATATTTTTGTCAGTGCAGGGGCCCAACTGCATTAGCTTTCGGGCCCCATTTGCTAGACAATCCTGGCTACGCCTCTGGTGCCTCCCAACTCAACAACCCAATCACCCCTTTCGCCCTTCTTACTCGTCTCACAGCACCCCCCATGAGTGAGGAATGCATCTTTTGTTGGTAGATTTCCTTCATGAGGCTTAGCTAGGCCTGCATTCCTTTCCAAAGGGCCATAGAAGAGAGCACAAAAGGAGAAGGCATAATATAGCGGGAAGTAGGTGGAAGACGAGAGGTCAGGGGAGTTGGCAGTAAAGGAAACAGGGCCTGGCCTGGCCTGGCTGAGAGTTACAAGTTAGGGAACACAACAATGAGCGAGGGACAAGGAAAGAGGTCTCAGGCATGCAGCTCTCTGAGTCTTCCCCACTCTGCCTGCAGAAAGAGACGTCCTATTCCTAGCCCTCTCCCGGATGGATACATTTGCCTGGAGAGCCCAGAGCTAATGTCACTTAGGCAGAGGTTAAAGAGAGGGCTGCTGAGCAGACACACCCCTTCATTTTACTATGCTCCCGGGGGGGCTTCTGGGAGGAAAAAGGCATCAGTATTCCACCAAGATCATGATCACCTAGGCCACCGTCACTAAGGTTTACAAAGCAGGCTGTGACACTTTCTGGGGCCTAGGTGGCCAGGCCTACGTGGAAGAGCACAGATCCTAACCCTAAGTTGTGTGGGTGGCTGCACCAGAGTGGCTGCATAGGGCATAGGGCTGTGCCCGTAAGGGCTGTGGTCGCGTTTGGGAGCGTTAGGGACGCGTGGAGGACGCAGGGCGCAGACCTCTGCCCGTTTCAGTCTGCCCTGATTGTCAGTGGCGGAGCCAGACTCTCCAAAATGGAGGAAGTTAAAGGCAAAAAGCAGCCCTCTCAGCCCCAGGGCAAAGAGTGGGAAAGGCTCGCTACAGCAAGAGTCTTTCAAATCTTTCACTTTTGAGAGCAGAGTGTTTACATTTAAGAATCATGACCAAGCAGCAAATACGAAAGCGTACAGGCCAGAGTGCAGAAAACAAAGGCATAACTGTTAGTAGGAATGCAAGAATTGAAGGGGTATTAACTGTTGGCTGATCGCGCAGGGCAATGCATACCCATTTTCAATTAAAAAAAATGAAAAAACATTGTAAAATATGCCCGGGAGATTCTAGACATGGGATTAGAACTCAGGTCCCCAGCATTCCAAGACCAAGCACTTATCACTTGAGCCACTGATGGCTTTGCTTCTGAGAGTAGCTTTTGGGCGTATATATCTTTCTTGGGAGAATACCCATTTGCATTGTGAAACATGGTCACTGAAGAAAACGAGGATAGAACATCTGCCCCCCCGCACCACTAAATACCAGCTAACCGCAGTGGCTTAGAGGTTAAGTGCTTGCGTTACAACTCTGGGGTCCTGGGTTCGAGTCCTGCTTTCGGCACATAAACAGAATAGTTGGTTAAGGTCCTTGTGCAGTTGCGGGTACCCACACTCCTTCTGAAGGGTTCAGTGGGTATGAAAAGACTTTCCTGGTAAAGAGAGGGTAGGAGGTAGGAGGTAGGTGGGACTGTGCAGAGTAAATAAAGGAAGAGGTGGGGCAGGCTAAGGGGGAGGTAGGGCTGGGGAGGTCCAGAGGGGCCTGCGGATGTAAGGTAAAAGGGGTCCTGGGCGGGGAACATCCCAGGGTGTGGTGTGTAAAGGAGGGCTCTAATGTGGGGAAAGGGGGCCTGGTGGAGGGTGGAATGGACCCCACAATGGGCTGACTTCTTTTTTCATCAGGCACAATCTCCCCCTTTTCCCTTTGTTTACCCTGCACTTTCTCCCCTCCACAGTCCCACTTCTCTGCTGTCTTCCACCCTCCATCTACCCCCTTCTAGGTCTACCACCACTCATCCAGCCCACCTCCTCTCCACAGGGACCCATTCACCCAGCACGCCCTCCTCATTTACCCTGCACTTCCTAATTCCCACCTCTCTGCATTCTTCCACCCTCCCTTTCTTCCACCCTCCCTTTACCAGGGAACTCTTTTCGGACGCGTTTACGTGCCGAAAGCAGGACTCGAACCCAGACCCCCAACGCTGTAAGGCAAGCACTTAACCTCTAGGCCACTGCAGTTAGCTGATATTTAGCGGAGCGGGGGGCCAGATGTTCTATCCTCATTTTCTTCAGTGAACATGTTGCACAATGCAAATGGGTATGCTCACAAGGGCATGCAGAAGAATGATATATACGCCCAAAAGCTACTCTCAGAAGCAAAGCCTCCAGTGGCTCATCTGCTAAGTGCTTGGTCTTGGAATGCTGAGGACCTGAGTTCTAATCCAATGTCTGGAGTCTCCTGGGCATGTTTTTAATTTTTTTAAATTTTTTTTATGAAAATGGGTATGCACTGCCCTGCGCGATCAGCCAACAGTTAATGCCCCTTCAATACCTGCATTCCCACTAACAGGTGTGCCTTTGTTTTCTGCACGCTGGCCTTGGGAGCACCCACACAAAAGCTCGTGTCTCTGGCCCCAACTGACTGGAAAATACGAGCGGAAAAAGTGTAATCTACGGGTTATGGTTGATGCGATATTTGCACTGGGACTCAAACAGGACACCTTCTCGAGGCGCTGTGAGGTGACCACCGGCCCCTGCATAGCAAGCAAACCTGCATCAGCATCTCACCAGCAAATGAATGTGTCGCCTGCAGGCGACACATAGCAAGCAGCAGTAGGTGCATTAACCCATTGGGCTGTCGACCCTCCTTCCGCAGAGAGCAGGAAACTGAATTTTCATGCTGCCTTCCTTTGGCACATTAGATCTGTCTTTCACCCCAATTCAGAGGATGTTTTGCTTCATGGAGAGATGATAATCATTGAGAGGTGTGAGCCACTCTGTACACACTCTGTTCTCAAAAGTGAAAGATTTGAAAGACTCTTGCTGAAGCGAGCCTTTCCCACTCTTTGCCCTGGGGCTGAAAGCAGCGGCAGGGTAGGGCCTGAGGGGCAAGGCCCACCCAAAATCTGTAAATGCCCACTCAGCAGCGCTGTGTGGGCATTTACAGATATTTTTGTCAGTGCAGGGGCCCAACTGCATTAGCTTTCGGGCCCCATTTGCTAGACAATCCTGGCTACGCCTCTGGTGCCTCCCAACTCAACAACCCAATCACCCCTTTCGCCCTTCTTACTCGTCTCACAGCACCCCCCATGAGTGAGGAATGCATCTTTTGTTGGTAGATTTCCTTCATGAGGCTTAGCTAGGCCTGCATTCCTTTCCAAAGGGCCATAGAAGAGAGCACAAAAGGAGAAGGCATAATATAGCGGGAAGTAGGTGGAAGACGAGAGGTCAGGGGGGTTGGCAGTAAAGGAAACAGGGCCTGGCCTGGCCTGGCTGAGAGTTACAAGTTAGGGAACACAACAATGAGCGAGGGACAAGGAAAGAGGTCTCAGGCATGCAGCTCTCTGAGTCTTCCCCACTCTGCCTGCAGAAAGAGACGTCCTATTCCTAGCCCTCTCCCGGATGGATACATTTGCCTGGAGAGCCCAGAGCTAATGTCACTTAGGCAGAGGTTAAAGAGAGGGCTGCTGAGCAGACACACCCCTTCATTTTACTATGCTCCCGGGGGGGCTTCTGGGAGGAAAAAGGCATCAGTATTCCACCAAGATCATGATCACCTAGGCCACCGTCACTAAGGTTTACAAAGCAGGCTGTGACACTTTCTGGGGCCTAGGTGGCCAGGCCTACGTGGAAGAGCACAGATCCTAACCCTAAGTTGTGTGGGTGGCTGCACCAGAGTGGCTGCATAGGGCATAGGGCTGTGCCCGTAAGGGCTGTGGTCGCGTTTGGGAGCGTTAGGGACGCGTGGAGGACGCAGGGCGCAGACCTCTGCCCGTTTCAGTCTGCCCTGATTGTCAGTGGCGGAGCCAGACTCTCCAAAATGGAGGAAGTTAAAGGCAAAAAGCAGCCCTCTCAGCCCCAGGGCAAAGAGTGGGAAAGGCTCGCTACAGCAAGAGTCTTTCAAATCTTTCACTTTTGAGAGCAGAGTGTTTACATTTAAGAATCATGACCAAGCAGCAAATACGAAAGCGTACAGGCCAGAGTGCAGAAAACAAAGGCATAACTGTTAGTAGGAATGCAAGAATTGAAGGGGTATTAACTGTTGGCTGATCGCGCAGGGCAATGCATACCCATTTTCAATTAAAAAAAATGAAAAAACATTGTAAAATATGCCCGGGAGATTCTAGACATGGGATTAGAACTCAGGTCCCCAGCATTCCAAGACCAAGCACTTATCACTTGAGCCACTGATGGCTTTGCTTCTGAGAGTAGCTTTTGGGCGTATATATCTTTCTTGGGAGAATACCCATTTGCATTGTGAAACATGGTCACTGAAGAAAACGAGGATAGAACATCTGCCCCCCCGCACCACTAAATACCAGCTAACCGCAGTGGCTTAGAGGTTAAGTGCTTGCGTTACAACTCTGGGGTCCTGGGTTCGAGTCCTGCTTTCGGCACATAAACAGAATAGTTGGTTAAGGTCCTTGTGCAGTTGCGGGTACCCACACTCCTTCTGAAGGGTTCAGTGGGTATGAAAAGACTTTCCTGGTAAAGAGAGGGTAGGAGGTAGGAGGTAGGTGGGACTGTGCAGAGTAAATAAAGGAAGAGGTGGGGCAGGCTAAGGGGGAGGTAGGGCTGGGGAGGTCCAGAGGGGCCTGCGGATGTAAGGTAAAAGGGGTCCTGGGCGGGGAACATCCCAGGGTGTGGTGTGTAAAGGAGGGCTCTAATGTGGGGAAAGGGGGCCTGGTGGAGGGTGGAATGGACCCCACAATGGGCTGACTTCTTTTTTCATCAGGCACAATCTCCCCCTTTTCCCTTTGTTTACCCTGCACTTTCTCCCCTCCACAGTCCCACTTCTCTGCTGTCTTCCACCCTCCATCTACCCCCTTCTAGGTCTACCACCACTCATCCAGCCCACCTCCTCTCCACAGGGACCCATTCACCCAGCACGCCCTCCTCATTTACCCTGCCCTTCCTAATTCCCACCTCTCTGCATTCTTCCACCCTCCCTTTCTTCCACCCTCCCTTTACCAGGGAACTCTTTTCAGACGCGTTTACGTGCCGAAAGCAGGACTCGAACCCAGACCCCCAACGCTGTAAGGCAAGCACTTAACCTCTAGGCCACTGCAGTTAGCTGATATTTAGCGGAGCGGGGGGCCAGATGTTCTATCCTCATTTTCTTCAGTGAACATGTTGCACAATGCAAATGGGTATGCTCACAAGGGCATGCAGAAGAATGATATATACGCCCAAAAGCTACTCTCAGAAGCAAAGCCTCCAGTGGCTCATCTGCTAAGTGCTTGGTCTTGGAATGCTGAGGACCTGAGTTCTAATCCAATGTCTGGAGTCTCCTGGGCATGTTTTTAATTTTTTTAAATTTTTTTTATGAAAATGGGTATGCACTGCCCTGCGCGATCAGCCAACAGTTAATGCCCCTTCAATACCTGCATTCCCACTAACAGGTGTGCCTTTGTTTTCTGCACGCTGGCCTTGGGAGCACCCACACAAAAGCTCGTGTCTCTGGCCCCAACTGACTGGAAAATACGAGCGGAAAAAGTGTAATCTACGGGTTATGGTTGATGCGATATTTGCACTGGGACTCAAACAGGACACCTTCTCGAGGCGCTGTGAGGTGACCACCGGCCCCTGCATAGCAAGCAAACCTGCATCAGCATCTCACCAGCAAATGAATGTGTCGCCTGCAGGCGACACATAGCAAGCAGCAGTAGGTGCATTAACCCATTGGGCTGTCGACCCTCCTTCCGCAGAGAGCAGGAAACTGAATTTTCATGCTGCCTTCCTTTGGCACATTAGATCTGTCTTTCACCCCAATTCAGAGGATGTTTTGCTTCATGGAGAGATGATAATCATTGAGAGGTGTGAGCCACTCTGTACACACTCTGTTCTCAAAAGTGAAAGATTTGAAAGACTCTTGCTGAAGCGAGCCTTTCCCACTCTTTGCCCTGGGGCTGAAAGCAGCGGCAGGGTAGGGCCTGAGGGGCAAGGCCCACCCAAAATCTGTAAATGCCCACTCAGCAGCGCTGTGTGGGCATTTACAGATATTTTTGTCAGTGCAGGGGCCCAACTGCATTAGCTTTCGGGCCCCATTTGCTAGACAATCCTGGCTACGCCTCTGGTGCCTCCCAACTCAACAACCCAATCACCCCTTTCGCCCTTCTTACTCGTCTCACAGCACCCCCCATGAGTGAGGAATGCATCTTTTGTTGGTAGATTTCCTTCATGAGGCTTAGCTAGGCCTGCATTCCTTTCCAAAGGGCCATAGAAGAGAGCACAAAAGGAGAAGGCATAATATAGCGGGAAGTAGGTGGAAGACGAGAGGTCAGGGGGGTTGGCAGTAAAGGAAACAGGGCCTGGCCTGGCCTGGCTGAGAGTTACAAGTTAGGGAACACAACAATGAGCGAGGGACAAGGAAAGAGGTCTCAGGCATGCAGCTCTCTGAGTCTTCCCCACTCTGCCTGCAGAAAGAGACGTCCTATTCCTAGCCCTCTCCCGGATGGATACATTTGCCTGGAGAGCCCAGAGCTAATGTCACTTAGGCAGAGGTTAAAGAGAGGGCTGCTGAGCAGACACACCCCTTCATTTTACTATGCTCCCGGGGGGGCTTCTGGGAGGAAAAAGGCATCAGTATTCCACCAAGATCATGATCACCTAGGCCACCGTCACTAAGGTTTACAAAGCAGGCTGTGACACTTTCTGGGGCCTAGGTGGCCAGGCCTACGTGGAAGAGAACAGATCCTAACCCTAAGTTGTGTGGGTGGCTGCACCAGAGTGGCTGCATAGGGCATAGGGCTGTGCCCGTAAGGGCTGTGGTCGCGTTTGGGAGCGTTAGGGACGCGTGGAGGACGCAGGGCGCAGACCTCTGCCCGTTTCAGTCTGCCCTGATTGTCAGTGGCGGAGCCAGACTCTCCAAAATGGAGGAAGTTAAAGGCAAAAAGCAGCCCTCTCAGCCCCAGGGCAAAGAGTGGGAAAGGCTCGCTACAGCAAGAGTCTTTCAAATCTTTCACTTTTGAGAGCAGAGTGTTTACATTTAAGAATCATGACCAAGCAGCAAATACGAAAGCGTACAGGCCAGAGTGCAGAAAACAAAGGCATAACTGTTAGTAGGAATGCAAGAATTGAAGGGGTATTAACTGTTGGCTGATCGCGCAGGGCAATGCATACCCATTTTCAATTTAAAAAAATGAAAAAACATTGTAAAATATGCCCGGGAGATTCTAGACATGGGATTAGAACTCAGGTCCCCAGCATTCCAAGACCAAGCACTTATCACTTGAGCCACTGATGGCTTTGCTTCTGAGAGTAGCTTTTGGGCGTATATATCTTTCTTGGGAGAATACCCATTTGCATTGTGAAACATGGTCACTGAAGAAAACGAGGATAGAACATCTGGCCCCCCGCACCACTAAATACCAGCTAACCGCAGTGGCTTAGAGGTTAAGTGCTTGCGTTACAACTCTGGGGTCCTGGGTTCGAGTCCTGCTTTCGGCACATAAACAGAATAGTTGGTTAAGGTCCTTGTGCAGTTGCGGGTACCCACACTCCTTCTGAAGGGTTCAGTGGGTATGAAAAGACTTTCCTGGTAAAGAGAGGGTAGGAGGTAGGAGGTAGGTGGGACTGTGCAGAGTAAATAAAGGAAGAGGTGGGGCAGGCTAAGGGGGAGGTAGGGCTGGGGAGGTCCAGAGGGGCCTGCGGATGTAAGGTAAAAGGGGTCCTGGGAGGGGAACATCCCAGGGTGTGGTGTGTAAAGGAGGGCTCTAATGTGGGGAAAGGGGGCCTGGTGGAGGGTGGAATGGACCCCACAATGGGCTGACTTCTTTTTTCATCAGGCACAATCTCCCCCTTTTCCCTTTGTTTACCCTGCACTTTCTCCCCTCCACAGTCCCACTTCTCTGCTGTCTTCCACCCTCCATCTACCCCCTTCTAGGTCTACCACCACTCATCCAGCCCACCTCCTCTCCACAGGGACCCATTCACCCAGCACGCCCTCCTCATTTACCCTGCCCTTCCTAATTCCCACCTCTCTGCATTCTTCCACCCTCCCTTTCTTCCACCCTCCCTTTACCAGGGAACTCTTTTCAGACGCGTTTACGTGCCGAAAGCAGGACTCGAACCCAGACCCCCAACGCTGTAAGGCAAGCACTTAACCTCTAGGCCACTGCAGTTAGCTGATATTTAGCGGAGCGGGGGGCCAGATGTTCTATCCTCATTTTCTTCAGTGAACATGTTGCACAATGCAAATGGGTATGCTCACAAGGGCATGCAGAAGAATGATATATACGCCCAAAAGCTACTCTCAGAAGCAAAGCCTCCAGTGGCTCATCTGCTAAGTGCTTGGTCTTGGAATGCTGAGGACCTGAGTTCTAATCCAATGTCTGGAGTCTCCTGGGCATGTTTTTAATTTTTTTAAATTTTTTTTATGAAAATGGGTATGCACTGCCCTGCGCGATCAGCCAACAGTTAATGCCCCTTCAATACCTGCATTCCCACTAACAGGTGTGCCTTTGTTTTCTGCACGCTGGCCTTGGGAGCACCCACACAAAAGCTCGTGTCTCTGGCCCCAACTGACTGGAAAATACGAGCGGAAAAAGTGTAATCTACGGGTTATGGTTGATGCGATATTTGCACTGGGACTCAAACAGGACACCTTCTCGAGGCGCTGTGAGGTGACCACCGGCCCCTGCATAGCAAGCAAACCTGCATCAGCATCTCACCAGCAAATGAATGTGTCGCCTGCAGGCGACACATAGCAAGCAGCAGTAGGTGCATTAACCCATTGGGCTGTCGACCCTCCTTCCGCAGAGAGCAGGAAACTGAATTTTCATGCTGCCTTCCTTTGGCACATTAGATCTGTCTTTCACCCCAATTCAGAGGATGTTTTGCTTCATGGAGAGATGATAATCATTGAGAGGTGTGAGCCACTCTGTACACACTCTGTTCTCAAAAGTGAAAGATTTGAAAGACTCTTGCTGAAGCGAGCCTTTCCCACTCTTTGCCCTGGGGCTGAAAGCAGCGGCAGGGTAGGGCCTGAGGGGCAAGGCCCACCCAAAATCTGTAAATGCCCACTCAGCAGCGCTGTGTGGGCATTTACAGATATTTTTGTCAGTGCAGGGGCCCAACTGCATTAGCTTTCGGGCCCCATTTGCTAGACAATCCTGGCTACGCCTCTGGTGCCTCCCAACTCAACAACCCAATCACCCCTTTCGCCCTTCTTACTCGTCTCACAGCACCCCCCATGAGTGAGGAATGCATCTTTTGTTGGTAGATTTCCTTCATGAGGCTTAGCTAGGCCTGCATTCCTTTCCAAAGGGCCATAGAAGAGAGCACAAAAGGAGAAGGCATAATATAGCGGGAAGTAGGTGGAAGACGAGAGGTCAGGGGGGTTGGCAGTAAAGGAAACAGGGCCTGGCCTGGCCTGGCTGAGAGTTACAAGTTAGGGAACACAACAATGAGCGAGGGACAAGGAAAGAGGTCTCAGGCATGCAGCTCTCTGAGTCTTCCCCACTCTGCCTGCAGAAAGAGACGTCCTATTCCTAGCCCTCTCCCGGATGGATACATTTGCCTGGAGAGCCCAGAGCTAATGTCACTTAGGCAGAGGTTAAAGAGAGGGCTGCTGAGCAGACACACCCCTTCATTTTACTATGCTCCCGGGGGGGCTTCTGGGAGGAAAAAGGCATCAGTATTCCACCAAGATCATGATCACCTAGGCCACCGTCACTAAGGTTTACAAAGCAGGCTGTGACACTTTCTGGGGCCTAGGTGGCCAGGCCTACGTGGAAGAGCACAGATCCTAACCCTAAGTTGTGTGGGTGGCTGCACCAGAGTGGCTGCATAGGGCATAGGGCTGTGCCCGTAAGGGCTGTGGTCGCGTTTGGGAGCGTTAGGGACGCGTGGAGGACGCAGGGCGCAGACCTCTGCCCGTTTCAGTCTGCCCTGATTGTCAGTGGCGGAGCCAGACTCTCCAAAATGGAGGAAGTTAAAGGCAAAAAGCAGCCCTCTCAGCCCCAGGGCAAAGAGTGGGAAAGGCTCGCTACAGCAAGAGTCTTTCAAATCTTTCACTTTTGAGAGCAGAGTGTTTACATTTAAGAATCATGACCAAGCAGCAAATACGAAAGCGTACAGGCCAGAGTGCAGAAAACAAAGGCATAACTGTTAGTAGGAATGCAAGAATTGAAGGGGTATTAACTGTTGGCTGATCGCGCAGGGCAATGCATACCCATTTTCAATTAAAAAAAATGAAAAAACATTGTAAAATATGCCCGGGAGATTCTAGACATGGGATTAGAACTCAGGTCCCCAGCATTCCAAGACCAAGCACTTATCACTTGAGCCACTGATGGCTTTGCTTCTGAGAGTAGCTTTTGGGCGTATATATCTTTCTTGGGAGAATACCCATTTGCATTGTGAAACATGGTCACTGAAGAAAACGAGGATAGAACATCTGCCCCCCCGCACCACTAAATACCAGCTAACCGCAGTGGCTTAGAGGTTAAGTGCTTGCGTTACAACTCTGGGGTCCTGGGTTCGAGTCCTGCTTTCGGCACATAAACAGAATAGTTGGTTAAGGTCCTTGTGCAGTTGCGGGTACCCACACTCCTTCTGAAGGGTTCAGTGGGTATGAAAAGACTTTCCTGGTAAAGAGAGGGTAGGAGGTAGGAGGTAGGTGGGACTGTGCAGAGTAAATAAAGGAAGAGGTGGGGCAGGCTAAGGGGGAGGTAGGGCTGGGGAGGTCCAGAGGGGCCTGCGGATGTAAGGTAAAAGGGGTCCTGGGCGGGGAACATCCCAGGGTGTGGTGTGTAAAGGAGGGCTCTAATGTGGGGAAAGGGGGCCTGGTGGAGGGTGGAATGGACCCCACAATGGGCTGACTTCTTTTTTCATCAGGCACAATCTCCCCCTTTTCCCTTTGTTTACCCTGCACTTTCTCCCCTCCACAGTCCCACTTCTCTGCTGTCTTCCACCCTCCATCTACCCCCTTCTAGGTCTACCACCACTCATCCAGCCCACCTCCTCTCCACAGGGACCCATTCACCCAGCACGCCCTCCTCATTTACCCTGCCCTTCCTAATTCCCACCTCTCTGCATTCTTCCACCCTCCCTTTCTTCCACCCTCCCTTTACCAGGGAACTCTTTTCAGACGCGTTTACGTGCCGAAAGCAGGACTCGAACCCAGACCCCCAACGCTGTAAGGCAAGCACTTAACCTCTAGGCCACTGCAGTTAGCTGATATTTAGCGGAGCGGGGGGCCAGATGTTCTATCCTCATTTTCTTCAGTGAACATGTTGCACAATGCAAATGGGTATGCTCACAAGGGCATGCAGAAGAATGATATATACGCCCAAAAGCTACTCTCAGAAGCAAAGCCTCCAGTGGCTCATCTGCTAAGTGCTTGGTCTTGGAATGCTGAGGACCTGAGTTCTAATCCAATGTCTGGAGTCTCCTGGGCATGTTTTTAATTTTTTTAAATTTTTTTTATGAAAATGGGTATGCACTGCCCTGCGCGATCAGCCAACAGTTAATGCCCCTTCAATACCTGCATTCCCACTAACAGGTGTGCCTTTGTTTTCTGCACGCTGGCCTTGGGAGCACCCACACAAAAGCTCGTGTCTCTGGCCCCAACTGACTGGAAAATACGAGCGGAAAAAGTGTAATCTACGGGTTATGGTTGATGCGATATTTGCACTGGGACTCAAACAGGACACCTTCTCGAGGCGCTGTGAGGTGACCACCGGCCCCTGCATAGCAAGCAAACCTGCATCAGCATCTCACCAGCAAATGAATGTGTCGCCTGCAGGCGACACATAGCAAGCAGCAGTAGGTGCATTAACCCATTGGGCTGTCGACCCTCCTTCCGCAGAGAGCAGGAAACTGAATTTTCATGCTGCCTTCCTTTGGCACATTAGATCTGTCTTTCACCCCAATTCAGAGGATGTTTTGCTTCATGGAGAGATGATAATCATTGAGAGGTGTGAGCCACTCTGTACACACTCTGTTCTCAAAAGTGAAAGATTTGAAAGACTCTTGCTGAAGCGAGCCTTTCCCACTCTTTGCCCTGGGGCTGAAAGCAGCGGCAGGGTAGGGCCTGAGGGGCAAGGCCCACCCAAAATCTGTAAATGCCCACTCAGCAGCGCTGTGTGGGCATTTACAGATATTTTTGTCAGTGCAGGGGCCCAACTGCATTAGCTTTCGGGCCCCATTTGCTAGACAATCCTGGCTACGCCTCTGGTGCCTCCCAACTCAACAACCCAATCACCCCTTTCGCCCTTCTTACTCGTCTCACAGCACCCCCCATGAGTGAGGAATGCATCTTTTGTTGGTAGATTTCCTTCATGAGGCTTAGCTAGGCCTGCATTCCTTTCCAAAGGGCCATAGAAGAGAGCACAAAAGGAGAAGGCATAATATAGCGGGAAGTAGGTGGAAGACGAGAGGTCAGGGGAGTTGGCAGTAAAGGAAACAGGGCCTGGCCTGGCCTGGCTGAGAGTTACAAGTTAGGGAACACAACAATGAGCGAGGGACAAGGAAAGAGGTCTCAGGCATGCAGCTCTCTGAGTCTTCCCCACTCTGCCTGCAGAAAGAGACGTCCTATTCCTAGCCCTCTCCCGGATGGATACATTTGCCTGGAGAGCCCAGAGCTAATGTCACTTAGGCAGAGGTTAAAGAGAGGGCTGCTGAGCAGACACACCCCTTCATTTTACTATGCTCCCGGGGGGGCTTCTGGGAGGAAAAAGGCATCAGTATTCCACCAAGATCATGATCACCTAGGCCACCGTCACTAAGGTTTACAAAGCAGGCTGTGACACTTTCTGGGGCCTAGGTGGCCAGGCCTACGTGGAAGAGCACAGATCCTAACCCTAAGTTGTGTGGGTGGCTGCACCAGAGTGGCTGCATAGGGCATAGGGCTGTGCCCGTAAGGGCTGTGGTCGCGTTTGGGAGCGTTAGGGACGCGTGGAGGACGCAGGGCGCAGACCTCTGCCCGTTTCAGTCTGCCCTGATTGTCAGTGGCGGAGCCAGACTCTCCAAAATGGAGGAAGTTAAAGGCAAAAAGCAGCCCTCTCAGCCCCAGGGCAAAGAGTGGGAAAGGCTCGCTACAGCAAGAGTCTTTCAAATCTTTCACTTTTGAGAGCAGAGTGTTTACATTTAAGAATCATGACCAAGCAGCAAATACGAAAGCGTACAGGCCAGAGTGCAGAAAACAAAGGCATAACTGTTAGTAGGAATGCAAGAATTGAAGGGGTATTAACTGTTGGCTGATCGCGCAGGGCAATGCATACCCATTTTCAATTAAAAAAAATGAAAAAACATTGTAAAATATGCCCGGGAGATTCTAGACATGGGATTAGAACTCAGGTCCCCAGCATTCCAAGACCAAGCACTTATCACTTGAGCCACTGATGGCTTTGCTTCTGAGAGTAGCTTTTGGGCGTATATATCTTTCTTGGGAGAATACCCATTTGCATTGTGAAACATGGTCACTGAAGAAAACGAGGATAGAACATCTGCCCCCCCGCACCACTAAATACCAGCTAACCGCAGTGGCTTAGAGGTTAAGTGCTTGCGTTACAACTCTGGGGTCCTGGGTTCGAGTCCTGCTTTCGGCACATAAACAGAATAGTTGGTTAAGGTCCTTGTGCAGTTGCGGGTACCCACACTCCTTCTGAAGGGTTCAGTGGGTATGAAAAGACTTTCCTGGTAAAGAGAGGGTAGGAGGTAGGAGGTAGGTGGGACTGTGCAGAGTAAATAAAGGAAGAGGTGGGGCAGGCTAAGGGGGAGGTAGGGCTGGGGAGGTCCAGAGGGGCCTGCGGATGTAAGGTAAAAGGGGTCCTGGGCGGGGAACATCCCAGGGTGTGGTGTGTAAAGGAGGGCTCTAATGTGGGGAAAGGGGGCCTGGTGGAGGGTGGAATGGACCCCACAATGGGCTGACTTCTTTTTTCATCAGGCACAATCTCCCCCTTTTCCCTTTGTTTACCCTGCACTTTCTCCCCTCCACAGTCCCACTTCTCTGCTGTCTTCCACCCTCCATCTACCCCCTTCTAGGTCTACCACCACTCATCCAGCCCACCTCCTCTCCACAGGGACCCATTCACCCAGCACGCCCTCCTCATTTACCCTGCACTTCCTAATTCCCACCTCTCTGCATTCTTCCACCCTCCCTTTCTTCCACCCTCCCTTTACCAGGGAACTCTTTTCGGACGCGTTTACGTGCCGAAAGCAGGACTCGAACCCAGACCCCCAACGCTGTAAGGCAAGCACTTAACCTCTAGGCCACTGCAGTTAGCTGATATTTAGCGGAGCGGGGGGCCAGATGTTCTATCCTCATTTTCTTCAGTGAACATGTTGCACAATGCAAATGGGTATGCTCACAAGGGCATGCAGAAGAATGATATATACGCCCAAAAGCTACTCTCAGAAGCAAAGCCTCCAGTGGCTCATCTGCTAAGTGCTTGGTCTTGGAATGCTGAGGACCTGAGTTCTAATCCAATGTCTGGAGTCTCCTGGGCATGTTTTTAATTTTTTTAAATTTTTTTTATGAAAATGGGTATGCACTGCCCTGCGCGATCAGCCAACAGTTAATGCCCCTTCAATACCTGCATTCCCACTAACAGGTGTGCCTTTGTTTTCTGCACGCTGGCCTTGGGAGCACCCACACAAAAGCTCGTGTCTCTGGCCCCAACTGACTGGAAAATACGAGCGGAAAAAGTGTAATCTACGGGTTATGGTTGATGCGATATTTGCACTGGGACTCAAACAGGACACCTTCTCGAGGCGCTGTGAGGTGACCACCGGCCCCTGCATAGCAAGCAAACCTGCATCAGCATCTCACCAGCAAATGAATGTGTCGCCTGCAGGCGACACATAGCAAGCAGCAGTAGGTGCATTAACCCATTGGGCTGTCGACCCTCCTTCCGCAGAGAGCAGGAAACTGAATTTTCATGCTGCCTTCCTTTGGCACATTAGATCTGTCTTTCACCCCAATTCAGAGGATGTTTTGCTTCATGGAGAGATGATAATCATTGAGAGGTGTGAGCCACTCTGTACACACTCTGTTCTCAAAAGTGAAAGATTTGAAAGACTCTTGCTGAAGCGAGCCTTTCCCACTCTTTGCCCTGGGGCTGAAAGCAGCGGCAGGGTAGGGCCTGAGGGGCAAGGCCCACCCAAAATCTGTAAATGCCCACTCAGCAGCGCTGTGTGGGCATTTACAGATATTTTTGTCAGTGCAGGGGCCCAACTGCATTAGCTTTCGGGCCCCATTTGCTAGACAATCCTGGCTACGCCTCTGGTGCCTCCCAACTCAACAACCCAATCACCCCTTTCGCCCTTCTTACTCGTCTCACAGCACCCCCCATGAGTGAGGAATGCATCTTTTGTTGGTAGATTTCCTTCATGAGGCTTAGCTAGGCCTGCATTCCTTTCCAAAGGGCCATAGAAGAGAGCACAAAAGGAGAAGGCATAATATAGCGGGAAGTAGGTGGAAGACGAGAGGTCAGGGGGGTTGGCAGTAAAGGAAACAGGGCCTGGCCTGGCCTGGCTGAGAGTTACAAGTTAGGGAACACAACAATGAGCGAGGGACAAGGAAAGAGGTCTCAGGCATGCAGCTCTCTGAGTCTTCCCCACTCTGCCTGCAGAAAGAGACGTCCTATTCCTAGCCCTCTCCCGGATGGATACATTTGCCTGGAGAGCCCAGAGCTAATGTCACTTAGGCAGAGGTTAAAGAGAGGGCTGCTGAGCAGACACACCCCTTCATTTTACTATGCTCCCGGGGGGGCTTCTGGGAGGAAAAAGGCATCAGTATTCCACCAAGATCATGATCACCTAGGCCACCGTCACTAAGGTTTACAAAGCAGGCTGTGACACTTTCTGGGGCCTAGGTGGCCAGGCCTACGTGGAAGAGCACAGATCCTAACCCTAAGTTGTGTGGGTGGCTGCACCAGAGTGGCTGCATAGGGCATAGGGCTGTGCCCGTAAGGGCTGTGGTCGCGTTTGGGAGCGTTAGGGACGCGTGGAGGACGCAGGGCGCAGACCTCTGCCCGTTTCAGTCTGCCCTGATTGTCAGTGGCGGAGCCAGACTCTCCAAAATGGAGGAAGTTAAAGGCAAAAAGCAGCCCTCTCAGCCCCAGGGCAAAGAGTGGGAAAGGCTCGCTACAGCAAGAGTCTTTCAAATCTTTCACTTTTGAGAGCAGAGTGTTTACATTTAAGAATCATGACCAAGCAGCAAATACGAAAGCGTACAGGCCAGAGTGCAGAAAACAAAGGCATAACTGTTAGTAGGAATGCAAGAATTGAAGGGGTATTAACTGTTGGCTGATCGCGCAGGGCAATGCATACCCATTTTCAATTAAAAAAAATGAAAAAACATTGTAAAATATGCCCGGGAGATTCTAGACATGGGATTAGAACTCAGGTCCCCAGCATTCCAAGACCAAGCACTTATCACTTGAGCCACTGATGGCTTTGCTTCTGAGAGTAGCTTTTGGGCGTATATATCTTTCTTGGGAGAATACCCATTTGCATTGTGAAACATGGTCACTGAAGAAAACGAGGATAGAACATCTGCCCCCCCGCACCACTAAATACCAGCTAACCGCAGTGGCTTAGAGGTTAAGTGCTTGCGTTACAACTCTGGGGTCCTGGGTTCGAGTCCTGCTTTCGGCACATAAACAGAATAGTTGGTTAAGGTCCTTGTGCAGTTGCGGGTACCCACACTCCTTCTGAAGGGTTCAGTGGGTATGAAAAGACTTTCCTGGTAAAGAGAGGGTAGGAGGTAGGAGGTAGGTGGGACTGTGCAGAGTAAATAAAGGAAGAGGTGGGGCAGGCTAAGGGGGAGGTAGGGCTGGGGAGGTCCAGAGGGGCCTGCGGATGTAAGGTAAAAGGGGTCCTGGGCGGGGAACATCCCAGGGTGTGGTGTGTAAAGGAGGGCTCTAATGTGGGGAAAGGGGGCCTGGTGGAGGGTGGAATGGACCCCACAATGGGCTGACTTCTTTTTTCATCAGGCACAATCTCCCCCTTTTCCCTTTGTTTACCCTGCACTTTCTCCCCTCCACAGTCCCACTTCTCTGCTGTCTTCCACCCTCCATCTACCCCCTTCTAGGTCTACCACCACTCATCCAGCCCACCTCCTCTCCACAGGGACCCATTCACCCAGCACGCCCTCCTCATTTACCCTGCCCTTCCTAATTCCCACCTCTCTGCATTCTTCCACCCTCCCTTTCTTCCACCCTCCCTTTACCAGGGAACTCTTTTCAGACGCGTTTACGTGCCGAAAGCAGGACTCGAACCCAGACCCCCAACGCTGTAAGGCAAGCACTTAACCTCTAGGCCACTGCAGTTAGCTGATATTTAGCGGAGCGGGGGGCCAGATGTTCTATCCTCATTTTCTTCAGTGAACATGTTGCACAATGCAAATGGGTATGCTCACAAGGGCATGCAGAAGAATGATATATACGCCCAAAAGCTACTCTCAGAAGCAAAGCCTCCAGTGGCTCATCTGCTAAGTGCTTGGTCTTGGAATGCTGAGGACCTGAGTTCTAATCCAATGTCTGGAGTCTCCTGGGCATGTTTTTAATTTTTTTAAATTTTTTTTATGAAAATGGGTATGCACTGCCCTGCGCGATCAGCCAACAGTTAATGCCCCTTCAATACCTGCATTCCCACTAACAGGTGTGCCTTTGTTTTCTGCACGCTGGCCTTGGGAGCACCCACACAAAAGCTCGTGTCTCTGGCCCCAACTGACTGGAAAATACGAGCGGAAAAAGTGTAATCTACGGGTTATGGTTGATGCGATATTTGCACTGGGACTCAAACAGGACACCTTCTCGAGGCGCTGTGAGGTGACCACCGGCCCCTGCATAGCAAGCAAACCTGCATCAGCATCTCACCAGCAAATGAATGTGTCGCCTGCAGGCGACACATAGCAAGCAGCAGTAGGTGCATTAACCCATTGGGCTGTCGACCCTCCTTCCGCAGAGAGCAGGAAACTGAATTTTCATGCTGCCTTCCTTTGGCACATTAGATCTGTCTTTCACCCCAATTCAGAGGATGTTTTGCTTCATGGAGAGATGATAATCATTGAGAGGTGTGAGCCACTCTGTACACACTCTGTTCTCAAAAGTGAAAGATTTGAAAGACTCTTGCTGAAGCGAGCCTTTCCCACTCTTTGCCCTGGGGCTGAAAGCAGCGGCAGGGTAGGGCCTGAGGGGCAAGGCCCACCCAAAATCTGTAAATGCCCACTCAGCAGCGCTGTGTGGGCATTTACAGATATTTTTGTCAGTGCAGGGGCCCAACTGCATTAGCTTTCGGGCCCCATTTGCTAGACAATCCTGGCTACGCCTCTGGTGCCTCCCAACTCAACAACCCAATCACCCCTTTCGCCCTTCTTACTCGTCTCACAGCACCCCCCATGAGTGAGGAATGCATCTTTTGTTGGTAGATTTCCTTCATGAGGCTTAGCTAGGCCTGCATTCCTTTCCAAAGGGCCATAGAAGAGAGCACAAAAGGAGAAGGCATAATATAGCGGGAAGTAGGTGGAAGACGAGAGGTCAGGGGGGTTGGCAGTAAAGGAAACAGGGCCTGGCCTGGCCTGGCTGAGAGTTACAAGTTAGGGAACACAACAATGAGCGAGGGACAAGGAAAGAGGTCTCAGGCATGCAGCTCTCTGAGTCTTCCCCACTCTGCCTGCAGAAAGAGACGTCCTATTCCTAGCCCTCTCCCGGATGGATACATTTGCCTGGAGAGCCCAGAGCTAATGTCACTTAGGCAGAGGTTAAAGAGAGGGCTGCTGAGCAGACACACCCCTTCATTTTACTATGCTCCCGGGGGGGCTTCTGGGAGGAAAAAGGCATCAGTATTCCACCAAGATCATGATCACCTAGGCCACCGTCACTAAGGTTTACAAAGCAGGCTGTGACACTTTCTGGGGCCTAGGTGGCCAGGCCTACGTGGAAGAGCACAGATCCTAACCCTAAGTTGTGTGGGTGGCTGCACCAGAGTGGCTGCATAGGGCATAGGGCTGTGCCCGTAAGGGCTGTGGTCGCGTTTGGGAGCGTTAGGGACGCGTGGAGGACGCAGGGCGCAGACCTCTGCCCGTTTCAGTCTGCCCTGATTGTCAGTGGCGGAGCCAGACTCTCCAAAATGGAGGAAGTTAAAGGCAAAAAGCAGCCCTCTCAGCCCCAGGGCAAAGAGTGGGAAAGGCTCGCTACAGCAAGAGTCTTTCAAATCTTTCACTTTTGAGAGCAGAGTGTTTACATTTAAGAATCATGACCAAGCAGCAAATACGAAAGCGTACAGGCCAGAGTGCAGAAAACAAAGGCATAACTGTTAGTAGGAATGCAAGAATTGAAGGGGTATTAACTGTTGGCTGATCGCGCAGGGCAATGCATACCCATTTTCAATTAAAAAAAATGAAAAAACATTGTAAAATATGCCCGGGAGATTCTAGACATGGGATTAGAACTCAGGTCCCCAGCATTCCAAGACCAAGCACTTATCACTTGAGCCACTGATGGCTTTGCTTCTGAGAGTAGCTTTTGGGCGTATATATCTTTCTTGGGAGAATACCCATTTGCATTGTGAAACATGGTCACTGAAGAAAACGAGGATAGAACATCTGCCCCCCCGCACCACTAAATACCAGCTAACCGCAGTGGCTTAGAGGTTAAGTGCTTGCGTTACAACTCTGGGGTCCTGGGTTCGAGTCCTGCTTTCGGCACATAAACAGAATAGTTGGTTAAGGTCCTTGTGCAGTTGCGGGTACCCACACTCCTTCTGAAGGGTTCAGTGGGTATGAAAAGACTTTCCTGGTAAAGAGAGGGTAGGAGGTAGGAGGTAGGTGGGACTGTGCAGAGTAAATAAAGGAAGAGGTGGGGCAGGCTAAGGGGGAGGTAGGGCTGGGGAGGTCCAGAGGGGCCTGCGGATGTAAGGTAAAAGGGGTCCTGGGCGGGGAACATCCCAGGGTGTGGTGTGTAAAGGAGGGCTCTAATGTGGGGAAAGGGGGCCTGGTGGAGGGTGGAATGGACCCCACAATGGGCTGACTTCTTTTTTCATCAGGCACAATCTCCCCCTTTTCCCTTTGTTTACCCTGCACTTTCTCCCCTCCACAGTCCCACTTCTCTGCTGTCTTCCACCCTCCATCTACCCCCTTCTAGGTCTACCACCACTCATCCAGCCCACCTCCTCTCCACAGGGACCCATTCACCCAGCACGCCCTCCTCATTTACCCTGCACTTCCTAATTCCCACCTCTCTGCATTCTTCCACCCTCCCTTTCTTCCACCCTCCCTTTACCAGGGAACTCTTTTCGGACGCGTTTACGTGCCGAAAGCAGGACTCGAACCCAGACCCCCAACGCTGTAAGGCAAGCACTTAACCTCTAGGCCACTGCAGTTAGCTGATATTTAGCGGAGCGGGGGGCCAGATGTTCTATCCTCATTTTCTTCAGTGAACATGTTGCACAATGCAAATGGGTATGCTCACAAGGGCATGCAGAAGAATGATATATACGCCCAAAAGCTACTCTCAGAAGCAAAGCCTCCAGTGGCTCATCTGCTAAGTGCTTGGTCTTGGAATGCTGAGGACCTGAGTTCTAATCCAATGTCTGGAGTCTCCTGGGCATGTTTTTAATTTTTTTAAATTTTTTTTATGAAAATGGGTATGCACTGCCCTGCGCGATCAGCCAACAGTTAATGCCCCTTCAATACCTGCATTCCCACTAACAGGTGTGCCTTTGTTTTCTGCACGCTGGCCTTGGGAGCACCCACACAAAAGCTCGTGTCTCTGGCCCCAACTGACTGGAAAATACGAGCGGAAAAAGTGTAATCTACGGGTTATGGTTGATGCGATATTTGCACTGGGACTCAAACAGGACACCTTCTCGAGGCGCTGTGAGGTGACCACCGGCCCCTGCATAGCAAGCAAACCTGCATCAGCATCTCACCAGCAAATGAATGTGTCGCCTGCAGGCGACACATAGCAAGCAGCAGTAGGTGCATTAACCCATTGGGCTGTCGACCCTCCTTCCGCAGAGAGCAGGAAACTGAATTTTCATGCTGCCTTCCTTTGGCACATTAGATCTGTCTTTCACCCCAATTCAGAGGATGTTTTGCTTCATGGAGAGATGATAATCATTGAGAGGTGTGAGCCACTCTGTACACACTCTGTTCTCAAAAGTGAAAGATTTGAAAGACTCTTGCTGAAGCGAGCCTTTCCCACTCTTTGCCCTGGGGCTGAAAGCAGCGGCAGGGTAGGGCCTGAGGGGCAAGGCCCACCCAAAATCTGTAAATGCCCACTCAGCAGCGCTGTGTGGGCATTTACAGATATTTTTGTCAGTGCAGGGGCCCAACTGCATTAGCTTTCGGGCCCCATTTGCTAGACAATCCTGGCTACGCCTCTGGTGCCTCCCAACTCAACAACCCAATCACCCCTTTCGCCCTTCTTACTCGTCTCACAGCACCCCCCATGAGTGAGGAATGCATCTTTTGTTGGTAGATTTCCTTCATGAGGCTTAGCTAGGCCTGCATTCCTTTCCAAAGGGCCATAGAAGAGAGCACAAAAGGAGAAGGCATAATATAGCGGGAAGTAGGTGGAAGACGAGAGGTCAGGGGGGTTGGCAGTAAAGGAAACAGGGCCTGGCCTGGCCTGGCTGAGAGTTACAAGTTAGGGAACACAACAATGAGCGAGGGACAAGGAAAGAGGTCTCAGGCATGCAGCTCTCTGAGTCTTCCCCACTCTGCCTGCAGAAAGAGACGTCCTATTCCTAGCCCTCTCCCGGATGGATACATTTGCCTGGAGAGCCCAGAGCTAATGTCACTTAGGCAGAGGTTAAAGAGAGGGCTGCTGAGCAGACACACCCCTTCATTTTACTATGCTCCCGGGGGGGCTTCTGGGAGGAAAAAGGCATCAGTATTCCACCAAGATCATGATCACCTAGGCCACCGTCACTAAGGTTTACAAAGCAGGCTGTGACACTTTCTGGGGCCTAGGTGGCCAGGCCTACGTGGAAGAGCACAGATCCTAACCCTAAGTTGTGTGGGTGGCTGCACCCGAGTGGCTGCATAGGGCATAGGGCTGTGCCCGTAAGGGCTGTGGTCGCGTTTGGGAGCGTTAGGGACGCGTGGAGGACGCAGGGCGCAGACCTCTGCCCGTTTCAGTCTGCCCTGATTGTCAGTGGCGGAGCCAGACTCTCCAAAATGGAGGAAGTTAAAGGCAAAAAGCAGCCCTCTCAGCCCCAGGGCAAAGAGTGGGAAAGGCTCGCTACAGCAAGAGTCTTTCAAATCTTTCACTTTTGAGAGCAGAGTGTTTACATTTAAGAATCATGACACACCCCTTCATTTTACTATGCTCCCGGGGGGGCTTCTGGGAGGAAAAAGGCATCAGTATTCCACCAAGATCATGATCACCTAGGCCACCGTCACTAAGGTTTACAAAGCAGGCTGTGACACTTTCTGGGGCCTAGGTGGCCAGGCCTACGTGGAAGAGCACAGATCCTAACCCTAAGTTGTGTGGGTGGCTGCACCAGAGTGGCTGCATAGGGCATAGGGCTGTGCCCGTAAGGGCTGTGGTCGCGTTTGGGAGCGTTAGGGACGCGTGGAGGACGCAGGGCGCAGACCTCTGCCCGTTTCAGTCTGCCCTGATTGTCAGTGGCGGAGCCAGACTCTCCAAAATGGAGGAAGTTAAAGGCAAAAAGCAGCCCTCTCAGCCCCAGGGCAAAGAGTGGGAAAGGCTCGCTACAGCAAGAGTCTTTCAAATCTTTCACTTTTGAGAGCAGAGTGTTTACATTTAAGAATCATGACCAAGCAGCAAATACGAAAGCGTACAGGCCAGAGTGCAGAAAACAAAGGCATAACTGTTAGTAGGAATGCAAGAATTGAAGGGGTATTAACTGTTGGCTGATCGCGCAGGGCAATGCATACCCATTTTCAATTAAAAAAAATGAAAAAACATTGTAAAATATGCCCGGGAGATTCTAGACATGGGATTAGAACTCAGGTCCCCAGCATTCCAAGACCAAGCACTTATCACTTGAGCCACTGATGGCTTTGCTTCTGAGAGTAGCTTTTGGGCGTATATATCTTTCTTGGGAGAATACCCATTTGCATTGTGAAACATGGTCACTGAAGAAAACGAGGATAGAACATCTGGCCCCCCGCACCACTAAATACCAGCTAACCGCAGTGGCTTAGAGGTTAAGTGCTTGCGTTACAACTCTGGGGTCCTGGGTTCGAGTCCTGCTTTCGGCACATAAACAGAATAGTTGGTTAAGGTCCTTGTGCAGTTGCGGGTACCCACACTCCTTCTGAAGGGTTCAGTGGGTATGAAAAGACTTTCCTGGTAAAGAGAGGGTAGGAGGTAGGAGGTAGGTGGGACTGTGCAGAGTAAATAAAGGAAGAGGTGGGGCAGGCTAAGGGGGAGGTAGGGCTGGGGAGGTCCAGAGGGGCCTGCGGATGTAAGGTAAAAGGGGTCCTGGGCGGGGAAATACCAGGGTGTGGTGTGTAAAGGAGGGCTCTAATGTGGGGAAAGGGGGCCTGGTGGAGGGTGGAATGGACCCCACAATGGGCTGACTTCTTTTTTCATCAGGCACAATCTCCCCCTTTTCCCTTTGTTTACCCTGCACTTTCTCCCCTCCACAGTCCCACTTCTCTGCTGTCTTCCACCCTCCATCTACCCCCTTCTAGGTCTACCACCACTCATCCAGCCCACCTCCTCTCCACAGGGACCCATTCACCCAGCACGCCCTCCTCATTTACCCTGCACTTCCTAATTCCCACCTCTCTGCATTCTTCCACCCTCCCTTTCTTCCACCCTCCCTTTACCAGGGAACTCTTTTCGGACGCGTTTACGTGCCGAAAGCAGGACTCGAACCCAGACCCCCAACGCTGTAAGGCAAGCACTTAACCTCTAGGCCACTGCAGTTAGCTGATATTTAGCGGAGCGGGGGGCCAGATGTTCTATCCTCATTTTCTTCAGTGAACATGTTGCACAATGCAAATGGGTATGCTCACAAGGGCATGCAGAAGAATGATATATACGCCCAAAAGCTACTCTCAGAAGCAAAGCCTCCAGTGGCTCATCTGCTAAGTGCTTGGTCTTGGAATGCTGAGGACCTGAGTTCTAATCCAATGTCTGGAGTCTCCTGGGCATGTTTTTAATTTTTTTAAATTTTTTTTATGAAAATGGGTATGCACTGCCCTGCGCGATCAGCCAACAGTTAATGCCCCTTCAATACCTGCATTCCCACTAACAGGTGTGCCTTTGTTTTCTGCACGCTGGCCTTGGGAGCACCCACACAAAAGCTCGTGTCTCTGGCCCCAACTGACTGGAAAATACGAGCGGAAAAAGTGTAATCTACGGGTTATGGTTGATGCGATATTTGCACTGGGACTCAAACAGGACACCTTCTCGAGGCGCTGTGAGGTGACCACCGGCCCCTGCATAGCAAGCAAACCTGCATCAGCATCTCACCAGCAAATGAATGTGTCGCCTGCAGGCGACACATAGCAAGCAGCAGTAGGTGCATTAACCCATTGGGCTGTCGACCCTCCTTCCGCAGAGAGCAGGAAACTGAATTTTCATGCTGCCTTCCTTTGGCACATTAGATCTGTCTTTCACCCCAATTCAGAGGATGTTTTGCTTCATGGAGAGATGATAATCATTGAGAGGTGTGAGCCACTCTGTACACACTCTGTTCTCAAAAGTGAAAGATTTGAAAGACTCTTGCTGAAGCGAGCCTTTCCCACTCTTTGCCCTGGGGCTGAAAGCAGCGGCAGGGTAGGGCCTGAGGGGCAAGGCCCACCCAAAATCTGTAAATGCCCACTCAGCAGCGCTGTGTGGGCATTTACAGATATTTTTGTCAGTGCAGGGGCCCAACTGCATTAGCTTTCGGGCCCCATTTGCTAGACAATCCTGGCTACGCCTCTGGTGCCTCCCAACTCAACAACCCAATCACCCCTTTCGCCCTTCTTACTCGTCTCACAGCACCCCCCATGAGTGAGGAATGCATCTTTTGTTGGTAGATTTCCTTCATGAGGCTTAGCTAGGCCTGCATTCCTTTCCAAAGGGCCATAGAAGAGAGCACAAAAGGAGAAGGCATAATATAGCGGGAAGTAGGTGGAAGACGAGAGGTCAGGGGGGTTGGCAGTAAAGGAAACAGGGCCTGGCCTGGCCTGGCTGAGAGTTACAAGTTAGGGAACACAACAATGAGCGAGGGACAAGGAAAGAGGTCTCAGGCATGCAGCTCTCTGAGTCTTCCCCACTCTGCCTGCAGAAAGAGACGTCCTATTCCTAGCCCTCTCCCGGATGGATACATTTGCCTGGAGAGCCCAGAGCTAATGTCACTTAGGCAGAGGTTAAAGAGAGGGCTGCTGAGCAGACACACCCCTTCATTTTACTATGCTCCCGGGGGGGCTTCTGGGAGGAAAAAGGCATCAGTATTCCACCAAGATCATGATCACCTAGGCCACCGTCACTAAGGTTTACAAAGCAGGCTGTGACACTTTCTGGGGCCTAGGTGGCCAGGCCTACGTGGAAGAGCACAGATCCTAACCCTAAGTTGTGTGGGTGGCTGCACCCGAGTGGCTGCATAGGGCATAGGGCTGTGCCCGTAAGGGCTGTGGTCGCGTTTGGGAGCGTTAGGGACGCGTGGAGGACGCAGGGCGCAGACCTCTGCCCGTTTCAGTCTGCCCTGATTGTCAGTGGCGGAGCCAGACTCTCCAAAATGGAGGAAGTTAAAGGCAAAAAGCAGCCCTCTCAGCCCCAGGGCAAAGAGTGGGAAAGGCTCGCTACAGCAAGAGTCTTTCAAATCTTTCACTTTTGAGAGCAGAGTGTTTACATTTAAGAATCATGACACACCCCTTCATTTTACTATGCTCCCGGGGGGGCTTCTGGGAGGAAAAAGGCATCAGTATTCCACCAAGATCATGATCACCTAGGCCACCGTCACTAAGGTTTACAAAGCAGGCTGTGACACTTTCTGGGGCCTAGGTGGCCAGGCCTACGTGGAAGAGCACAGATCCTAACCCTAAGTTGTGTGGGTGGCTGCACCAGAGTGGCTGCATAGGGCATAGGGCTGTGCCCGTAAGGGCTGTGGTCGCGTTTGGGAGCGTTAGGGACGCGTGGAGGACGCAGGGCGCAGACCTCTGCCCGTTTCAGTCTGCCCTGA
Organism: Ambystoma mexicanum; assembly: GCF_040938575.1. NCBI lineage: Eukaryota > Metazoa > Chordata > Amphibia > Caudata > Ambystomatidae > Ambystoma > Ambystoma mexicanum. The sequence continues at coordinate 1,261,443,579 of NC_090935.1, read as the reverse complement.
TTGTCAGTGGCGGAGCCAGACTCTCCAAAATGGAGGAAGTTAAAGGCAAAAAGCAGCCCTCTCAGCCCCAGGGCAAAGAGTGGGAAAGGCTCGCTACAGCAAGAGTCTTTCAAATCTTTCACTTTTGAGAGCAGAGTGTTTACATTTAAGAATCATGACCAAGCAGCAAATACGAAAGCGTACAGGCCAGAGTGCAGAAAACAAAGGCATAACTGTTAGTAGGAATGCAAGAATTGAAGGGGTATTAACTGTTGGCTGATCGCGCAGGGCAATGCATACCCATTTTCAATTAAAAAAAATGAAAAAACATTGTAAAATATGCCCGGGAGATTCTAGACATGGGATTAGAACTCAGGTCCCCAGCATTCCAAGACCAAGCACTTATCACTTGAGCCACTGATGGCTTTGCTTCTGAGAGTAGCTTTTGGGCGTATATATCTTTCTTGGGAGAATACCCATTTGCATTGTGAAACATGGTCACTGAAGAAAACGAGGATAGAACATCTGGCCCCCCGCACCACTAAATACCAGCTAACCGCAGTGGCTTAGAGGTTAAGTGCTTGCGTTACAACTCTGGGGTCCTGGGTTCGAGTCCTGCTTTCGGCACATAAACAGAATAGTTGGTTAAGGTCCTTGTGCAGTTGCGGGTACCCACACTCCTTCTGAAGGGTTCAGTGGGTATGAAAAGACTTTCCTGGTAAAGAGAGGGTAGGAGGTAGGAGGTAGGTGGGACTGTGCAGAGTAAATAAAGGAAGAGGTGGGGCAGGCTAAGGGGGAGGTAGGGCTGGGGAGGTCCAGAGGGGCCTGCGGATGTAAGGTAAAAGGGGTCCTGGGCGGGGAACATCCCAGGGTGTGGTGTGTAAAGGAGGGCTCTAATGTGGGGAAAGGGGGCCTGGTGGAGGGTGGAATGGACCCCACAATGGGCTGACTTCTTTTTTCATCAGGCACAATCTCCCCCTTTTCCCTTTGTTTACCCTGCACTTTCTCCCCTCCACAGTCCCACTTCTCTGCTGTCTTCCACCCTCCATCTACCCCCTTCTAGGTCTACCACCACTCATCCAGCCCACCTCCTCTCCACAGGGACCCATTCACCCAGCACGCCCTCCTCATTTACCCTGCACTTCCTAATTCCCACCTCTCTGCATTCTTCCACCCTCCCTTTCTTCCACCCTCCCTTTACCAGGGAACTCTTTTCGGACGCGTTTACGTGCCGAAAGCAGGACTCGAACCCAGACCCCCAACGCTGTAAGGCAAGCACTTAACCTCTAGGCCACTGCAGTTAGCTGATATTTAGCGGAGCGGGGGGCCAGATGTTCTATCCTCATTTTCTTCAGTGAACATGTTGCACAATGCAAATGGGTATGCTCACAAGGGCATGCAGAAGAATGATATATACGCCCAAAAGCTACTCTCAGAAGCAAAGCCTCCAGTGGCTCATCTGCTAAGTGCTTGGTCTTGGAATGCTGAGGACCTGAGTTCTAATCCAATGTCTGGAGTCTCCTGGGCATGTTTTTAATTTTTTTAAATTTTTTTTATGAAAATGGGTATGCACTGCCCTGCGCGATCAGCCAACAGTTAATGCCCCTTCAATACCTGCATTCCCACTAACAGGTGTGCCTTTGTTTTCTGCACGCTGGCCTTGGGAGCACCCACACAAAAGCTCGTGTCTCTGGCCCCAACTGACTGGAAAATACGAGCGGAAAAAGTGTAATCTACGGGTTATGGTTGATGCGATATTTGCACTGGGACTCAAACAGGACACCTTCTCGAGGCGCTGTGAGGTGACCACCGGCCCCTGCATAGCAAGCAAACCTGCATCAGCATCTCACCAGCAAATGAATGTGTCGCCTGCAGGCGACACATAGCAAGCAGCAGTAGGTGCATTAACCCATTGGGCTGTCGACCCTCCTTCCGCAGAGAGCAGGAAACTGAATTTTCATGCTGCCTTCCTTTGGCACATTAGATCTGTCTTTCACCCCAATTCAGAGGATGTTTTGCTTCATGGAGAGATGATAATCATTGAGAGGTGTGAGCCACTCTGTACACACTCTGTTCTCAAAAGTGAAAGATTTGAAAGACTCTTGCTGAAGCGAGCCTTTCCCACTCTTTGCCCTGGGGCTGAAAGCAGCGGCAGGGTAGGGCCTGAGGGGCAAGGCCCACCCAAAATCTGTAAATGCCCACTCAGCAGCGCTGTGTGGGCATTTACAGATATTTTTGTCAGTGCAGGGGCCCAACTGCATTAGCTTTCGGGCCCCATTTGCTAGACAATCCTGGCTACGCCTCTGGTGCCTCCCAACTCAACAACCCAATCACCCCTTTCGCCCTTCTTACTCGTCTCACAGCACCCCCCATGAGTGAGGAATGCATCTTTTGTTGGTAGATTTCCTTCATGAGGCTTAGCTAGGCCTGCATTCCTTTCCAAAGGGCCATAGAAGAGAGCACAAAAGGAGAAGGCATAATATAGCGGGAAGTAGGTGGAAGACGAGAGGTCAGGGGGGTTGGCAGTAAAGGAAACAGGGCCTGGCCTGGCCTGGCTGAGAGTTACAAGTTAGGGAACACAACAATGAGCGAGGGACAAGGAAAGAGGTCTCAGGCATGCAGCTCTCTGAGTCTTCCCCACTCTGCCTGCAGAAAGAGACGTCCTATTCCTAGCCCTCTCCCGGATGGATACATTTGCCTGGAGAGCCCAGAGCTAATGTCACTTAGGCAGAGGTTAAAGAGAGGGCTGCTGAGCAGACACACCCCTTCATTTTACTATGCTCCCGGGGGGGCTTCTGGGAGGAAAAAGGCATCAGTATTCCACCAAGATCATGATCACCTAGGCCACCGTCACTAAGGTTTACAAAGCAGGCTGTGACACTTTCTGGGGCCTAGGTGGCCAGGCCTACGTGGAAGAGCACAGATCCTAACCCTAAGTTGTGTGGGTGGCTGCACCAGAGTGGCTGCATAGGGCATAGGGCTGTGCCCGTAAGGGCTGTGGTCGCGTTTGGGAGCGTTAGGGACGCGTGGAGGACGCAGGGCGCAGACCTCTGCCCGTTTCAGTCTGCCCTGATTGTCAGTGGCGGAGCCAGACTCTCCAAAATGGAGGAAGTTAAAGGCAAAAAGCAGCCCTCTCAGCCCCAGGGCAAAGAGTGGGAAAGGCTCGCTACAGCAAGAGTCTTTCAAATCTTTCACTTTTGAGAGCAGAGTGTTTACATTTAAGAATCATGACCAAGCAGCAAATACGAAAGCGTACAGGCCAGAGTGCAGAAAACAAAGGCATAACTGTTAGTAGGAATGCAAGAATTGAAGGGGTATTAACTGTTGGCTGATCGCGCAGGGCAATGCATACCCATTTTCAATTAAAAAAAATGAAAAAACATTGTAAAATATGCCCGGGAGATTCTAGACATGGGATTAGAACTCAGGTCCCCAGCATTCCAAGACCAAGCACTTATCACTTGAGCCACTGATGGCTTTGCTTCTGAGAGTAGCTTTTGGGCGTATATATCTTTCTTGGGAGAATACCCATTTGCATTGTGAAACATGGTCACTGAAGAAAACGAGCATAGAACATCTGGCCCCCCGCACCACTAAATACCAGCTAACCGCAGTGGCTTAGAGGTTAAGTGCTTGCGTTACAACTCTGGGGTCCTGGGTTCGAGTCCTGCTTTCGGCACATAAACAGAATAGTTGGTTAAGGTCCTTGTGCAGTTGCGGGTACCCACACTCCTTCTGAAGGGTTCAGTGGGTATGAAAAGACTTTCCTGGTAAAGAGAGGGTAGGAGGTAGGAGGTAGGTGGGACTGTGCAGAGTAAATAAAGGAAGAGGTGGGGCAGGCTAAGGGGGAGGTAGGGCTGGGGAGGTCCAGAGGGGCCTGCGGATGTAAGGTAAGGATGTAAGGTAAAAGGGGTCCTGGGCGGGGAACATCCCAGGGTGTGGTGTGTAAAGGAGGGCTCTAATGTGGGGAAAGGGGGCCTGGTGGAGGGTGGAATGGACCCCACAATGGGCTGACTTCTTTTTTCATCAGGCACAATCTCCCCCTTTTCCCTTTGTTTACCCTGCACTTTCTCCCCTCCACAGTCCCACTTCTCTGCTGTCTTCCACCCTCCATCTACCCCCTTCTAGGTCTACCACCACTCATCCAGCCCACCTCCTCTCCACAGGGACCCATTCACCCAGCACGCCCTCCTCATTTACCCTGCACTTCCTAATTCCCACCTCTCTGCATTCTTCCACCCTCCCTTTCTTCCACCCTCCCTTTACCAGGGAACTCTTTTCGGACGCGTTTACGTGCCGAAAGCAGGACTCGAACCCAGACCCCCAACGCTGTAAGGCAAGCACTTAACCTCTAGGCCACTGCAGTTAGCTGATATTTAGCGGAGCGGGGGGCCAGATGTTCTATCCTCATTTTCTTCAGTGAACATGTTGCACAATGCAAATGGGTATGCTCACAAGGGCATGCAGAAGAATGATATATACGCCCAAAAGCTACTCTCAGAAGCAAAGCCTCCAGTGGCTCATCTGCTAAGTGCTTGGTCTTGGAATGCTGAGGACCTGAGTTCTAATCCAATGTCTGGAGTCTCCTGGGCATGTTTTTAATTTTTTTAAATTTTTTTTATGAAAATGGGTATGCACTGCCCTGCGCGATCAGCCAACAGTTAATGCCCCTTCAATACCTGCATTCCCACTAACAGGTGTGCCTTTGTTTTCTGCACGCTGGCCTTGGGAGCACCCACACAAAAGCTCGTGTCTCTGGCCCCAACTGACTGGAAAATACGAGCGGAAAAAGTGTAATCTACGGGTTATGGTTGATGCGATATTTGCACTGGGACTCAAACAGGACACCTTCTCGAGGCGCTGTGAGGTGACCACCGGCCCCTGCATAGCAAGCAAACCTGCATCAGCATCTCACCAGCAAATGAATGTGTCGCCTGCAGGCGACACATAGCAAGCAGCAGTAGGTGCATTAACCCATTGGGCTGTCGACCCTCCTTCCGCAGAGAGCAGGAAACTGAATTTTCATGCTGCCTTCCTTTGGCACATTAGATCTGTCTTTCACCCCAATTCAGAGGATGTTTTGCTTCATGGAGAGATGATAATCATTGAGAGGTGTGAGCCACTCTGTACACACTCTGTTCTCAAAAGTGAAAGATTTGAAAGACTCTTGCTGAAGCGAGCCTTTCCCACTCTTTGCCCTGGGGCTGAAAGCAGCGGCAGGGTAGGGCCTGAGGGGCAAGGCCCACCCAAAATCTGTAAATGCCCACTCAGCAGCGCTGTGTGGGCATTTACAGATATTTTTGTCAGTGCAGGGGCCCAACTGCATTAGCTTTCGGGCCCCATTTGCTAGACAATCCTGGCTACGCCTCTGGTGCCTCCCAACTCAACAACCCAATCACCCCTTTCGCCCTTCTTACTCGTCTCACAGCACCCCCCATGAGTGAGGAATGCATCTTTTGTTGGTAGATTTCCTTCATGAGGCTTAGCTAGGCCTGCATTCCTTTCCAAAGGGCCATAGAAGAGAGCACAAAAGGAGAAGGCATAATATAGCGGGAAGTAGGTGGAAGACGAGAGGTCAGGGGGGTTGGCAGTAAAGGAAACAGGGCCTGGCCTGGCCTGGCTGAGAGTTACAAGTTAGGGAACACAACAATGAGCGAGGGACAAGGAAAGAGGTCTCAGGCATGCAGCTCTCTGAGTCTTCCCCACTCTGCCTGCAGAAAGAGACGTCCTATTCCTAGCCCTCTCCCGGATGGATACATTTGCCTGGAGAGCCCAGAGCTAATGTCACTTAGGCAGAGGTTAAAGAGAGGGCTGCTGAGCAGACACACCCCTTCATTTTACTATGCTCCCGGGGGGGCTTCTGGGAGGAAAAAGGCATCAGTATTCCACCAAGATCATGATCACCTAGGCCACCGTCACTAAGGTTTACAAAGCAGGCTGTGACACTTTCTGGGGCCTAGGTGGCCAGGCCTACGTGGAAGAGCACAGATCCTAACCCTAAGTTGTGTGGGTGGCTGCACCCGAGTGGCTGCATAGGGCATAGGGCTGTGCCCGTAAGGGCTGTGGTCGCGTTTGGGAGCGTTAGGGACGCGTGGAGGACGCAGGGCGCAGACCTCTGCCCGTTTCAGTCTGCCCTGATTGTCAGTGGCGGAGCCAGACTCTCCAAAATGGAGGAAGTTAAAGGCAAAAAGCAGCCCTCTCAGCCCCAGGGCAAAGAGTGGGAAAGGCTCGCTACAGCAAGAGTCTTTCAAATCTTTCACTTTTGAGAGCAGAGTGTTTACATTTAAGAATCATGACACACCCCTTCATTTTACTATGCTCCCGGGGGGGCTTCTGGGAGGAAAAAGGCATCAGTATTCCACCAAGATCATGATCACCTAGGCCACCGTCACTAAGGTTTACAAAGCAGGCTGTGACACTTTCTGGGGCCTAGGTGGCCAGGCCTACGTGGAAGAGCACAGATCCTAACCCTAAGTTGTGTGGGTGGCTGCACCAGAGTGGCTGCATAGGGCATAGGGCTGTGCCCGTAAGGGCTGTGGTCGCGTTTGGGAGCGTTAGGGACGCGTGGAGGACGCAGGGCGCAGACCTCTGCCCGTTTCAGTCTGCCCTGATTGTCAGTGGCGGAGCCAGACTCTCCAAAATGGAGGAAGTTAAAGGCAAAAAGCAGCCCTCTCAGCCCCAGGGCAAAGAGTGGGAAAGGCTCGCTACAGCAAGAGTCTTTCAAATCTTTCACTTTTGAGAGCAGAGTGTTTACATTTAAGAATCATGACCAAGCAGCAAATACGAAAGCGTACAGGCCAGAGTGCAGAAAACAAAGGCATAACTGTTAGTAGGAATGCAAGAATTGAAGGGGTATTAACTGTTGGCTGATCGCGCAGGGCAATGCATACCCATTTTCAATTAAAAAAAATGAAAAAACATTGTAAAATATGCCCGGGAGATTCTAGACATGGGATTAGAACTCAGGTCCCCAGCATTCCAAGACCAAGCACTTATCACTTGAGCCACTGATGGCTTTGCTTCTGAGAGTAGCTTTTGGGCGTATATATCTTTCTTGGGAGAATACCCATTTGCATTGTGAAACATGGTCACTGAAGAAAACGAGGATAGAACATCTGGCCCCCCGCACCACTAAATACCAGCTAACCGCAGTGGCTTAGAGGTTAAGTGCTTGCGTTACAACTCTGGGGTCCTGGGTTCGAGTCCTGCTTTCGGCACATAAACAGAATAGTTGGTTAAGGTCCTTGTGCAGTTGCGGGTACCCACACTCCTTCTGAAGGGTTCAGTGGGTATGAAAAGACTTTCCTGGTAAAGAGAGGGTAGGAGGTAGGAGGTAGGTGGGACTGTGCAGAGTAAATAAAGGAAGAGGTGGGGCAGGCTAAGGGGGAGGTAGGGCTGGGGAGGTCCAGAGGGGCCTGCGGATGTAAGGTAAAAGGGGTCCTGGGCGGGGAACATCCCAGGGTGTGGTGTGTAAAGGAGGGCTCTAATGTGGGGAAAGGGGGCCTGGTGGAGGGTGGAATGGACCCCACAATGGGCTGACTTCTTTTTTCATCAGGCACAATCTCCCCCTTTTCCCTTTGTTTACCCTGCACTTTCTCCCCTCCACAGTCCCACTTCTCTGCTGTCTTCCACCCTCCATCTACCCCCTTCTAGGTCTACCACCACTCATCCAGCCCACCTCCTCTCCACAGGGACCCATTCACCCAGCACGCCCTCCTCATTTACCCTGCACTTCCTAATTCCCACCTCTCTGCATTCTTCCACCCTCCCTTTCTTCCACCCTCCCTTTACCAGGGAACTCTTTTCGGACGCGTTTACGTGCCGAAAGCAGGACTCGAACCCAGACCCCCAACGCTGTAAGGCAAGCACTTAACCTCTAGGCCACTGCAGTTAGCTGATATTTAGCGGAGCGGGGGGCCAGATGTTCTATCCTCATTTTCTTCAGTGAACATGTTGCACAATGCAAATGGGTATGCTCACAAGGGCATGCAGAAGAATGATATATACGCCCAAAAGCTACTCTCAGAAGCAAAGCCTCCAGTGGCTCATCTGCTAAGTGCTTGGTCTTGGAATGCTGAGGACCTGAGTTCTAATCCAATGTCTGGAGTCTCCTGGGCATGTTTTTAATTTTTTTAAATTTTTTTTATGAAAATGGGTATGCACTGCCCTGCGCGATCAGCCAACAGTTAATGCCCCTTCAATACCTGCATTCCCACTAACAGGTGTGCCTTTGTTTTCTGCACGCTGGCCTTGGGAGCACCCACACAAAAGCTCGTGTCTCTGGCCCCAACTGACTGGAAAATACGAGCGGAAAAAGTGTAATCTACGGGTTATGGTTGATGCGATATTTGCACTGGGACTCAAACAGGACACCTTCTCGAGGCGCTGTGAGGTGACCACCGGCCCCTGCATAGCAAGCAAACCTGCATCAGCATCTCACCAGCAAATGAATGTGTCGCCTGCAGGCGACACATAGCAAGCAGCAGTAGGTGCATTAACCCATTGGGCTGTCGACCCTCCTTCCGCAGAGAGCAGGAAACTGAATTTTCATGCTGCCTTCCTTTGGCACATTAGATCTGTCTTTCACCCCAATTCAGAGGATGTTTTGCTTCATGGAGAGATGATAATCATTGAGAGGTGTGAGCCACTCTGTACACACTCTGTTCTCAAAAGTGAAAGATTTGAAAGACTCTTGCTGAAGCGAGCCTTTCCCACTCTTTGCCCTGGGGCTGAAAGCAGCGGCAGGGTAGGGCCTGAGGGGCAAGGCCCACCCAAAATCTGTAAATGCCCACTCAGCAGCGCTGTGTGGGCATTTACAGATATTTTTGTCAGTGCAGGGGCCCAACTGCATTAGCTTTCGGGCCCCATTTGCTAGACAATCCTGGCTACGCCTCTGGTGCCTCCCAACTCAACAACCCAATCACCCCTTTCGCCCTTCTTACTCGTCTCACAGCACCCCCCATGAGTGAGGAATGCATCTTTTGTTGGTAGATTTCCTTCATGAGGCTTAGCTAGGCCTGCATTCCTTTCCAAAGGGCCATAGAAGAGAGCACAAAAGGAGAAGGCATAATATAGCGGGAAGTAGGTGGAAGACGAGAGGTCAGGGGGGTTGGCAGTAAAGGAAACAGGGCCTGGCCTGGCCTGGCTGAGAGTTACAAGTTAGGGAACACAACAATGAGCGAGGGACAAGGAAAGAGGTCTCAGGCATGCAGCTCTCTGAGTCTTCCCCACTCTGCCTGCAGAAAGAGACGTCCTATTCCTAGCCCTCTCCCGGATGGATACATTTGCCTGGAGAGCCCAGAGCTAATGTCACTTAGGCAGAGGTTAAAGAGAGGGCTGCTGAGCAGACACACCCCTTCATTTTACTATGCTCCCGGGGGGGCTTCTGGGAGGAAAAAGGCATCAGTATTCCACCAAGATCATGATCACCTAGGCCACCGTCACTAAGGTTTACAAAGCAGGCTGTGACACTTTCTGGGGCCTAGGTGGCCAGGCCTACGTGGAAGAGCACAGATCCTAACCCTAAGTTGTGTGGGTGGCTGCACCAGAGTGGCTGCATAGGGCATAGGGCTGTGCCCGTAAGGGCTGTGGTCGCGTTTGGGAGCGTTAGGGACGCGTGGAGGACGCAGGGCGCAGACCTCTGCCCGTTTCAGTCTGCCCTGATTGTCAGTGGCGGAGCCAGACTCTCCAAAATGGAGGAAGTTAAAGGCAAAAAGCAGCCCTCTCAGCCCCAGGGCAAAGAGTGGGAAAGGCTCGCTACAGCAAGAGTCTTTCAAATCTTTCACTTTTGAGAGCAGAGTGTTTACATTTAAGAATCATGACCAAGCAGCAAATACGAAAGCGTACAGGCCAGAGTGCAGAAAACAAAGGCATAACTGTTAGTAGGAATGCAAGAATTGAAGGGGTATTAACTGTTGGCTGATCGCGCAGGGCAATGCATACCCATTTTCAATTAAAAAAAATGAAAAAACATTGTAAAATATGCCCGGGAGATTCTAGACATGGGATTAGAACTCAGGTCCCCAGCATTCCAAGACCAAGCACTTATCACTTGAGCCACTGATGGCTTTGCTTCTGAGAGTAGCTTTTGGGCGTATATATCTTTCTTGGGAGAATACCCATTTGCATTGTGAAACATGGTCACTGAAGAAAACGAGGATAGAACATCTGGCCCCCCGCACCACTAAATACCAGCTAACCGCAGTGGCTTAGAGGTTAAGTGCTTGCGTTACAACTCTGGGGTCCTGGGTTCGAGTCCTGCTTTCGGCACATAAACAGAATAGTTGGTTAAGGTCCTTGTGCAGTTGCGGGTACCCACACTCCTTCTGAAGGGTTCAGTGGGTATGAAAAGACTTTCCTGGTAAAGAGAGGGTAGGAGGTAGGAGGTAGGTGGGACTGTGCAGAGTAAATAAAGGAAGAGGTGGGGCAGGCTAAGGGGGAGGTAGGGCTGGGGAGGTCCAGAGGGGCCTGCGGATGTAAGGTAAAAGGGGTCCTGGGCGGGGAACATCCCAGGGTGTGGTGTGTAAAGGAGGGCTCTAATGTGGGGAAAGGGGGCCTGGTGGAGGGTGGAATGGACCCCACAATGGGCTGACTTCTTTTTTCATCAGGCACAATCTCCCCCTTTTCCCTTTGTTTACCCTGCACTTTCTCCCCTCCACAGTCCCACTTCTCTGCTGTCTTCCACCCTCCATCTACCCCCTTCTAGGTCTACCACCACTCATCCAGCCCACCTCCTCTCCACAGGGACCCATTCACCCAGCACGCCCTCCTCATTTACCCTGCACTTCCTAATTCCCACCTCTCTGCATTCTTCCACCCTCCCTTTCTTCCACCCTCCCTTTACCAGGGAACTCTTTTCGGACGCGTTTACGTGCCGAAAGCAGGACTCGAACCCAGACCCCCAACGCTGTAAGGCAAGCACTTAACCTCTAGGCCACTGCAGTTAGCTGATATTTAGCGGAGCGGGGGGCCAGATGTTCTATCCTCATTTTCTTCAGTGAACATGTTGCACAATGCAAATGGGTATGCTCACAAGGGCATGCAGAAGAATGATATATACGCCCAAAAGCTACTCTCAGAAGCAAAGCCTCCAGTGGCTCATCTGCTAAGTGCTTGGTCTTGGAATGCTGAGGACCTGAGTTCTAATCCAATGTCTGGAGTCTCCTGGGCATGTTTTTAATTTTTTTAAATTTTTTTTATGAAAATGGGTATGCACTGCCCTGCGCGATCAGCCAACAGTTAATGCCCCTTCAATACCTGCATTCCCACTAACAGGTGTGCCTTTGTTTTCTGCACGCTGGCCTTGGGAGCACCCACACAAAAGCTCGTGTCTCTGGCCCCAACTGACTGGAAAATACGAGCGGAAAAAGTGTAATCTACGGGTTATGGTTGATGCGATATTTGCACTGGGACTCAAACAGGACACCTTCTCGAGGCGCTGTGAGGTGACCACCGGCCCCTGCATAGCAAGCAAACCTGCATCAGCATCTCACCAGCAAATGAATGTGTCGCCTGCAGGCGACACATAGCAAGCAGCAGTAGGTGCATTAACCCATTGGGCTGTCGACCCTCCTTCCGCAGAGAGCAGGAAACTGAATTTTCATGCTGCCTTCCTTTGGCACATTAGATCTGTCTTTCACCCCAATTCAGAGGATGTTTTGCTTCATGGAGAGATGATAATCATTGAGAGGTGTGAGCCACTCTGTACACACTCTGTTCTCAAAAGTGAAAGATTTGAAAGACTCTTGCTGAAGCGAGCCTTTCCCACTCTTTGCCCTGGGGCTGAAAGCAGCGGCAGGGTAGGGCCTGAGGGGCAAGGCCCACCCAAAATCTGTAAATGCCCACTCAGCAGCGCTGTGTGGGCATTTACAGATATTTTTGTCAGTGCAGGGGCCCAACTGCATTAGCTTTCGGGCCCCATTTGCTAGACAATCCTGGCTACGCCTCTGGTGCCTCCCAACTCAACAACCCAATCACCCCTTTCGCCCTTCTTACTCGTCTCACAGCACCCCCCATGAGTGAGGAATGCATCTTTTGTTGGTAGATTTCCTTCATGAGGCTTAGCTAGGCCTGCATTCCTTTCCAAAGGGCCATAGAAGAGAGCACAAAAGGAGAAGGCATAATATAGCGGGAAGTAGGTGGAAGACGAGAGGTCAGGGGGGTTGGCAGTAAAGGAAACAGGGCCTGGCCTGGCCTGGCTGAGAGTTACAAGTTAGGGAACACAACAATGAGCGAGGGACAAGGAAAGAGGTCTCAGGCATGCAGCTCTCTGAGTCTTCCCCACTCTGCCTGCAGAAAGAGACGTCCTATTCCTAGCCCTCTCCCGGATGGATACATTTGCCTGGAGAGCCCAGAGCTAATGTCACTTAGGCAGAGGTTAAAGAGAGGGCTGCTGAGCAGACACACCCCTTCATTTTACTATGCTCCCGGGGGGGCTTCTGGGAGGAAAAAGGCATCAGTATTCCACCAAGATCATGATCACCTAGGCCACCGTCACTAAGGTTTACAAAGCAGGCTGTGACACTTTCTGGGGCCTAGGTGGCCAGGCCTACGTGGAAGAGCACAGATCCTAACCCTAAGTTGTGTGGGTGGCTGCACCAGAGTGGCTGCATAGGGCATAGGGCTGTGCCCGTAAGGGCTGTGGTCGCGTTTGGGAGCGTTAGGGACGCGTGGAGGACGCAGGGCGCAGACCTCTGCCCGTTTCAGTCTGCCCTGATTGTCAGTGGCGGAGCCAGACTCTCCAAAATGGAGGAAGTTAAAGGCAAAAAGCAGCCCTCTCAGCCCCAGGGCAAAGAGTGGGAAAGGCTCGCTACAGCAAGAGTCTTTCAAATCTTTCACTTTTGAGAGCAGAGTGTTTACATTTAAGAATCATGACCAAGCAGCAAATACGAAAGCGTACAGGCCAGAGTGCAGAAAACAAAGGCATAACTGTTAGTAGGAATGCAAGAATTGAAGGGGTATTAACTGTTGGCTGATCGCGCAGGGCAATGCATACCCATTTTCAATTAAAAAAAATGAAAAAACATTGTAAAATATGCCCGGGAGATTCTAGACATGGGATTAGAACTCAGGTCCCCAGCATTCCAAGACCAAGCACTTATCACTTGAGCCACTGATGGCTTTGCTTCTGAGAGTAGCTTTTGGGCGTATATATCTTTCTTGGGAGAATACCCATTTGCATTGTGAAACATGGTCACTGAAGAAAACGAGGATAGAACATCTGGCCCCCCGCACCACTAAATACCAGCTAACCGCAGTGGCTTAGAGGTTAAGTGCTTGCGTTACAACTCTGGGGTCCTGGGTTCGAGTCCTGCTTTCGGCACATAAACAGAATAGTTGGTTAAGGTCCTTGTGCAGTTGCGGGTACCCACACTCCTTCTGAAGGGTTCAGTGGGTATGAAAAGACTTTCCTGGTAAAGAGAGGGTAGGAGGTAGGAGGTAGGTGGGACTGTGCAGAGTAAATAAAGGAAGAGGTGGGGCAGGCTAAGGGGGAGGTAGGGCTGGGGAGGTCCAGAGGGGCCTGCGGATGTAAGGTAAGGATGTAAGGTAAAAGGGGTCCTGGGCGGGGAACATCCCAGGGTGTGGTGTGTAAAGGAGGGCTCTAATGTGGGGAAAGGGGGCCTGGTGGAGGGTGGAATGGACCCCACAATGGGCTGACTTCTTTTTTCATCAGGCACAATCTCCCCCTTTTCCCTTTGTTTACCCTGCACTTTCTCCCCTCCACAGTCCCACTTCTCTGCTGTCTTCCACCCTCCATCTACCCCCTTCTAGGTCTACCACCACTCATCCAGCCCACCTCCTCTCCACAGGGACCCATTCACCCAGCACGCCCTCCTCATTTACCCTGCACTTCCTAATTCCCACCTCTCTGCATTCTTCCACCCTCCCTTTCTTCCACCCTCCCTTTACCAGGGAACTCTTTTCGGACGCGTTTACGTGCCGAAAGCAGGACTCGAACCCAGACCCCCAACGCTGTAAGGCAAGCACTTAACCTCTAGGCCACTGCAGTTAGCTGATATTTAGCGGAGCGGGGGGCCAGATGTTCTATCCTCATTTTCTTCAGTGAACATGTTGCACAATGCAAATGGGTATGCTCACAAGGGCATGCAGAAGAATGATATATACGCCCAAAAGCTACTCTCAGAAGCAAAGCCTCCAGTGGCTCATCTGCTAAGTGCTTGGTCTTGGAATGCTGAGGACCTGAGTTCTAATCCAATGTCTGGAGTCTCCTGGGCATGTTTTTAATTTTTTTAAATTTTTTTTATGAAAATGGGTATGCACTGCCCTGCGCGATCAGCCAACAGTTAATGCCCCTTCAATACCTGCATTCCCACTAACAGGTGTGCCTTTGTTTTCTGCACGCTGGCCTTGGGAGCACCCACACAAAAGCTCGTGTCTCTGGCCCCAACTGACTGGAAAATACGAGCGGAAAAAGTGTAATCTACGGGTTATGGTTGATGCGATATTTGCACTGGGACTCAAACAGGACACCTTCTCGAGGCGCTGTGAGGTGACCACCGGCCCCTGCATAGCAAGCAAACCTGCATCAGCATCTCACCAGCAAATGAATGTGTCGCCTGCAGGCGACACATAGCAAGCAGCAGTAGGTGCATTAACCCATTGGGCTGTCGACCCTCCTTCCGCAGAGAGCAGGAAACTGAATTTTCATGCTGCCTTCCTTTGGCACATTAGATCTGTCTTTCACCCCAATTCAGAGGATGTTTTGCTTCATGGAGAGATGATAATCATTGAGAGGTGTGAGCCACTCTGTACACACTCTGTTCTCAAAAGTGAAAGATTTGAAAGACTCTTGCTGAAGCGAGCCTTTCCCACTCTTTGCCCTGGGGCTGAAAGCAGCGGCAGGGTAGGGCCTGAGGGGCAAGGCCCACCCAAAATCTGTAAATGCCCACTCAGCAGCGCTGTGTGGGCATTTACAGATATTTTTGTCAGTGCAGGGGCCCAACTGCATTAGCTTTCGGGCCCCATTTGCTAGACAATCCTGGCTACGCCTCTGGTGCCTCCCAACTCAACAACCCAATCACCCCTTTCGCCCTTCTTACTCGTCTCACAGCACCCCCCATGAGTGAGGAATGCATCTTTTGTTGGTAGATTTCCTTCATGAGGCTTAGCTAGGCCTGCATTCCTTTCCAAAGGGCCATAGAAGAGAGCACAAAAGGAGAAGGCATAATATAGCGGGAAGTAGGTGGAAGACGAGAGGTCAGGGGGGTTGGCAGTAAAGGAAACAGGGCCTGGCCTGGCCTGGCTGAGAGTTACAAGTTAGGGAACACAACAATGAGCGAGGGACAAGGAAAGAGGTCTCAGGCATGCAGCTCTCTGAGTCTTCCCCACTCTGCCTGCAGAAAGAGACGTCCTATTCCTAGCCCTCTCCCGGATGGATACATTTGCCTGGAGAGCCCAGAGCTAATGTCACTTAGGCAGAGGTTAAAGAGAGGGCTGCTGAGCAGACACACCCCTTCATTTTACTATGCTCCCGGGGGGGCTTCTGGGAGGAAAAAGGCATCAGTATTCCACCAAGATCATGATCACCTAGGCCACCGTCACTAAGGTTTACAAAGCAGGCTGTGACATTTTCTGGGGCCTAGGTGGCCAGGCCTACGTGGAAGAGCACAGATCCTAACCCTAAGTTGTGTGGGTGGCTGCACCCGAGTGGCTGCATAGGGCATAGGGCTGTGCCCGTAAGGGCTGTGGTCGCGTTTGGGAGCGTTAGGGACGCGTGGAGGACGCAGGGCGCAGACCTCTGCCCGTTTCAGTCTGCCCTGATTGTCAGTGGCGGAGCCAGACTCTCCAAAATGGAGGAAGTTAAAGGCAAAAAGCAGCCCTCTCAGCCCCAGGGCAAAGAGTGGGAAAGGCTCGCTACAGCAAGAGTCTTTCAAATCTTTCACTTTTGAGAGCAGAGTGTTTACATTTAAGAATCATGACACACCCCTTCATTTTACTATGCTCCCGGGGGGGCTTCTGGGAGGAAAAAGGCATCAGTATTCCACCAAGATCATGATCACCTAGGCCACCGTCACTAAGGTTTACAAAGCAGGCTGTGACACTTTCTGGGGCCTAGGTGGCCAGGCCTACGTGGAAGAGCACAGATCCTAACCCTAAGTTGTGTGGGTGGCTGCACCAGAGTGGCTGCATAGGGCATAGGGCTGTGCCCGTAAGGGCTGTGGTCGCGTTTGGGAGCGTTAGGGACGCGTGGAGGACGCAGGGCGCAGACCTCTGCCCGTTTCAGTCTGCCCTGATTGTCAGTGGCGGAGCCAGACTCTCCAAAATGGAGGAAGTTAAAGGCAAAAAGCAGCCCTCTCAGCCCCAGGGCAAAGAGTGGGAAAGGCTCGCTACAGCAAGAGTCTTTCAAATCTTTCACTTTTGAGAGCAGAGTGTTTACATTTAAGAATCATGACCAAGCAGCAAATACGAAAGCGTACAGGCCAGAGTGCAGAAAACAAAGGCATAACTGTTAGTAGGAATGCAAGAATTGAAGGGGTATTAACTGTTGGCTGATCGCGCAGGGCAATGCATACCCATTTTCAATTAAAAAAAATGAAAAAACATTGTAAAATATGCCCGGGAGATTCTAGACATGGGATTAGAACTCAGGTCCCCAGCATTCCAAGACCAAGCACTTATCACTTGAGCCACTGATGGCTTTGCTTCTGAGAGTAGCTTTTGGGCGTATATATCTTTCTTGGGAGAATACCCATTTGCATTGTGAAACATGGTCACTGAAGAAAACGAGGATAGAACATCTGGCCCCCCGCACCACTAAATACCAGCTAACCGCAGTGGCTTAGAGGTTAAGTGCTTGCGTTACAACTCTGGGGTCCTGGGTTCGAGTCCTGCTTTCGGCACATAAACAGAATAGTTGGTTAAGGTCCTTGTGCAGTTGCGGGTACCCACACTCCTTCTGAAGGGTTCAGTGGGTATGAAAAGACTTTCCTGGTAAAGAGAGGGTAGGAGGTAGGAGGTAGGTGGGACTGTGCAGAGTAAATAAAGGAAGAGGTGGGGCAGGCTAAGGGGGAGGTAGGGCTGGGGAGGTCCAGAGGGGCCTGCGGATGTAAGGTAAAAGGGGTCCTGGGCGGGGAACATCCCAGGGTGTGGTGTGTAAAGGAGGGCTCTAATGTGGGGAAAGGGGGCCTGGTGGAGGGTGGAATGGACCCCACAATGGGCTGACTTCTTTTTTCATCAGGCACAATCTCCCCCTTTTCCCTTTGTTTACCCTGCACTTTCTCCCCTCCACAGTCCCACTTCTCTGCTGTCTTCCACCCTCCATCTACCCCCTTCTAGGTCTACCACCACTCATCCAGCCCACCTCCTCTCCACAGGGACCCATTCACCCAGCACGCCCTCCTCATTTACCCTGCACTTCCTAATTCCCACCTCTCTGCATTCTTCCACCCTCCCTTTCTTCCACCCTCCCTTTACCAGGGAACTCTTTTCGGACGCGTTTACGTGCCGAAAGCAGGACTCGAACCCAGACCCCCAACGCTGTAAGGCAAGCACTTAACCTCTAGGCCACTGCAGTTAGCTGATATTTAGCGGAGCGGGGGGCCAGATGTTCTATCCTCATTTTCTTCAGTGAACATGTTGCACAATGCAAATGGGTATGCTCACAAGGGCATGCAGAAGAATGATATATACGCCCAAAAGCTACTCTCAGAAGCAAAGCCTCCAGTGGCTCATCTGCTAAGTGCTTGGTCTTGGAATGCTGAGGACCTGAGTTCTAATCCAATGTCTGGAGTCTCCTGGGCATGTTTTTAATTTTTTTAAATTTTTTTTATGAAAATGGGTATGCACTGCCCTGCGCGATCAGCCAACAGTTAATGCCCCTTCAATACCTGCATTCCCACTAACAGGTGTGCCTTTGTTTTCTGCACGCTGGCCTTGGGAGCACCCACACAAAAGCTCGTGTCTCTGGCCCCAACTGACTGGAAAATACGAGCGGAAAAAGTGTAATCTACGGGTTATGGTTGATGCGATATTTGCACTGGGACTCAAACAGGACACCTTCTCGAGGCGCTGTGAGGTGATCACCGGCCCCTGCATAGCAAGCAAACCTGCATCAGCATCTCACCAGCAAATGAATGTGTCGCCTGCAGGCGACACATAGCAAGCAGCAGTAGGTGCATTAACCCATTGGGCTGTCGACCCTCCTTCCGCAGAGAGCAGGAAACTGAATTTTCATGCTGCCTTCCTTTGGCACATTAGATCTGTCTTTCACCCCAATTCAGAGGATGTTTTGCTTCATGGAGAGATGATAATCATTGAGAGGTGTGAGCCACTCTGTACACACTCTGTTCTCAAAAGTGAAAGATTTGAAAGACTCTTGCTGAAGCGAGCCTTTCCCACTCTTTGCCCTGGGGCTGAAAGCAGCGGCAGGGTAGGGCCTGAGGGGCAAGGCCCACCCAAAATCTGTAAATGCCCACTCAGCAGCGCTGTGTGGGCATTTACAGATATTTTTGTCAGTGCAGGGGCCCAACTGCATTAGCTTTCGGGCCCCATTTGCTAGACAATCCTGGCTACGCCTCTGGTGCCTCCCAACTCAACAACCCAATCACCCCTTTCGCCCTTCTTACTCGTCTCACAGCACCCCCCATGAGTGAGGAATGCATCTTTTGTTGGTAGATTTCCTTCATGAGGCTTAGCTAGGCCTGCATTCCTTTCCAAAGGGCCATAGAAGAGAGCACAAAAGGAGAAGGCATAATATAGCGGGAAGTAGGTGGAAGACGAGAGGTCAGGGGGGTTGGCAGTAAAGGAAACAGGGCCTGGCCTGGCCTGGCTGAGAGTTACAAGTTAGGGAACACAACAATGAGCGAGGGACAAGGAAAGAGGTCTCAGGCATGCAGCTCTCTGAGTCTTCCCCACTCTGCCTGCAGAAAGAGACGTCCTATTCCTAGCCCTCTCCCGGATGGATACATTTGCCTGGAGAGCCCAGAGCTAATGTCACTTAGGCAGAGGTTAAAGAGAGGGCTGCTGAGCAGACACACCCCTTCATTTTACTATGCTCCGGGGGGGGCTTCTGGGAGGAAAAAGGCATCAGTATTCCACCAAGATCATGATCACCTAGGCCACCGTCACTAAGGTTTACAAAGCAGGCTGTGACACTTTCTGGGGCCTAGGTGGCCAGGCCTACGTGGAAGAGCACAGATCCTAACCCTAAGTTGTGTGGGTGGCTGCACCAGAGTGGCTGCTTAGGGCATAGGGCTGTGCCCGTAAGGGCTGTGGTCGCGTTTGGGAGCGTTAGGGACGCGTGGAGGACGCAGGGCGCAGACCTCTGCCCGTTTCAGTCTGCCCTGATTGTCAGTGGCGGAGCCAGACTCTCCAAAATGGAGGAAGTTAAAGGCAAAAAGCAGCCCTCTCAGCCCCAGGGCAAAGAGTGGGAAAGGCTCGCTACAGCAAGAGTCTTTCAAATCTTTCACTTTTGAGAGCAGAGTGTTTACATTTAAGAATCATGACCAAGCAGCAAATACGAAAGCGTACAGGCCAGAGTGCAGAAAACAAAGGCATAACTGTTAGTAGGAATGCAAGAATTGAAGGGGTATTAACTGTTGGCTGATCGCGCAGGGCAATGCATACCCATTTTCAATTTAAAAAAATGAAAAAACATTGTAAAATATGCCCGGGAGATTCTAGACATGGGATTAGAACTCAGGTCCCCAGCATTCCAAGACCAAGCACTTATCACTTGAGCCACTGATGGCTTTGCTTCTGAGAGTAGCTTTTGGGCGTATATATCTTTCTTGGGAGAATACCCATTTGCATTGTGAAACATGGTCACTGAAGAAAACGAGGATAGAACATCTGGCCCCCCGCACCACTAAATACCAGCTAACCGCAGTGGCTTAGAGGTTAAGTGCTTGCGTTACAACTCTGGGGTCCTGGGTTCGAGTCCTGCTTTCGGCACATAAACAGAATAGTTGGTTAAGGTCCTTGTGCAGTTGCGGGTACCCACACTCCTTCTGAAGGGTTCAGTGGGTATGAAAAGACTTTCCTGGTAAAGAGAGGGTAGGAGGTAGGAGGTAGGTGGGACTGTGCAGAGTAAATAAAGGAAGAGGTGGGGCAGGCTAAGGGGGAGGTAGGGCTGGGGAGGTCCAGAGGGGCCTGCGGATGTAAGGTAAAAGGGGTCCTGGGCGGGGAACATCCCAGGGTGTGGTGTGTAAAGGAGGGCTCTAATGTGGGGAAAGGGGGCCTGGTGGAGGGTGGAATGGACCCCACAATGGGCTGACTTCTTTTTTCATCAGGCACAATCTCCCCCTTTTCCCTTTGTTTACCCTGCACTTTCTCCCCTCCACAGTCCCACTTCTCTGCTGTCTTCCACCCTCCATCTACCCCCTTCTAGGTCTACCACCACTCATCCAGCCCACCTCCTCTCCACAGGGACCCATTCACCCAGCACGCCCTCCTCATTTACCCTGCCCTTCCTAATTCCCACCTCTCTGCATTCTTCCACCCTCCCTTTCTTCCACCCTCCCTTTACCAGGGAACTCTTTTCAGACGCGTTTACGTGCCGAAAGCAGGACTCGAACCCAGACCCCCAACGCTGTAAGGCAAGCACTTAACCTCTAGGCCACTGCAGTTAGCTGATATTTAGCGGAGCGGGGGGCCAGATGTTCTATCCTCATTTTCTTCAGTGAACATGTTGCACAATGCAAATGGGTATGCTCACAAGGGCATGCAGAAGAATGATATATACGCCCAAAAGCTACTCTCAGAAGCAAAGCCTCCAGTGGCTCATCTGCTAAGTGCTTGGTCTTGGAATGCTGAGGACCTGAGTTCTAATCCAATGTCTGGAGTCTCCTGGGCATGTTTTTAATTTTTTTAAATTTTTTTTATGAAAATGGGTATGCACTGCCCTGCGCGATCAGCCAACAGTTAATGCCCCTTCAATACCTGCATTCCCACTAACAGGTGTGCCTTTGTTTTCTGCACGCTGGCCTTGGGAGCACCCACACAAAAGCTCGTGTCTCTGGCCCCAACTGACTGGAAAATACGAGCGGAAAAAGTGTAATCTACGGGTTATGGTTGATGCGATATTTGCACTGGGACTCAAACAGGACACCTTCTCGAGGCGCTGTGAGGTGACCACCGGCCCCTGCATAGCAAGCAAACCTGCATCAGCATCTCACCAGCAAATGAATGTGTCGCCTGCAGGCGACACATAGCAAGCAGCAGTAGGTGCATTAACCCATTGGGCTGTCGACCCTCCTTCCGCAGAGAGCAGGAAACTGAATTTTCATGCTGCCTTCCTTTGGCACATTAGATCTGTCTTTCACCCCAATTCAGAGGATGTTTTGCTTCATGGAGAGATGATAATCATTGAGAGGTGTGAGCCACTCTGTACACACTCTGTTCTCAAAAGTGAAAGATTTGAAAGACTCTTGCTGAAGCGAGCCTTTCCCACTCTTTGCCCTGGGGCTGAAAGCAGCGGCAGGGTAGGGCCTGAGGGGCAAGGCCCACCCAAAATCTGTAAATGCCCACTCAGCAGCGCTGTGTGGGCATTTACAGATATTTTTGTCAGTGCAGGGGCCCAACTGCATTAGCTTTCGGGCCCCATTTGCTAGACAATCCTGGCTACGCCTCTGGTGCCTCCCAACTCAACAACCCAATCACCCCTTTCGCCCTTCTTACTCGTCTCACAGCACCCCCCATGAGTGAGGAATGCATCTTTTGTTGGTAGATTTCCTTCATGAGGCTTAGCTAGGCCTGCATTCCTTTCCAAAGGGCCATAGAAGAGAGCACAAAAGGAGAAGGCATAATATAGCGGGAAGTAGGTGGAAGACGAGAGGTCAGGGGGGTTGGCAGTAAAGGAAACAGGGCCTGGCCTGGCCTGGCTGAGAGTTACAAGTTAGGGAACACAACAATGAGCGAGGGACAAGGAAAGAGGTCTCAGGCATGCAGCTCTCTGAGTCTTCCCCACTCTGCCTGCAGAAAGAGACGTCCTATTCCTAGCCCTCTCCCGGATGGATACATTTGCCTGGAGAGCCCAGAGCTAATGTCACTTAGGCAGAGGTTAAAGAGAGGGCTGCTGAGCAGACACACCCCTTCATTTTACTATGCTCCCGGGGGGGCTTCTGGGAGGAAAAAGGCATCAGTATTCCACCAAGATCATGATCACCTAGGCCACCGTCACTAAGGTTTACAAAGCAGGCTGTGACACTTTCTGGGGCCTAGGTGGCCAGGCCTACGTGGAAGAGCACAGATCCTAACCCTAAGTTGTGTGGGTGGCTGCACCAGAGTGGCTGCATAGGGCATAGGGCTGTGCCCGTAAGGGCTGTGGTCGCGTTTGGGAGCGTTAGGGACGCGTGGAGGACGCAGGGCGCAGACCTCTGCCCGTTTCAGTCTGCCCTGATTGTCAGTGGCGGAGCCAGACTCTCCAAAATGGAGGAAGTTAAAGGCAAAAAGCAGCCCTCTCAGCCCCAGGGCAAAGAGTGGGAAAGGCTCGCTACAGCAAGAGTCTTTCAAATCTTTCACTTTTGAGAGCAGAGTGTTTACATTTAAGAATCATGACACACCCCTTCATTTTACTATGCTCCCGGGGGGGCTTCTGGGAGGAAAAAGGCATCAGTATTCCACCAAGATCATGATCACCTAGGCCACCGTCACTAAGGTTTACAAAGCAGGCTGTGACACTTTCTGGGGCCTAGGTGGCCAGGCCTACGTGGAAGAGCACAGATCCTAACCCTAAGTTGTGTGGGTGGCTGCACCAGAGTGGCTGCATAGGGCATAGGGCTGTGCCCGTAAGGGCTGTGGTCGCGTTTGGGAGCGTTAGGGACGCGTGGAGGACGCAGGGCGCAGACCTCTGCCCGTTTCAGTCTGCCCTGATTGTCAGTGGCGGAGCCAGACTCTCCAAAATGGAGGAAGTTAAAGGCAAAAAGCAGCCCTCTCAGCCCCAGGGCAAAGAGTGGGAAAGGCTCGCTACAGCAAGAGTCTTTCAAATCTTTCACTTTTGAGAGCAGAGTGTTTACATTTAAGAATCATGACCAAGCAGCAAATACGAAAGCGTACAGGCCAGAGTGCAGAAAACAAAGGCATAACTGTTAGTAGGAATGCAAGAATTGAAGGGGTATTAACTGTTGGCTGATCGCGCAGGGCAATGCATACCCATTTTCAATTAAAAAAAATGAAAAAACATTGTAAAATATGCCCGGGAGATTCTAGACATGGGATTAGAACTCAGGTCCCCAGCATTCCAAGACCAAGCACTTATCACTTGAGCCACTGATGGCTTTGCTTCTGAGAGTAGCTTTTGGGCGTATATATCTTTCTTGGGAGAATACCCATTTGCATTGTGAAACATGGTCACTGAAGAAAACGAGGATAGAACATCTGGCCCCCCGCACCACTAAATACCAGCTAACCGCAGTGGCTTAGAGGTTAAGTGCTTGCGTTACAACTCTGGGGTCCTGGGTTCGAGTCCTGCTTTCGGCACATAAACAGAATAGTTGGTTAAGGTCCTTGTGCAGTTGCGGGTACCCACACTCCTTCTGAAGGGTTCAGTGGGTATGAAAAGACTTTCCTGGTAAAGAGAGGGTAGGAGGTAGGAGGTAGGTGGGACTGTGCAGAGTAAATAAAGGAAGAGGTGGGGCAGGCTAAGGGGGAGGTAGGGCTGGGGAGGTCCAGAGGGGCCTGCGGATGTAAGGTAAAAGGGGTCCTGGGCGGGGAACATCCCAGGGTGTGGTGTGTAAAGGAGGGCTCTAATGTGGGGAAAGGGGGCCTGGTGGAGGGTGGAATGGACCCCACAATGGGCTGACTTCTTTTTTCATCAGGCACAATCTCCCCCTTTTCCCTTTGTTTACCCTGCACTTTCTCCCCTCCACAGTCCCACTTCTCTGCTGTCTTCCACCCTCCATCTACCCCCTTCTAGGTCTACCACCACTCATCCAGCCCACCTCCTCTCCACAGGGACCCATTCACCCAGCACGCCCTCCTCATTTACCCTGCACTTCCTAATTCCCACCTCTCTGCATTCTTCCACCCTCCCTTTCTTCCACCCTCCCTTTACCAGGGAACTCTTTTCGGACGCGTTTACGTGCCGAAAGCAGGACTCGAACCCAGACCCCCAACGCTGTAAGGCAAGCACTTAACCTCTAGGCCACTGCAGTTAGCTGATATTTAGCGGAGCGGGGGGCCAGATGTTCTATCCTCATTTTCTTCAGTGAACATGTTGCACAATGCAAATGGGTATGCTCACAAGGGCATGCAGAAGAATGATATATACGCCCAAAAGCTACTCTCAGAAGCAAAGCCTCCAGTGGCTCATCTGCTAAGTGCTTGGTCTTGGAATGCTGAGGACCTGAGTTCTAATCCAATGTCTGGAGTCTCCTGGGCATGTTTTTAATTTTTTTAAATTTTTTTTATGAAAATGGGTATGCACTGCCCTGCGCGATCAGCCAACAGTTAATGCCCCTTCAATACCTGCATTCCCACTAACAGGTGTGCCTTTGTTTTCTGCACGCTGGCCTTGGGAGCACCCACACAAAAGCTCGTGTCTCTGGCCCCAACTGACTGGAAAATACGAGCGGAAAAAGTGTAATCTACGGGTTATGGTTGATGCGATATTTGCACTGGGACTCAAACAGGACACCTTCTCGAGGCGCTGTGAGGTGATCACCGGCCCCTGCATAGCAAGCAAACCTGCATCAGCATCTCACCAGCAAATGAATGTGTCGCCTGCAGGCGACACATAGCAAGCAGCAGTAGGTGCATTAACCCATTGGGCTGTCGACCCTCCTTCCGCAGAGAGCAGGAAACTGAATTTTCATGCTGCCTTCCTTTGGCACATTAGATCTGTCTTTCACCCCAATTCAGAGGATGTTTTGCTTCATGGAGAGATGATAATCATTGAGAGGTGTGAGCCACTCTGTACACACTCTGTTCTCAAAAGTGAAAGATTTGAAAGACTCTTGCTGAAGCGAGCCTTTCCCACTCTTTGCCCTGGGGCTGAAAGCAGCGGCAGGGTAGGGCCTGAGGGGCAAGGCCCACCCAAAATCTGTAAATGCCCACTCAGCAGCGCTGTGTGGGCATTTACAGATATTTTTGTCAGTGCAGGGGCCCAACTGCATTAGCTTTCGGGCCCCATTTGCTAGACAATCCTGGCTACGCCTCTGGTGCCTCCCAACTCAACAACCCAATCACCCCTTTCGCCCTTCTTACTCGTCTCACAGCACCCCCCATGAGTGAGGAATGCATCTTTTGTTGGTAGATTTCCTTCATGAGGCTTAGCTAGGCCTGCATTCCTTTCCAAAGGGCCATAGAAGAGAGCACAAAAGGAGAAGGCATAATATAGCGGGAAGTAGGTGGAAGACGAGAGGTCAGGGGGGTTGGCAGTAAAGGAAACAGGGCCTGGCCTGGCCTGGCTGAGAGTTACAAGTTAGGGAACACAACAATGAGCGAGGGACAAGGAAAGAGGTCTCAGGCATGCAGCTCTCTGAGTCTTCCCCACTCTGCCTGCAGAAAGAGACGTCCTATTCCTAGCCCTCTCCCGGATGGATACATTTGCCTGGAGAGCCCAGAGCTAATGTCACTTAGGCAGAGGTTAAAGAGAGGGCTGCTGAGCAGACACACCCCTTCATTTTACTATGCTCCGGGGGGGGCTTCTGGGAGGAAAAAGGCATCAGTATTCCACCAAGATCATGATCACCTAGGCCACCGTCACTAAGGTTTACAAAGCAGGCTGTGACACTTTCTGGGGCCTAGGTGGCCAGGCCTACGTGGAAGAGCACAGATCCTAACCCTAAGTTGTGTGGGTGGCTGCACCAGAGTGGCTGCTTAGGGCATAGGGCTGTGCCCGTAAGGGCTGTGGTCGCGTTTGGGAGCGTTAGGGACGCGTGGAGGACGCAGGGCGCAGACCTCTGCCCGTTTCAGTCTGCCCTGATTGTCAGTGGCGGAGCCAGACTCTCCAAAATGGAGGAAGTTAAAGGCAAAAAGCAGCCCTCTCAGCCCCAGGGCAAAGAGTGGGAAAGGCTCGCTACAGCAAGAGTCTTTCAAATCTTTCACTTTTGAGAGCAGAGTGTTTACATTTAAGAATCATGACCAAGCAGCAAATACGAAAGCGTACAGGCCAGAGTGCAGAAAACAAAGGCATAACTGTTAGTAGGAATGCAAGAATTGAAGGGGTATTAACTGTTGGCTGATCGCGCAGGGCAATGCATACCCATTTTCAATTTAAAAAAATGAAAAAACATTGTAAAATATGCCCGGGAGATTCTAGACATGGGATTAGAACTCAGGTCCCCAGCATTCCAAGACCAAGCACTTATCACTTGAGCCACTGATGGCTTTGCTTCTGAGAGTAGCTTTTGGGCGTATATATCTTTCTTGGGAGAATACCCATTTGCATTGTGAAACATGGTCACTGAAGAAAACGAGGATAGAACATCTGGCCCCCCGCACCACTAAATACCAGCTAACCGCAGTGGCTTAGAGGTTAAGTGCTTGCGTTACAACTCTGGGGTCCTGGGTTCGAGTCCTGCTTTCGGCACATAAACAGAATAGTTGGTTAAGGTCCTTGTGCAGTTGCGGGTACCCACACTCCTTCTGAAGGGTTCAGTGGGTATGAAAAGACTTTCCTGGTAAAGAGAGGGTAGGAGGTAGGAGGTAGGTGGGACTGTGCAGAGTAAATAAAGGAAGAGGTGGGGCAGGCTAAGGGGGAGGTAGGGCTGGGGAGGTCCAGAGGGGCCTGCGGATGTAAGGTAAAAGGGGTCCTGGGCGGGGAACATCCCAGGGTGTGGTGTGTAAAGGAGGGCTCTAATGTGGGGAAAGGGGGCCTGGTGGAGGGTGGAATGGACCCCACAATGGGCTGACTTCTTTTTTCATCAGGCACAATCTCCCCCTTTTCCCTTTGTTTACCCTGCACTTTCTCCCCTCCACAGTCCCACTTCTCTGCTGTCTTCCACCCTCCATCTACCCCCTTCTAGGTCTACCACCACTCATCCAGCCCACCTCCTCTCCACAGGGACCCATTCACCCAGCACGCCCTCCTCATTTACCCTGCCCTTCCTAATTCCCACCTCTCTGCATTCTTCCACCCTCCCTTTCTTCCACCCTCCCTTTACCAGGGAACTCTTTTCAGACGCGTTTACGTGCCGAAAGCAGGACTCGAACCCAGACCCCCAACGCTGTAAGGCAAGCACTTAACCTCTAGGCCACTGCAGTTAGCTGATATTTAGCGGAGCGGGGGGCCAGATGTTCTATCCTCATTTTCTTCAGTGAACATGTTGCACAATGCAAATGGGTATGCTCACAAGGGCATGCAGAAGAATGATATATACGCCCAAAAGCTACTCTCAGAAGCAAAGCCTCCAGTGGCTCATCTGCTAAGTGCTTGGTCTTGGAATGCTGAGGACCTGAGTTCTAATCCAATGTCTGGAGTCTCCTGGGCATGTTTTTAATTTTTTTAAATTTTTTTTATGAAAATGGGTATGCACTGCCCTGCGCGATCAGCCAACAGTTAATGCCCCTTCAATACCTGCATTCCCACTAACAGGTGTGCCTTTGTTTTCTGCACGCTGGCCTTGGGAGCACCCACACAAAAGCTCGTGTCTCTGGCCCCAACTGACTGGAAAATACGAGCGGAAAAAGTGTAATCTACGGGTTATGGTTGATGCGATATTTGCACTGGGACTCAAACAGGACACCTTCTCGAGGCGCTGTGAGGTGACCACCGGCCCCTGCATAGCAAGCAAACCTGCATCAGCATCTCACCAGCAAATGAATGTGTCGCCTGCAGGCGACACATAGCAAGCAGCAGTAGGTGCATTAACCCATTGGGCTGTCGACCCTCCTTCCGCAGAGAGCAGGAAACTGAATTTTCATGCTGCCTTCCTTTGGCACATTAGATCTGTCTTTCACCCCAATTCAGAGGATGTTTTGCTTCATGGAGAGATGATAATCATTGAGAGGTGTGAGCCACTCTGTACACACTCTGTTCTCAAAAGTGAAAGATTTGAAAGACTCTTGCTGAAGCGAGCCTTTCCCACTCTTTGCCCTGGGGCTGAAAGCAGCGGCAGGGTAGGGCCTGAGGGGCAAGGCCCACCCAAAATCTGTAAATGCCCACTCAGCAGCGCTGTGTGGGCATTTACAGATATTTTTGTCAGTGCAGGGGCCCAACTGCATTAGCTTTCGGGCCCCATTTGCTAGACAATCCTGGCTACGCCTCTGGTGCCTCCCAACTCAACAACCCAATCACCCCTTTCGCCCTTCTTACTCGTCTCACAGCACCCCCCATGAGTGAGGAATGCATCTTTTGTTGGTAGATTTCCTTCATGAGGCTTAGCTAGGCCTGCATTCCTTTCCAAAGGGCCATAGAAGAGAGCACAAAAGGAGAAGGCATAATATAGCGGGAAGTAGGTGGAAGACGAGAGGTCAGGGGGGTTGGCAGTAAAGGAAACAGGGCCTGGCCTGGCCTGGCTGAGAGTTACAAGTTAGGGAACACAACAATGAGCGAGGGACAAGGAAAGAGGTCTCAGGCATGCAGCTCTCTGAGTCTTCCCCACTCTGCCTGCAGAAAGAGACGTCCTATTCCTAGCCCTCTCCCGGATGGATACATTTGCCTGGAGAGCCCAGAGCTAATGTCACTTAGGCAGAGGTTAAAGAGAGGGCTGCTGAGCAGACACACCCCTTCATTTTACTATGCTCCCGGGGGGGCTTCTGGGAGGAAAAAGGCATCAGTATTCCACCAAGATCATGATCACCTAGGCCACCGTCACTAAGGTTTACAAAGCAGGCTGTGACACTTTCTGGGGCCTAGGTGGCCAGGCCTACGTGGAAGAGCACAGATCCTAACCCTAAGTTGTGTGGGTGGCTGCACCAGAGTGGCTGCATAGGGCATAGGGCTGTGCCCGTAAGGGCTGTGGTCGCGTTTGGGAGCGTTAGGGACGCGTGGAGGACGCAGGGCGCAGACCTCTGCCCGTTTCAGTCTGCCCTGATTGTCAGTGGCGGAGCCAGACTCTCCAAAATGGAGGAAGTTAAAGGCAAAAAGCAGCCCTCTCAGCCCCAGGGCAAAGAGTGGGAAAGGCTCGCTACAGCAAGAGTCTTTCAAATCTTTCACTTTTGAGAGCAGAGTGTTTACATTTAAGAATCATGACCAAGCAGCAAATACGAAAGCGTACAGGCCAGAGTGCAGAAAACAAAGGCATAACTGTTAGTAGGAATGCAAGAATTGAAGGGGTATTAACTGTTGGCTGATCGCGCAGGGCAATGCATACCCATTTTCAATTAAAAAAAATGAAAAAACATTGTAAAATATGCCCGGGAGATTCTAGACATGGGATTAGAACTCAGGTCCCCAGCATTCCAAGACCAAGCACTTATCACTTGAGCCACTGATGGCTTTGCTTCTGAGAGTAGCTTTTGGGCGTATATATCTTTCTTGGGAGAATACCCATTTGCATTGTGAAACATGGTCACTGAAGAAAACGAGGATAGAACATCTGGCCCCCCGCACCACTAAATACCAGCTAACCGCAGTGGCTTAGAGGTTAAGTGCTTGCGTTACAACTCTGGGGTCCTGGGTTCGAGTCCTGCTTTCGGCACATAAACAGAATAGTTGGTTAAGGTCCTTGTGCAGTTGCGGGTACCCACACTCCTTCTGAAGGGTTCAGTGGGTATGAAAAGACTTTCCTGGTAAAGAGAGGGTAGGAGGTAGGAGGTAGGTGGGACTGTGCAGAGTAAATAAAGGAAGAGGTGGGGCAGGCTAAGGGGGAGGTAGGGCTGGGGAGGTCCAGAGGGGCCTGCGGATGTAAGGTAAAAGGGGTCCTGGGCGGGGAACATCCCAGGGTGTGGTGTGTAAAGGAGGGCTCTAATGTGGGGAAAGGGGGCCTGGTGGAGGGTGGAATGGACCCCACAATGGGCTGACTTCTTTTTTCATCAGGCACAATCTCCCCCTTTTCCCTTTGTTTACCCTGCACTTTCTCCCCTCCACAGTCCCACTTCTCTGCTGTCTTCCACCCTCCATCTACCCCCTTCTAGGTCTACCACCACTCATCCAGCCCACCTCCTCTCCACAGGGACCCATTCACCCAGCACGCCCTCCTCATTTACCCTGCACTTCCTAATTCCCACCTCTCTGCATTCTTCCACCCTCCCTTTCTTCCACCCTCCCTTTACCAGGGAACTCTTTTCGGACGCGTTTACGTGCCGAAAGCAGGACTCGAACCCAGACCCCCAACGCTGTAAGGCAAGCACTTAACCTCTAGGCCACTGCAGTTAGCTGATATTTAGCGGAGCGGGGGGCCAGATGTTCTATCCTCATTTTCTTCAGTGAACATGTTGCACAATGCAAATGGGTATGCTCACAAGGGCATGCAGAAGAATGATATATACGCCCAAAAGCTACTCTCAGAAGCAAAGCCTCCAGTGGCTCATCTGCTAAGTGCTTGGTCTTGGAATGCTGAGGACCTGAGTTCTAATCCAATGTCTGGAGTCTCCTGGGCATGTTTTTAATTTTTTTAAATTTTTTTTATGAAAATGGGTATGCACTGCCCTGCGCGATCAGCCAACAGTTAATGCCCCTTCAATACCTGCATTCCCACTAACAGGTGTGCCTTTGTTTTCTGCACGCTGGCCTTGGGAGCACCCACACAAAAGCTCGTGTCTCTGGCCCCAACTGACTGGAAAATACGAGCGGAAAAAGTGTAATCTACGGGTTATGGTTGATGCGATATTTGCACTGGGACTCAAACAGGACACCTTCTCGAGGCGCTGTGAGGTGACCACCGGCCCCTGCATAGCAAGCAAACCTGCATCAGCATCTCACCAGCAAATGAATGTGTCGCCTGCAGGCGACACATAGCAAGCAGCAGTAGGTGCATTAACCCATTGGGCTGTCGACCCTCCTTCCGCAGAGAGCAGGAAACTGAATTTTCATGCTGCCTTCCTTTGGCACATTAGATCTGTCTTTCACCCCAATTCAGAGGATGTTTTGCTTCATGGAGAGATGATAATCATTGAGAGGTGTGAGCCACTCTGTACACACTCTGTTCTCAAAAGTGAAAGATTTGAAAGACTCTTGCTGAAGCGAGCCTTTCCCACTCTTTGCCCTGGGGCTGAAAGCAGCGGCAGGGTAGGGCCTGAGGGGCAAGGCCCACCCAAAATCTGTAAATGCCCACTCAGCAGCGCTGTGTGGGCATTTACAGATATTTTTGTCAGTGCAGGGGCCCAACTGCATTAGCTTTCGGGCCCCATTTGCTAGACAATCCTGGCTACGCCTCTGGTGCCTCCCAACTCAACAACCCAATCACCCCTTTCGCCCTTCTTACTCGTCTCACAGCACCCCCCATGAGTGAGGAATGCATCTTTTGTTGGTAGATTTCCTTCATGAGGCTTAGCTAGGCCTGCATTCCTTTCCAAAGGGCCATAGAAGAGAGCACAAAAGGAGAAGGCATAATATAGCGGGAAGTAGGTGGAAGACGAGAGGTCAGGGGGGTTGGCAGTAAAGGAAACAGGGCCTGGCCTGGCCTGGCTGAGAGTTACAAGTTAGGGAACACAACAATGAGCGAGGGACAAGGAAAGAGGTCTCAGGCATGCAGCTCTCTGAGTCTTCCCCACTCTGCCTGCAGAAAGAGACGTCCTATTCCTAGCCCTCTCCCGGATGGATACATTTGCCTGGAGAGCCCAGAGCTAATGTCACTTAGGCAGAGGTTAAAGAGAGGGCTGCTGAGCAGACACACCCCTTCATTTTACTATGCTCCCGGGGGGGCTTCTGGGAGGAAAAAGGCATCAGTATTCCACCAAGATCATGATCACCTAGGCCACCGTCACTAAGGTTTACAAAGCAGGCTGTGACACTTTCTGGGGCCTAGGTGGCCAGGCCTACGTGGAAGAGCACAGATCCTAACCCTAAGTTGTGTGGGTGGCTGCACCAGAGTGGCTGCATAGGGCATAGGGCTGTGCCCGTAAGGGCTGTGGTCGCGTTTGGGAGCGTTAGGGACGCGTGGAGGACGCAGGGCGCAGACCTCTGCCCGTTTCAGTCTGCCCTGATTGTCAGTGGCGGAGCCAGACTCTCCAAAATGGAGGAAGTTAAAGGCAAAAAGCAGCCCTCTCAGCCCCAGGGCAAAGAGTGGGAAAGGCTCGCTACAGCAAGAGTCTTTCAAATCTTTCACTTTTGAGAGCAGAGTGTTTACATTTAAGAATCATGACCAAGCAGCAAATACGAAAGCGTACAGGCCAGAGTGCAGAAAACAAAGGCATAACTGTTAGTAGGAATGCAAGAATTGAAGGGGTATTAACTGTTGGCTGATCGCGCAGGGCAATGCATACCCATTTTCAATTAAAAAAAATGAAAAAACATTGTAAAATATGCCCGGGAGATTCTAGACATGGGATTAGAACTCAGGTCCCCAGCATTCCAAGACCAAGCACTTATCACTTGAGCCACTGATGGCTTTGCTTCTGAGAGTAGCTTTTGGGCGTATATATCTTTCTTGGGAGAATACCCATTTGCATTGTGAAACATGGTCACTGAAGAAAACGAGGATAGAACATCTGGCCCCCCGCACCACTAAATACCAGCTAACCGCAGTGGCTTAGAGGTTAAGTGCTTGCGTTACAACTCTGGGGTCCTGGGTTCGAGTCCTGCTTTCGGCACATAAACAGAATAGTTGGTTAAGGTCCTTGTGCAGTTGCGGGTACCCACACTCCTTCTGAAGGGTTCAGTGGGTATGAAAAGACTTTCCTGGTAAAGAGAGGGTAGGAGGTAGGAGGTAGGTGGGACTGTGCAGAGTAAATAAAGGAAGAGGTGGGGCAGGCTAAGGGGGAGGTAGGGCTGGGGAGGTCCAGAGGGGCCTGCGGATGTAAGGTAAAAGGGGTCCTGGGCGGGGAACATCCCAGGGTGTGGTGTGTAAAGGAGGGCTCTAATGTGGGGAAAGGGGGCCTGGTGGAGGGTGGAATGGACCCCACAATGGGCTGACTTCTTTTTTCATCAGGCACAATCTCCCCCTTTTCCCTTTGTTTACCCTGCACTTTCTCCCCTCCACAGTCCCACTTCTCTGCTGTCTTCCACCCTCCATCTACCCCCTTCTAGGTCTACCACCACTCATCCAGCCCACCTCCTCTCCACAGGGACCCATTCACCCAGCACGCCCTCCTCATTTACCCTGCACTTCCTAATTCCCACCTCTCTGCATTCTTCCACCCTCCCTTTCTTCCACCCTCCCTTTACCAGGGAACTCTTTTCGGACGCGTTTACGTGCCGAAAGCAGGACTCGAACCCAGACCCCCAACGCTGTAAGGCAAGCACTTAACCTCTAGGCCACTGCAGTTAGCTGATATTTAGCGGAGCGGGGGGCCAGATGTTCTATCCTCATTTTCTTCAGTGAACATGTTGCACAATGCAAATGGGTATGCTCACAAGGGCATGCAGAAGAATGATATATACGCCCAAAAGCTACTCTCAGAAGCAAAGCCTCCAGTGGCTCATCTGCTAAGTGCTTGGTCTTGGAATGCTGAGGACCTGAGTTCTAATCCAATGTCTGGAGTCTCCTGGGCATGTTTTTAATTTTTTTAAATTTTTTTTATGAAAATGGGTATGCACTGCCCTGCGCGATCAGCCAACAGTTAATGCCCCTTCAATACCTGCATTCCCACTAACAGGTGTGCCTTTGTTTTCTGCACGCTGGCCTTGGGAGCACCCACACAAAAGCTCGTGTCTCTGGCCCCAACTGACTGGAAAATACGAGCGGAAAAAGTGTAATCTACGGGTTATGGTTGATGCGATATTTGCACTGGGACTCAAACAGGACACCTTCTCGAGGCGCTGTGAGGTGACCACCGGCCCCTGCATAGCAAGCAAACCTGCATCAGCATCTCACCAGCAAATGAATGTGTCGCCTGCAGGCGACACATAGCAAGCAGCAGTAGGTGCATTAACCCATTGGGCTGTCGACCCTCCTTCCGCAGAGAGCAGGAAACTGAATTTTCATGCTGCCTTCCTTTGGCACATTAGATCTGTCTTTCACCCCAATTCAGAGGATGTTTTGCTTCATGGAGAGATGATAATCATTGAGAGGTGTGAGCCACTCTGTACACACTCTGTTCTCAAAAGTGAAAGATTTGAAAGACTCTTGCTGAAGCGAGCCTTTCCCACTCTTTGCCCTGGGGCTGAAAGCAGCGGCAGGGTAGGGCCTGAGGGGCAAGGCCCACCCAAAATCTGTAAATGCCCACTCAGCAGCGCTGTGTGGGCATTTACAGATATTTTTGTCAGTGCAGGGGCCCAACTGCATTAGCTTTCGGGCCCCATTTGCTAGACAATCCTGGCTACGCCTCTGGTGCCTCCCAACTCAACAACCCAATCACCCCTTTCGCCCTTCTTACTCGTCTCACAGCACCCCCCATGAGTGAGGAATGCATCTTTTGTTGGTAGATTTCCTTCATGAGGCTTAGCTAGGCCTGCATTCCTTTCCAAAGGGCCATAGAAGAGAGCACAAAAGGAGAAGGCATAATATAGCGGGAAGTAGGTGGAAGACGAGAGGTCAGGGGGGTTGGCAGTAAAGGAAACAGGGCCTGGCCTGGCCTGGCTGAGAGTTACAAGTTAGGGAACACAACAATGAGCGAGGGACAAGGAAAGAGGTCTCAGGCATGCAGCTCTCTGAGTCTTCCCCACTCTGCCTGCAGAAAGAGACGTCCTATTCCTAGCCCTCTCCCGGATGGATACATTTGCCTGGAGAGCCCAGAGCTAATGTCACTTAGGCAGAGGTTAAAGAGAGGGCTGCTGAGCAGACACACCCCTTCATTTTACTATGCTCCGGGGGGGGCTTCTGGGAGGAAAAAGGCATCAGTATTCCACCAAGATCATGATCACCTAGGCCACCGTCACTAAGGTTTACAAAGCAGGCTGTGACACTTTCTGGGGCCTAGGTGGCCAGGCCTACGTGGAAGAGCACAGATCCTAACCCTAAGTTGTGTGGGTGGCTGCACCAGAGTGGCTGCTTAGGGCATAGGGCTGTGCCCGTAAGGGCTGTGGTCGCGTTTGGGAGCGTTAGGGACGCGTGGAGGACGCAGGGCGCAGACCTCTGCCCGTTTCAGTCTGCCCTGATTGTCAGTGGCGGAGCCAGACTCTCCAAAATGGAGGAAGTTAAAGGCAAAAAGCAGCCCTCTCAGCCCCAGGGCAAAGAGTGGGAAAGGCTCGCTACAGCAAGAGTCTTTCAAATCTTTCACTTTTGAGAGCAGAGTGTTTACATTTAAGAATCATGACCAAGCAGCAAATACGAAAGCGTACAGGCCAGAGTGCAGAAAACAAAGGCATAACTGTTAGTAGGAATGCAAGAATTGAAGGGGTATTAACTGTTGGCTGATCGCGCAGGGCAATGCATACCCATTTTCAATTTAAAAAAATGAAAAAACATTGTAAAATATGCCCGGGAGATTCTAGACATGGGATTAGAACTCAGGTCCCCAGCATTCCAAGACCAAGCACTTATCACTTGAGCCACTGATGGCTTTGCTTCTGAGAGTAGCTTTTGGGCGTATATATCTTTCTTGGGAGAATACCCATTTGCATTGTGAAACATGGTCACTGAAGAAAACGAGGATAGAACATCTGGCCCCCCGCACCACTAAATACCAGCTAACCGCAGTGGCTTAGAGGTTAAGTGCTTGCGTTACAACTCTGGGGTCCTGGGTTCGAGTCCTGCTTTCGGCACATAAACAGAATAGTTGGTTAAGGTCCTTGTGCAGTTGCGTGCGGGTACCCACACTCCTTCTGAAGGGTTCAGTGGGTATGAAAAGACTTTCCTGGTAAAGAGAGGGTAGGAGGTAGGAGGTAGGTGGGACTGTGCAGAGTAAATAAAGGAAGAGGTGGGGCAGGCTAAGGGGGAGGTAGGGCTGGGGAGGTCCAGAGGGGCCTGCGGATGTAAGGTAAAAGGGGTCCTGGGCGGGGAACATCCCAGGGTGTGGTGTGTAAAGGAGGGCTCTAATGTGGGGAAAGGGGGCCTGGTGGAGGGTGGAATGGACCCCACAATGGGCTGACTTCTTTTTTCATCAGGCACAATCTCCCCCTTTTCCCTTTGTTTACCCTGCACTTTCTCCCCTCCACAGTCCCACTTCTCTGCTGTCTTCCACCCTCCATCTACCCCCTTCTAGGTCTACCACCACTCATCCAGCCCACCTCCTCTCCACAGGGACCCATTCACCCAGCACGCCCTCCTCATTTACCCTGCCCTTCCTAATTCCCACCTCTCTGCATTCTTCCACCCTCCCTTTCTTCCACCCTCCCTTTACCAGGGAACTCTTTTCAGACGCGTTTACGTGCCGAAAGCAGGACTCGAACCCAGACCCCCAACGCTGTAAGGCAAGCACTTAACCTCTAGGCCACTGCAGTTAGCTGATATTTAGCGGAGCGGGGGGCCAGATGTTCTATCCTCATTTTCTTCAGTGAACATGTTGCACAATGCAAATGGGTATGCTCACAAGGGCATGCAGAAGAATGATATATACGCCCAAAAGCTACTCTCAGAAGCAAAGCCTCCAGTGGCTCATCTGCTAAGTGCTTGGTCTTGGAATGCTGAGGACCTGAGTTCTAATCCAATGTCTGGAGTCTCCTGGGCATGTTTTTAATTTTTTTAAATTTTTTTTATGAAAATGGGTATGCACTGCCCTGCGCGATCAGCCAACAGTTAATGCCCCTTCAATACCTGCATTCCCACTAACAGGTGTGCCTTTGTTTTCTGCACGCTGGCCTTGGGAGCACCCACACAAAAGCTCGTGTCTCTGGCCCCAACTGACTGGAAAATACGAGCGGAAAAAGTGTAATCTACGGGTTATGGTTGATGCGATATTTGCACTGGGACTCAAACAGGACACCTTCTCGAGGCGCTGTGAGGTGACCACCGGCCCCTGCATAGCAAGCAAACCTGCATCAGCATCTCACCAGCAAATGAATGTGTCGCCTGCAGGCGACACATAGCAAGCAGCAGTAGGTGCATTAACCCATTGGGCTGTCGACCCTCCTTCCGCAGAGAGCAGGAAACTGAATTTTCATGCTGCCTTCCTTTGGCACATTAGATCTGTCTTTCACCCCAATTCAGAGGATGTTTTGCTTCATGGAGAGATGATAATCATTGAGAGGTGTGAGCCACTCTGTACACACTCTGTTCTCAAAAGTGAAAGATTTGAAAGACTCTTGCTGAAGCGAGCCTTTCCCACTCTTTGCCCTGGGGCTGAAAGCAGCGGCAGGGTAGGGCCTGAGGGGCAAGGCCCACCCAAAATCTGTAAATGCCCACTCAGCAGCGCTGTGTGGGCATTTACAGATATTTTTGTCAGTGCAGGGGCCCAACTGCATTAGCTTTCGGGCCCCATTTGCTAGACAATCCTGGCTACGCCTCTGGTGCCTCCCAACTCAACAACCCAATCACCCCTTTCGCCCTTCTTACTCGTCTCACAGCACCCCCCATGAGTGAGGAATGCATC
Source organism: Ambystoma mexicanum (assembly GCF_040938575.1). Taxonomy (NCBI): domain Eukaryota; kingdom Metazoa; phylum Chordata; class Amphibia; order Caudata; family Ambystomatidae; genus Ambystoma; species Ambystoma mexicanum. The sequence continues at coordinate 1,261,406,190 of NC_090935.1, read as the reverse complement.
TTTTGTTGGTAGATTTCCTTCATGAGGCTTAGCTAGGCCTGCATTCCTTTCCAAAGGGCCATAGAAGAGAGCACAAAAGGAGAAGGCATAATATAGCGGGAAGTAGGTGGAAGACGAGAGGTCAGGGGGGTTGGCAGTAAAGGAAACAGGGCCTGGCCTGGCCTGGCTGAGAGTTACAAGTTAGGGAACACAACAATGAGCGAGGGACAAGGAAAGAGGTCTCAGGCATGCAGCTCTCTGAGTCTTCCCCACTCTGCCTGCAGAAAGAGACGTCCTATTCCTAGCCCTCTCCCGGATGGATACATTTGCCTGGAGAGCCCAGAGCTAATGTCACTTAGGCAGAGGTTAAAGAGAGGGCTGCTGAGCAGACACACCCCTTCATTTTACTATGCTCCGGGGGGGGCTTCTGGGAGGAAAAAGGCATCAGTATTCCACCAAGATCATGATCACCTAGGCCACCGTCACTAAGGTTTACAAAGCAGGCTGTGACACTTTCTGGGGCCTAGGTGGCCAGGCCTACGTGGAAGAGCACAGATCCTAACCCTAAGTTGTGTGGGTGGCTGCACCAGAGTGGCTGCTTAGGGCATAGGGCTGTGCCCGTAAGGGCTGTGGTCGCGTTTGGGAGCGTTAGGGACGCGTGGAGGACGCAGGGCGCAGACCTCTGCCCGTTTCAGTCTGCCCTGATTGTCAGTGGCGGAGCCAGACTCTCCAAAATGGAGGAAGTTAAAGGCAAAAAGCAGCCCTCTCAGCCCCAGGGCAAAGAGTGGGAAAGGCTCGCTACAGCAAGAGTCTTTCAAATCTTTCACTTTTGAGAGCAGAGTGTTTACATTTAAGAATCATGACCAAGCAGCAAATACGAAAGCGTACAGGCCAGAGTGCAGAAAACAAAGGCATAACTGTTAGTAGGAATGCAAGAATTGAAGGGGTATTAACTGTTGGCTGATCGCGCAGGGCAATGCATACCCATTTTCAATTTAAAAAAATGAAAAAACATTGTAAAATATGCCCGGGAGATTCTAGACATGGGATTAGAACTCAGGTCCCCAGCATTCCAAGACCAAGCACTTATCACTTGAGCCACTGATGGCTTTGCTTCTGAGAGTAGCTTTTGGGCGTATATATCTTTCTTGGGAGAATACCCATTTGCATTGTGAAACATGGTCACTGAAGAAAACGAGGATAGAACATCTGGCCCCCCGCACCACTAAATACCAGCTAACCGCAGTGGCTTAGAGGTTAAGTGCTTGCGTTACAACTCTGGGGTCCTGGGTTCGAGTCCTGCTTTCGGCACATAAACAGAATAGTTGGTTAAGGTCCTTGTGCAGTTGCGGGTACCCACACTCCTTCTGAAGGGTTCAGTGGGTATGAAAAGACTTTCCTGGTAAAGAGAGGGTAGGAGGTAGGAGGTAGGTGGGACTGTGCAGAGTAAATAAAGGAAGAGGTGGGGCAGGCTAAGGGGGAGGTAGGGCTGGGGAGGTCCAGAGGGGCCTGCGGATGTAAGGTAAAAGGGGTCCTGGGCGGGGAACATCCCAGGGTGTGGTGTGTAAAGGAGGGCTCTAATGTGGGGAAAGGGGGCCTGGTGGAGGGTGGAATGGACCCCACAATGGGCTGACTTCTTTTTTCATCAGGCACAATCTCCCCCTTTTCCCTTTGTTTACCCTGCACTTTCTCCCCTCCACAGTCCCACTTCTCTGCTGTCTTCCACCCTCCATCTACCCCCTTCTAGGTCTACCACCACTCATCCAGCCCACCTCCTCTCCACAGGGACCCATTCACCCAGCACGCCCTCCTCATTTACCCTGCCCTTCCTAATTCCCACCTCTCTGCATTCTTCCACCCTCCCTTTCTTCCACCCTCCCTTTACCAGGGAACTCTTTTCAGACGCGTTTACGTGCCGAAAGCAGGACTCGAACCCAGACCCCCAACGCTGTAAGGCAAGCACTTAACCTCTAGGCCACTGCAGTTAGCTGATATTTAGCGGAGCGGGGGGCCAGATGTTCTATCCTCATTTTCTTCAGTGAACATGTTGCACAATGCAAATGGGTATGCTCACAAGGGCATGCAGAAGAATGATATATACGCCCAAAAGCTACTCTCAGAAGCAAAGCCTCCAGTGGCTCATCTGCTAAGTGCTTGGTCTTGGAATGCTGAGGACCTGAGTTCTAATCCAATGTCTGGAGTCTCCTGGGCATGTTTTTAATTTTTTTAAATTTTTTTTATGAAAATGGGTATGCACTGCCCTGCGCGATCAGCCAACAGTTAATGCCCCTTCAATACCTGCATTCCCACTAACAGGTGTGCCTTTGTTTTCTGCACGCTGGCCTTGGGAGCACCCACACAAAAGCTCGTGTCTCTGGCCCCAACTGACTGGAAAATACGAGCGGAAAAAGTGTAATCTACGGGTTATGGTTGATGCGATATTTGCACTGGGACTCAAACAGGACACCTTCTCGAGGCGCTGTGAGGTGACCACCGGCCCCTGCATAGCAAGCAAACCTGCATCAGCATCTCACCAGCAAATGAATGTGTCGCCTGCAGGCGACACATAGCAAGCAGCAGTAGGTGCATTAACCCATTGGGCTGTCGACCCTCCTTCCGCAGAGAGCAGGAAACTGAATTTTCATGCTGCCTTCCTTTGGCACATTAGATCTGTCTTTCACCCCAATTCAGAGGATGTTTTGCTTCATGGAGAGATGATAATCATTGAGAGGTGTGAGCCACTCTGTACACACTCTGTTCTCAAAAGTGAAAGATTTGAAAGACTCTTGCTGAAGCGAGCCTTTCCCACTCTTTGCCCTGGGGCTGAAAGCAGCGGCAGGGTAGGGCCTGAGGGGCAAGGCCCACCCAAAATCTGTAAATGCCCACTCAGCAGCGCTGTGTGGGCATTTACAGATATTTTTGTCAGTGCAGGGGCCCAACTGCATTAGCTTTCGGGCCCCATTTGCTAGACAATCCTGGCTACGCCTCTGGTGCCTCCCAACTCAACAACCCAATCACCCCTTTCGCCCTTCTTACTCGTCTCACAGCACCCCCCATGAGTGAGGAATGCATCTTTTGTTGGTAGATTTCCTTCATGAGGCTTAGCTAGGCCTGCATTCCTTTCCAAAGGGCCATAGAAGAGAGCACAAAAGGAGAAGGCATAATATAGCGGGAAGTAGGTGGAAGACGAGAGGTCAGGGGGGTTGGCAGTAAAGGAAACAGGGCCTGGCCTGGCCTGGCTGAGAGTTACAAGTTAGGGAACACAACAATGAGCGAGGGACAAGGAAAGAGGTCTCAGGCATGCAGCTCTCTGAGTCTTCCCCACTCTGCCTGCAGAAAGAGACGTCCTATTCCTAGCCCTCTCCCGGATGGATACATTTGCCTGGAGAGCCCAGAGCTAATGTCACTTAGGCAGAGGTTAAAGAGAGGGCTGCTGAGCAGACACACCCCTTCATTTTACTATGCTCCCGGGGGGGCTTCTGGGAGGAAAAAGGCATCAGTATTCCACCAAGATCATGATCACCTAGGCCACCGTCACTAAGGTTTACAAAGCAGGCTGTGACATTTTCTGGGGCCTAGGTGGCCAGGCCTACGTGGAAGAGCACAGATCCTAACCCTAAGTTGTGTGGGTGGCTGCACCCGAGTGGCTGCATAGGGCATAGGGCTGTGCCCGTAAGGGCTGTGGTCGCGTTTGGGAGCGTTAGGGACGCGTGGAGGACGCAGGGCGCAGACCTCTGCCCGTTTCAGTCTGCCCTGATTGTCAGTGGCGGAGCCAGACTCTCCAAAATGGAGGAAGTTAAAGGCAAAAAGCAGCCCTCTCAGCCCCAGGGCAAAGAGTGGGAAAGGCTCGCTACAGCAAGAGTCTTTCAAATCTTTCACTTTTGAGAGCAGAGTGTTTACATTTAAGAATCATGACACACCCCTTCATTTTACTATGCTCCCGGGGGGGCTTCTGGGAGGAAAAAGGCATCAGTATTCCACCAAGATCATGATCACCTAGGCCACCGTCACTAAGGTTTACAAAGCAGGCTGTGACACTTTCTGGGGCCTAGGTGGCCAGGCCTACGTGGAAGAGCACAGATCCTAACCCTAAGTTGTGTGGGTGGCTGCACCAGAGTGGCTGCATAGGGCATAGGGCTGTGCCCGTAAGGGCTGTGGTCGCGTTTGGGAGCGTTAGGGACGCGTGGAGGACGCAGGGCGCAGACCTCTGCCCGTTTCAGTCTGCCCTGATTGTCAGTGGCGGAGCCAGACTCTCCAAAATGGAGGAAGTTAAAGGCAAAAAGCAGCCCTCTCAGCCCCAGGGCAAAGAGTGGGAAAGGCTCGCTACAGCAAGAGTCTTTCAAATCTTTCACTTTTGAGAGCAGAGTGTTTACATTTAAGAATCATGACCAAGCAGCAAATACGAAAGCGTACAGGCCAGAGTGCAGAAAACAAAGGCATAACTGTTAGTAGGAATGCAAGAATTGAAGGGGTATTAACTGTTGGCTGATCGCGCAGGGCAATGCATACCCATTTTCAATTAAAAAAAATGAAAAAACATTGTAAAATATGCCCGGGAGATTCTAGACATGGGATTAGAACTCAGGTCCCCAGCATTCCAAGACCAAGCACTTATCACTTGAGCCACTGATGGCTTTGCTTCTGAGAGTAGCTTTTGGGCGTATATATCTTTCTTGGGAGAATACCCATTTGCATTGTGAAACATGGTCACTGAAGAAAACGAGGATAGAACATCTGGCCCCCCGCACCACTAAATACCAGCTAACCGCAGTGGCTTAGAGGTTAAGTGCTTGCGTTACAACTCTGGGGTCCTGGGTTCGAGTCCTGCTTTCGGCACATAAACAGAATAGTTGGTTAAGGTCCTTGTGCAGTTGCGGGTACCCACACTCCTTCTGAAGGGTTCAGTGGGTATGAAAAGACTTTCCTGGTAAAGAGAGGGTAGGAGGTAGGAGGTAGGTGGGACTGTGCAGAGTAAATAAAGGAAGAGGTGGGGCAGGCTAAGGGGGAGGTAGGGCTGGGGAGGTCCAGAGGGGCCTGCGGATGTAAGGTAAAAGGGGTCCTGGGCGGGGAACATCCCAGGGTGTGGTGTGTAAAGGAGGGCTCTAATGTGGGGAAAGGGGGCCTGGTGGAGGGTGGAATGGACCCCACAATGGGCTGACTTCTTTTTTCATCAGGCACAATCTCCCCCTTTTCCCTTTGTTTACCCTGCACTTTCTCCCCTCCACAGTCCCACTTCTCTGCTGTCTTCCACCCTCCATCTACCCCCTTCTAGGTCTACCACCACTCATCCAGCCCACCTCCTCTCCACAGGGACCCATTCACCCAGCACGCCCTCCTCATTTACCCTGCACTTCCTAATTCCCACCTCTCTGCATTCTTCCACCCTCCCTTTCTTCCACCCTCCCTTTACCAGGGAACTCTTTTCGGACGCGTTTACGTGCCGAAAGCAGGACTCGAACCCAGACCCCCAACGCTGTAAGGCAAGCACTTAACCTCTAGGCCACTGCAGTTAGCTGATATTTAGCGGAGCGGGGGGCCAGATGTTCTATCCTCATTTTCTTCAGTGAACATGTTGCACAATGCAAATGGGTATGCTCACAAGGGCATGCAGAAGAATGATATATACGCCCAAAAGCTACTCTCAGAAGCAAAGCCTCCAGTGGCTCATCTGCTAAGTGCTTGGTCTTGGAATGCTGAGGACCTGAGTTCTAATCCAATGTCTGGAGTCTCCTGGGCATGTTTTTAATTTTTTTAAATTTTTTTTATGAAAATGGGTATGCACTGCCCTGCGCGATCAGCCAACAGTTAATGCCCCTTCAATACCTGCATTCCCACTAACAGGTGTGCCTTTGTTTTCTGCACGCTGGCCTTGGGAGCACCCACACAAAAGCTCGTGTCTCTGGCCCCAACTGACTGGAAAATACGAGCGGAAAAAGTGTAATCTACGGGTTATGGTTGATGCGATATTTGCACTGGGACTCAAACAGGACACCTTCTCGAGGCGCTGTGAGGTGACCACCGGCCCCTGCATAGCAAGCAAACCTGCATCAGCATCTCACCAGCAAATGAATGTGTCGCCTGCAGGCGACACATAGCAAGCAGCAGTAGGTGCATTAACCCATTGGGCTGTCGACCCTCCTTCCGCAGAGAGCAGGAAACTGAATTTTCATGCTGCCTTCCTTTGGCACATTAGATCTGTCTTTCACCCCAATTCAGAGGATGTTTTGCTTCATGGAGAGATGATAATCATTGAGAGGTGTGAGCCACTCTGTACACACTCTGTTCTCAAAAGTGAAAGATTTGAAAGACTCTTGCTGAAGCGAGCCTTTCCCACTCTTTGCCCTGGGGCTGAAAGCAGCGGCAGGGTAGGGCCTGAGGGGCAAGGCCCACCCAAAATCTGTAAATGCCCACTCAGCAGCGCTGTGTGGGCATTTACAGATATTTTTGTCAGTGCAGGGGCCCAACTGCATTAGCTTTCGGGCCCCATTTGCTAGACAATCCTGGCTACGCCTCTGGTGCCTCCCAACTCAACAACCCAATCACCCCTTTCGCCCTTCTTACTCGTCTCACAGCACCCCCCATGAGTGAGGAATGCATCTTTTGTTGGTAGATTTCCTTCATGAGGCTTAGCTAGGCCTGCATTCCTTTCCAAAGGGCCATAGAAGAGAGCACAAAAGGAGAAGGCATAATATAGCGGGAAGTAGGTGGAAGACGAGAGGTCAGGGGGGTTGGCAGTAAAGGAAACAGGGCCTGGCCTGGCCTGGCTGAGAGTTACAAGTTAGGGAACACAACAATGAGCGAGGGACAAGGAAAGAGGTCTCAGGCATGCAGCTCTCTGAGTCTTCCCCACTCTGCCTGCAGAAAGAGACGTCCTATTCCTAGCCCTCTCCCGGATGGATACATTTGCCTGGAGAGCCCAGAGCTAATGTCACTTAGGCAGAGGTTAAAGAGAGGGCTGCTGAGCAGACACACCCCTTCATTTTACTATGCTCCCGGGGGGGCTTCTGGGAGGAAAAAGGCATCAGTATTCCACCAAGATCATGATCACCTAGGCCACCGTCACTAAGGTTTACAAAGCAGGCTGTGACACTTTCTGGGGCCTAGGTGGCCAGGCCTACGTGGAAGAGCACAGATCCTAACCCTAAGTTGTGTGGGTGGCTGCACCAGAGTGGCTGCATAGGGCATAGGGCTGTGCCCGTAAGGGCTGTGGTCGCGTTTGGGAGCGTTAGGGACGCGTGGAGGACGCAGGGCGCAGACCTCTGCCCGTTTCAGTCTGCCCTGATTGTCAGTGGCGGAGCCAGACTCTCCAAAATGGAGGAAGTTAAAGGCAAAAAGCAGCCCTCTCAGCCCCAGGGCAAAGAGTGGGAAAGGCTCGCTACAGCAAGAGTCTTTCAAATCTTTCACTTTTGAGAGCAGAGTGTTTACATTTAAGAATCATGACCAAGCAGCAAATACGAAAGCGTACAGGCCAGAGTGCAGAAAACAAAGGCATAACTGTTAGTAGGAATGCAAGAATTGAAGGGGTATTAACTGTTGGCTGATCGCGCAGGGCAATGCATACCCATTTTCAATTAAAAAAAATGAAAAAACATTGTAAAATATGCCCGGGAGATTCTAGACATGGGATTAGAACTCAGGTCCCCAGCATTCCAAGACCAAGCACTTATCACTTGAGCCACTGATGGCTTTGCTTCTGAGAGTAGCTTTTGGGCGTATATATCTTTCTTGGGAGAATACCCATTTGCATTGTGAAACATGGTCACTGAAGAAAACGAGGATAGAACATCTGGCCCCCCGCACCACTAAATACCAGCTAACCGCAGTGGCTTAGAGGTTAAGTGCTTGCGTTACAACTCTGGGGTCCTGGGTTCGAGTCCTGCTTTCGGCACATAAACAGAATAGTTGGTTAAGGTCCTTGTGCAGTTGTGGGTACCCACACTCCTTCTGAAGGGTTCAGTGGGTATGAAAAGACTTTCCTGGTAAAGAGAGGGTAGGAGGTAGGAGGTAGGTGGGACTGTGCAGAGTAAATAAAGGAAGAGGTGGGGCAGGCTAAGGGGGAGGTAGGGCTGGGGAGGTCCAGAGGGGCCTGCGGATGTAAGGTAAAAGGGGTCCTGGGCGGGGAACATCCCAGGGTGTGGTGTGTAAAGGAGGGCTCTAATGTGGGGAAAGGGGGCCTGGTGGAGGGTGGAATGGACCCCACAATGGGCTGACTTCTTTTTTCATCAGGCACAATCTCCCCCTTTTCCCTTTGTTTACCCTGCACTTTCTCCCCTCCACAGTCCCACTTCTCTGCTGTCTTCCACCCTCCATCTACCCCCTTCTAGGTCTACCACCACTCATCCAGCCCACCTCCTCTCCACAGGGACCCATTCACCCAGCACGCCCTCCTCATTTACCCTGCACTTCCTAATTCCCACCTCTCTGCATTCTTCCACCCTCCCTTTCTTCCACCCTCCCTTTACCAGGGAACTCTTTTCGGACGCGTTTACGTGCCGAAAGCAGGACTCGAACCCAGACCCCCAACGCTGTAAGGCAAGCACTTAACCTCTAGGCCACTGCAGTTAGCTGATATTTAGCGGAGCGGGGGGCCAGATGTTCTATCCTCATTTTCTTCAGTGAACATGTTGCACAATGCAAATGGGTATGCTCACAAGGGCATGCAGAAGAATGATATATACGCCCAAAAGCTACTCTCAGAAGCAAAGCCTCCAGTGGCTCATCTGCTAAGTGCTTGGTCTTGGAATGCTGAGGACCTGAGTTCTAATCCAATGTCTGGAGTCTCCTGGGCATGTTTTTAATTTTTTTAAATTTTTTTTATGAAAATGGGTATGCACTGCCCTGCGCGATCAGCCAACAGTTAATGCCCCTTCAATACCTGCATTCCCACTAACAGGTGTGCCTTTGTTTTCTGCACGCTGGCCTTGGGAGCACCCACACAAAAGCTCGTGTCTCTGGCCCCAACTGACTGGAAAATACGAGCGGAAAAAGTGTAATCTACGGGTTATGGTTGATGCGATATTTGCACTGGGACTCAAACAGGACACCTTCTCGAGGCGCTGTGAGGTGATCACCGGCCCCTGCATAGCAAGCAAACCTGCATCAGCATCTCACCAGCAAATGAATGTGTCGCCTGCAGGCGACACATAGCAAGCAGCAGTAGGTGCATTAACCCATTGGGCTGTCGACCCTCCTTCCGCAGAGAGCAGGAAACTGAATTTTCATGCTGCCTTCCTTTGGCACATTAGATCTGTCTTTCACCCCAATTCAGAGGATGTTTTGCTTCATGGAGAGATGATAATCATTGAGAGGTGTGAGCCACTCTGTACACACTCTGTTCTCAAAAGTGAAAGATTTGAAAGACTCTTGCTGAAGCGAGCCTTTCCCACTCTTTGCCCTGGGGCTGAAAGCAGCGGCAGGGTAGGGCCTGAGGGGCAAGGCCCACCCAAAATCTGTAAATGCCCACTCAGCAGCGCTGTGTGGGCATTTACAGATATTTTTGTCAGTGCAGGGGCCCAACTGCATTAGCTTTCGGGCCCCATTTGCTAGACAATCCTGGCTACGCCTCTGGTGCCTCCCAACTCAACAACCCAATCACCCCTTTCGCCCTTCTTACTCGTCTCACAGCACCCCCCATGAGTGAGGAATGCATCTTTTGTTGGTAGATTTCCTTCATGAGGCTTAGCTAGGCCTGCATTCCTTTCCAAAGGGCCATAGAAGAGAGCACAAAAGGAGAAGGCATAATATAGCGGGAAGTAGGTGGAAGACGAGAGGTCAGGGGGGTTGGCAGTAAAGGAAACAGGGCCTGGCCTGGCCTGGCTGAGAGTTACAAGTTAGGGAACACAACAATGAGCGAGGGACAAGGAAAGAGGTCTCAGGCATGCAGCTCTCTGAGTCTTCCCCACTCTGCCTGCAGAAAGAGACGTCCTATTCCTAGCCCTCTCCCGGATGGATACATTTGCCTGGAGAGCCCAGAGCTAATGTCACTTAGGCAGAGGTTAAAGAGAGGGCTGCTGAGCAGACACACCCCTTCATTTTACTATGCTCCGGGGGGGGCTTCTGGGAGGAAAAAGGCATCAGTATTCCACCAAGATCATGATCACCTAGGCCACCGTCACTAAGGTTTACAAAGCAGGCTGTGACACTTTCTGGGGCCTAGGTGGCCAGGCCTACGTGGAAGAGCACAGATCCTAACCCTAAGTTGTGTGGGTGGCTGCACCAGAGTGGCTGCTTAGGGCATAGGGCTGTGCCCGTAAGGGCTGTGGTCGCGTTTGGGAGCGTTAGGGACGCGTGGAGGACGCAGGGCGCAGACCTCTGCCCGTTTCAGTCTGCCCTGATTGTCAGTGGCGGAGCCAGACTCTCCAAAATGGAGGAAGTTAAAGGCAAAAAGCAGCCCTCTCAGCCCCAGGGCAAAGAGTGGGAAAGGCTCGCTACAGCAAGAGTCTTTCAAATCTTTCACTTTTGAGAGCAGAGTGTTTACATTTAAGAATCATGACCAAGCAGCAAATACGAAAGCGTACAGGCCAGAGTGCAGAAAACAAAGGCATAACTGTTAGTAGGAATGCAAGAATTGAAGGGGTATTAACTGTTGGCTGATCGCGCAGGGCAATGCATACCCATTTTCAATTTAAAAAAATGAAAAAACATTGTAAAATATGCCCGGGAGATTCTAGACATGGGATTAGAACTCAGGTCCCCAGCATTCCAAGACCAAGCACTTATCACTTGAGCCACTGATGGCTTTGCTTCTGAGAGTAGCTTTTGGGCGTATATATCTTTCTTGGGAGAATACCCATTTGCATTGTGAAACATGGTCACTGAAGAAAACGAGGATAGAACATCTGGCCCCCCGCACCACTAAATACCAGCTAACCGCAGTGGCTTAGAGGTTAAGTGCTTGCGTTACAACTCTGGGGTCCTGGGTTCGAGTCCTGCTTTCGGCACATAAACAGAATAGTTGGTTAAGGTCCTTGTGCAGTTGCGGGTACCCACACTCCTTCTGAAGGGTTCAGTGGGTATGAAAAGACTTTCCTGGTAAAGAGAGGGTAGGAGGTAGGAGGTAGGTGGGACTGTGCAGAGTAAATAAAGGAAGAGGTGGGGCAGGCTAAGGGGGAGGTAGGGCTGGGGAGGTCCAGAGGGGCCTGCGGATGTAAGGTAAAAGGGGTCCTGGGCGGGGAACATCCCAGGGTGTGGTGTGTAAAGGAGGGCTCTAATGTGGGGAAAGGGGGCCTGGTGGAGGGTGGAATGGACCCCACAATGGGCTGACTTCTTTTTTCATCAGGCACAATCTCCCCCTTTTCCCTTTGTTTACCCTGCACTTTCTCCCCTCCACAGTCCCACTTCTCTGCTGTCTTCCACCCTCCATCTACCCCCTTCTAGGTCTACCACCACTCATCCAGCCCACCTCCTCTCCACAGGGACCCATTCACCCAGCACGCCCTCCTCATTTACCCTGCCCTTCCTAATTCCCACCTCTCTGCATTCTTCCACCCTCCCTTTCTTCCACCCTCCCTTTACCAGGGAACTCTTTTCAGACGCGTTTACGTGCCGAAAGCAGGACTCGAACCCAGACCCCCAACGCTGTAAGGCAAGCACTTAACCTCTAGGCCACTGCAGTTAGCTGATATTTAGCGGAGCGGGGGGCCAGATGTTCTATCCTCATTTTCTTCAGTGAACATGTTGCACAATGCAAATGGGTATGCTCACAAGGGCATGCAGAAGAATGATATATACGCCCAAAAGCTACTCTCAGAAGCAAAGCCTCCAGTGGCTCATCTGCTAAGTGCTTGGTCTTGGAATGCTGAGGACCTGAGTTCTAATCCAATGTCTGGAGTCTCCTGGGCATGTTTTTAATTTTTTTAAATTTTTTTTATGAAAATGGGTATGCACTGCCCTGCGCGATCAGCCAACAGTTAATGCCCCTTCAATACCTGCATTCCCACTAACAGGTGTGCCTTTGTTTTCTGCACGCTGGCCTTGGGAGCACCCACACAAAAGCTCGTGTCTCTGGCCCCAACTGACTGGAAAATACGAGCGGAAAAAGTGTAATCTACGGGTTATGGTTGATGCGATATTTGCACTGGGACTCAAACAGGACACCTTCTCGAGGCGCTGTGAGGTGACCACCGGCCCCTGCATAGCAAGCAAACCTGCATCAGCATCTCACCAGCAAATGAATGTGTCGCCTGCAGGCGACACATAGCAAGCAGCAGTAGGTGCATTAACCCATTGGGCTGTCGACCCTCCTTCCGCAGAGAGCAGGAAACTGAATTTTCATGCTGCCTTCCTTTGGCACATTAGATCTGTCTTTCACCCCAATTCAGAGGATGTTTTGCTTCATGGAGAGATGATAATCATTGAGAGGTGTGAGCCACTCTGTACACACTCTGTTCTCAAAAGTGAAAGATTTGAAAGACTCTTGCTGAAGCGAGCCTTTCCCACTCTTTGCCCTGGGGCTGAAAGCAGCGGCAGGGTAGGGCCTGAGGGGCAAGGCCCACCCAAAATCTGTAAATGCCCACTCAGCAGCGCTGTGTGGGCATTTACAGATATTTTTGTCAGTGCAGGGGCCCAACTGCATTAGCTTTCGGGCCCCATTTGCTAGACAATCCTGGCTACGCCTCTGGTGCCTCCCAACTCAACAACCCAATCACCCCTTTCGCCCTTCTTACTCGTCTCACAGCACCCCCCATGAGTGAGGAATGCATCTTTTGTTGGTAGATTTCCTTCATGAGGCTTAGCTAGGCCTGCATTCCTTTCCAAAGGGCCATAGAAGAGAGCACAAAAGGAGAAGGCATAATATAGCGGGAAGTAGGTGGAAGACGAGAGGTCAGGGGGGTTGGCAGTAAAGGAAACAGGGCCTGGCCTGGCCTGGCTGAGAGTTACAAGTTAGGGAACACAACAATGAGCGAGGGACAAGGAAAGAGGTCTCAGGCATGCAGCTCTCTGAGTCTTCCCCACTCTGCCTGCAGAAAGAGACGTCCTATTCCTAGCCCTCTCCCGGATGGATACATTTGCCTGGAGAGCCCAGAGCTAATGTCACTTAGGCAGAGGTTAAAGAGAGGGCTGCTGAGCAGACACACCCCTTCATTTTACTATGCTCCCGGGGGGGCTTCTGGGAGGAAAAAGGCATCAGTATTCCACCAAGATCATGATCACCTAGGCCACCGTCACTAAGGTTTACAAAGCAGGCTGTGACACTTTCTGGGGCCTAGGTGGCCAGGCCTACGTGGAAGAGCACAGATCCTAACCCTAAGTTGTGTGGGTGGCTGCACCAGAGTGGCTGCATAGGGCATAGGGCTGTGCCCGTAAGGGCTGTGGTCGCGTTTGGGAGCGTTAGGGACGCGTGGAGGACGCAGGGCGCAGACCTCTGCCCGTTTCAGTCTGCCCTGATTGTCAGTGGCGGAGCCAGACTCTCCAAAATGGAGGAAGTTAAAGGCAAAAAGCAGCCCTCTCAGCCCCAGGGCAAAGAGTGGGAAAGGCTCGCTACAGCAAGAGTCTTTCAAATCTTTCACTTTTGAGAGCAGAGTGTTTACATTTAAGAATCATGACCAAGCAGCAAATACGAAAGCGTACAGGCCAGAGTGCAGAAAACAAAGGCATAACTGTTAGTAGGAATGCAAGAATTGAAGGGGTATTAACTGTTGGCTGATCGCGCAGGGCAATGCATACCCATTTTCAATTAAAAAAAATGAAAAAACATTGTAAAATATGCCCGGGAGATTCTAGACATGGGATTAGAACTCAGGTCCCCAGCATTCCAAGACCAAGCACTTATCACTTGAGCCACTGATGGCTTTGCTTCTGAGAGTAGCTTTTGGGCGTATATATCTTTCTTGGGAGAATACCCATTTGCATTGTGAAACATGGTCACTGAAGAAAACGAGGATAGAACATCTGGCCCCCCGCACCACTAAATACCAGCTAACCGCAGTGGCTTAGAGGTTAAGTGCTTGCGTTACAACTCTGGGGTCCTGGGTTCGAGTCCTGCTTTCGGCACATAAACAGAATAGTTGGTTAAGGTCCTTGTGCAGTTGCGGGTACCCACACTCCTTCTGAAGGGTTCAGTGGGTATGAAAAGACTTTCCTGGTAAAGAGAGGGTAGGAGGTAGGAGGTAGGTGGGACTGTGCAGAGTAAATAAAGGAAGAGGTGGGGCAGGCTAAGGGGGAGGTAGGGCTGGGGAGGTCCAGAGGGGCCTGCGGATGTAAGGTAAAAGGGGTCCTGGGCGGGGAACATCCCAGGGTGTGGTGTGTAAAGGAGGGCTCTAATGTGGGGAAAGGGGGCCTGGTGGAGGGTGGAATGGACCCCACAATGGGCTGACTTCTTTTTTCATCAGGCACAATCTCCCCCTTTTCCCTTTGTTTACCCTGCACTTTCTCCCCTCCACAGTCCCACTTCTCTGCTGTCTTCCACCCTCCATCTACCCCCTTCTAGGTCTACCACCACTCATCCAGCCCACCTCCTCTCCACAGGGACCCATTCACCCAGCACGCCCTCCTCATTTACCCTGCACTTCCTAATTCCCACCTCTCTGCATTCTTCCACCCTCCCTTTCTTCCACCCTCCCTTTACCAGGGAACTCTTTTCGGACGCGTTTACGTGCCGAAAGCAGGACTCGAACCCAGACCCCCAACGCTGTAAGGCAAGCACTTAACCTCTAGGCCACTGCAGTTAGCTGATATTTAGCGGAGCGGGGGGCCAGATGTTCTATCCTCATTTTCTTCAGTGAACATGTTGCACAATGCAAATGGGTATGCTCACAAGGGCATGCAGAAGAATGATATATACGCCCAAAAGCTACTCTCAGAAGCAAAGCCTCCAGTGGCTCATCTGCTAAGTGCTTGGTCTTGGAATGCTGAGGACCTGAGTTCTAATCCAATGTCTGGAGTCTCCTGGGCATGTTTTTAATTTTTTTAAATTTTTTTTATGAAAATGGGTATGCACTGCCCTGCGCGATCAGCCAACAGTTAATGCCCCTTCAATACCTGCATTCCCACTAACAGGTGTGCCTTTGTTTTCTGCACGCTGGCCTTGGGAGCACCCACACAAAAGCTCGTGTCTCTGGCCCCAACTGACTGGAAAATACGAGCGGAAAAAGTGTAATCTACGGGTTATGGTTGATGCGATATTTGCACTGGGACTCAAACAGGACACCTTCTCGAGGCGCTGTGAGGTGACCACCGGCCCCTGCATAGCAAGCAAACCTGCATCAGCATCTCACCAGCAAATGAATGTGTCGCCTGCAGGCGACACATAGCAAGCAGCAGTAGGTGCATTAACCCATTGGGCTGTCGACCCTCCTTCCGCAGAGAGCAGGAAACTGAATTTTCATGCTGCCTTCCTTTGGCACATTAGATCTGTCTTTCACCCCAATTCAGAGGATGTTTTGCTTCATGGAGAGATGATAATCATTGAGAGGTGTGAGCCACTCTGTACACACTCTGTTCTCAAAAGTGAAAGATTTGAAAGACTCTTGCTGAAGCGAGCCTTTCCCACTCTTTGCCCTGGGGCTGAAAGCAGCGGCAGGGTAGGGCCTGAGGGGCAAGGCCCACCCAAAATCTGTAAATGCCCACTCAGCAGCGCTGTGTGGGCATTTACAGATATTTTTGTCAGTGCAGGGGCCCAACTGCATTAGCTTTCGGGCCCCATTTGCTAGACAATCCTGGCTACGCCTCTGGTGCCTCCCAACTCAACAACCCAATCACCCCTTTCGCCCTTCTTACTCGTCTCACAGCACCCCCCATGAGTGAGGAATGCATCTTTTGTTGGTAGATTTCCTTCATGAGGCTTAGCTAGGCCTGCATTCCTTTCCAAAGGGCCATAGAAGAGAGCACAAAAGGAGAAGGCATAATATAGCGGGAAGTAGGTGGAAGACGAGAGGTCAGGGGGGTTGGCAGTAAAGGAAACAGGGCCTGGCCTGGCCTGGCTGAGAGTTACAAGTTAGGGAACACAACAATGAGCGAGGGACAAGGAAAGAGGTCTCAGGCATGCAGCTCTCTGAGTCTTCCCCACTCTGCCTGCAGAAAGAGACGTCCTATTCCTAGCCCTCTCCCGGATGGATACATTTGCCTGGAGAGCCCAGAGCTAATGTCACTTAGGCAGAGGTTAAAGAGAGGGCTGCTGAGCAGACACACCCCTTCATTTTACTATGCTCCCGGGGGGGCTTCTGGGAGGAAAAAGGCATCAGTATTCCACCAAGATCATGATCACCTAGGCCACCGTCACTAAGGTTTACAAAGCAGGCTGTGACACTTTCTGGGGCCTAGGTGGCCAGGCCTACGTGGAAGAGCACAGATCCTAACCCTAAGTTGTGTGGGTGGCTGCACCAGAGTGGCTGCATAGGGCATAGGGCTGTGCCCGTAAGGGCTGTGGTCGCGTTTGGGAGCGTTAGGGACGCGTGGAGGACGCAGGGCGCAGACCTCTGCCCGTTTCAGTCTGCCCTGATTGTCAGTGGCGGAGCCAGACTCTCCAAAATGGAGGAAGTTAAAGGCAAAAAGCAGCCCTCTCAGCCCCAGGGCAAAGAGTGGGAAAGGCTCGCTACAGCAAGAGTCTTTCAAATCTTTCACTTTTGAGAGCAGAGTGTTTACATTTAAGAATCATGACCAAGCAGCAAATACGAAAGCGTACAGGCCAGAGTGCAGAAAACAAAGGCATAACTGTTAGTAGGAATGCAAGAATTGAAGGGGTATTAACTGTTGGCTGATCGCGCAGGGCAATGCATACCCATTTTCAATTAAAAAAAATGAAAAAACATTGTAAAATATGCCCGGGAGATTCTAGACATGGGATTAGAACTCAGGTCCCCAGCATTCCAAGACCAAGCACTTATCACTTGAGCCACTGATGGCTTTGCTTCTGAGAGTAGCTTTTGGGCGTATATATCTTTCTTGGGAGAATACCCATTTGCATTGTGAAACATGGTCACTGAAGAAAACGAGGATAGAACATCTGGCCCCCCGCACCACTAAATACCAGCTAACCGCAGTGGCTTAGAGGTTAAGTGCTTGCGTTACAACTCTGGGGTCCTGGGTTCGAGTCCTGCTTTCGGCACATAAACAGAATAGTTGGTTAAGGTCCTTGTGCAGTTGCGGGTACCCACACTCCTTCTGAAGGGTTCAGTGGGTATGAAAAGACTTTCCTGGTAAAGAGAGGGTAGGAGGTAGGAGGTAGGTGGGACTGTGCAGAGTAAATAAAGGAAGAGGTGGGGCAGGCTAAGGGGGAGGTAGGGCTGGGGAGGTCCAGAGGGGCCTGCGGATGTAAGGTAAAAGGGGTCCTGGGCGGGGAACATCCCAGGGTGTGGTGTGTAAAGGAGGGCTCTAATGTGGGGAAAGGGGGCCTGGTGGAGGGTGGAATGGACCCCACAATGGGCTGACTTCTTTTTTCATCAGGCACAATCTCCCCCTTTTCCCTTTG
Organism: Ambystoma mexicanum; assembly: GCF_040938575.1. Taxonomy (NCBI): domain Eukaryota; kingdom Metazoa; phylum Chordata; class Amphibia; order Caudata; family Ambystomatidae; genus Ambystoma; species Ambystoma mexicanum. The sequence goes on along the minus strand of NC_090935.1, from coordinate 1,261,388,804 downwards.
TTTACCCTGCACTTTCTCCCCTCCACAGTCCCACTTCTCTGCTGTCTTCCACCCTCCATCTACCCCCTTCTAGGTCTACCACCACTCATCCAGCCCACCTCCTCTCCACAGGGACCCATTCACCCAGCACGCCCTCCTCATTTACCCTGCACTTCCTAATTCCCACCTCTCTGCATTCTTCCACCCTCCCTTTCTTCCACCCTCCCTTTACCAGGGAACTCTTTTCGGACGCGTTTACGTGCCGAAAGCAGGACTCGAACCCAGACCCCCAACGCTGTAAGGCAAGCACTTAACCTCTAGGCCACTGCAGTTAGCTGATATTTAGCGGAGCGGGGGGCCAGATGTTCTATCCTCATTTTCTTCAGTGAACATGTTGCACAATGCAAATGGGTATGCTCACAAGGGCATGCAGAAGAATGATATATACGCCCAAAAGCTACTCTCAGAAGCAAAGCCTCCAGTGGCTCATCTGCTAAGTGCTTGGTCTTGGAATGCTGAGGACCTGAGTTCTAATCCAATGTCTGGAGTCTCCTGGGCATGTTTTTAATTTTTTTAAATTTTTTTTATGAAAATGGGTATGCACTGCCCTGCGCGATCAGCCAACAGTTAATGCCCCTTCAATACCTGCATTCCCACTAACAGGTGTGCCTTTGTTTTCTGCACGCTGGCCTTGGGAGCACCCACACAAAAGCTCGTGTCTCTGGCCCCAACTGACTGGAAAATACGAGCGGAAAAAGTGTAATCTACGGGTTATGGTTGATGCGATATTTGCACTGGGACTCAAACAGGACACCTTCTCGAGGCGCTGTGAGGTGACCACCGGCCCCTGCATAGCAAGCAAACCTGCATCAGCATCTCACCAGCAAATGAATGTGTCGCCTGCAGGCGACACATAGCAAGCAGCAGTAGGTGCATTAACCCATTGGGCTGTCGGCCCTCCTTCCGCAGAGAGCAGGAAACTGAATTTTCATGCTGCCTTCCTTTGGCACATTAGATCTGTCTTTCACCCCAATTCAGAGGATGTTTTGCTTCATGGAGAGATGATAATCATTGAGAGGTGTGAGCCACTCTGTACACACTCTGTTCTCAAAAGTGAAAGATTTGAAAGACTCTTGCTGAAGCGAGCCTTTCCCACTCTTTGCCCTGGGGCTGAAAGCAGCGGCAGGGTAGGGCCTGAGGGGCAAGGCCCACCCAAAATCTGTAAATGCCCACTCAGCAGCGCTGTGTGGGCATTTACAGATATTTTTGTCAGTGCAGGGGCCCAACTGCATTAGCTTTCGGGCCCCATTTGCTAGACAATCCTGGCTACGCCTCTGGTGCCTCCCAACTCAACAACCCAATCACCCCTTTCGCCCTTCTTACTCGTCTCACAGCACCCCCCATGAGTGAGGAATGCATCTTTTGTTGGTAGATTTCCTTCATGAGGCTTAGCTAGGCCTGCATTCCTTTCCAAAGGGCCATAGAAGAGAGCACAAAAGGAGAAGGCATAATATAGCGGGAAGTAGGTGGAAGACGAGAGGTCAGGGGGGTTGGCAGTAAAGGAAACAGGGCCTGGCCTGGCCTGGCTGAGAGTTACAAGTTAGGGAACACAACAATGAGCGAGGGACAAGGAAAGAGGTCTCAGGCATGCAGCTCTCTGAGTCTTCCCCACTCTGCCTGCAGAAAGAGACGTCCTATTCCTAGCCCTCTCCCGGATGGATACATTTGCCTGGAGAGCCCAGAGCTAATGTCACTTAGGCAGAGGTTAAAGAGAGGGCTGCTGAGCAGACACACCCCTTCATTTTACTATGCTCCGGGGGGGGCTTCTGGGAGGAAAAAGGCATCAGTATTCCACCAAGATCATGATCACCTAGGCCACCGTCACTAAGGTTTACAAAGCAGGCTGTGACACTTTCTGGGGCCTAGGTGGCCAGGCCTACGTGGAAGAGCACAGATCCTAACCCTAAGTTGTGTGGGTGGCTGCACCAGAGTGGCTGCTTAGGGCATAGGGCTGTGCCCGTAAGGGCTGTGGTCGCGTTTGGGAGCGTTAGGGACGCGTGGAGGACGCAGGGCGCAGACCTCTGCCCGTTTCAGTCTGCCCTGATTGTCAGTGGCGGAGCCAGACTCTCCAAAATGGAGGAAGTTAAAGGCAAAAAGCAGCCCTCTCAGCCCCAGGGCAAAGAGTGGGAAAGGCTCGCTACAGCAAGAGTCTTTCAAATCTTTCACTTTTGAGAGCAGAGTGTTTACATTTAAGAATCATGACCAAGCAGCAAATACGAAAGCGTACAGGCCAGAGTGCAGAAAACAAAGGCATAACTGTTAGTAGGAATGCAAGAATTGAAGGGGTATTAACTGTTGGCTGATCGCGCAGGGCAATGCATACCCATTTTCAATTTAAAAAAATGAAAAAACATTGTAAAATATGCCCGGGAGATTCTAGACATGGGATTAGAACTCAGGTCCCCAGCATTCCAAGACCAAGCACTTATCACTTGAGCCACTGATGGCTTTGCTTCTGAGAGTAGCTTTTGGGCGTATATATCTTTCTTGGGAGAATACCCATTTGCATTGTGAAACATGGTCACTGAAGAAAACGAGGATAGAACATCTGGCCCCCCGCACCACTAAATACCAGCTAACCGCAGTGGCTTAGAGGTTAAGTGCTTGCGTTACAACTCTGGGGTCCTGGGTTCGAGTCCTGCTTTCGGCACATAAACAGAATAGTTGGTTAAGGTCCTTGTGCAGTTGCGTGCGGGTACCCACACTCCTTCTGAAGGGTTCAGTGGGTATGAAAAGACTTTCCTGGTAAAGAGAGGGTAGGAGGTAGGAGGTAGGTGGGACTGTGCAGAGTAAATAAAGGAAGAGGTGGGGCAGGCTAAGGGGGAGGTAGGGCTGGGGAGGTCCAGAGGGGCCTGCGGATGTAAGGTAAAAGGGGTCCTGGGCGGGGAACATCCCAGGGTGTGGTGTGTAAAGGAGGGCTCTAATGTGGGGAAAGGGGGCCTGGTGGAGGGTGGAATGGACCCCACAATGGGCTGACTTCTTTTTTCATCAGGCACAATCTCCCCCTTTTCCCTTTGTTTACCCTGCACTTTCTCCCCTCCACAGTCCCACTTCTCTGCTGTCTTCCACCCTCCATCTACCCCCTTCTAGGTCTACCACCACTCATCCAGCCCACCTCCTCTCCACAGGGACCCATTCACCCAGCACGCCCTCCTCATTTACCCTGCCCTTCCTAATTCCCACCTCTCTGCATTCTTCCACCCTCCCTTTCTTCCACCCTCCCTTTACCAGGGAACTCTTTTCAGACGCGTTTACGTGCCGAAAGCAGGACTCGAACCCAGACCCCCAACGCTGTAAGGCAAGCACTTAACCTCTAGGCCACTGCAGTTAGCTGATATTTAGCGGAGCGGGGGGCCAGATGTTCTATCCTCATTTTCTTCAGTGAACATGTTGCACAATGCAAATGGGTATGCTCACAAGGGCATGCAGAAGAATGATATATACGCCCAAAAGCTACTCTCAGAAGCAAAGCCTCCAGTGGCTCATCTGCTAAGTGCTTGGTCTTGGAATGCTGAGGACCTGAGTTCTAATCCAATGTCTGGAGTCTCCTGGGCATGTTTTTAATTTTTTTAAATTTTTTTTATGAAAATGGGTATGCACTGCCCTGCGCGATCAGCCAACAGTTAATGCCCCTTCAATACCTGCATTCCCACTAACAGGTGTGCCTTTGTTTTCTGCACGCTGGCCTTGGGAGCACCCACACAAAAGCTCGTGTCTCTGGCCCCAACTGACTGGAAAATACGAGCGGAAAAAGTGTAATCTACGGGTTATGGTTGATGCGATATTTGCACTGGGACTCAAACAGGACACCTTCTCGAGGCGCTGTGAGGTGACCACCGGCCCCTGCATAGCAAGCAAACCTGCATCAGCATCTCACCAGCAAATGAATGTGTCGCCTGCAGGCGACACATAGCAAGCAGCAGTAGGTGCATTAACCCATTGGGCTGTCGACCCTCCTTCCGCAGAGAGCAGGAAACTGAATTTTCATGCTGCCTTCCTTTGGCACATTAGATCTGTCTTTCACCCCAATTCAGAGGATGTTTTGCTTCATGGAGAGATGATAATCATTGAGAGGTGTGAGCCACTCTGTACACACTCTGTTCTCAAAAGTGAAAGATTTGAAAGACTCTTGCTGAAGCGAGCCTTTCCCACTCTTTGCCCTGGGGCTGAAAGCAGCGGCAGGGTAGGGCCTGAGGGGCAAGGCCCACCCAAAATCTGTAAATGCCCACTCAGCAGCGCTGTGTGGGCATTTACAGATATTTTTGTCAGTGCAGGGGCCCAACTGCATTAGCTTTCGGGCCCCATTTGCTAGACAATCCTGGCTACGCCTCTGGTGCCTCCCAACTCAACAACCCAATCACCCCTTTCGCCCTTCTTACTCGTCTCACAGCACCCCCCATGAGTGAGGAATGCATCTTTTGTTGGTAGATTTCCTTCATGAGGCTTAGCTAGGCCTGCATTCCTTTCCAAAGGGCCATAGAAGAGAGCACAAAAGGAGAAGGCATAATATAGCGGGAAGTAGGTGGAAGACGAGAGGTCAGGGGGGTTGGCAGTAAAGGAAACAGGGCCTGGCCTGGCCTGGCTGAGAGTTACAAGTTAGGGAACACAACAATGAGCGAGGGACAAGGAAAGAGGTCTCAGGCATGCAGCTCTCTGAGTCTTCCCCACTCTGCCTGCAGAAAGAGACGTCCTATTCCTAGCCCTCTCCCGGATGGATACATTTGCCTGGAGAGCCCAGAGCTAATGTCACTTAGGCAGAGGTTAAAGAGAGGGCTGCTGAGCAGACACACCCCTTCATTTTACTATGCTCCGGGGGGGGCTTCTGGGAGGAAAAAGGCATCAGTATTCCACCAAGATCATGATCACCTAGGCCACCGTCACTAAGGTTTACAAAGCAGGCTGTGACACTTTCTGGGGCCTAGGTGGCCAGGCCTACGTGGAAGAGCACAGATCCTAACCCTAAGTTGTGTGGGTGGCTGCACCAGAGTGGCTGCTTAGGGCATAGGGCTGTGCCCGTAAGGGCTGTGGTCGCGTTTGGGAGCGTTAGGGACGCGTGGAGGACGCAGGGCGCAGACCTCTGCCCGTTTCAGTCTGCCCTGATTGTCAGTGGCGGAGCCAGACTCTCCAAAATGGAGGAAGTTAAAGGCAAAAAGCAGCCCTCTCAGCCCCAGGGCAAAGAGTGGGAAAGGCTCGCTACAGCAAGAGTCTTTCAAATCTTTCACTTTTGAGAGCAGAGTGTTTACATTTAAGAATCATGACCAAGCAGCAAATACGAAAGCGTACAGGCCAGAGTGCAGAAAACAAAGGCATAACTGTTAGTAGGAATGCAAGAATTGAAGGGGTATTAACTGTTGGCTGATCGCGCAGGGCAATGCATACCCATTTTCAATTTAAAAAAATGAAAAAACATTGTAAAATATGCCCGGGAGATTCTAGACATGGGATTAGAACTCAGGTCCCCAGCATTCCAAGACCAAGCACTTATCACTTGAGCCACTGATGGCTTTGCTTCTGAGAGTAGCTTTTGGGCGTATATATCTTTCTTGGGAGAATACCCATTTGCATTGTGAAACATGGTCACTGAAGAAAACGAGGATAGAACATCTGGCCCCCCGCACCACTAAATACCAGCTAACCGCAGTGGCTTAGAGGTTAAGTGCTTGCGTTACAACTCTGGGGTCCTGGGTTCGAGTCCTGCTTTCGGCACATAAACAGAATAGTTGGTTAAGGTCCTTGTGCAGTTGCGGGTACCCACACTCCTTCTGAAGGGTTCAGTGGGTATGAAAAGACTTTCCTGGTAAAGAGAGGGTAGGAGGTAGGAGGTAGGTGGGACTGTGCAGAGTAAATAAAGGAAGAGGTGGGGCAGGCTAAGGGGGAGGTAGGGCTGGGGAGGTCCAGAGGGGCCTGCGGATGTAAGGTAAAAGGGGTCCTGGGCGGGGAACATCCCAGGGTGTGGTGTGTAAAGGAGGGCTCTAATGTGGGGAAAGGGGGCCTGGTGGAGGGTGGAATGGACCCCACAATGGGCTGACTTCTTTTTTCATCAGGCACAATCTCCCCCTTTTCCCTTTGTTTACCCTGCACTTTCTCCCCTCCACAGTCCCACTTCTCTGCTGTCTTCCACCCTCCATCTACCCCCTTCTAGGTCCACCACCACTCATCCAGCCCACCTCCTCTCCACAGGGACCCATTCACCCAGCACGCCCTCCTCATTTACCCTGCCCTTCCTAATTCCCACCTCTCTGCATTCTTCCACCCTCCCTTTCTTCCACCCTCCCTTTACCAGGGAACTCTTTTCAGACGCGTTTACGTGCCGAAAGCAGGACTCGAACCCAGACCCCCAACGCTGTAAGGCAAGCACTTAACCTCTAGGCCACTGCAGTTAGCTGATATTTAGCGGAGCGGGGGGCCAGATGTTCTATCCTCATTTTCTTCAGTGAACATGTTGCACAATGCAAATGGGTATGCTCACAAGGGCATGCAGAAGAATGATATATACGCCCAAAAGCTACTCTCAGAAGCAAAGCCTCCAGTGGCTCATCTGCTAAGTGCTTGGTCTTGGAATGCTGAGGACCTGAGTTCTAATCCAATGTCTGGAGTCTCCTGGGCATGTTTTTAATTTTTTTAAATTTTTTTTATGAAAATGGGTATGCACTGCCCTGCGCGATCAGCCAACAGTTAATGCCCCTTCAATACCTGCATTCCCACTAACAGGTGTGCCTTTGTTTTCTGCACGCTGGCCTTGGGAGCACCCACACAAAAGCTCGTGTCTCTGGCCCCAACTGACTGGAAAATACGAGCGGAAAAAGTGTAATCTACGGGTTATGGTTGATGCGATATTTGCACTGGGACTCAAACAGGACACCTTCTCGAGGCGCTGTGAGGTGACCACCGGCCCCTGCATAGCAAGCAAACCTGCATCAGCATCTCACCAGCAAATGAATGTGTCGCCTGCAGGCGACACATAGCAAGCAGCAGTAGGTGCATTAACCCATTGGGCTGTCGACCCTCCTTCCGCAGAGAGCAGGAAACTGAATTTTCATGCTGCCTTCCTTTGGCACATTAGATCTGTCTTTCACCCCAATTCAGAGGATGTTTTGCTTCATGGAGAGATGATAATCATTGAGAGGTGTGAGCCACTCTGTACACACTCTGTTCTCAAAAGTGAAAGATTTGAAAGACTCTTGCTGAAGCGAGCCTTTCCCACTCTTTGCCCTGGGGCTGAAAGCAGCGGCAGGGTAGGGCCTGAGGGGCAAGGCCCACCCAAAATCTGTAAATGCCCACTCAGCAGCGCTGTGTGGGCATTTACAGATATTTTTGTCAGTGCAGGGGCCCAACTGCATTAGCTTTCGGGCCCCATTTGCTAGACAATCCTGGCTACGCCTCTGGTGCCTCCCAACTCAACAACCCAATCACCCCTTTCGCCCTTCTTACTCGTCTCACAGCACCCCCCATGAGTGAGGAATGCATCTTTTGTTGGTAGATTTCCTTCATGAGGCTTAGCTAGGCCTGCATTCCTTTCCAAAGGGCCATAGAAGAGAGCACAAAAGGAGAAGGCATAATATAGCGGGAAGTAGGTGGAAGACGAGAGGTCAGGGGGGTTGGCAGTAAAGGAAACAGGGCCTGGCCTGGCCTGGCTGAGAGTTACAAGTTAGGGAACACAACAATGAGCGAGGGACAAGGAAAGAGGTCTCAGGCATGCAGCTCTCTGAGTCTTCCCCACTCTGCCTGCAGAAAGAGACGTCCTATTCCTAGCCCTCTCCCGGATGGATACATTTGCCTGGAGAGCCCAGAGCTAATGTCACTTAGGCAGAGGTTAAAGAGAGGGCTGCTGAGCAGACACACCCCTTCATTTTACTATGCTCCCGGGGGGGCTTCTGGGAGGAAAAAGGCATCAGTATTCCACCAAGATCATGATCACCTAGGCCACCGTCACTAAGGTTTACAAAGCAGGCTGTGACACTTTCTGGGGCCTAGGTGGCCAGGCCTACGTGGAAGAGCACAGATCCTAACCCTAAGTTGTGTGGGTGGCTGCACCAGAGTGGCTGCATAGGGCATAGGGCTGTGCCCGTAAGGGCTGTGGTCGCGTTTGGGAGCGTTAGGGACGCGTGGAGGACGCAGGGCGCAGACCTCTGCCCGTTTCAGTCTGCCCTGATTGTCAGTGGCGGAGCCAGACTCTCCAAAATGGAGGAAGTTAAAGGCAAAAAGCAGCCCTCTCAGCCCCAGGGCAAAGAGTGGGAAAGGCTCGCTACAGCAAGAGTCTTTCAAATCTTTCACTTTTGAGAGCAGAGTGTTTACATTTAAGAATCATGACCAAGCAGCAAATACGAAAGCGTACAGGCCAGAGTGCAGAAAACAAAGGCATAACTGTTAGTAGGAATGCAAGAATTGAAGGGGTATTAACTGTTGGCTGATCGCGCAGGGCAATGCATACCCATTTTCAATTAAAAAAAATGAAAAAACATTGTAAAATATGCCCGGGAGATTCTAGACATGGGATTAGAACTCAGGTCCCCAGCATTCCAAGACCAAGCACTTATCACTTGAGCCACTGATGGCTTTGCTTCTGAGAGTAGCTTTTGGGCGTATATATCTTTCTTGGGAGAATACCCATTTGCATTGTGAAACATGGTCACTGAAGAAAACGAGGATAGAACATCTGGCCCCCCGCACCACTAAATACCAGCTAACCGCAGTGGCTTAGAGGTTAAGTGCTTGCGTTACAACTCTGGGGTCCTGGGTTCGAGTCCTGCTTTCGGCACATAAACAGAATAGTTGGTTAAGGTCCTTGTGCAGTTGCGGGTACCCACACTCCTTCTGAAGGGTTCAGTGGGTATGAAAAGACTTTCCTGGTAAAGAGAGGGTAGGAGGTAGGAGGTAGGTGGGACTGTGCAGAGTAAATAAAGGAAGAGGTGGGGCAGGCTAAGGGGGAGGTAGGGCTGGGGAGGTCCAGAGGGGCCTGCGGATGTAAGGTAAAAGGGGTCCTGGGAGGGGAACATCCCAGGGTGTGGTGTGTAAAGGAGGGCTCTAATGTGGGGAAAGGGGGCCTGGTGGAGGGTGGAATGGACCCCACAATGGGCTGACTTCTTTTTTCATCAGGCACAATCTCCCCCTTTTCCCTTTGTTTACCCTGCACTTTCTCCCCTCCACAGTCCCACTTCTCTGCTGTCTTCCACCCTCCATCTACCCCCTTCTAGGTCTACCACCACTCATCCAGCCCACCTCCTCTCCACAGGGACCCATTCACCCAGCACGCCCTCCTCATTTACCCTGCACTTCCTAATTCCCACCTCTCTGCATTCTTCCACCCTCCCTTTCTTCCACCCTCCCTTTACCAGGGAACTCTTTTCGGACGCGTTTACGTGCCGAAAGCAGGACTCGAACCCAGACCCCCAACGCTGTAAGGCAAGCACTTAACCTCTAGGCCACTGCAGTTAGCTGATATTTAGCGGAGCGGGGGGCCAGATGTTCTATCCTCATTTTCTTCAGTGAACATGTTGCACAATGCAAATGGGTATGCTCACAAGGGCATGCAGAAGAATGATATATACGCCCAAAAGCTACTCTCAGAAGCAAAGCCTCCAGTGGCTCATCTGCTAAGTGCTTGGTCTTGGAATGCTGAGGACCTGAGTTCTAATCCAATGTCTGGAGTCTCCTGGGCATGTTTTTAATTTTTTTAAATTTTTTTTATGAAAATGGGTATGCACTGCCCTGCGCGATCAGCCAACAGTTAATGCCCCTTCAATACCTGCATTCCCACTAACAGGTGTGCCTTTGTTTTCTGCACGCTGGCCTTGGGAGCACCCACACAAAAGCTCGTGTCTCTGGCCCCAACTGACTGGAAAATACGAGCGGAAAAAGTGTAATCTACGGGTTATGGTTGATGCGATATTTGCACTGGGACTCAAACAGGACACCTTCTCGAGGCGCTGTGAGGTGACCACCGGCCCCTGCATAGCAAGCAAACCTGCATCAGCATCTCACCAGCAAATGAATGTGTCGCCTGCAGGCGACACATAGCAAGCAGCAGTAGGTGCATTAACCCATTGGGCTGTCGACCCTCCTTCCGCAGAGAGCAGGAAACTGAATTTTCATGCTGCCTTCCTTTGGCACATTAGATCTGTCTTTCACCCCAATTCAGAGGATGTTTTGCTTCATGGAGAGATGATAATCATTGAGAGGTGTGAGCCACTCTGTACACACTCTGTTCTCAAAAGTGAAAGATTTGAAAGACTCTTGCTGAAGCGAGCCTTTCCCACTCTTTGCCCTGGGGCTGAAAGCAGCGGCAGGGTAGGGCCTGAGGGGCAAGGCCCACCCAAAATCTGTAAATGCCCACTCAGCAGCGCTGTGTGGGCATTTACAGATATTTTTGTCAGTGCAGGGGCCCAACTGCATTAGCTTTCGGGCCCCATTTGCTAGACAATCCTGGCTACGCCTCTGGTGCCTCCCAACTCAACAACCCAATCACCCCTTTCGCCCTTCTTACTCGTCTCACAGCACCCCCCATGAGTGAGGAATGCATCTTTTGTTGGTAGATTTCCTTCATGAGGCTTAGCTAGGCCTGCATTCCTTTCCAAAGGGCCATAGAAGAGAGCACAAAAGGAGAAGGCATAATATAGCGGGAAGTAGGTGGAAGACGAGAGGTCAGGGGGGTTGGCAGTAAAGGAAACAGGGCCTGGCCTGGCCTGGCTGAGAGTTACAAGTTAGGGAACACAACAATGAGCGAGGGACAAGGAAAGAGGTCTCAGGCATGCAGCTCTCTGAGTCTTCCCCACTCTGCCTGCAGAAAGAGACGTCCTATTCCTAGCCCTCTCCCGGATGGATACATTTGCCTGGAGAGCCCAGAGCTAATGTCACTTAGGCAGAGGTTAAAGAGAGGGCTGCTGAGCAGACACACCCCTTCATTTTACTATGCTCCCGGGGGGGCTTCTGGGAGGAAAAAGGCATCAGTATTCCACCAAGATCATGATCACCTAGGCCACCGTCACTAAGGTTTACAAAGCAGGCTGTGACACTTTCTGGGGCCTAGGTGGCCAGGCCTACGTGGAAGAGCACAGATCCTAACCCTAAGTTGTGTGGGTGGCTGCACCAGAGTGGCTGCATAGGGCATAGGGCTGTGCCCGTAAGGGCTGTGGTCGCGTTTGGGAGCGTTAGGGACGCGTGGAGGACGCAGGGCGCAGACCTCTGCCCGTTTCAGTCTGCCCTGATTGTCAGTGGCGGAGCCAGACTCTCCAAAATGGAGGAAGTTAAAGGCAAAAAGCAGCCCTCTCAGCCCCAGGGCAAAGAGTGGGAAAGGCTCGCTACAGCAAGAGTCTTTCAAATCTTTCACTTTTGAGAGCAGAGTGTTTACATTTAAGAATCATGACCAAGCAGCAAATACGAAAGCGTACAGGCCAGAGTGCAGAAAACAAAGGCATAACTGTTAGTAGGAATGCAAGAATTGAAGGGGTATTAACTGTTGGCTGATCGCGCAGGGCAATGCATACCCATTTTCAATTAAAAAAAATGAAAAAACATTGTAAAATATGCCCGGGAGATTCTAGACATGGGATTAGAACTCAGGTCCCCAGCATTCCAAGACCAAGCACTTATCACTTGAGCCACTGATGGCTTTGCTTCTGAGAGTAGCTTTTGGGCGTATATATCTTTCTTGGGAGAATACCCATTTGCATTGTGAAACATGGTCACTGAAGAAAACGAGGATAGAACATCTGGCCCCCCGCACCACTAAATACCAGCTAACCGCAGTGGCTTAGAGGTTAAGTGCTTGCGTTACAACTCTGGGGTCCTGGGTTCGAGTCCTGCTTTCGGCACATAAACAGAATAGTTGGTTAAGGTCCTTGTGCAGTTGCGGGTACCCACACTCCTTCTGAAGGGTTCAGTGGGTATGAAAAGACTTTCCTGGTAAAGAGAGGGTAGGAGGTAGGAGGTAGGTGGGACTGTGCAGAGTAAATAAAGGAAGAGGTGGGGCAGGCTAAGGGGGAGGTAGGGCTGGGGAGGTCCAGAGGGGCCTGCGGATGTAAGGTAAAAGGGGTCCTGGGAGGGGAACATCCCAGGGTGTGGTGTGTAAAGGAGGGCTCTAATGTGGGGAAAGGGGGCCTGGTGGAGGGTGGAATGGACCCCACAATGGGCTGACTTCTTTTTTCATCAGGCACAATCTCCCCCTTTTCCCTTTGTTTACCCTGCACTTTCTCCCCTCCACAGTCCCACTTCTCTGCTGTCTTCCACCCTCCATCTACCCCCTTCTAGGTCTACCACCACTCATCCAGCCCACCTCCTCTCCACAGGGACCCATTCACCCAGCACGCCCTCCTCATTTACCCTGCACTTCCTAATTCCCACCTCTCTGCATTCTTCCACCCTCCCTTTCTTCCACCCTCCCTTTACCAGGGAACTCTTTTCGGACGCGTTTACGTGCCGAAAGCAGGACTCGAACCCAGACCCCCAACGCTGTAAGGCAAGCACTTAACCTCTAGGCCACTGCAGTTAGCTGATATTTAGCGGAGCGGGGGGCCAGATGTTCTATCCTCATTTTCTTCAGTGAACATGTTGCACAATGCAAATGGGTATGCTCACAAGGGCATGCAGAAGAATGATATATACGCCCAAAAGCTACTCTCAGAAGCAAAGCCTCCAGTGGCTCATCTGCTAAGTGCTTGGTCTTGGAATGCTGAGGACCTGAGTTCTAATCCAATGTCTGGAGTCTCCTGGGCATGTTTTTAATTTTTTTAAATTTTTTTTATGAAAATGGGTATGCACTGCCCTGCGCGATCAGCCAACAGTTAATGCCCCTTCAATACCTGCATTCCCACTAACAGGTGTGCCTTTGTTTTCTGCACGCTGGCCTTGGGAGCACCCACACAAAAGCTCGTGTCTCTGGCCCCAACTGACTGGAAAATACGAGCGGAAAAAGTGTAATCTACGGGTTATGGTTGATGCGATATTTGCACTGGGACTCAAACAGGACACCTTCTCGAGGCGCTGTGAGGTGACCACCGGCCCCTGCATAGCAAGCAAACCTGCATCAGCATCTCACCAGCAAATGAATGTGTCGCCTGCAGGCGACACATAGCAAGCAGCAGTAGGTGCATTAACCCATTGGGCTGTCGACCCTCCTTCCGCAGAGAGCAGGAAACTGAATTTTCATGCTGCCTTCCTTTGGCACATTAGATCTGTCTTTCACCCCAATTCAGAGGATGTTTTGCTTCATGGAGAGATGATAATCATTGAGAGGTGTGAGCCACTCTGTACACACTCTGTTCTCAAAAGTGAAAGATTTGAAAGACTCTTGCTGAAGCGAGCCTTTCCCACTCTTTGCCCTGGGGCTGAAAGCAGCGGCAGGGTAGGGCCTGAGGGGCAAGGCCCACCCAAAATCTGTAAATGCCCACTCAGCAGCGCTGTGTGGGCATTTACAGATATTTTTGTCAGTGCAGGGGCCCAACTGCATTAGCTTTCGGGCCCCATTTGCTAGACAATCCTGGCTACGCCTCTGGTGCCTCCCAACTCAACAACCCAATCACCCCTTTCGCCCTTCTTACTCGTCTCACAGCACCCCCCATGAGTGAGGAATGCATCTTTTGTTGGTAGATTTCCTTCATGAGGCTTAGCTAGGCCTGCATTCCTTTCCAAAGGGCCATAGAAGAGAGCACAAAAGGAGAAGGCATAATATAGCGGGAAGTAGGTGGAAGACGAGAGGTCAGGGGGGTTGGCAGTAAAGGAAACAGGGCCTGGCCTGGCCTGGCTGAGAGTTACAAGTTAGGGAACACAACAATGAGCGAGGGACAAGGAAAGAGGTCTCAGGCATGCAGCTCTCTGAGTCTTCCCCACTCTGCCTGCAGAAAGAGACGTCCTATTCCTAGCCCTCTCCCGGATGGATACATTTGCCTGGAGAGCCCAGAGCTAATGTCACTTAGGCAGAGGTTAAAGAGAGGGCTGCTGAGCAGACACACCCCTTCATTTTACTATGCTCCCGGGGGGGCTTCTGGGAGGAAAAAGGCATCAGTATTCCACCAAGATCATGATCACCTAGGCCACCGTCACTAAGGTTTACAAAGCAGGCTGTGACACTTTCTGGGGCCTAGGTGGCCAGGCCTACGTGGAAGAGCACAGATCCTAACCCTAAGTTGTGTGGGTGGCTGCACCAGAGTGGCTGCATAGGGCATAGGGCTGTGCCCGTAAGGGCTGTGGTCGCGTTTGGGAGCGTTAGGGACGCGTGGAGGACGCAGGGCGCAGACCTCTGCCCGTTTCAGTCTGCCCTGATTGTCAGTGGCGGAGCCAGACTCTCCAAAATGGAGGAAGTTAAAGGCAAAAAGCAGCCCTCTCAGCCCCAGGGCAAAGAGTGGGAAAGGCTCGCTACAGCAAGAGTCTTTCAAATCTTTCACTTTTGAGAGCAGAGTGTTTACATTTAAGAATCATGACCAAGCAGCAAATACGAAAGCGTACAGGCCAGAGTGCAGAAAACAAAGGCATAACTGTTAGTAGGAATGCAAGAATTGAAGGGGTATTAACTGTTGGCTGATCGCGCAGGGCAATGCATACCCATTTTCAATTAAAAAAAATGAAAAAACATTGTAAAATATGCCCGGGAGATTCTAGACATGGGATTAGAACTCAGGTCCCCAGCATTCCAAGACCAAGCACTTATCACTTGAGCCACTGATGGCTTTGCTTCTGAGAGTAGCTTTTGGGCGTATATATCTTTCTTGGGAGAATACCCATTTGCATTGTGAAACATGGTCACTGAAGAAAACGAGGATAGAACATCTGGCCCCCCGCACCACTAAATACCAGCTAACCGCAGTGGCTTAGAGGTTAAGTGCTTGCGTTACAACTCTGGGGTCCTGGGTTCGAGTCCTGCTTTCGGCACATAAACAGAATAGTTGGTTAAGGTCCTTGTGCAGTTGCGGGTACCCACACTCCTTCTGAAGGGTTCAGTGGGTATGAAAAGACTTTCCTGGTAAAGAGAGGGTAGGAGGTAGGAGGTAGGTGGGACTGTGCAGAGTAAATAAAGGAAGAGGTGGGGCAGGCTAAGGGGGAGGTAGGGCTGGGGAGGTCCAGAGGGGCCTGCGGATGTAAGGTAAAAGGGGTCCTGGGAGGGGAACATCCCAGGGTGTGGTGTGTAAAGGAGGGCTCTAATGTGGGGAAAGGGGGCCTGGTGGAGGGTGGAATGGACCCCACAATGGGCTGACTTCTTTTTTCATCAGGCACAATCTCCCCCTTTTCCCTTTGTTTACCCTGCACTTTCTCCCCTCCACAGTCCCACTTCTCTGCTGTCTTCCACCCTCCATCTACCCCCTTCTAGGTCTACCACCACTCATCCAGCCCACCTCCTCTCCACAGGGACCCATTCACCCAGCACGCCCTCCTCATTTACCCTGCACTTCCTAATTCCCACCTCTCTGCATTCTTCCACCCTCCCTTTCTTCCACCCTCCCTTTACCAGGGAACTCTTTTCGGACGCGTTTACGTGCCGAAAGCAGGACTCGAACCCAGACCCCCAACGCTGTAAGGCAAGCACTTAACCTCTAGGCCACTGCAGTTAGCTGATATTTAGCGGAGCGGGGGGCCAGATGTTCTATCCTCATTTTCTTCAGTGAACATGTTGCACAATGCAAATGGGTATGCTCACAAGGGCATGCAGAAGAATGATATATACGCCCAAAAGCTACTCTCAGAAGCAAAGCCTCCAGTGGCTCATCTGCTAAGTGCTTGGTCTTGGAATGCTGAGGACCTGAGTTCTAATCCAATGTCTGGAGTCTCCTGGGCATGTTTTTAATTTTTTTAAATTTTTTTTATGAAAATGGGTATGCACTGCCCTGCGCGATCAGCCAACAGTTAATGCCCCTTCAATACCTGCATTCCCACTAACAGGTGTGCCTTTGTTTTCTGCACGCTGGCCTTGGGAGCACCCACACAAAAGCTCGTGTCTCTGGCCCCAACTGACTGGAAAATACGAGCGGAAAAAGTGTAATCTACGGGTTATGGTTGATGCGATATTTGCACTGGGACTCAAACAGGACACCTTCTCGAGGCGCTGTGAGGTGACCACCGGCCCCTGCATAGCAAGCAAACCTGCATCAGCATCTCACCAGCAAATGAATGTGTCGCCTGCAGGCGACACATAGCAAGCAGCAGTAGGTGCATTAACCCATTGGGCTGTCGACCCTCCTTCCGCAGAGAGCAGGAAACTGAATTTTCATGCTGCCTTCCTTTGGCACATTAGATCTGTCTTTCACCCCAATTCAGAGGATGTTTTGCTTCATGGAGAGATGATAATCATTGAGAGGTGTGAGCCACTCTGTACACACTCTGTTCTCAAAAGTGAAAGATTTGAAAGACTCTTGCTGAAGCGAGCCTTTCCCACTCTTTGCCCTGGGGCTGAAAGCAGCGGCAGGGTAGGGCCTGAGGGGCAAGGCCCACCCAAAATCTGTAAATGCCCACTCAGCAGCGCTGTGTGGGCATTTACAGATATTTTTGTCAGTGCAGGGGCCCAACTGCATTAGCTTTCGGGCCCCATTTGCTAGACAATCCTGGCTACGCCTCTGGTGCCTCCCAACTCAACAACCCAATCACCCCTTTCGCCCTTCTTACTCGTCTCACAGCACCCCCCATGAGTGAGGAATGCATCTTTTGTTGGTAGATTTCCTTCATGAGGCTTAGCTAGGCCTGCATTCCTTTCCAAAGGGCCATAGAAGAGAGCACAAAAGGAGAAGGCATAATATAGCGGGAAGTAGGTGGAAGACGAGAGGTCAGGGGGGTTGGCAGTAAAGGAAACAGGGCCTGGCCTGGCCTGGCTGAGAGTTACAAGTTAGGGAACACAACAATGAGCGAGGGACAAGGAAAGAGGTCTCAGGCATGCAGCTCTCTGAGTCTTCCCCACTCTGCCTGCAGAAAGAGACGTCCTATTCCTAGCCCTCTCCCGGATGGATACATTTGCCTGGAGAGCCCAGAGCTAATGTCACTTAGGCAGAGGTTAAAGAGAGGGCTGCTGAGCAGACACACCCCTTCATTTTACTATGCTCCCGGGGGGGCTTCTGGGAGGAAAAAGGCATCAGTATTCCACCAAGATCATGATCACCTAGGCCACCGTCACTAAGGTTTACAAAGCAGGCTGTGACACTTTCTGGGGCCTAGGTGGCCAGGCCTACGTGGAAGAGCACAGATCCTAACCCTAAGTTGTGTGGGTGGCTGCACCAGAGTGGCTGCATAGGGCATAGGGCTGTGCCCGTAAGGGCTGTGGTCGCGTTTGGGAGCGTTAGGGACGCGTGGAGGACGCAGGGCGCAGACCTCTGCCCGTTTCAGTCTGCCCTGATTGTCAGTGGCGGAGCCAGACTCTCCAAAATGGAGGAAGTTAAAGGCAAAAAGCAGCCCTCTCAGCCCCAGGGCAAAGAGTGGGAAAGGCTCGCTACAGCAAGAGTCTTTCAAATCTTTCACTTTTGAGAGCAGAGTGTTTACATTTAAGAATCATGACCAAGCAGCAAATACGAAAGCGTACAGGCCAGAGTGCAGAAAACAAAGGCATAACTGTTAGTAGGAATGCAAGAATTGAAGGGGTATTAACTGTTGGCTGATCGCGCAGGGCAATGCATACCCATTTTCAATTAAAAAAAATGAAAAAACATTGTAAAATATGCCCGGGAGATTCTAGACATGGGATTAGAACTCAGGTCCCCAGCATTCCAAGACCAAGCACTTATCACTTGAGCCACTGATGGCTTTGCTTCTGAGAGTAGCTTTTGGGCGTATATATCTTTCTTGGGAGAATACCCATTTGCATTGTGAAACATGGTCACTGAAGAAAACGAGGATAGAACATCTGGCCCCCCGCACCACTAAATACCAGCTAACCGCAGTGGCTTAGAGGTTAAGTGCTTGCGTTACAACTCTGGGGTCCTGGGTTCGAGTCCTGCTTTCGGCACATAAACAGAATAGTTGGTTAAGGTCCTTGTGCAGTTGCGGGTACCCACACTCCTTCTGAAGGGTTCAGTGGGTATGAAAAGACTTTCCTGGTAAAGAGAGGGTAGGAGGTAGGAGGTAGGTGGGACTGTGCAGAGTAAATAAAGGAAGAGGTGGGGCAGGCTAAGGGGGAGGTAGGGCTGGGGAGGTCCAGAGGGGCCTGCGGATGTAAGGTAAAAGGGGTCCTGGGCGGGGAACATCCCAGGGTGTGGTGTGTAAAGGAGGGCTCTAATGTGGGGAAAGGGGGCCTGGTGGAGGGTGGAATGGACCCCACAATGGGCTGACTTCTTTTTTCATCAGGCACAATCTCCCCCTTTTCCCTTTGTTTACCCTGCACTTTCTCCCCTCCACAGTCCCACTTCTCTGCTGTCTTCCACCCTCCATCTACCCCCTTCTAGGTCTACCACCACTCATCCAGCCCACCTCCTCTCCACAGGGACCCATTCACCCAGCACGCCCTCCTCATTTACCCTGCACTTCCTAATTCCCACCTCTCTGCATTCTTCCACCCTCCCTTTCTTCCACCCTCCCTTTACCAGGGAACTCTTTTCGGACGCGTTTACGTGCCGAAAGCAGGACTCGAACCCAGACCCCCAACGCTGTAAGGCAAGCACTTAACCTCTAGGCCACTGCAGTTAGCTGATATTTAGCGGAGCGGGGGGCCAGATGTTCTATCCTCATTTTCTTCAGTGAACATGTTGCACAATGCAAATGGGTATGCTCACAAGGGCATGCAGAAGAATGATATATACGCCCAAAAGCTACTCTCAGAAGCAAAGCCTCCAGTGGCTCATCTGCTAAGTGCTTGGTCTTGGAATGCTGAGGACCTGAGTTCTAATCCAATGTCTGGAGTCTCCTGGGCATGTTTTTAATTTTTTTAAATTTTTTTTATGAAAATGGGTATGCACTGCCCTGCGCGATCAGCCAACAGTTAATGCCCCTTCAATACCTGCATTCCCACTAACAGGTGTGCCTTTGTTTTCTGCACGCTGGCCTTGGGAGCACCCACACAAAAGCTCGTGTCTCTGGCCCCAACTGACTGGAAAATACGAGCGGAAAAAGTGTAATCTACGGGTTATGGTTGATGCGATATTTGCACTGGGACTCAAACAGGACACCTTCTCGAGGCGCTGTGAGGTGACCACCGGCCCCTGCATAGCAAGCAAACCTGCATCAGCATCTCACCAGCAAATGAATGTGTCGCCTGCAGGCGACACATAGCAAGCAGCAGTAGGTGCATTAACCCATTGGGCTGTCGACCCTCCTTCCGCAGAGAGCAGGAAACTGAATTTTCATGCTGCCTTCCTTTGGCACATTAGATCTGTCTTTCACCCCAATTCAGAGGATGTTTTGCTTCATGGAGAGATGATAATCATTGAGAGGTGTGAGCCACTCTGTACACACTCTGTTCTCAAAAGTGAAAGATTTGAAAGACTCTTGCTGAAGCGAGCCTTTCCCACTCTTTGCCCTGGGGCTGAAAGCAGCGGCAGGGTAGGGCCTGAGGGGCAAGGCCCACCCAAAATCTGTAAATGCCCACTCAGCAGCGCTGTGTGGGCATTTACAGATATTTTTGTCAGTGCAGGGGCCCAACTGCATTAGCTTTCGGGCCCCATTTGCTAGACAATCCTGGCTACGCCTCTGGTGCCTCCCAACTCAACAACCCAATCACCCCTTTCGCCCTTCTTACTCGTCTCACAGCACCCCCCATGAGTGAGGAATGCATCTTTTGTTGGTAGATTTCCTTCATGAGGCTTAGCTAGGCCTGCATTCCTTTCCAAAGGGCCATAGAAGAGAGCACAAAAGGAGAAGGCATAATATAGCGGGAAGTAGGTGGAAGACGAGAGGTCAGGGGGGTTGGCAGTAAAGGAAACAGGGCCTGGCCTGGCCTGGCTGAGAGTTACAAGTTAGGGAACACAACAATGAGCGAGGGACAAGGAAAGAGGTCTCAGGCATGCAGCTCTCTGAGTCTTCCCCACTCTGCCTGCAGAAAGAGACGTCCTATTCCTAGCCCTCTCCCGGATGGATACATTTGCCTGGAGAGCCCAGAGCTAATGTCACTTAGGCAGAGGTTAAAGAGAGGGCTGCTGAGCAGACACACCCCTTCATTTTACTATGCTCCGGGGGGGGCTTCTGGGAGGAAAAAGGCATCAGTATTCCACCAAGATCATGATCACCTAGGCCACCGTCACTAAGGTTTACAAAGCAGGCTGTGACACTTTCTGGGGCCTAGGTGGCCAGGCCTACGTGGAAGAGCACAGATCCTAACCCTAAGTTGTGTGGGTGGCTGCACCAGAGTGGCTGCTTAGGGCATAGGGCTGTGCCCGTAAGGGCTGTGGTCGCGTTTGGGAGCGTTAGGGACGCGTGGAGGACGCAGGGCGCAGACCTCTGCCCGTTTCAGTCTGCCCTGATTGTCAGTGGCGGAGCCAGACTCTCCAAAATGGAGGAAGTTAAAGGCAAAAAGCAGCCCTCTCAGCCCCAGGGCAAAGAGTGGGAAAGGCTCGCTACAGCAAGAGTCTTTCAAATCTTTCACTTTTGAGAGCAGAGTGTTTACATTTAAGAATCATGACCAAGCAGCAAATACGAAAGCGTACAGGCCAGAGTGCAGAAAACAAAGGCATAACTGTTAGTAGGAATGCAAGAATTGAAGGGGTATTAACTGTTGGCTGATCGCGCAGGGCAATGCATACCCATTTTCAATTTAAAAAAATGAAAAAACATTGTAAAATATGCCCGGGAGATTCTAGACATGGGATTAGAACTCAGGTCCCCAGCATTCCAAGACCAAGCACTTATCACTTGAGCCACTGATGGCTTTGCTTCTGAGAGTAGCTTTTGGGCGTATATATCTTTCTTGGGAGAATACCCATTTGCATTGTGAAACATGGTCACTGAAGAAAACGAGGATAGAACATCTGGCCCCCCGCACCACTAAATACCAGCTAACCGCAGTGGCTTAGAGGTTAAGTGCTTGCGTTACAACTCTGGGGTCCTGGGTTCGAGTCCTGCTTTCGGCACATAAACAGAATAGTTGGTTAAGGTCCTTGTGCAGTTGCGGGTACCCACACTCCTTCTGAAGGGTTCAGTGGGTATGAAAAGACTTTCCTGGTAAAGAGAGGGTAGGAGGTAGGAGGTAGGTGGGACTGTGCAGAGTAAATAAAGGAAGAGGTGGGGCAGGCTAAGGGGGAGGTAGGGCTGGGGAGGTCCAGAGGGGCCTGCGGATGTAAGGTAAAAGGGGTCCTGGGCGGGGAACATCCCAGGGTGTGGTGTGTAAAGGAGGGCTCTAATGTGGGGAAAGGGGGCCTGGTGGAGGGTGGAATGGACCCCACAATGGGCTGACTTCTTTTTTCATCAGGCACAATCTCCCCCTTTTCCCTTTGTTTACCCTGCACTTTCTCCCCTCCACAGTCCCACTTCTCTGCTGTCTTCCACCCTCCATCTACCCCCTTCTAGGTCTACCACCACTCATCCAGCCCACCTCCTCTCCACAGGGACCCATTCACCCAGCACGCCCTCCTCATTTACCCTGCCCTTCCTAATTCCCACCTCTCTGCATTCTTCCACCCTCCCTTTCTTCCACCCTCCCTTTACCAGGGAACTCTTTTCGGACGCGTTTACGTGCCGAAAGCAGGACTCGAACCCAGACCCCCAACGCTGTAAGGCAAGCACTTAACCTCTAGGCCACTGCAGTTAGCTGATATTTAGCGGAGCGGGGGGCCAGATGTTCTATCCTCATTTTCTTCAGTGAACATGTTGCACAATGCAAATGGGTATGCTCACAAGGGCATGCAGAAGAATGATATATACGCCCAAAAGCTACTCTCAGAAGCAAAGCCTCCAGTGGCTCATCTGCTAAGTGCTTGGTCTTGGAATGCTGAGGACCTGAGTTCTAATCCAATGTCTGGAGTCTCCTGGGCATGTTTTTAATTTTTTTAAATTTTTTTTATGAAAATGGGTATGCACTGCCCTGCGCGATCAGCCAACAGTTAATGCCCCTTCAATACCTGCATTCCCACTAACAGGTGTGCCTTTGTTTTCTGCACGCTGGCCTTGGGAGCACCCACACAAAAGCTCGTGTCTCTGGCCCCAACTGACTGGAAAATACGAGCGGAAAAAGTGTAATCTACGGGTTATGGTTGATGCGATATTTGCACTGGGACTCAAACAGGACACCTTCTCGAGGCGCTGTGAGGTGACCACCGGCCCCTGCATAGCAAGCAAACCTGCATCAGCATCTCACCAGCAAATGAATGTGTCGCCTGCAGGCGACACATAGCAAGCAGCAGTAGGTGCATTAACCCATTGGGCTGTCGACCCTCCTTCCGCAGAGAGCAGGAAACTGAATTTTCATGCTGCCTTCCTTTGGCACATTAGATCTGTCTTTCACCCCAATTCAGAGGATGTTTTGCTTCATGGAGAGATGATAATCATTGAGAGGTGTGAGCCACTCTGTACACACTCTGTTCTCAAAAGTGAAAGATTTGAAAGACTCTTGCTGAAGCGAGCCTTTCCCACTCTTTGCCCTGGGGCTGAAAGCAGCGGCAGGGTAGGGCCTGAGGGGCAAGGCCCACCCAAAATCTGTAAATGCCCACTCAGCAGCGCTGTGTGGGCATTTACAGATATTTTTGTCAGTGCAGGGGCCCAACTGCATTAGCTTTCGGGCCCCATTTGCTAGACAATCCTGGCTACGCCTCTGGTGCCTCCCAACTCAACAACCCAATCACCCCTTTCGCCCTTCTTACTCGTCTCACAGCACCCCCCATGAGTGAGGAATGCATCTTTTGTTGGTAGATTTCCTTCATGAGGCTTAGCTAGGCCTGCATTCCTTTCCAAAGGGCCATAGAAGAGAGCACAAAAGGAGAAGGCATAATATAGCGGGAAGTAGGTGGAAGACGAGAGGTCAGGGGGGTTGGCAGTAAAGGAAACAGGGCCTGGCCTGGCCTGGCTGAGAGTTACAAGTTAGGGAACACAACAATGAGCGAGGGACAAGGAAAGAGGTCTCAGGCATGCAGCTCTCTGAGTCTTCCCCACTCTGCCTGCAGAAAGAGACGTCCTATTCCTAGCCCTCTCCCGGATGGATACATTTGCCTGGAGAGCCCAGAGCTAATGTCACTTAGGCAGAGGTTAAAGAGAGGGCTGCTGAGCAGACACACCCCTTCATTTTACTATGCTCCGGGGGGGGCTTCTGGGAGGAAAAAGGCATCAGTATTCCACCAAGATCATGATCACCTAGGCCACCGTCACTAAGGTTTACAAAGCAGGCTGTGACACTTTCTGGGGCCTAGGTGGCCAGGCCTACGTGGAAGAGCACAGATCCTAACCCTAAGTTGTGTGGGTGGCTGCACCAGAGTGGCTGCTTAGGGCATAGGGCTGTGCCCGTAAGGGCTGTGGTCGCGTTTGGGAGCGTTAGGGACGCGTGGAGGACGCAGGGCGCAGACCTCTGCCCGTTTCAGTCTGCCCTGATTGTCAGTGGCGGAGCCAGACTCTCCAAAATGGAGGAAGTTAAAGGCAAAAAGCAGCCCTCTCAGCCCCAGGGCAAAGAGTGGGAAAGGCTCGCTACAGCAAGAGTCTTTCAAATCTTTCACTTTTGAGAGCAGAGTGTTTACATTTAAGAATCATGACCAAGCAGCAAATACGAAAGCGTACAGGCCAGAGTGCAGAAAACAAAGGCATAACTGTTAGTAGGAATGCAAGAATTGAAGGGGTATTAACTGTTGGCTGATCGCGCAGGGCAATGCATACCCATTTTCAATTTAAAAAAATGAAAAAACATTGTAAAATATGCCCGGGAGATTCTAGACATGGGATTAGAACTCAGGTCCCCAGCATTCCAAGACCAAGCACTTATCACTTGAGCCACTGATGGCTTTGCTTCTGAGAGTAGCTTTTGGGCGTATATATCTTTCTTGGGAGAATACCCATTTGCATTGTGAAACATGGTCACTGAAGAAAACGAGGATAGAACATCTGGCCCCCCGCACCACTAAATACCAGCTAACCGCAGTGGCTTAGAGGTTAAGTGCTTGCGTTACAACTCTGGGGTCCTGGGTTCGAGTCCTGCTTTCGGCACATAAACAGAATAGTTGGTTAAGGTCCTTGTGCAGTTGCGGGTACCCACACTCCTTCTGAAGGGTTCAGTGGGTATGAAAAGACTTTCCTGGTAAAGAGAGGGTAGGAGGTAGGAGGTAGGTGGGACTGTGCAGAGTAAATAAAGGAAGAGGTGGGGCAGGCTAAGGGGGAGGTAGGGCTGGGGAGGTCCAGAGGGGCCTGCGGATGTAAGGTAAAAGGGGTCCTGGGCGGGGAACATCCCAGGGTGTGGTGTGTAAAGGAGGGCTCTAATGTGGGGAAAGGGGGCCTGGTGGAGGGTGGAATGGACCCCACAATGGGCTGACTTCTTTTTTCATCAGGCACAATCTCCCCCTTTTCCCTTTGTTTACCCTGCACTTTCTCCCCTCCACAGTCCCACTTCTCTGCTGTCTTCCACCCTCCATCTACCCCCTTCTAGGTCTACCACCACTCATCCAGCCCACCTCCTCTCCACAGGGACCCATTCACCCAGCACGCCCTCCTCATTTACCCTGCCCTTCCTAATTCCCACCTCTCTGCATTCTTCCACCCTCCCTTTCTTCCACCCTCCCTTTACCAGGGAACTCTTTTCAGACGCGTTTACGTGCCGAAAGCAGGACTCGAACCCAGACCCCCAACGCTGTAAGGCAAGCACTTAACCTCTAGGCCACTGCAGTTAGCTGATATTTAGCGGAGCGGGGGGCCAGATGTTCTATCCTCATTTTCTTCAGTGAACATGTTGCACAATGCAAATGGGTATGCTCACAAGGGCATGCAGAAGAATGATATATACGCCCAAAAGCTACTCTCAGAAGCAAAGCCTCCAGTGGCTCATCTGCTAAGTGCTTGGTCTTGGAATGCTGAGGACCTGAGTTCTAATCCAATGTCTGGAGTCTCCTGGGCATGTTTTTAATTTTTTTAAATTTTTTTTATGAAAATGGGTATGCACTGCCCTGCGCGATCAGCCAACAGTTAATGCCCCTTCAATACCTGCATTCCCACTAACAGGTGTGCCTTTGTTTTCTGCACGCTGGCCTTGGGAGCACCCACACAAAAGCTCGTGTCTCTGGCCCCAACTGACTGGAAAATACGAGCGGAAAAAGTGTAATCTACGGGTTATGGTTGATGCGATATTTGCACTGGGACTCAAACAGGACACCTTCTCGAGGCGCTGTGAGGTGACCACCGGCCCCTGCATAGCAAGCAAACCTGCATCAGCATCTCACCAGCAAATGAATGTGTCGCCTGCAGGCGACACATAGCAAGCAGCAGTAGGTGCATTAACCCATTGGGCTGTCGACCCTCCTTCCGCAGAGAGCAGGAAACTGAATTTTCATGCTGCCTTCCTTTGGCACATTAGATCTGTCTTTCACCCCAATTCAGAGGATGTTTTGCTTCATGGAGAGATGATAATCATTGAGAGGTGTGAGCCACTCTGTACACACTCTGTTCTCAAAAGTGAAAGATTTGAAAGACTCTTGCTGAAGCGAGCCTTTCCCACTCTTTGCCCTGGGGCTGAAAGCAGCGGCAGGGTAGGGCCTGAGGGGCAAGGCCCACCCAAAATCTGTAAATGCCCACTCAGCAGCGCTGTGTGGGCATTTACAGATATTTTTGTCAGTGCAGGGGCCCAACTGCATTAGCTTTCGGGCCCCATTTGCTAGACAATCCTGGCTACGCCTCTGGTGCCTCCCAACTCAACAACCCAATCACCCCTTTCGCCCTTCTTACTCGTCTCACAGCACCCCCCATGAGTGAGGAATGCATCTTTTGTTGGTAGATTTCCTTCATGAGGCTTAGCTAGGCCTGCATTCCTTTCCAAAGGGCCATAGAAGAGAGCACAAAAGGAGAAGGCATAATATAGCGGGAAGTAGGTGGAAGACGAGAGGTCAGGGGGGTTGGCAGTAAAGGAAACAGGGCCTGGCCTGGCCTGGCTGAGAGTTACAAGTTAGGGAACACAACAATGAGCGAGGGACAAGGAAAGAGGTCTCAGGCATGCAGCTCTCTGAGTCTTCCCCACTCTGCCTGCAGAAAGAGACGTCCTATTCCTAGCCCTCTCCCGGATGGATACATTTGCCTGGAGAGCCCAGAGCTAATGTCACTTAGGCAGAGGTTAAAGAGAGGGCTGCTGAGCAGACACACCCCTTCATTTTACTATGCTCCGGGGGGGGCTTCTGGGAGGAAAAAGGCATCAGTATTCCACCAAGATCATGATCACCTAGGCCACCGTCACTAAGGTTTACAAAGCAGGCTGTGACACTTTCTGGGGCCTAGGTGGCCAGGCCTACGTGGAAGAGCACAGATCCTAACCCTAAGTTGTGTGGGTGGCTGCACCAGAGTGGCTGCTTAGGGCATAGGGCTGTGCCCGTAAGGGCTGTGGTCGCGTTTGGGAGCGTTAGGGACGCGTGGAGGACGCAGGGCGCAGACCTCTGCCCGTTTCAGTCTGCCCTGATTGTCAGTGGCGGAGCCAGACTCTCCAAAATGGAGGAAGTTAAAGGCAAAAAGCAGCCCTCTCAGCCCCAGGGCAAAGAGTGGGAAAGGCTCGCTACAGCAAGAGTCTTTCAAATCTTTCACTTTTGAGAGCAGAGTGTTTACATTTAAGAATCATGACCAAGCAGCAAATACGAAAGCGTACAGGCCAGAGTGCAGAAAACAAAGGCATAACTGTTAGTAGGAATGCAAGAATTGAAGGGGTATTAACTGTTGGCTGATCGCGCAGGGCAATGCATACCCATTTTCAATTTAAAAAAATGAAAAAACATTGTAAAATATGCCCGGGAGATTCTAGACATGGGATTAGAACTCAGGTCCCCAGCATTCCAAGACCAAGCACTTATCACTTGAGCCACTGATGGCTTTGCTTCTGAGAGTAGCTTTTGGGCGTATATATCTTTCTTGGGAGAATACCCATTTGCATTGTGAAACATGGTCACTGAAGAAAACGAGGATAGAACATCTGGCCCCCCGCACCACTAAATACCAGCTAACCGCAGTGGCTTAGAGGTTAAGTGCTTGCGTTACAACTCTGGGGTCCTGGGTTCGAGTCCTGCTTTCGGCACATAAACAGAATAGTTGGTTAAGGTCCTTGTGCAGTTGCGGGTACCCACACTCCTTCTGAAGGGTTCAGTGGGTATGAAAAGACTTTCCTGGTAAAGAGAGGGTAGGAGGTAGGAGGTAGGTGGGACTGTGCAGAGTAAATAAAGGAAGAGGTGGGGCAGGCTAAGGGGGAGGTATGGCTGGGGAGGTCCAGAGGGGCCTGCGGATGTAAGGTAAAAGGGGTCCTGGGCGGGGAACATCCCAGGGTGTGGTGTGTAAAGGAGGGCTCTAATGTGGGGAAAGGGGGCCTGGTGGAGGGTGGAATGGACCCCACAATGGGCTGACTTCTTTTTTCATCAGGCACAATCTCCCCCTTTTCCCTTTGTTTACCCTGCACTTTCTCCCCTCCACAGTCCCACTTCTCTGCTGTCTTCCACCCTCCATCTACCCCCTTCTAGGTCTACCACCACTCATCCAGCCCACCTCCTCTCCACAGGGACCCATTCACCCAGCACGCCCTCCTCATTTACCCTGCCCTTCCTAATTCCCACCTCTCTGCATTCTTCCACCCTCCCTTTCTTCCACCCTCCCTTTACCAGGGAACTCTTTTCAGACGCGTTTACGTGCCGAAAGCAGGACTCGAACCCAGACCCCCAACGCTGTAAGGCAAGCACTTAACCTCTAGGCCACTGCAGTTAGCTGATATTTAGCGGAGCGGGGGGCCAGATGTTCTATCCTCATTTTCTTCAGTGAACATGTTGCACAATGCAAATGGGTATGCTCACAAGGGCATGCAGAAGAATGATATATACGCCCAAAAGCTACTCTCAGAAGCAAAGCCTCCAGTGGCTCATCTGCTAAGTGCTTGGTCTTGGAATGCTGAGGACCTGAGTTCTAATCCAATGTCTGGAGTCTCCTGGGCATGTTTTTAATTTTTTTAAATTTTTTTTATGAAAATGGGTATGCACTGCCCTGCGCGATCAGCCAACAGTTAATGCCCCTTCAATACCTGCATTCCCACTAACAGGTGTGCCTTTGTTTTCTGCACGCTGGCCTTGGGAGCACCCACACAAAAGCTCGTGTCTCTGGCCCCAACTGACTGGAAAATACGAGCGGAAAAAGTGTAATCTACGGGTTATGGTTGATGCGATATTTGCACTGGGACTCAAACAGGACACCTTCTCGAGGCGCTGTGAGGTGACCACCGGCCCCTGCATAGCAAGCAAACCTGCATCAGCATCTCACCAGCAAATGAATGTGTCGCCTGCAGGCGACACATAGCAAGCAGCAGTAGGTGCATTAACCCATTGGGCTGTCGACCCTCCTTCCGCAGAGAGCAGGAAACTGAATTTTCATGCTGCCTTCCTTTGGCACATTAGATCTGTCTTTCACCCCAATTCAGAGGATGTTTTGCTTCATGGAGAGATGATAATCATTGAGAGGTGTGAGCCACTCTGTACACACTCTGTTCTCAAAAGTGAAAGATTTGAAAGACTCTTGCTGAAGCGAGCCTTTCCCACTCTTTGCCCTGGGGCTGAAAGCAGCGGCAGGGTAGGGCCTGAGGGGCAAGGCCCACCCAAAATCTGTAAATGCCCACTCAGCAGCGCTGTGTGGGCATTTACAGATATTTTTGTCAGTGCAGGGGCCCAACTGCATTAGCTTTCGGGCCCCATTTGCTAGACAATCCTGGC
This sequence comes from Ambystoma mexicanum, assembly GCF_040938575.1. Classification (NCBI taxonomy): domain Eukaryota; kingdom Metazoa; phylum Chordata; class Amphibia; order Caudata; family Ambystomatidae; genus Ambystoma; species Ambystoma mexicanum. Next base: position 1,261,360,026 of record NC_090935.1, on the reverse strand, counting down.
TACGCCTCTGGTGCCTCCCAACTCAACAACCCAATCACCCCTTTCGCCCTTCTTACTCGTCTCACAGCACCCCCCATGAGTGAGGAATGCATCTTTTGTTGGTAGATTTCCTTCATGAGGCTTAGCTAGGCCTGCATTCCTTTCCAAAGGGCCATAGAAGAGAGCACAAAAGGAGAAGGCATAATATAGCGGGAAGTAGGTGGAAGACGAGAGGTCAGGGGGGTTGGCAGTAAAGGAAACAGGGCCTGGCCTGGCCTGGCTGAGAGTTACAAGTTAGGGAACACAACAATGAGCGAGGGACAAGGAAAGAGGTCTCAGGCATGCAGCTCTCTGAGTCTTCCCCACTCTGCCTGCAGAAAGAGACGTCCTATTCCTAGCCCTCTCCCGGATGGATACATTTGCCTGGAGAGCCCAGAGCTAATGTCACTTAGGCAGAGGTTAAAGAGAGGGCTGCTGAGCAGACACACCCCTTCATTTTACTATGCTCCGGGGGGGGCTTCTGGGAGGAAAAAGGCATCAGTATTCCACCAAGATCATGATCACCTAGGCCACCGTCACTAAGGTTTACAAAGCAGGCTGTGACACTTTCTGGGGCCTAGGTGGCCAGGCCTACGTGGAAGAGCACAGATCCTAACCCTAAGTTGTGTGGGTGGCTGCACCAGAGTGGCTGCTTAGGGCATAGGGCTGTGCCCGTAAGGGCTGTGGTCGCGTTTGGGAGCGTTAGGGACGCGTGGAGGACGCAGGGCGCAGACCTCTGCCCGTTTCAGTCTGCCCTGATTGTCAGTGGCGGAGCCAGACTCTCCAAAATGGAGGAAGTTAAAGGCAAAAAGCAGCCCTCTCAGCCCCAGGGCAAAGAGTGGGAAAGGCTCGCTACAGCAAGAGTCTTTCAAATCTTTCACTTTTGAGAGCAGAGTGTTTACATTTAAGAATCATGACCAAGCAGCAAATACGAAAGCGTACAGGCCAGAGTGCAGAAAACAAAGGCATAACTGTTAGTAGGAATGCAAGAATTGAAGGGGTATTAACTGTTGGCTGATCGCGCAGGGCAATGCATACCCATTTTCAATTTAAAAAAATGAAAAAACATTGTAAAATATGCCCGGGAGATTCTAGACATGGGATTAGAACTCAGGTCCCCAGCATTCCAAGACCAAGCACTTATCACTTGAGCCACTGATGGCTTTGCTTCTGAGAGTAGCTTTTGGGCGTATATATCTTTCTTGGGAGAATACCCATTTGCATTGTGAAACATGGTCACTGAAGAAAACGAGGATAGAACATCTGGCCCCCCGCACCACTAAATACCAGCTAACCGCAGTGGCTTAGAGGTTAAGTGCTTGCGTTACAACTCTGGGGTCCTGGGTTCGAGTCCTGCTTTCGGCACATAAACAGAATAGTTGGTTAAGGTCCTTGTGCAGTTGCGGGTACCCACACTCCTTCTGAAGGGTTCAGTGGGTATGAAAAGACTTTCCTGGTAAAGAGAGGGTAGGAGGTAGGAGGTAGGTGGGACTGTGCAGAGTAAATAAAGGAAGAGGTGGGGCAGGCTAAGGGGGAGGTAGGGCTGGGGAGGTCCAGAGGGGCCTGCGGATGTAAGGTAAAAGGGGTCCTGGGCGGGGAACATCCCAGGGTGTGGTGTGTAAAGGAGGGCTCTAATGTGGGGAAAGGGGGCCTGGTGGAGGGTGGAATGGACCCCACAATGGGCTGACTTCTTTTTTCATCAGGCACAATCTCCCCCTTTTCCCTTTGTTTACCCTGCACTTTCTCCCCTCCACAGTCCCACTTCTCTGCTGTCTTCCACCCTCCATCTACCCCCTTCTAGGTCTACCACCACTCATCCAGCCCACCTCCTCTCCACAGGGACCCATTCACCCAGCACGCCCTCCTCATTTACCCTGCCCTTCCTAATTCCCACCTCTCTGCATTCTTCCACCCTCCCTTTCTTCCACCCTCCCTTTACCAGGGAACTCTTTTCAGACGCGTTTACGTGCCGAAAGCAGGACTCGAACCCAGACCCCCAACGCTGTAAGGCAAGCACTTAACCTCTAGGCCACTGCAGTTAGCTGATATTTAGCGGAGCGGGGGGCCAGATGTTCTATCCTCATTTTCTTCAGTGAACATGTTGCACAATGCAAATGGGTATGCTCACAAGGGCATGCAGAAGAATGATATATACGCCCAAAAGCTACTCTCAGAAGCAAAGCCTCCAGTGGCTCATCTGCTAAGTGCTTGGTCTTGGAATGCTGAGGACCTGAGTTCTAATCCAATGTCTGGAGTCTCCTGGGCATGTTTTTAATTTTTTTAAATTTTTTTTATGAAAATGGGTATGCACTGCCCTGCGCGATCAGCCAACAGTTAATGCCCCTTCAATACCTGCATTCCCACTAACAGGTGTGCCTTTGTTTTCTGCACGCTGGCCTTGGGAGCACCCACACAAAAGCTCGTGTCTCTGGCCCCAACTGACTGGAAAATACGAGCGGAAAAAGTGTAATCTACGGGTTATGGTTGATGCGATATTTGCACTGGGACTCAAACAGGACACCTTCTCGAGGCGCTGTGAGGTGACCACCGGCCCCTGCATAGCAAGCAAACCTGCATCAGCATCTCACCAGCAAATGAATGTGTCGCCTGCAGGCGACACATAGCAAGCAGCAGTAGGTGCATTAACCCATTGGGCTGTCGACCCTCCTTCCGCAGAGAGCAGGAAACTGAATTTTCATGCTGCCTTCCTTTGGCACATTAGATCTGTCTTTCACCCCAATTCAGAGGATGTTTTGCTTCATGGAGAGATGATAATCATTGAGAGGTGTGAGCCACTCTGTACACACTCTGTTCTCAAAAGTGAAAGATTTGAAAGACTCTTGCTGAAGCGAGCCTTTCCCACTCTTTGCCCTGGGGCTGAAAGCAGCGGCAGGGTAGGGCCTGAGGGGCAAGGCCCACCCAAAATCTGTAAATGCCCACTCAGCAGCGCTGTGTGGGCATTTACAGATATTTTTGTCAGTGCAGGGGCCCAACTGCATTAGCTTTCGGGCCCCATTTGCTAGACAATCCTGGCTACGCCTCTGGTGCCTCCCAACTCAACAACCCAATCACCCCTTTCGCCCTTCTTACTCGTCTCACAGCACCCCCCATGAGTGAGGAATGCATCTTTTGTTGGTAGATTTCCTTCATGAGGCTTAGCTAGGCCTGCATTCCTTTCCAAAGGGCCATAGAAGAGAGCACAAAAGGAGAAGGCATAATATAGCGGGAAGTAGGTGGAAGACGAGAGGTCAGGGGGGTTGGCAGTAAAGGAAACAGGGCCTGGCCTGGCCTGGCTGAGAGTTACAAGTTAGGGAACACAACAATGAGCGAGGGACAAGGAAAGAGGTCTCAGGCATGCAGCTCTCTGAGTCTTCCCCACTCTGCCTGCAGAAAGAGACGTCCTATTCCTAGCCCTCTCCCGGATGGATACATTTGCCTGGAGAGCCCAGAGCTAATGTCACTTAGGCAGAGGTTAAAGAGAGGGCTGCTGAGCAGACACACCCCTTCATTTTACTATGCTCCCGGGGGGGCTTCTGGGAGGAAAAAGGCATCAGTATTCCACCAAGATCATGATCACCTAGGCCACCGTCACTAAGGTTTACAAAGCAGGCTGTGACACTTTCTGGGGCCTAGGTGGCCAGGCCTACGTGGAAGAGCACAGATCCTAACCCTAAGTTGTGTGGGTGGCTGCACCAGAGTGGCTGCATAGGGCATAGGGCTGTGCCCGTAAGGGCTGTGGTCGCGTTTGGGAGCGTTAGGGACGCGTGGAGGACGCAGGGCGCAGACCTCTGCCCGTTTCAGTCTGCCCTGATTGTCAGTGGCGGAGCCAGACTCTCCAAAATGGAGGAAGTTAAAGGCAAAAAGCAGCCCTCTCAGCCCCAGGGCAAAGAGTGGGAAAGGCTCGCTACAGCAAGAGTCTTTCAAATCTTTCACTTTTGAGAGCAGAGTGTTTACATTTAAGAATCATGACCAAGCAGCAAATACGAAAGCGTACAGGCCAGAGTGCAGAAAACAAAGGCATAACTGTTAGTAGGAATGCAAGAATTGAAGGGGTATTAACTGTTGGCTGATCGCGCAGGGCAATGCATACCCATTTTCAATTTAAAAAAATGAAAAAACATTGTAAAATATGCCCGGGAGATTCTAGACATGGGATTAGAACTCAGGTCCCCAGCATTCCAAGACCAAGCACTTATCACTTGAGCCACTGATGGCTTTGCTTCTGAGAGTAGCTTTTGGGCGTATATATCTTTCTTGGGAGAATACCCATTTGCATTGTGAAACATGGTCACTGAAGAAAACGAGGATAGAACATCTGGCCCCCCGCACCACTAAATACCAGCTAACCGCAGTGGCTTAGAGGTTAAGTGCTTGCGTTACAACTCTGGGGTCCTGGGTTCGAGTCCTGCTTTCGGCACATAAACAGAATAGTTGGTTAAGGTCCTTGTGCAGTTGCGGGTACCCACACTCCTTCTGAAGGGTTCAGTGGGTATGAAAAGACTTTCCTGGTAAAGAGAGGGTAGGAGGTAGGAGGTAGGTGGGACTGTGCAGAGTAAATAAAGGAAGAGGTGGGGCAGGCTAAGGGGGAGGTAGGGCTGGGGAGGTCCAGAGGGGCCTGCGGATGTAAGGTAAAAGGGGTCCTGGGAGGGGAACATCCCAGGGTGTGGTGTGTAAAGGAGGGCTCTAATGTGGGGAAAGGGGGCCTGGTGGAGGGTGGAATGGACCCCACAATGGGCTGACTTCTTTTTTCATCAGGCACAATCTCCCCCTTTTCCCTTTGTTTACCCTGCACTTTCTCCCCTCCACAGTCCCACTTCTCTGCTGTCTTCCACCCTCCATCTACCCCCTTCTAGGTCTACCACCACTCATCCAGCCCACCTCCTCTCCACAGGGACCCATTCACCCAGCACGCCCTCCTCATTTACCCTGCCCTTCCTAATTCCCACCTCTCTGCATTCTTCCACCCTCCCTTTCTTCCACCCTCCCTTTACCAGGGAACTCTTTTCAGACGCGTTTACGTGCCGAAAGCAGGACTCGAACCCAGACCCCCAACGCTGTAAGGCAAGCACTTAACCTCTAGGCCACTGCAGTTAGCTGATATTTAGCGGAGCGGGGGGCCAGATGTTCTATCCTCATTTTCTTCAGTGAACATGTTGCACAATGCAAATGGGTATGCTCACAAGGGCATGCAGAAGAATGATATATACGCCCAAAAGCTACTCTCAGAAGCAAAGCCTCCAGTGGCTCATCTGCTAAGTGCTTGGTCTTGGAATGCTGAGGACCTGAGTTCTAATCCAATGTCTGGAGTCTCCTGGGCATGTTTTTAATTTTTTTAAATTTTTTTTATGAAAATGGGTATGCACTGCCCTGCGCGATCAGCCAACAGTTAATGCCCCTTCAATACCTGCATTCCCACTAACAGGTGTGCCTTTGTTTTCTGCACGCTGGCCTTGGGAGCACCCACACAAAAGCTCGTGTCTCTGGCCCCAACTGACTGGAAAATACGAGCGGAAAAAGTGTAATCTACGGGTTATGGTTGATGCGATATTTGCACTGGGACTCAAACAGGACACCTTCTCGAGGCGCTGTGAGGTGACCACCGGCCCCTGCATAGCAAGCAAACCTGCATCAGCATCTCACCAGCAAATGAATGTGTCGCCTGCAGGCGACACATAGCAAGCAGCAGTAGGTGCATTAACCCATTGGGCTGTCGACCCTCCTTCCGCAGAGAGCAGGAAACTGAATTTTCATGCTGCCTTCCTTTGGCACATTAGATCTGTCTTTCACCCCAATTCAGAGGATGTTTTGCTTCATGGAGAGATGATAATCATTGAGAGGTGTGAGCCACTCTGTACACACTCTGTTCTCAAAAGTGAAAGATTTGAAAGACTCTTGCTGAAGCGAGCCTTTCCCACTCTTTGCCCTGGGGCTGAAAGCAGCGGCAGGGTAGGGCCTGAGGGGCAAGGCCCACCCAAAATCTGTAAATGCCCACTCAGCAGCGCTGTGTGGGCATTTACAGATATTTTTGTCAGTGCAGGGGCCCAACTGCATTAGCTTTCGGGCCCCATTTGCTAGACAATCCTGGCTACGCCTCTGGTGCCTCCCAACTCAACAACCCAATCACCCCTTTCGCCCTTCTTACTCGTCTCACAGCACCCCCCATGAGTGAGGAATGCATCTTTTGTTGGTAGATTTCCTTCATGAGGCTTAGCTAGGCCTGCATTCCTTTCCAAAGGGCCATAGAAGAGAGCACAAAAGGAGAAGGCATAATATAGCGGGAAGTAGGTGGAAGACGAGAGGTCAGGGGGGTTGGCAGTAAAGGAAACAGGGCCTGGCCTGGCCTGGCTGAGAGTTACAAGTTAGGGAACACAACAATGAGCGAGGGACAAGGAAAGAGGTCTCAGGCATGCAGCTCTCTGAGTCTTCCCCACTCTGCCTGCAGAAAGAGACGTCCTATTCCTAGCCCTCTCCCGGATGGATACATTTGCCTGGAGAGCCCAGAGCTAATGTCACTTAGGCAGAGGTTAAAGAGAGGGCTGCTGAGCAGACACACCCCTTCATTTTACTATGCTCCCGGGGGGGCTTCTGGGAGGAAAAAGGCATCAGTATTCCACCAAGATCATGATCACCTAGGCCACCGTCACTAAGGTTTACAAAGCAGGCTGTGACACTTTCTGGGGCCTAGGTGGCCAGGCCTACGTGGAAGAGCACAGATCCTAACCCTAAGTTGTGTGGGTGGCTGCACCAGAGTGGCTGCATAGGGCATAGGGCTGTGCCCGTAAGGGCTGTGGTCGCGTTTGGGAGCGTTAGGGACGCGTGGAGGACGCAGGGCGCAGACCTCTGCCCGTTTCAGTCTGCCCTGATTGTCAGTGGCGGAGCCAGACTCTCCAAAATGGAGGAAGTTAAAGGCAAAAAGCAGCCCTCTCAGCCCCAGGGCAAAGAGTGGGAAAGGCTCGCTACAGCAAGAGTCTTTCAAATCTTTCACTTTTGAGAGCAGAGTGTTTACATTTAAGAATCATGACCAAGCAGCAAATACGAAAGCGTACAGGCCAGAGTGCAGAAAACAAAGGCATAACTGTTAGTAGGAATGCAAGAATTGAAGGGGTATTAACTGTTGGCTGATCGCGCAGGGCAATGCATACCCATTTTCAATTAAAAAAAATGAAAAAACATTGTAAAATATGCCCGGGAGATTCTAGACATGGGATTAGAACTCAGGTCCCCAGCATTCCAAGACCAAGCACTTATCACTTGAGCCACTGATGGCTTTGCTTCTGAGAGTAGCTTTTGGGCGTATATATCTTTCTTGGGAGAATACCCATTTGCATTGTGAAACATGGTCACTGAAGAAAACGAGGATAGAACATCTGCCCCCCCGCACCACTAAATACCAGCTAACCGCAGTGGCTTAGAGGTTAAGTGCTTGCGTTACAACTCTGGGGTCCTGGGTTCGAGTCCTGCTTTCGGCACATAAACAGAATAGTTGGTTAAGGTCCTTGTGCAGTTGCGGGTACCCACACTCCTTCTGAAGGGTTCAGTGGGTATGAAAAGACTTTCCTGGTAAAGAGAGGGTAGGAGGTAGGAGGTAGGTGGGACTGTGCAGAGTAAATAAAGGAAGAGGTGGGGCAGGCTAAGGGGGAGGTAGGGCTGGGGAGGTCCAGAGGGGCCTGCGGATGTAAGGTAAAAGGGGTCCTGGGCGGGGAACATCCCAGGGTGTGGTGTGTAAAGGAGGGCTCTAATGTGGGGAAAGGGGGCCTGGTGGAGGGTGGAATGGACCCCACAATGGGCTGACTTCTTTTTTCATCAGGCACAATCTCCCCCTTTTCCCTTTGTTTACCCTGCACTTTCTCCCCTCCACAGTCCCACTTCTCTGCTGTCTTCCACCCTCCATCTACCCCCTTCTAGGTCTACCACCACTCATCCAGCCCACCTCCTCTCCACAGGGACCCATTCACCCAGCACGCCCTCCTCATTTACCCTGCACTTCCTAATTCCCACCTCTCTGCATTCTTCCACCCTCCCTTTCTTCCACCCTCCCTTTACCAGGGAACTCTTTTCGGACGCGTTTACGTGCCGAAAGCAGGACTCGAACCCAGACCCCCAACGCTGTAAGGCAAGCACTTAACCTCTAGGCCACTGCAGTTAGCTGATATTTAGCGGAGCGGGGGGCCAGATGTTCTATCCTCATTTTCTTCAGTGAACATGTTGCACAATGCAAATGGGTATGCTCACAAGGGCATGCAGAAGAATGATATATACGCCCAAAAGCTACTCTCAGAAGCAAAGCCTCCAGTGGCTCATCTGCTAAGTGCTTGGTCTTGGAATGCTGAGGACCTGAGTTCTAATCCAATGTCTGGAGTCTCCTGGGCATGTTTTTAATTTTTTTAAATTTTTTTTATGAAAATGGGTATGCACTGCCCTGCGCGATCAGCCAACAGTTAATGCCCCTTCAATACCTGCATTCCCACTAACAGGTGTGCCTTTGTTTTCTGCACGCTGGCCTTGGGAGCACCCACACAAAAGCTCGTGTCTCTGGCCCCAACTGACTGGAAAATACGAGCGGAAAAAGTGTAATCTACGGGTTATGGTTGATGCGATATTTGCACTGGGACTCAAACAGGACACCTTCTCGAGGCGCTGTGAGGTGACCACCGGCCCCTGCATAGCAAGCAAACCTGCATCAGCATCTCACCAGCAAATGAATGTGTCGCCTGCAGGCGACACATAGCAAGCAGCAGTAGGTGCATTAACCCATTGGGCTGTCGACCCTCCTTCCGCAGAGAGCAGGAAACTGAATTTTCATGCTGCCTTCCTTTGGCACATTAGATCTGTCTTTCACCCCAATTCAGAGGATGTTTTGCTTCATGGAGAGATGATAATCATTGAGAGGTGTGAGCCACTCTGTACACACTCTGTTCTCAAAAGTGAAAGATTTGAAAGACTCTTGCTGAAGCGAGCCTTTCCCACTCTTTGCCCTGGGGCTGAAAGCAGCGGCAGGGTAGGGCCTGAGGGGCAAGGCCCACCCAAAATCTGTAAATGCCCACTCAGCAGCGCTGTGTGGGCATTTACAGATATTTTTGTCAGTGCAGGGGCCCAACTGCATTAGCTTTCGGGCCCCATTTGCTAGACAATCCTGGCTACGCCTCTGGTGCCTCCCAACTCAACAACCCAATCACCCCTTTCGCCCTTCTTACTCGTCTCACAGCACCCCCCATGAGTGAGGAATGCATCTTTTGTTGGTAGATTTCCTTCATGAGGCTTAGCTAGGCCTGCATTCCTTTCCAAAGGGCCATAGAAGAGAGCACAAAAGGAGAAGGCATAATATAGCGGGAAGTAGGTGGAAGACGAGAGGTCAGGGGGGTTGGCAGTAAAGGAAACAGGGCCTGGCCTGGCCTGGCTGAGAGTTACAAGTTAGGGAACACAACAATGAGCGAGGGACAAGGAAAGAGGTCTCAGGCATGCAGCTCTCTGAGTCTTCCCCACTCTGCCTGCAGAAAGAGACGTCCTATTCCTAGCCCTCTCCCGGATGGATACATTTGCCTGGAGAGCCCAGAGCTAATGTCACTTAGGCAGAGGTTAAAGAGAGGGCTGCTGAGCAGACACACCCCTTCATTTTACTATGCTCCCGGGGGGGCTTCTGGGAGGAAAAAGGCATCAGTATTCCACCAAGATCATGATCACCTAGGCCACCGTCACTAAGGTTTACAAAGCAGGCTGTGACACTTTCTGGGGCCTAGGTGGCCAGGCCTACGTGGAAGAGCACAGATCCTAACCCTAAGTTGTGTGGGTGGCTGCACCAGAGTGGCTGCATAGGGCATAGGGCTGTGCCCGTAAGGGCTGTGGTCGCGTTTGGGAGCGTTAGGGACGCGTGGAGGACGCAGGGCGCAGACCTCTGCCCGTTTCAGTCTGCCCTGATTGTCAGTGGCGGAGCCAGACTCTCCAAAATGGAGGAAGTTAAAGGCAAAAAGCAGCCCTCTCAGCCCCAGGGCAAAGAGTGGGAAAGGCTCGCTACAGCAAGAGTCTTTCAAATCTTTCACTTTTGAGAGCAGAGTGTTTACATTTAAGAATCATGACCAAGCAGCAAATACGAAAGCGTACAGGCCAGAGTGCAGAAAACAAAGGCATAACTGTTAGTAGGAATGCAAGAATTGAAGGGGTATTAACTGTTGGCTGATCGCGCAGGGCAATGCATACCCATTTTCAATTAAAAAAAATGAAAAAACATTGTAAAATATGCCCGGGAGATTCTAGACATGGGATTAGAACTCAGGTCCCCAGCATTCCAAGACCAAGCACTTATCACTTGAGCCACTGATGGCTTTGCTTCTGAGAGTAGCTTTTGGGCGTATATATCTTTCTTGGGAGAATACCCATTTGCATTGTGAAACATGGTCACTGAAGAAAACGAGGATAGAACATCTGCCCCCCCGCACCACTAAATACCAGCTAACCGCAGTGGCTTAGAGGTTAAGTGCTTGCGTTACAACTCTGGGGTCCTGGGTTCGAGTCCTGCTTTCGGCACATAAACAGAATAGTTGGTTAAGGTCCTTGTGCAGTTGCGGGTACCCACACTCCTTCTGAAGGGTTCAGTGGGTATGAAAAGACTTTCCTGGTAAAGAGAGGGTAGGAGGTAGGAGGTAGGTGGGACTGTGCAGAGTAAATAAAGGAAGAGGTGGGGCAGGCTAAGGGGGAGGTAGGGCTGGGGAGGTCCAGAGGGGCCTGCGGATGTAAGGTAAAAGGGGTCCTGGGCGGGGAACATCCCAGGGTGTGGTGTGTAAAGGAGGGCTCTAATGTGGGGAAAGGGGGCCTGGTGGAGGGTGGAATGGACCCCACAATGGGCTGACTTCTTTTTTCATCAGGCACAATCTCCCCCTTTTCCCTTTGTTTACCCTGCACTTTCTCCCCTCCACAGTCCCACTTCTCTGCTGTCTTCCACCCTCCATCTACCCCCTTCTAGGTCTACCACCACTCATCCAGCCCACCTCCTCTCCACAGGGACCCATTCACCCAGCACGCCCTCCTCATTTACCCTGCCCTTCCTAATTCCCACCTCTCTGCATTCTTCCACCCTCCCTTTCTTCCACCCTCCCTTTACCAGGGAACTCTTTTCAGACGCGTTTACGTGCCGAAAGCAGGACTCGAACCCAGACCCCCAACGCTGTAAGGCAAGCACTTAACCTCTAGGCCACTGCAGTTAGCTGATATTTAGCGGAGCGGGGGGCCAGATGTTCTATCCTCATTTTCTTCAGTGAACATGTTGCACAATGCAAATGGGTATGCTCACAAGGGCATGCAGAAGAATGATATATACGCCCAAAAGCTACTCTCAGAAGCAAAGCCTCCAGTGGCTCATCTGCTAAGTGCTTGGTCTTGGAATGCTGAGGACCTGAGTTCTAATCCAATGTCTGGAGTCTCCTGGGCATGTTTTTAATTTTTTTAAATTTTTTTTATGAAAATGGGTATGCACTGCCCTGCGCGATCAGCCAACAGTTAATGCCCCTTCAATACCTGCATTCCCACTAACAGGTGTGCCTTTGTTTTCTGCACGCTGGCCTTGGGAGCACCCACACAAAAGCTCGTGTCTCTGGCCCCAACTGACTGGAAAATACGAGCGGAAAAAGTGTAATCTACGGGTTATGGTTGATGCGATATTTGCACTGGGACTCAAACAGGACACCTTCTCGAGGCGCTGTGAGGTGACCACCGGCCCCTGCATAGCAAGCAAACCTGCATCAGCATCTCACCAGCAAATGAATGTGTCGCCTGCAGGCGACACATAGCAAGCAGCAGTAGGTGCATTAACCCATTGGGCTGTCGACCCTCCTTCCGCAGAGAGCAGGAAACTGAATTTTCATGCTGCCTTCCTTTGGCACATTAGATCTGTCTTTCACCCCAATTCAGAGGATGTTTTGCTTCATGGAGAGATGATAATCATTGAGAGGTGTGAGCCACTCTGTACACACTCTGTTCTCAAAAGTGAAAGATTTGAAAGACTCTTGCTGAAGCGAGCCTTTCCCACTCTTTGCCCTGGGGCTGAAAGCAGCGGCAGGGTAGGGCCTGAGGGGCAAGGCCCACCCAAAATCTGTAAATGCCCACTCAGCAGCGCTGTGTGGGCATTTACAGATATTTTTGTCAGTGCAGGGGCCCAACTGCATTAGCTTTCGGGCCCCATTTGCTAGACAATCCTGGCTACGCCTCTGGTGCCTCCCAACTCAACAACCCAATCACCCCTTTCGCCCTTCTTACTCGTCTCACAGCACCCCCCATGAGTGAGGAATGCATCTTTTGTTGGTAGATTTCCTTCATGAGGCTTAGCTAGGCCTGCATTCCTTTCCAAAGGGCCATAGAAGAGAGCACAAAAGGAGAAGGCATAATATAGCGGGAAGTAGGTGGAAGACGAGAGGTCAGGGGGGTTGGCAGTAAAGGAAACAGGGCCTGGCCTGGCCTGGCTGAGAGTTACAAGTTAGGGAACACAACAATGAGCGAGGGACAAGGAAAGAGGTCTCAGGCATGCAGCTCTCTGAGTCTTCCCCACTCTGCCTGCAGAAAGAGACGTCCTATTCCTAGCCCTCTCCCGGATGGATACATTTGCCTGGAGAGCCCAGAGCTAATGTCACTTAGGCAGAGGTTAAAGAGAGGGCTGCTGAGCAGACACACCCCTTCATTTTACTATGCTCCCGGGGGGGCTTCTGGGAGGAAAAAGGCATCAGTATTCCACCAAGATCATGATCACCTAGGCCACCGTCACTAAGGTTTACAAAGCAGGCTGTGACACTTTCTGGGGCCTAGGTGGCCAGGCCTACGTGGAAGAGCACAGATCCTAACCCTAAGTTGTGTGGGTGGCTGCACCAGAGTGGCTGCATAGGGCATAGGGCTGTGCCCGTAAGGGCTGTGGTCGCGTTTGGGAGCGTTAGGGACGCGTGGAGGACGCAGGGCGCAGACCTCTGCCCGTTTCAGTCTGCCCTGATTGTCAGTGGCGGAGCCAGACTCTCCAAAATGGAGGAAGTTAAAGGCAAAAAGCAGCCCTCTCAGCCCCAGGGCAAAGAGTGGGAAAGGCTCGCTACAGCAAGAGTCTTTCAAATCTTTCACTTTTGAGAGCAGAGTGTTTACATTTAAGAATCATGACCAAGCAGCAAATACGAAAGCGTACAGGCCAGAGTGCAGAAAACAAAGGCATAACTGTTAGTAGGAATGCAAGAATTGAAGGGGTATTAACTGTTGGCTGATCGCGCAGGGCAATGCATACCCATTTTCAATTAAAAAAAATGAAAAAACATTGTAAAATATGCCCGGGAGATTCTAGACATGGGATTAGAACTCAGGTCCCCAGCATTCCAAGACCAAGCACTTATCACTTGAGCCACTGATGGCTTTGCTTCTGAGAGTAGCTTTTGGGCGTATATATCTTTCTTGGGAGAATACCCATTTGCATTGTGAAACATGGTCACTGAAGAAAACGAGGATAGAACATCTGCCCCCCCGCACCACTAAATACCAGCTAACCGCAGTGGCTTAGAGGTTAAGTGCTTGCGTTACAACTCTGGGGTCCTGGGTTCGAGTCCTGCTTTCGGCACATAAACAGAATAGTTGGTTAAGGTCCTTGTGCAGTTGCGGGTACCCACACTCCTTCTGAAGGGTTCAGTGGGTATGAAAAGACTTTCCTGGTAAAGAGAGGGTAGGAGGTAGGAGGTAGGTGGGACTGTGCAGAGTAAATAAAGGAAGAGGTGGGGCAGGCTAAGGGGGAGGTAGGGCTGGGGAGGTCCAGAGGGGCCTGCGGATGTAAGGTAAAAGGGGTCCTGGGCGGGGAACATCCCAGGGTGTGGTGTGTAAAGGAGGGCTCTAATGTGGGGAAAGGGGGCCTGGTGGAGGGTGGAATGGACCCCACAATGGGCTGACTTCTTTTTTCATCAGGCACAATCTCCCCCTTTTCCCTTTGTTTACCCTGCACTTTCTCCCCTCCACAGTCCCACTTCTCTGCTGTCTTCCACCCTCCATCTACCCCCTTCTAGGTCTACCACCACTCATCCAGCCCACCTCCTCTCCACAGGGACCCATTCACCCAGCACGCCCTCCTCATTTACCCTGCCCTTCCTAATTCCCACCTCTCTGCATTCTTCCACCCTCCCTTTCTTCCACCCTCCCTTTACCAGGGAACTCTTTTCAGACGCGTTTACGTGCCGAAAGCAGGACTCGAACCCAGACCCCCAACGCTGTAAGGCAAGCACTTAACCTCTAGGCCACTGCAGTTAGCTGATATTTAGCGGAGCGGGGGGCCAGATGTTCTATCCTCATTTTCTTCAGTGAACATGTTGCACAATGCAAATGGGTATGCTCACAAGGGCATGCAGAAGAATGATATATACGCCCAAAAGCTACTCTCAGAAGCAAAGCCTCCAGTGGCTCATCTGCTAAGTGCTTGGTCTTGGAATGCTGAGGACCTGAGTTCTAATCCAATGTCTGGAGTCTCCTGGGCATGTTTTTAATTTTTTTAAATTTTTTTTATGAAAATGGGTATGCACTGCCCTGCGCGATCAGCCAACAGTTAATGCCCCTTCAATACCTGCATTCCCACTAACAGGTGTGCCTTTGTTTTCTGCACGCTGGCCTTGGGAGCACCCACACAAAAGCTCGTGTCTCTGGCCCCAACTGACTGGAAAATACGAGCGGAAAAAGTGTAATCTACGGGTTATGGTTGATGCGATATTTGCACTGGGACTCAAACAGGACACCTTCTCGAGGCGCTGTGAGGTGACCACCGGCCCCTGCATAGCAAGCAAACCTGCATCAGCATCTCACCAGCAAATGAATGTGTCGCCTGCAGGCGACACATAGCAAGCAGCAGTAGGTGCATTAACCCATTGGGCTGTCGACCCTCCTTCCGCAGAGAGCAGGAAACTGAATTTTCATGCTGCCTTCCTTTGGCACATTAGATCTGTCTTTCACCCCAATTCAGAGGATGTTTTGCTTCATGGAGAGATGATAATCATTGAGAGGTGTGAGCCACTCTGTACACACTCTGTTCTCAAAAGTGAAAGATTTGAAAGACTCTTGCTGAAGCGAGCCTTTCCCACTCTTTGCCCTGGGGCTGAAAGCAGCGGCAGGGTAGGGCCTGAGGGGCAAGGCCCACCCAAAATCTGTAAATGCCCACTCAGCAGCGCTGTGTGGGCATTTACAGATATTTTTGTCAGTGCAGGGGCCCAACTGCATTAGCTTTCGGGCCCCATTTGCTAGACAATCCTGGCTACGCCTCTGGTGCCTCCCAACTCAACAACCCAATCACCCCTTTCGCCCTTCTTACTCGTCTCACAGCACCCCCCATGAGTGAG
This sequence comes from Ambystoma mexicanum, assembly GCF_040938575.1. NCBI lineage: Eukaryota > Metazoa > Chordata > Amphibia > Caudata > Ambystomatidae > Ambystoma > Ambystoma mexicanum. The sequence goes on along the minus strand of NC_090935.1, from coordinate 1,261,344,682 downwards.
GAATGCATCTTTTGTTGGTAGATTTCCTTCATGAGGCTTAGCTAGGCCTGCATTCCTTTCCAAAGGGCCATAGAAGAGAGCACAAAAGGAGAAGGCATAATATAGCGGGAAGTAGGTGGAAGACGAGAGGTCAGGGGAGTTGGCAGTAAAGGAAACAGGGCCTGGCCTGGCCTGGCTGAGAGTTACAAGTTAGGGAACACAACAATGAGCGAGGGACAAGGAAAGAGGTCTCAGGCATGCAGCTCTCTGAGTCTTCCCCACTCTGCCTGCAGAAAGAGACGTCCTATTCCTAGCCCTCTCCCGGATGGATACATTTGCCTGGAGAGCCCAGAGCTAATGTCACTTAGGCAGAGGTTAAAGAGAGGGCTGCTGAGCAGACACACCCCTTCATTTTACTATGCTCCCGGGGGGGCTTCTGGGAGGAAAAAGGCATCAGTATTCCACCAAGATCATGATCACCTAGGCCACCGTCACTAAGGTTTACAAAGCAGGCTGTGACACTTTCTGGGGCCTAGGTGGCCAGGCCTACGTGGAAGAGCACAGATCCTAACCCTAAGTTGTGTGGGTGGCTGCACCAGAGTGGCTGCATAGGGCATAGGGCTGTGCCCGTAAGGGCTGTGGTCGCGTTTGGGAGCGTTAGGGACGCGTGGAGGACGCAGGGCGCAGACCTCTGCCCGTTTCAGTCTGCCCTGATTGTCAGTGGCGGAGCCAGACTCTCCAAAATGGAGGAAGTTAAAGGCAAAAAGCAGCCCTCTCAGCCCCAGGGCAAAGAGTGGGAAAGGCTCGCTACAGCAAGAGTCTTTCAAATCTTTCACTTTTGAGAGCAGAGTGTTTACATTTAAGAATCATGACCAAGCAGCAAATACGAAAGCGTACAGGCCAGAGTGCAGAAAACAAAGGCATAACTGTTAGTAGGAATGCAAGAATTGAAGGGGTATTAACTGTTGGCTGATCGCGCAGGGCAATGCATACCCATTTTCAATTAAAAAAAATGAAAAAACATTGTAAAATATGCCCGGGAGATTCTAGACATGGGATTAGAACTCAGGTCCCCAGCATTCCAAGACCAAGCACTTATCACTTGAGCCACTGATGGCTTTGCTTCTGAGAGTAGCTTTTGGGCGTATATATCTTTCTTGGGAGAATACCCATTTGCATTGTGAAACATGGTCACTGAAGAAAACGAGGATAGAACATCTGCCCCCCCGCACCACTAAATACCAGCTAACCGCAGTGGCTTAGAGGTTAAGTGCTTGCGTTACAACTCTGGGGTCCTGGGTTCGAGTCCTGCTTTCGGCACATAAACAGAATAGTTGGTTAAGGTCCTTGTGCAGTTGCGGGTACCCACACTCCTTCTGAAGGGTTCAGTGGGTATGAAAAGACTTTCCTGGTAAAGAGAGGGTAGGAGGTAGGAGGTAGGTGGGACTGTGCAGAGTAAATAAAGGAAGAGGTGGGGCAGGCTAAGGGGGAGGTAGGGCTGGGGAGGTCCAGAGGGGCCTGCGGATGTAAGGTAAAAGGGGTCCTGGGCGGGGAACATCCCAGGGTGTGGTGTGTAAAGGAGGGCTCTAATGTGGGGAAAGGGGGCCTGGTGGAGGGTGGAATGGACCCCACAATGGGCTGACTTCTTTTTTCATCAGGCACAATCTCCCCCTTTTCCCTTTGTTTACCCTGCACTTTCTCCCCTCCACAGTCCCACTTCTCTGCTGTCTTCCACCCTCCATCTACCCCCTTCTAGGTCTACCACCACTCATCCAGCCCACCTCCTCTCCACAGGGACCCATTCACCCAGCACGCCCTCCTCATTTACCCTGCACTTCCTAATTCCCACCTCTCTGCATTCTTCCACCCTCCCTTTCTTCCACCCTCCCTTTACCAGGGAACTCTTTTCGGACGCGTTTACGTGCCGAAAGCAGGACTCGAACCCAGACCCCCAACGCTGTAAGGCAAGCACTTAACCTCTAGGCCACTGCAGTTAGCTGATATTTAGCGGAGCGGGGGGCCAGATGTTCTATCCTCATTTTCTTCAGTGAACATGTTGCACAATGCAAATGGGTATGCTCACAAGGGCATGCAGAAGAATGATATATACGCCCAAAAGCTACTCTCAGAAGCAAAGCCTCCAGTGGCTCATCTGCTAAGTGCTTGGTCTTGGAATGCTGAGGACCTGAGTTCTAATCCAATGTCTGCAGTCTCCTGGGCATGTTTTTAATTTTTTTAAATTTTTTTTATGAAAATGGGTATGCACTGCCCTGCGCGATCAGCCAACAGTTAATGCCCCTTCAATACCTGCATTCCCACTAACAGGTGTGCCTTTGTTTTCTGCACGCTGGCCTTGGGAGCACCCACACAAAAGCTCGTGTCTCTGGCCCCAACTGACTGGAAAATACGAGCGGAAAAAGTGTAATCTACGGGTTATGGTTGATGCGATATTTGCACTGGGACTCAAACAGGACACCTTCTCGAGGCGCTGTGAGGTGACCACCGGCCCCTGCATAGCAAGCAAACCTGCATCAGCATCTCACCAGCAAATGAATGTGTCGCCTGCAGGCGACACATAGCAAGCAGCAGTAGGTGCATTAACCCATTGGGCTGTCGACCCTCCTTCCGCAGAGAGCAGGAAACTGAATTTTCATGCTGCCTTCCTTTGGCACATTAGATCTGTCTTTCACCCCAATTCAGAGGATGTTTTGCTTCATGGAGAGATGATAATCATTGAGAGGTGTGAGCCACTCTGTACACACTCTGTTCTCAAAAGTGAAAGATTTGAAAGACTCTTGCTGAAGCGAGCCTTTCCCACTCTTTGCCCTGGGGCTGAAAGCAGCGGCAGGGTAGGGCCTGAGGGGCAAGGCCCACCCAAAATCTGTAAATGCCCACTCAGCAGCGCTGTGTGGGCATTTACAGATATTTTTGTCAGTGCAGGGGCCCAACTGCATTAGCTTTCGGGCCCCATTTGCTAGACAATCCTGGCTACGCCTCTGGTGCCTCCCAACTCAACAACCCAATCACCCCTTTCGCCCTTCTTACTCGTCTCACAGCACCCCCCATGAGTGAGGAATGCATCTTTTGTTGGTAGATTTCCTTCATGAGGCTTAGCTAGGCCTGCATTCCTTTCCAAAGGGCCATAGAAGAGAGCACAAAAGGAGAAGGCATAATATAGCGGGAAGTAGGTGGAAGACGAGAGGTCAGGGGGGTTGGCAGTAAAGGAAACAGGGCCTGGCCTGGCCTGGCTGAGAGTTACAAGTTAGGGAACACAACAATGAGCGAGGGACAAGGAAAGAGGTCTCAGGCATGCAGCTCTCTGAGTCTTCCCCACTCTGCCTGCAGAAAGAGACGTCCTATTCCTAGCCCTCTCCCGGATGGATACATTTGCCTGGAGAGCCCAGAGCTAATGTCACTTAGGCAGAGGTTAAAGAGAGGGCTGCTGAGCAGACACACCCCTTCATTTTACTATGCTCCCGGGGGGGCTTCTGGGAGGAAAAAGGCATCAGTATTCCACCAAGATCATGATCACCTAGGCCACCGTCACTAAGGTTTACAAAGCAGGCTGTGACACTTTCTGGGGCCTAGGTGGCCAGGCCTACGTGGAAGAGCACAGATCCTAACCCTAAGTTGTGTGGGTGGCTGCACCAGAGTGGCTGCATAGGGCATAGGGCTGTGCCCGTAAGGGCTGTGGTCGCGTTTGGGAGCGTTAGGGACGCGTGGAGGACGCAGGGCGCAGACCTCTGCCCGTTTCAGTCTGCCCTGATTGTCAGTGGCGGAGCCAGACTCTCCAAAATGGAGGAAGTTAAAGGCAAAAAGCAGCCCTCTCAGCCCCAGGGCAAAGAGTGGGAAAGGCTCGCTACAGCAAGAGTCTTTCAAATCTTTCACTTTTGAGAGCAGAGTGTTTACATTTAAGAATCATGACCAAGCAGCAAATACGAAAGCGTACAGGCCAGAGTGCAGAAAACAAAGGCATAACTGTTAGTAGGAATGCAAGAATTGAAGGGGTATTAACTGTTGGCTGATCGCGCAGGGCAATGCATACCCATTTTCAATTAAAAAAAATGAAAAAACATTGTAAAATATGCCCGGGAGATTCTAGACATGGGATTAGAACTCAGGTCCCCAGCATTCCAAGACCAAGCACTTATCACTTGAGCCACTGATGGCTTTGCTTCTGAGAGTAGCTTTTGGGCGTATATATCTTTCTTGGGAGAATACCCATTTGCATTGTGAAACATGGTCACTGAAGAAAACGAGGATAGAACATCTGCCCCCCCGCACCACTAAATACCAGCTAACCGCAGTGGCTTAGAGGTTAAGTGCTTGCGTTACAACTCTGGGGTCCTGGGTTCGAGTCCTGCTTTCGGCACATAAACAGAATAGTTGGTTAAGGTCCTTGTGCAGTTGCGGGTACCCACACTCCTTCTGAAGGGTTCAGTGGGTATGAAAAGACTTTCCTGGTAAAGAGAGGGTAGGAGGTAGGAGGTAGGTGGGACTGTGCAGAGTAAATAAAGGAAGAGGTGGGGCAGGCTAAGGGGGAGGTAGGGCTGGGGAGGTCCAGAGGGGCCTGCGGATGTAAGGTAAAAGGGGTCCTGGGCGGGGAACATCCCAGGGTGTGGTGTGTAAAGGAGGGCTCTAATGTGGGGAAAGGGGGCCTGGTGGAGGGTGGAATGGACCCCACAATGGGCTGACTTCTTTTTTCATCAGGCACAATCTCCCCCTTTTCCCTTTGTTTACCCTGCACTTTCTCCCCTCCACAGTCCCACTTCTCTGCTGTCTTCCACCCTCCATCTACCCCCTTCTAGGTCTACCACCACTCATCCAGCCCACCTCCTCTCCACAGGGACCCATTCACCCAGCACGCCCTCCTCATTTACCCTGCCCTTCCTAATTCCCACCTCTCTGCATTCTTCCACCCTCCCTTTCTTCCACCCTCCCTTTACCAGGGAACTCTTTTCAGACGCGTTTACGTGCCGAAAGCAGGACTCGAACCCAGACCCCCAACGCTGTAAGGCAAGCACTTAACCTCTAGGCCACTGCAGTTAGCTGATATTTAGCGGAGCGGGGGGCCAGATGTTCTATCCTCATTTTCTTCAGTGAACATGTTGCACAATGCAAATGGGTATGCTCACAAGGGCATGCAGAAGAATGATATATACGCCCAAAAGCTACTCTCAGAAGCAAAGCCTCCAGTGGCTCATCTGCTAAGTGCTTGGTCTTGGAATGCTGAGGACCTGAGTTCTAATCCAATGTCTGGAGTCTCCTGGGCATGTTTTTAATTTTTTTAAATTTTTTTTATGAAAATGGGTATGCACTGCCCTGCGCGATCAGCCAACAGTTAATGCCCCTTCAATACCTGCATTCCCACTAACAGGTGTGCCTTTGTTTTCTGCACGCTGGCCTTGGGAGCACCCACACAAAAGCTCGTGTCTCTGGCCCCAACTGACTGGAAAATACGAGCGGAAAAAGTGTAATCTACGGGTTATGGTTGATGCGATATTTGCACTGGGACTCAAACAGGACACCTTCTCGAGGCGCTGTGAGGTGACCACCGGCCCCTGCATAGCAAGCAAACCTGCATCAGCATCTCACCAGCAAATGAATGTGTCGCCTGCAGGCGACACATAGCAAGCAGCAGTAGGTGCATTAACCCATTGGGCTGTCGACCCTCCTTCCGCAGAGAGCAGGAAACTGAATTTTCATGCTGCCTTCCTTTGGCACATTAGATCTGTCTTTCACCCCAATTCAGAGGATGTTTTGCTTCATGGAGAGATGATAATCATTGAGAGGTGTGAGCCACTCTGTACACACTCTGTTCTCAAAAGTGAAAGATTTGAAAGACTCTTGCTGAAGCGAGCCTTTCCCACTCTTTGCCCTGGGGCTGAAAGCAGCGGCAGGGTAGGGCCTGAGGGGCAAGGCCCACCCAAAATCTGTAAATGCCCACTCAGCAGCGCTGTGTGGGCATTTACAGATATTTTTGTCAGTGCAGGGGCCCAACTGCATTAGCTTTCGGGCCCCATTTGCTAGACAATCCTGGCTACGCCTCTGGTGCCTCCCAACTCAACAACCCAATCACCCCTTTCGCCCTTCTTACTCGTCTCACAGCACCCCCCATGAGTGAGGAATGCATCTTTTGTTGGTAGATTTCCTTCATGAGGCTTAGCTAGGCCTGCATTCCTTTCCAAAGGGCCATAGAAGAGAGCACAAAAGGAGAAGGCATAATATAGCGGGAAGTAGGTGGAAGACGAGAGGTCAGGGGGGTTGGCAGTAAAGGAAACAGGGCCTGGCCTGGCCTGGCTGAGAGTTACAAGTTAGGGAACACAACAATGAGCGAGGGACAAGGAAAGAGGTCTCAGGCATGCAGCTCTCTGAGTCTTCCCCACTCTGCCTGCAGAAAGAGACGTCCTATTCCTAGCCCTCTCCCGGATGGATACATTTGCCTGGAGAGCCCAGAGCTAATGTCACTTAGGCAGAGGTTAAAGAGAGGGCTGCTGAGCAGACACACCCCTTCATTTTACTATGCTCCCGGGGGGGCTTCTGGGAGGAAAAAGGCATCAGTATTCCACCAAGATCATGATCACCTAGGCCACCGTCACTAAGGTTTACAAAGCAGGCTGTGACACTTTCTGGGGCCTAGGTGGCCAGGCCTACGTGGAAGAGCACAGATCCTAACCCTAAGTTGTGTGGGTGGCTGCACCAGAGTGGCTGCATAGGGCATAGGGCTGTGCCCGTAAGGGCTGTGGTCGCGTTTGGGAGCGTTAGGGACGCGTGGAGGACGCAGGGCGCAGACCTCTGCCCGTTTCAGTCTGCCCTGATTGTCAGTGGCGGAGCCAGACTCTCCAAAATGGAGGAAGTTAAAGGCAAAAAGCAGCCCTCTCAGCCCCAGGGCAAAGAGTGGGAAAGGCTCGCTACAGCAAGAGTCTTTCAAATCTTTCACTTTTGAGAGCAGAGTGTTTACATTTAAGAATCATGACCAAGCAGCAAATACGAAAGCGTACAGGCCAGAGTGCAGAAAACAAAGGCATAACTGTTAGTAGGAATGCAAGAATTGAAGGGGTATTAACTGTTGGCTGATCGCGCAGGGCAATGCATACCCATTTTCAATTAAAAAAAATGAAAAAACATTGTAAAATATGCCCGGGAGATTCTAGACATGGGATTAGAACTCAGGTCCCCAGCATTCCAAGACCAAGCACTTATCACTTGAGCCACTGATGGCTTTGCTTCTGAGAGTAGCTTTTGGGCGTATATATCTTTCTTGGGAGAATACCCATTTGCATTGTGAAACATGGTCACTGAAGAAAACGAGGATAGAACATCTGCCCCCCCGCACCACTAAATACCAGCTAACCGCAGTGGCTTAGAGGTTAAGTGCTTGCGTTACAACTCTGGGGTCCTGGGTTCGAGTCCTGCTTTCGGCACATAAACAGAATAGTTGGTTAAGGTCCTTGTGCAGTTGCGGGTACCCACACTCCTTCTGAAGGGTTCAGTGGGTATGAAAAGACTTTCCTGGTAAAGAGAGGGTAGGAGGTAGGAGGTAGGTGGGACTGTGCAGAGTAAATAAAGGAAGAGGTGGGGCAGGCTAAGGGGGAGGTAGGGCTGGGGAGGTCCAGAGGGGCCTGCGGATGTAAGGTAAAAGGGGTCCTGGGCGGGGAACATCCCAGGGTGTGGTGTGTAAAGGAGGGCTCTAATGTGGGGAAAGGGGGCCTGGTGGAGGGTGGAATGGACCCCACAATGGGCTGACTTCTTTTTTCATCAGGCACAATCTCCCCCTTTTCCCTTTGTTTACCCTGCACTTTCTCCCCTCCACAGTCCCACTTCTCTGCTGTCTTCCACCCTCCATCTACCCCCTTCTAGGTCTACCACCACTCATCCAGCCCACCTCCTCTCCACAGGGACCCATTCACCCAGCACGCCCTCCTCATTTACCCTGCACTTCCTAATTCCCACCTCTCTGCATTCTTCCACCCTCCCTTTCTTCCACCCTCCCTTTACCAGGGAACTCTTTTCGGACGCGTTTACGTGCCGAAAGCAGGACTCGAACCCAGACCCCCAACGCTGTAAGGCAAGCACTTAACCTCTAGGCCACTGCAGTTAGCTGATATTTAGCGGAGCGGGGGGCCAGATGTTCTATCCTCATTTTCTTCAGTGAACATGTTGCACAATGCAAATGGGTATGCTCACAAGGGCATGCAGAAGAATGATATATACGCCCAAAAGCTACTCTCAGAAGCAAAGCCTCCAGTGGCTCATCTGCTAAGTGCTTGGTCTTGGAATGCTGAGGACCTGAGTTCTAATCCAATGTCTGGAGTCTCCTGGGCATGTTTTTAATTTTTTTAAATTTTTTTTATGAAAATGGGTATGCACTGCCCTGCGCGATCAGCCAACAGTTAATGCCCCTTCAATACCTGCATTCCCACTAACAGGTGTGCCTTTGTTTTCTGCACGCTGGCCTTGGGAGCACCCACACAAAAGCTCGTGTCTCTGGCCCCAACTGACTGGAAAATACGAGCGGAAAAAGTGTAATCTACGGGTTATGGTTGATGCGATATTTGCACTGGGACTCAAACAGGACACCTTCTCGAGGCGCTGTGAGGTGACCACCGGCCCCTGCATAGCAAGCAAACCTGCATCAGCATCTCACCAGCAAATGAATGTGTCGCCTGCAGGCGACACATAGCAAGCAGCAGTAGGTGCATTAACCCATTGGGCTGTCGACCCTCCTTCCGCAGAGAGCAGGAAACTGAATTTTCATGCTGCCTTCCTTTGGCACATTAGATCTGTCTTTCACCCCAATTCAGAGGATGTTTTGCTTCATGGAGAGATGATAATCATTGAGAGGTGTGAGCCACTCTGTACACACTCTGTTCTCAAAAGTGAAAGATTTGAAAGACTCTTGCTGAAGCGAGCCTTTCCCACTCTTTGCCCTGGGGCTGAAAGCAGCGGCAGGGTAGGGCCTGAGGGGCAAGGCCCACCCAAAATCTGTAAATGCCCACTCAGCAGCGCTGTGTGGGCATTTACAGATATTTTTGTCAGTGCAGGGGCCCAACTGCATTAGCTTTCGGGCCCCATTTGCTAGACAATCCTGGCTACGCCTCTGGTGCCTCCCAACTCAACAACCCAATCACCCCTTTCGCCCTTCTTACTCGTCTCACAGCACCCCCCATGAGTGAGGAATGCATCTTTTGTTGGTAGATTTCCTTCATGAGGCTTAGCTAGGCCTGCATTCCTTTCCAAAGGGCCATAGAAGAGAGCACAAAAGGAGAAGGCATAATATAGCGGGAAGTAGGTGGAAGACGAGAGGTCAGGGGGGTTGGCAGTAAAGGAAACAGGGCCTGGCCTGGCCTGGCTGAGAGTTACAAGTTAGGGAACACAACAATGAGCGAGGGACAAGGAAAGAGGTCTCAGGCATGCAGCTCTCTGAGTCTTCCCCACTCTGCCTGCAGAAAGAGACGTCCTATTCCTAGCCCTCTCCCGGATGGATACATTTGCCTGGAGAGCCCAGAGCTAATGTCACTTAGGCAGAGGTTAAAGAGAGGGCTGCTGAGCAGACACACCCCTTCATTTTACTATGCTCCCGGGGGGGCTTCTGGGAGGAAAAAGGCATCAGTATTCCACCAAGATCATGATCACCTAGGCCACCGTCACTAAGGTTTACAAAGCAGGCTGTGACACTTTCTGGGGCCTAGGTGGCCAGGCCTACGTGGAAGAGCACAGATCCTAACCCTAAGTTGTGTGGGTGGCTGCACCCGAGTGGCTGCATAGGGCATAGGGCTGTGCCCGTAAGGGCTGTGGTCGCGTTTGGGAGCGTTAGGGACGCGTGGAGGACGCAGGGCGCAGACCTCTGCCCGTTTCAGTCTGCCCTGATTGTCAGTGGCGGAGCCAGACTCTCCAAAATGGAGGAAGTTAAAGGCAAAAAGCAGCCCTCTCAGCCCCAGGGCAAAGAGTGGGAAAGGCTCGCTACAGCAAGAGTCTTTCAAATCTTTCACTTTTGAGAGCAGAGTGTTTACATTTAAGAATCATGACACACCCCTTCATTTTACTATGCTCCCGGGGGGGCTTCTGGGAGGAAAAAGGCATCAGTATTCCACCAAGATCATGATCACCTAGGCCACCGTCACTAAGGTTTACAAAGCAGGCTGTGACACTTTCTGGGGCCTAGGTGGCCAGGCCTACGTGGAAGAGCACAGATCCTAACCCTAAGTTGTGTGGGTGGCTGCACCAGAGTGGCTGCATAGGGCATAGGGCTGTGCCCGTAAGGGCTGTGGTCGCGTTTGGGAGCGTTAGGGACGCGTGGAGGACGCAGGGCGCAGACCTCTGCCCGTTTCAGTCTGCCCTGATTGTCAGTGGCGGAGCCAGACTCTCCAAAATGGAGGAAGTTAAAGGCAAAAAGCAGCCCTCTCAGCCCCAGGGCAAAGAGTGGGAAAGGCTCGCTACAGCAAGAGTCTTTCAAATCTTTCACTTTTGAGAGCAGAGTGTTTACATTTAAGAATCATGACCAAGCAGCAAATACGAAAGCGTACAGGCCAGAGTGCAGAAAACAAAGGCATAACTGTTAGTAGGAATGCAAGAATTGAAGGGGTATTAACTGTTGGCTGATCGCGCAGGGCAATGCATACCCATTTTCAATTAAAAAAAATGAAAAAACATTGTAAAATATGCCCGGGAGATTCTAGACATGGGATTAGAACTCAGGTCCCCAGCATTCCAAGACCAAGCACTTATCACTTGAGCCACTGATGGCTTTGCTTCTGAGAGTAGCTTTTGGGCGTATATATCTTTCTTGGGAGAATACCCATTTGCATTGTGAAACATGGTCACTGAAGAAAACGAGGATAGAACATCTGCCCCCCCGCACCACTAAATACCAGCTAACCGCAGTGGCTTAGAGGTTAAGTGCTTGCGTTACAACTCTGGGGTCCTGGGTTCGAGTCCTGCTTTCGGCACATAAACAGAATAGTTGGTTAAGGTCCTTGTGCAGTTGCGGGTACCCACACTCCTTCTGAAGGGTTCAGTGGGTATGAAAAGACTTTCCTGGTAAAGAGAGGGTAGGAGGTAGGAGGTAGGTGGGACTGTGCAGAGTAAATAAAGGAAGAGGTGGGGCAGGCTAAGGGGGAGGTAGGGCTGGGGAGGTCCAGAGGGGCCTGCGGATGTAAGGTAAAAGGGGTCCTGGGCGGGGAACATCCCAGGGTGTGGTGTGTAAAGGAGGGCTCTAATGTGGGGAAAGGGGGCCTGGTGGAGGGTGGAATGGACCCCACAATGGGCTGACTTCTTTTTTCATCAGGCACAATCTCCCCCTTTTCCCTTTGTTTACCCTGCACTTTCTCCCCTCCACAGTCCCACTTCTCTGCTGTCTTCCACCCTCCATCTACCCCCTTCTAGGTCTACCACCACTCATCCAGCCCACCTCCTCTCCACAGGGACCCATTCACCCAGCACGCCCTCCTCATTTACCCTGCACTTCCTAATTCCCACCTCTCTGCATTCTTCCACCCTCCCTTTCTTCCACCCTCCCTTTACCAGGGAACTCTTTTCGGACGCGTTTACGTGCCGAAAGCAGGACTCGAACCCAGACCCCCAACGCTGTAAGGCAAGCACTTAACCTCTAGGCCACTGCAGTTAGCTGATATTTAGCGGAGCGGGGGGCCAGATGTTCTATCCTCATTTTCTTCAGTGAACATGTTGCACAATGCAAATGGGTATGCTCACAAGGGCATGCAGAAGAATGATATATACGCCCAAAAGCTACTCTCAGAAGCAAAGCCTCCAGTGGCTCATCTGCTAAGTGCTTGGTCTTGGAATGCTGAGGACCTGAGTTCTAATCCAATGTCTGGAGTCTCCTGGGCATGTTTTTAATTTTTTTAAATTTTTTTTATGAAAATGGGTATGCACTGCCCTGCGCGATCAGCCAACAGTTAATGCCCCTTCAATACCTGCATTCCCACTAACAGGTGTGCCTTTGTTTTCTGCACGCTGGCCTTGGGAGCACCCACACAAAAGCTCGTGTCTCTGGCCCCAACTGACTGGAAAATACGAGCGGAAAAAGTGTAATCTACGGGTTATGGTTGATGCGATATTTGCACTGGGACTCAAACAGGACACCTTCTCGAGGCGCTGTGAGGTGACCACCGGCCCCTGCATAGCAAGCAAACCTGCATCAGCATCTCACCAGCAAATGAATGTGTCGCCTGCAGGCGACACATAGCAAGCAGCAGTAGGTGCATTAACCCATTGGGCTGTCGACCCTCCTTCCGCAGAGAGCAGGAAACTGAATTTTCATGCTGCCTTCCTTTGGCACATTAGATCTGTCTTTCACCCCAATTCAGAGGATGTTTTGCTTCATGGAGAGATGATAATCATTGAGAGGTGTGAGCCACTCTGTACACACTCTGTTCTCAAAAGTGAAAGATTTGAAAGACTCTTGCTGAAGCGAGCCTTTCCCACTCTTTGCCCTGGGGCTGAAAGCAGCGGCAGGGTAGGGCCTGAGGGGCAAGGCCCACCCAAAATCTGTAAATGCCCACTCAGCAGCGCTGTGTGGGCATTTACAGATATTTTTGTCAGTGCAGGGGCCCAACTGCATTAGCTTTCGGGCCCCATTTGCTAGACAATCCTGGCTACGCCTCTGGTGCCTCCCAACTCAACAACCCAATCACCCCTTTCGCCCTTCTTACTCGTCTCACAGCACCCCCCATGAGTGAGGAATGCATCTTTTGTTGGTAGATTTCCTTCATGAGGCTTAGCTAGGCCTGCATTCCTTTCCAAAGGGCCATAGAAGAGAGCACAAAAGGAGAAGGCATAATATAGCGGGAAGTAGGTGGAAGACGAGAGGTCAGGGGGGTTGGCAGTAAAGGAAACAGGGCCTGGCCTGGCCTGGCTGAGAGTTACAAGTTAGGGAACACAACAATGAGCGAGGGACAAGGAAAGAGGTCTCAGGCATGCAGCTCTCTGAGTCTTCCCCACTCTGCCTGCAGAAAGAGACGTCCTATTCCTAGCCCTCTCCCGGATGGATACATTTGCCTGGAGAGCCCAGAGCTAATGTCACTTAGGCAGAGGTTAAAGAGAGGGCTGCTGAGCAGACACACCCCTTCATTTTACTATGCTCCCGGGGGGGCTTCTGGGAGGAAAAAGGCATCAGTATTCCACCAAGATCATGATCACCTAGGCCACCGTCACTAAGGTTTACAAAGCAGGCTGTGACACTTTCTGGGGCCTAGGTGGCCAGGCCTACGTGGAAGAGCACAGATCCTAACCCTAAGTTGTGTGGGTGGCTGCACCAGAGTGGCTGCATAGGGCATAGGGCTGTGCCCGTAAGGGCTGTGGTCGCGTTTGGGAGCGTTAGGGACGCGTGGAGGACGCAGGGCGCAGACCTCTGCCCGTTTCAGTCTGCCCTGATTGTCAGTGGCGGAGCCAGACTCTCCAAAATGGAGGAAGTTAAAGGCAAAAAGCAGCCCTCTCAGCCCCAGGGCAAAGAGTGGGAAAGGCTCGCTACAGCAAGAGTCTTTCAAATCTTTCACTTTTGAGAGCAGAGTGTTTACATTTAAGAATCATGACCAAGCAGCAAATACGAAAGCGTACAGGCCAGAGTGCAGAAAACAAAGGCATAACTGTTAGTAGGAATGCAAGAATTGAAGGGGTATTAACTGTTGGCTGATCGCGCAGGGCAATGCATACCCATTTTCAATTAAAAAAAATGAAAAAACATTGTAAAATATGCCCGGGAGATTCTAGACATGGGATTAGAACTCAGGTCCCCAGCATTCCAAGACCAAGCACTTATCACTTGAGCCACTGATGGCTTTGCTTCTGAGAGTAGCTTTTGGGCGTATATATCTTTCTTGGGAGAATACCCATTTGCATTGTGAAACATGGTCACTGAAGAAAACGAGGATAGAACATCTGCCCCCCCGCACCACTAAATACCAGCTAACCGCAGTGGCTTAGAGGTTAAGTGCTTGCGTTACAACTCTGGGGTCCTGGGTTCGAGTCCTGCTTTCGGCACATAAACAGAATAGTTGGTTAAGGTCCTTGTGCAGTTGCGGGTACCCACACTCCTTCTGAAGGGTTCAGTGGGTATGAAAAGACTTTCCTGGTAAAGAGAGGGTAGGAGGTAGGAGGTAGGTGGGACTGTGCAGAGTAAATAAAGGAAGAGGTGGGGCAGGCTAAGGGGGAGGTAGGGCTGGGGAGGTCCAGAGGGGCCTGCGGATGTAAGGTAAAAGGGGTCCTGGGCGGGGAACATCCCAGGGTGTGGTGTGTAAAGGAGGGCTCTAATGTGGGGAAAGGGGGCCTGGTGGAGGGTGGAATGGACCCCACAATGGGCTGACTTCTTTTTTCATCAGGCACAATCTCCCCCTTTTCCCTTTGTTTACCCTGCACTTTCTCCCCTCCACAGTCCCACTTCTCTGCTGTCTTCCACCCTCCATCTACCCCCTTCTAGGTCTACCACCACTCATCCAGCCCACCTCCTCTCCACAGGGACCCATTCACCCAGCACGCCCTCCTCATTTACCCTGCCCTTCCTAATTCCCACCTCTCTGCATTCTTCCACCCTCCCTTTCTTCCACCCTCCCTTTACCAGGGAACTCTTTTCAGACGCGTTTACGTGCCGAAAGCAGGACTCGAACCCAGACCCCCAACGCTGTAAGGCAAGCACTTAACCTCTAGGCCACTGCAGTTAGCTGATATTTAGCGGAGCGGGGGGCCAGATGTTCTATCCTCATTTTCTTCAGTGAACATGTTGCACAATGCAAATGGGTATGCTCACAAGGGCATGCAGAAGAATGATATATACGCCCAAAAGCTACTCTCAGAAGCAAAGCCTCCAGTGGCTCATCTGCTAAGTGCTTGGTCTTGGAATGCTGAGGACCTGAGTTCTAATCCAATGTCTGGAGTCTCCTGGGCATGTTTTTAATTTTTTTAAATTTTTTTTATGAAAATGGGTATGCACTGCCCTGCGCGATCAGCCAACAGTTAATGCCCCTTCAATACCTGCATTCCCACTAACAGGTGTGCCTTTGTTTTCTGCACGCTGGCCTTGGGAGCACCCACACAAAAGCTCGTGTCTCTGGCCCCAACTGACTGGAAAATACGAGCGGAAAAAGTGTAATCTACGGGTTATGGTTGATGCGATATTTGCACTGGGACTCAAACAGGACACCTTCTCGAGGCGCTGTGAGGTGACCACCGGCCCCTGCATAGCAAGCAAACCTGCATCAGCATCTCACCAGCAAATGAATGTGTCGCCTGCAGGCGACACATAGCAAGCAGCAGTAGGTGCATTAACCCATTGGGCTGTCGACCCTCCTTCCGCAGAGAGCAGGAAACTGAATTTTCATGCTGCCTTCCTTTGGCACATTAGATCTGTCTTTCACCCCAATTCAGAGGATGTTTTGCTTCATGGAGAGATGATAATCATTGAGAGGTGTGAGCCACTCTGTACACACTCTGTTCTCAAAAGTGAAAGATTTGAAAGACTCTTGCTGAAGCGAGCCTTTCCCACTCTTTGCCCTGGGGCTGAAAGCAGCGGCAGGGTAGGGCCTGAGGGGCAAGGCCCACCCAAAATCTGTAAATGCCCACTCAGCAGCGCTGTGTGGGCATTTACAGATATTTTTGTCAGTGCAGGGGCCCAACTGCATTAGCTTTCGGGCCCCATTTTCTAGACAATCCTGGCTACGCCTCTGGTGCCTCCCAACTCAACAACCCAATCACCCCTTTCGCCCTTCTTACTCGTCTCACAGCACCCCCCATGAGTGAGGAATGCATCTTTTGTTGGTAGATTTCCTTCATGAGGCTTAGCTAGGCCTGCATTCCTTTCCAAAGGGCCATAGAAGAGAGCACAAAAGGAGAAGGCATAATATAGCGGGAAGTAGGTGGAAGACGAGAGGTCAGGGGGGTTGGCAGTAAAGGAAACAGGGCCTGGCCTGGCCTGGCTGAGAGTTACAAGTTAGGGAACACAACAATGAGCGAGGGACAAGGAAAGAGGTCTCAGGCATGCAGCTCTCTGAGTCTTCCCCACTCTGCCTGCAGAAAGAGACGTCCTATTCCTAGCCCTCTCCCGGATGGATACATTTGCCTGGAGAGCCCAGAGCTAATGTCACTTAGGCAGAGGTTAAAGAGAGGGCTGCTGAGCAGACACACCCCTTCATTTTACTATGCTCCCGGGGGGGCTTCTGGGAGGAAAAAGGCATCAGTATTCCACCAAGATCATGATCACCTAGGCCACCGTCACTAAGGTTTACAAAGCAGGCTGTGACACTTTCTGGGGCCTAGGTGGCCAGGCCTACGTGGAAGAGCACAGATCCTAACCCTAAGTTGTGTGGGTGGCTGCACCAGAGTGGCTGCATAGGGCATAGGGCTGTGCCCGTAAGGGCTGTGGTCGCGTTTGGGAGCGTTAGGGACGCGTGGAGGACGCAGGGCGCAGACCTCTGCCCGTTTCAGTCTGCCCTGATTGTCAGTGGCGGAGCCAGACTCTCCAAAATGGAGGAAGTTAAAGGCAAAAAGCAGCCCTCTCAGCCCCAGGGCAAAGAGTGGGAAAGGCTCGCTACAGCAAGAGTCTTTCAAATCTTTCACTTTTGAGAGCAGAGTGTTTACATTTAAGAATCATGACCAAGCAGCAAATACGAAAGCGTACAGGCCAGAGTGCAGAAAACAAAGGCATAACTGTTAGTAGGAATGCAAGAATTGAAGGGGTATTAACTGTTGGCTGATCGCGCAGGGCAATGCATACCCATTTTCAATTAAAAAAAATGAAAAAACATTGTAAAATATGCCCGGGAGATTCTAGACATGGGATTAGAACTCAGGTCCCCAGCATTCCAAGACCAAGCACTTATCACTTGAGCCACTGATGGCTTTGCTTCTGAGAGTAGCTTTTGGGCGTATATATCTTTCTTGGGAGAATACCCATTTGCATTGTGAAACATGGTCACTGAAGAAAACGAGGATAGAACATCTGCCCCCCCGCACCACTAAATACCAGCTAACCGCAGTGGCTTAGAGGTTAAGTGCTTGCGTTACAACTCTGGGGTCCTGGGTTCGAGTCCTGCTTTCGGCACATAAACAGAATAGTTGGTTAAGGTCCTTGTGCAGTTGCGGGTACCCACACTCCTTCTGAAGGGTTCAGTGGGTATGAAAAGACTTTCCTGGTAAAGAGAGGGTAGGAGGTAGGAGGTAGGTGGGACTGTGCAGAGTAAATAAAGGAAGAGGTGGGGCAGGCTAAGGGGGAGGTAGGGCTGGGGAGGTCCAGAGGGGCCTGCGGATGTAAGGTAAAAGGGGTCCTGGGCGGGGAACATCCCAGGGTGTGGTGTGTAAAGGAGGGCTCTAATGTGGGGAAAGGGGGCCTGGTGGAGGGTGGAATGGACCCCACAATGGGCTGACTTCTTTTTTCATCAGGCACAATCTCCCCCTTTTCCCTTTGTTTACCCTGCACTTTCTCCCCTCCACAGTCCCACTTCTCTGCTGTCTTCCACCCTCCATCTACCCCCTTCTAGGTCTACCACCACTCATCCAGCCCACCTCCTCTCCACAGGGACCCATTCACCCAGCACGCCCTCCTCATTTACCCTGCACTTCCTAATTCCCACCTCTCTGCATTCTTCCACCCTCCCTTTCTTCCACCCTCCCTTTACCAGGGAACTCTTTTCGGACGCGTTTACGTGCCGAAAGCAGGACTCGAACCCAGACCCCCAACGCTGTAAGGCAAGCACTTAACCTCTAGGCCACTGCAGTTAGCTGATATTTAGCGGAGCGGGGGGCCAGATGTTCTATCCTCATTTTCTTCAGTGAACATGTTGCACAATGCAAATGGGTATGCTCACAAGGGCATGCAGAAGAATGATATATACGCCCAAAAGCTACTCTCAGAAGCAAAGCCTCCAGTGGCTCATCTGCTAAGTGCTTGGTCTTGGAATGCTGAGGACCTGAGTTCTAATCCAATGTCTGGAGTCTCCTGGGCATGTTTTTAATTTTTTTAAATTTTTTTTATGAAAATGGGTATGCACTGCCCTGCGCGATCAGCCAACAGTTAATGCCCCTTCAATACCTGCATTCCCACTAACAGGTGTGCCTTTGTTTTCTGCACGCTGGCCTTGGGAGCACCCACACAAAAGCTCGTGTCTCTGGCCCCAACTGACTGGAAAATACGAGCGGAAAAAGTGTAATCTACGGGTTATGGTTGATGCGATATTTGCACTGGGACTCAAACAGGACACCTTCTCGAGGCGCTGTGAGGTGACCACCGGCCCCTGCATAGCAAGCAAACCTGCATCAGCATCTCACCAGCAAATGAATGTGTCGCCTGCAGGCGACACATAGCAAGCAGCAGTAGGTGCATTAACCCATTGGGCTGTCGACCCTCCTTCCGCAGAGAGCAGGAAACTGAATTTTCATGCTGCCTTCCTTTGGCACATTAGATCTGTCTTTCACCCCAATTCAGAGGATGTTTTGCTTCATGGAGAGATGATAATCATTGAGAGGTGTGAGCCACTCTGTACACACTCTGTTCTCAAAAGTGAAAGATTTGAAAGACTCTTGCTGAAGCGAGCCTTTCCCACTCTTTGCCCTGGGGCTGAAAGCAGCGGCAGGGTAGGGCCTGAGGGGCAAGGCCCACCCAAAATCTGTAAATGCCCACTCAGCAGCGCTGTGTGGGCATTTACAGATATTTTTGTCAGTGCAGGGGCCCAACTGCATTAGCTTTCGGGCCCCATTTGCTAGACAATCCTGGCTACGCCTCTGGTGCCTCCCAACTCAACAACCCAATCACCCCTTTCGCCCTTCTTACTCGTCTCACAGCACCCCCCATGAGTGAGGAATGCATCTTTTGTTGGTAGATTTCCTTCATGAGGCTTAGCTAGGCCTGCATTCCTTTCCAAAGGGCCATAGAAGAGAGCACAAAAGGAGAAGGCATAATATAGCGGGAAGTAGGTGGAAGACGAGAGGTCAGGGGGGTTGGCAGTAAAGGAAACAGGGCCTGGCCTGGCCTGGCTGAGAGTTACAAGTTAGGGAACACAACAATGAGCGAGGGACAAGGAAAGAGGTCTCAGGCATGCAGCTCTCTGAGTCTTCCCCACTCTGCCTGCAGAAAGAGACGTCCTATTCCTAGCCCTCTCCCGGATGGATACATTTGCCTGGAGAGCCCAGAGCTAATGTCACTTAGGCAGAGGTTAAAGAGAGGGCTGCTGAGCAGACACACCCCTTCATTTTACTATGCTCCCGGGGGGGCTTCTGGGAGGAAAAAGGCATCAGTATTCCACCAAGATCATGATCACCTAGGCCACCGTCACTAAGGTTTACAAAGCAGGCTGTGACACTTTCTGGGGCCTAGGTGGCCAGGCCTACGTGGAAGAGCACAGATCCTAACCCTAAGTTGTGTGGGTGGCTGCACCCGAGTGGCTGCATAGGGCATAGGGCTGTGCCCGTAAGGGCTGTGGTCGCGTTTGGGAGCGTTAGGGACGCGTGGAGGACGCAGGGCGCAGACCTCTGCCCGTTTCAGTCTGCCCTGATTGTCAGTGGCGGAGCCAGACTCTCCAAAATGGAGGAAGTTAAAGGCAAAAAGCAGCCCTCTCAGCCCCAGGGCAAAGAGTGGGAAAGGCTCGCTACAGCAAGAGTCTTTCAAATCTTTCACTTTTGAGAGCAGAGTGTTTACATTTAAGAATCATGACACACCCCTTCATTTTACTATGCTCCCGGGGGGGCTTCTGGGAGGAAAAAGGCATCAGTATTCCACCAAGATCATGATCACCTAGGCCACCGTCACTAAGGTTTACAAAGCAGGCTGTGACACTTTCTGGGGCCTAGGTGGCCAGGCCTACGTGGAAGAGCACAGATCCTAACCCTAAGTTGTGTGGGTGGCTGCACCAGAGTGGCTGCATAGGGCATAGGGCTGTGCCCGTAAGGGCTGTGGTCGCGTTTGGGAGCGTTAGGGACGCGTGGAGGACGCAGGGCGCAGACCTCTGCCCGTTTCAGTCTGCCCTGATTGTCAGTGGCGGAGCCAGACTCTCCAAAATGGAGGAAGTTAAAGGCAAAAAGCAGCCCTCTCAGCCCCAGGGCAAAGAGTGGGAAAGGCTCGCTACAGCAAGAGTCTTTCAAATCTTTCACTTTTGAGAGCAGAGTGTTTACATTTAAGAATCATGACCAAGCAGCAAATACGAAAGCGTACAGGCCAGAGTGCAGAAAACAAAGGCATAACTGTTAGTAGGAATGCAAGAATTGAAGGGGTATTAACTGTTGGCTGATCGCGCAGGGCAATGCATACCCATTTTCAATTAAAAAAAATGAAAAAACATTGTAAAATATGCCCGGGAGATTCTAGACATGGGATTAGAACTCAGGTCCCCAGCATTCCAAGACCAAGCACTTATCACTTGAGCCACTGATGGCTTTGCTTCTGAGAGTAGCTTTTGGGCGTATATATCTTTCTTGGGAGAATACCCATTTGCATTGTGAAACATGGTCACTGAAGAAAACGAGGATAGAACATCTGGCCCCCCGCACCACTAAATACCAGCTAACCGCAGTGGCTTAGAGGTTAAGTGCTTGCGTTACAACTCTGGGGTCCTGGGTTCGAGTCCTGCTTTCGGCACATAAACAGAATAGTTGGTTAAGGTCCTTGTGCAGTTGCGGGTACCCACACTCCTTCTGAAGGGTTCAGTGGGTATGAAAAGACTTTCCTGGTAAAGAGAGGGTAGGAGGTAGGAGGTAGGTGGGACTGTGCAGAGTAAATAAAGGAAGAGGTGGGGCAGGCTAAGGGGGAGGTAGGGCTGGGGAGGTCCAGAGGGGCCTGCGGATGTAAGGTAAAAGGGGTCCTGGGCGGGGAAATACCAGGGTGTGGTGTGTAAAGGAGGGCTCTAATGTGGGGAAAGGGGGCCTGGTGGAGGGTGGAATGGACCCCACAATGGGCTGACTTCTTTTTTCATCAGGCACAATCTCCCCCTTTTCCCTTTGTTTACCCTGCACTTTCTCCCCTCCACAGTCCCACTTCTCTGCTGTCTTCCACCCTCCATCTACCCCCTTCTAGGTCTACCACCACTCATCCAGCCCACCTCCTCTCCACAGGGACCCATTCACCCAGCACGCCCTCCTCATTTACCCTGCACTTCCTAATTCCCACCTCTCTGCATTCTTCCACCCTCCCTTTCTTCCACCCTCCCTTTACCAGGGAACTCTTTTCGGACGCGTTTACGTGCCGAAAGCAGGACTCGAACCCAGACCCCCAACGCTGTAAGGCAAGCACTTAACCTCTAGGCCACTGCAGTTAGCTGATATTTAGCGGAGCGGGGGGCCAGATGTTCTATCCTCATTTTCTTCAGTGAACATGTTGCACAATGCAAATGGGTATGCTCACAAGGGCATGCAGAAGAATGATATATACGCCCAAAAGCTACTCTCAGAAGCAAAGCCTCCAGTGGCTCATCTGCTAAGTGCTTGGTCTTGGAATGCTGAGGACCTGAGTTCTAATCCAATGTCTGGAGTCTCCTGGGCATGTTTTTAATTTTTTTAAATTTTTTTTATGAAAATGGGTATGCACTGCCCTGCGCGATCAGCCAACAGTTAATGCCCCTTCAATACCTGCATTCCCACTAACAGGTGTGCCTTTGTTTTCTGCACGCTGGCCTTGGGAGCACCCACACAAAAGCTCGTGTCTCTGGCCCCAACTGACTGGAAAATACGAGCGGAAAAAGTGTAATCTACGGGTTATGGTTGATGCGATATTTGCACTGGGACTCAAACAGGACACCTTCTCGAGGCGCTGTGAGGTGACCACCGGCCCCTGCATAGCAAGCAAACCTGCATCAGCATCTCACCAGCAAATGAATGTGTCGCCTGCAGGCGACACATAGCAAGCAGCAGTAGGTGCATTAACCCATTGGGCTGTCGACCCTCCTTCCGCAGAGAGCAGGAAACTGAATTTTCATGCTGCCTTCCTTTGGCACATTAGATCTGTCTTTCACCCCAATTCAGAGGATGTTTTGCTTCATGGAGAGATGATAATCATTGAGAGGTGTGAGCCACTCTGTACACACTCTGTTCTCAAAAGTGAAAGATTTGAAAGACTCTTGCTGAAGCGAGCCTTTCCCACTCTTTGCCCTGGGGCTGAAAGCAGCGGCAGGGTAGGGCCTGAGGGGCAAGGCCCACCCAAAATCTGTAAATGCCCACTCAGCAGCGCTGTGTGGGCATTTACAGATATTTTTGTCAGTGCAGGGGCCCAACTGCATTAGCTTTCGGGCCCCATTTGCTAGACAATCCTGGCTACGCCTCTGGTGCCTCCCAACTCAACAACCCAATCACCCCTTTCGCCCTTCTTACTCGTCTCACAGCACCCCCCATGAGTGAGGAATGCATCTTTTGTTGGTAGATTTCCTTCATGAGGCTTAGCTAGGCCTGCATTCCTTTCCAAAGGGCCATAGAAGAGAGCACAAAAGGAGAAGGCATAATATAGCGGGAAGTAGGTGGAAGACGAGAGGTCAGGGGGGTTGGCAGTAAAGGAAACAGGGCCTGGCCTGGCCTGGCTGAGAGTTACAAGTTAGGGAACACAACAATGAGCGAGGGACAAGGAAAGAGGTCTCAGGCATGCAGCTCTCTGAGTCTTCCCCACTCTGCCTGCAGAAAGAGACGTCCTATTCCTAGCCCTCTCCCGGATGGATACATTTGCCTGGAGAGCCCAGAGCTAATGTCACTTAGGCAGAGGTTAAAGAGAGGGCTGCTGAGCAGACACACCCCTTCATTTTACTATGCTCCCGGGGGGGCTTCTGG
The DNA here is from genome assembly GCF_040938575.1 of Ambystoma mexicanum. Lineage (NCBI taxonomy): Eukaryota > Metazoa > Chordata > Amphibia > Caudata > Ambystomatidae > Ambystoma > Ambystoma mexicanum. Next base: position 1,261,321,954 of record NC_090935.1, on the reverse strand, counting down.
GAGGAAAAAGGCATCAGTATTCCACCAAGATCATGATCACCTAGGCCACCGTCACTAAGGTTTACAAAGCAGGCTGTGACACTTTCTGGGGCCTAGGTGGCCAGGCCTACGTGGAAGAGCACAGATCCTAACCCTAAGTTGTGTGGGTGGCTGCACCCGAGTGGCTGCATAGGGCATAGGGCTGTGCCCGTAAGGGCTGTGGTCGCGTTTGGGAGCGTTAGGGACGCGTGGAGGACGCAGGGCGCAGACCTCTGCCCGTTTCAGTCTGCCCTGATTGTCAGTGGCGGAGCCAGACTCTCCAAAATGGAGGAAGTTAAAGGCAAAAAGCAGCCCTCTCAGCCCCAGGGCAAAGAGTGGGAAAGGCTCGCTACAGCAAGAGTCTTTCAAATCTTTCACTTTTGAGAGCAGAGTGTTTACATTTAAGAATCATGACACACCCCTTCATTTTACTATGCTCCCGGGGGGGCTTCTGGGAGGAAAAAGGCATCAGTATTCCACCAAGATCATGATCACCTAGGCCACCGTCACTAAGGTTTACAAAGCAGGCTGTGACACTTTCTGGGGCCTAGGTGGCCAGGCCTACGTGGAAGAGCACAGATCCTAACCCTAAGTTGTGTGGGTGGCTGCACCAGAGTGGCTGCATAGGGCATAGGGCTGTGCCCGTAAGGGCTGTGGTCGCGTTTGGGAGCGTTAGGGACGCGTGGAGGACGCAGGGCGCAGACCTCTGCCCGTTTCAGTCTGCCCTGATTGTCAGTGGCGGAGCCAGACTCTCCAAAATGGAGGAAGTTAAAGGCAAAAAGCAGCCCTCTCAGCCCCAGGGCAAAGAGTGGGAAAGGCTCGCTACAGCAAGAGTCTTTCAAATCTTTCACTTTTGAGAGCAGAGTGTTTACATTTAAGAATCATGACCAAGCAGCAAATACGAAAGCGTACAGGCCAGAGTGCAGAAAACAAAGGCATAACTGTTAGTAGGAATGCAAGAATTGAAGGGGTATTAACTGTTGGCTGATCGCGCAGGGCAATGCATACCCATTTTCAATTAAAAAAAATGAAAAAACATTGTAAAATATGCCCGGGAGATTCTAGACATGGGATTAGAACTCAGGTCCCCAGCATTCCAAGACCAAGCACTTATCACTTGAGCCACTGATGGCTTTGCTTCTGAGAGTAGCTTTTGGGCGTATATATCTTTCTTGGGAGAATACCCATTTGCATTGTGAAACATGGTCACTGAAGAAAACGAGGATAGAACATCTGGCCCCCCGCACCACTAAATACCAGCTAACCGCAGTGGCTTAGAGGTTAAGTGCTTGCGTTACAACTCTGGGGTCCTGGGTTCGAGTCCTGCTTTCGGCACATAAACAGAATAGTTGGTTAAGGTCCTTGTGCAGTTGCGGGTACCCACACTCCTTCTGAAGGGTTCAGTGGGTATGAAAAGACTTTCCTGGTAAAGAGAGGGTAGGAGGTAGGAGGTAGGTGGGACTGTGCAGAGTAAATAAAGGAAGAGGTGGGGCAGGCTAAGGGGGAGGTAGGGCTGGGGAGGTCCAGAGGGGCCTGCGGATGTAAGGTAAAAGGGGTCCTGGGCGGGGAACATCCCAGGGTGTGGTGTGTAAAGGAGGGCTCTAATGTGGGGAAAGGGGGCCTGGTGGAGGGTGGAATGGACCCCACAATGGGCTGACTTCTTTTTTCATCAGGCACAATCTCCCCCTTTTCCCTTTGTTTACCCTGCACTTTCTCCCCTCCACAGTCCCACTTCTCTGCTGTCTTCCACCCTCCATCTACCCCCTTCTAGGTCTACCACCACTCATCCAGCCCACCTCCTCTCCACAGGGACCCATTCACCCAGCACGCCCTCCTCATTTACCCTGCACTTCCTAATTCCCACCTCTCTGCATTCTTCCACCCTCCCTTTCTTCCACCCTCCCTTTACCAGGGAACTCTTTTCGGACGCGTTTACGTGCCGAAAGCAGGACTCGAACCCAGACCCCCAACGCTGTAAGGCAAGCACTTAACCTCTAGGCCACTGCAGTTAGCTGATATTTAGCGGAGCGGGGGGCCAGATGTTCTATCCTCATTTTCTTCAGTGAACATGTTGCACAATGCAAATGGGTATGCTCACAAGGGCATGCAGAAGAATGATATATACGCCCAAAAGCTACTCTCAGAAGCAAAGCCTCCAGTGGCTCATCTGCTAAGTGCTTGGTCTTGGAATGCTGAGGACCTGAGTTCTAATCCAATGTCTGGAGTCTCCTGGGCATGTTTTTAATTTTTTTAAATTTTTTTTATGAAAATGGGTATGCACTGCCCTGCGCGATCAGCCAACAGTTAATGCCCCTTCAATACCTGCATTCCCACTAACAGGTGTGCCTTTGTTTTCTGCACGCTGGCCTTGGGAGCACCCACACAAAAGCTCGTGTCTCTGGCCCCAACTGACTGGAAAATACGAGCGGAAAAAGTGTAATCTACGGGTTATGGTTGATGCGATATTTGCACTGGGACTCAAACAGGACACCTTCTCGAGGCGCTGTGAGGTGACCACCGGCCCCTGCATAGCAAGCAAACCTGCATCAGCATCTCACCAGCAAATGAATGTGTCGCCTGCAGGCGACACATAGCAAGCAGCAGTAGGTGCATTAACCCATTGGGCTGTCGACCCTCCTTCCGCAGAGAGCAGGAAACTGAATTTTCATGCTGCCTTCCTTTGGCACATTAGATCTGTCTTTCACCCCAATTCAGAGGATGTTTTGCTTCATGGAGAGATGATAATCATTGAGAGGTGTGAGCCACTCTGTACACACTCTGTTCTCAAAAGTGAAAGATTTGAAAGACTCTTGCTGAAGCGAGCCTTTCCCACTCTTTGCCCTGGGGCTGAAAGCAGCGGCAGGGTAGGGCCTGAGGGGCAAGGCCCACCCAAAATCTGTAAATGCCCACTCAGCAGCGCTGTGTGGGCATTTACAGATATTTTTGTCAGTGCAGGGGCCCAACTGCATTAGCTTTCGGGCCCCATTTGCTAGACAATCCTGGCTACGCCTCTGGTGCCTCCCAACTCAACAACCCAATCACCCCTTTCGCCCTTCTTACTCGTCTCACAGCACCCCCCATGAGTGAGGAATGCATCTTTTGTTGGTAGATTTCCTTCATGAGGCTTAGCTAGGCCTGCATTCCTTTCCAAAGGGCCATAGAAGAGAGCACAAAAGGAGAAGGCATAATATAGCGGGAAGTAGGTGGAAGACGAGAGGTCAGGGGGGTTGGCAGTAAAGGAAACAGGGCCTGGCCTGGCCTGGCTGAGAGTTACAAGTTAGGGAACACAACAATGAGCGAGGGACAAGGAAAGAGGTCTCAGGCATGCAGCTCTCTGAGTCTTCCCCACTCTGCCTGCAGAAAGAGACGTCCTATTCCTAGCCCTCTCCCGGATGGATACATTTGCCTGGAGAGCCCAGAGCTAATGTCACTTAGGCAGAGGTTAAAGAGAGGGCTGCTGAGCAGACACACCCCTTCATTTTACTATGCTCCCGGGGGGGCTTCTGGGAGGAAAAAGGCATCAGTATTCCACCAAGATCATGATCACCTAGGCCACCGTCACTAAGGTTTACAAAGCAGGCTGTGACACTTTCTGGGGCCTAGGTGGCCAGGCCTACGTGGAAGAGCACAGATCCTAACCCTAAGTTGTGTGGGTGGCTGCACCAGAGTGGCTGCATAGGGCATAGGGCTGTGCCCGTAAGGGCTGTGGTCGCGTTTGGGAGCGTTAGGGACGCGTGGAGGACGCAGGGCGCAGACCTCTGCCCGTTTCAGTCTGCCCTGATTGTCAGTGGCGGAGCCAGACTCTCCAAAATGGAGGAAGTTAAAGGCAAAAAGCAGCCCTCTCAGCCCCAGGGCAAAGAGTGGGAAAGGCTCGCTACAGCAAGAGTCTTTCAAATCTTTCACTTTTGAGAGCAGAGTGTTTACATTTAAGAATCATGACCAAGCAGCAAATACGAAAGCGTACAGGCCAGAGTGCAGAAAACAAAGGCATAACTGTTAGTAGGAATGCAAGAATTGAAGGGGTATTAACTGTTGGCTGATCGCGCAGGGCAATGCATACCCATTTTCAATTAAAAAAAATGAAAAAACATTGTAAAATATGCCCGGGAGATTCTAGACATGGGATTAGAACTCAGGTCCCCAGCATTCCAAGACCAAGCACTTATCACTTGAGCCACTGATGGCTTTGCTTCTGAGAGTAGCTTTTGGGCGTATATATCTTTCTTGGGAGAATACCCATTTGCATTGTGAAACATGGTCACTGAAGAAAACGAGCATAGAACATCTGGCCCCCCGCACCACTAAATACCAGCTAACCGCAGTGGCTTAGAGGTTAAGTGCTTGCGTTACAACTCTGGGGTCCTGGGTTCGAGTCCTGCTTTCGGCACATAAACAGAATAGTTGGTTAAGGTCCTTGTGCAGTTGCGGGTACCCACACTCCTTCTGAAGGGTTCAGTGGGTATGAAAAGACTTTCCTGGTAAAGAGAGGGTAGGAGGTAGGAGGTAGGTGGGACTGTGCAGAGTAAATAAAGGAAGAGGTGGGGCAGGCTAAGGGGGAGGTAGGGCTGGGGAGGTCCAGAGGGGCCTGCGGATGTAAGGTAAAAGGGGTCCTGGGCGGGGAAATACCAGGGTGTGGTGTGTAAAGGAGGGCTCTAATGTGGGGAAAGGGGGCCTGGTGGAGGGTGGAATGGACCCCACAATGGGCTGACTTCTTTTTTCATCAGGCACAATCTCCCCCTTTTCCCTTTGTTTACCCTGCACTTTCTCCCCTCCACAGTCCCACTTCTCTGCTGTCTTCCACCCTCCATCTACCCCCTTCTAGGTCTACCACCACTCATCCAGCCCACCTCCTCTCCACAGGGACCCATTCACCCAGCACGCCCTCCTCATTTACCCTGCACTTCCTAATTCCCACCTCTCTGCATTCTTCCACCCTCCCTTTCTTCCACCCTCCCTTTACCAGGGAACTCTTTTCGGACGCGTTTACGTGCCGAAAGCAGGACTCGAACCCAGACCCCCAACGCTGTAAGGCAAGCACTTAACCTCTAGGCCACTGCAGTTAGCTGATATTTAGCGGAGCGGGGGGCCAGATGTTCTATCCTCATTTTCTTCAGTGAACATGTTGCACAATGCAAATGGGTATGCTCACAAGGGCATGCAGAAGAATGATATATACGCCCAAAAGCTACTCTCAGAAGCAAAGCCTCCAGTGGCTCATCTGCTAAGTGCTTGGTCTTGGAATGCTGAGGACCTGAGTTCTAATCCAATGTCTGGAGTCTCCTGGGCATGTTTTTAATTTTTTTAAATTTTTTTTATGAAAATGGGTATGCACTGCCCTGCGCGATCAGCCAACAGTTAATGCCCCTTCAATACCTGCATTCCCACTAACAGGTGTGCCTTTGTTTTCTGCACGCTGGCCTTGGGAGCACCCACACAAAAGCTCGTGTCTCTGGCCCCAACTGACTGGAAAATACGAGCGGAAAAAGTGTAATCTACGGGTTATGGTTGATGCGATATTTGCACTGGGACTCAAACAGGACACCTTCTCGAGGCGCTGTGAGGTGACCACCGGCCCCTGCATAGCAAGCAAACCTGCATCAGCATCTCACCAGCAAATGAATGTGTCGCCTGCAGGCGACACATAGCAAGCAGCAGTAGGTGCATTAACCCATTGGGCTGTCGACCCTCCTTCCGCAGAGAGCAGGAAACTGAATTTTCATGCTGCCTTCCTTTGGCACATTAGATCTGTCTTTCACCCCAATTCAGAGGATGTTTTGCTTCATGGAGAGATGATAATCATTGAGAGGTGTGAGCCACTCTGTACACACTCTGTTCTCAAAAGTGAAAGATTTGAAAGACTCTTGCTGAAGCGAGCCTTTCCCACTCTTTGCCCTGGGGCTGAAAGCAGCGGCAGGGTAGGGCCTGAGGGGCAAGGCCCACCCAAAATCTGTAAATGCCCACTCAGCAGCGCTGTGTGGGCATTTACAGATATTTTTGTCAGTGCAGGGGCCCAACTGCATTAGCTTTCGGGCCCCATTTGCTAGACAATCCTGGCTACGCCTCTGGTGCCTCCCAACTCAACAACCCAATCACCCCTTTCGCCCTTCTTACTCGTCTCACAGCACCCCCCATGAGTGAGGAATGCATCTTTTGTTGGTAGATTTCCTTCATGAGGCTTAGCTAGGCCTGCATTCCTTTCCAAAGGGCCATAGAAGAGAGCACAAAAGGAGAAGGCATAATATAGCGGGAAGTAGGTGGAAGACGAGAGGTCAGGGGGGTTGGCAGTAAAGGAAACAGGGCCTGGCCTGGCCTGGCTGAGAGTTACAAGTTAGGGAACACAACAATGAGCGAGGGACAAGGAAAGAGGTCTCAGGCATGCAGCTCTCTGAGTCTTCCCCACTCTGCCTGCAGAAAGAGACGTCCTATTCCTAGCCCTCTCCCGGATGGATACATTTGCCTGGAGAGCCCAGAGCTAATGTCACTTAGGCAGAGGTTAAAGAGAGGGCTGCTGAGCAGACACACCCCTTCATTTTACTATGCTCCCGGGGGGGCTTCTGGGAGGAAAAAGGCATCAGTATTCCACCAAGATCATGATCACCTAGGCCACCGTCACTAAGGTTTACAAAGCAGGCTGTGACACTTTCTGGGGCCTAGGTGGCCAGGCCTACGTGGAAGAGCACAGATCCTAACCCTAAGTTGTGTGGGTGGCTGCACCCGAGTGGCTGCATAGGGCATAGGGCTGTGCCCGTAAGGGCTGTGGTCGCGTTTGGGAGCGTTAGGGACGCGTGGAGGACGCAGGGCGCAGACCTCTGCCCGTTTCAGTCTGCCCTGATTGTCAGTGGCGGAGCCAGACTCTCCAAAATGGAGGAAGTTAAAGGCAAAAAGCAGCCCTCTCAGCCCCAGGGCAAAGAGTGGGAAAGGCTCGCTACAGCAAGAGTCTTTCAAATCTTTCACTTTTGAGAGCAGAGTGTTTACATTTAAGAATCATGACACACCCCTTCATTTTACTATGCTCCCGGGGGGGCTTCTGGGAGGAAAAAGGCATCAGTATTCCACCAAGATCATGATCACCTAGGCCACCGTCACTAAGGTTTACAAAGCAGGCTGTGACACTTTCTGGGGCCTAGGTGGCCAGGCCTACGTGGAAGAGCACAGATCCTAACCCTAAGTTGTGTGGGTGGCTGCACCAGAGTGGCTGCATAGGGCATAGGGCTGTGCCCGTAAGGGCTGTGGTCGCGTTTGGGAGCGTTAGGGACGCGTGGAGGACGCAGGGCGCAGACCTCTGCCCGTTTCAGTCTGCCCTGATTGTCAGTGGCGGAGCCAGACTCTCCAAAATGGAGGAAGTTAAAGGCAAAAAGCAGCCCTCTCAGCCCCAGGGCAAAGAGTGGGAAAGGCTCGCTACAGCAAGAGTCTTTCAAATCTTTCACTTTTGAGAGCAGAGTGTTTACATTTAAGAATCATGACCAAGCAGCAAATACGAAAGCGTACAGGCCAGAGTGCAGAAAACAAAGGCATAACTGTTAGTAGGAATGCAAGAATTGAAGGGGTATTAACTGTTGGCTGATCGCGCAGGGCAATGCATACCCATTTTCAATTAAAAAAAATGAAAAAACATTGTAAAATATGCCCGGGAGATTCTAGACATGGGATTAGAACTCAGGTCCCCAGCATTCCAAGACCAAGCACTTATCACTTGAGCCACTGATGGCTTTGCTTCTGAGAGTAGCTTTTGGGCGTATATATCTTTCTTGGGAGAATACCCATTTGCATTGTGAAACATGGTCACTGAAGAAAACGAGGATAGAACATCTGGCCCCCCGCACCACTAAATACCAGCTAACCGCAGTGGCTTAGAGGTTAAGTGCTTGCGTTACAACTCTGGGGTCCTGGGTTCGAGTCCTGCTTTCGGCACATAAACAGAATAGTTGGTTAAGGTCCTTGTGCAGTTGCGGGTACCCACACTCCTTCTGAAGGGTTCAGTGGGTATGAAAAGACTTTCCTGGTAAAGAGAGGGTAGGAGGTAGGAGGTAGGTGGGACTGTGCAGAGTAAATAAAGGAAGAGGTGGGGCAGGCTAAGGGGGAGGTAGGGCTGGGGAGGTCCAGAGGGGCCTGCGGATGTAAGGTAAAAGGGGTCCTGGGCGGGGAACATCCCAGGGTGTGGTGTGTAAAGGAGGGCTCTAATGTGGGGAAAGGGGGCCTGGTGGAGGGTGGAATGGACCCCACAATGGGCTGACTTCTTTTTTCATCAGGCACAATCTCCCCCTTTTCCCTTTGTTTACCCTGCACTTTCTCCCCTCCACAGTCCCACTTCTCTGCTGTCTTCCACCCTCCATCTACCCCCTTCTAGGTCTACCACCACTCATCCAGCCCACCTCCTCTCCACAGGGACCCATTCACCCAGCACGCCCTCCTCATTTACCCTGCACTTCCTAATTCCCACCTCTCTGCATTCTTCCACCCTCCCTTTCTTCCACCCTCCCTTTACCAGGGAACTCTTTTCGGACGCGTTTACGTGCCGAAAGCAGGACTCGAACCCAGACCCCCAACGCTGTAAGGCAAGCACTTAACCTCTAGGCCACTGCAGTTAGCTGATATTTAGCGGAGCGGGGGGCCAGATGTTCTATCCTCATTTTCTTCAGTGAACATGTTGCACAATGCAAATGGGTATGCTCACAAGGGCATGCAGAAGAATGATATATACGCCCAAAAGCTACTCTCAGAAGCAAAGCCTCCAGTGGCTCATCTGCTAAGTGCTTGGTCTTGGAATGCTGAGGACCTGAGTTCTAATCCAATGTCTGGAGTCTCCTGGGCATGTTTTTAATTTTTTTAAATTTTTTTTATGAAAATGGGTATGCACTGCCCTGCGCGATCAGCCAACAGTTAATGCCCCTTCAATACCTGCATTCCCACTAACAGGTGTGCCTTTGTTTTCTGCACGCTGGCCTTGGGAGCACCCACACAAAAGCTCGTGTCTCTGGCCCCAACTGACTGGAAAATACGAGCGGAAAAAGTGTAATCTACGGGTTATGGTTGATGCGATATTTGCACTGGGACTCAAACAGGACACCTTCTCGAGGCGCTGTGAGGTGACCACCGGCCCCTGCATAGCAAGCAAACCTGCATCAGCATCTCACCAGCAAATGAATGTGTCGCCTGCAGGCGACACATAGCAAGCAGCAGTAGGTGCATTAACCCATTGGGCTGTCGACCCTCCTTCCGCAGAGAGCAGGAAACTGAATTTTCATGCTGCCTTCCTTTGGCACATTAGATCTGTCTTTCACCCCAATTCAGAGGATGTTTTGCTTCATGGAGAGATGATAATCATTGAGAGGTGTGAGCCACTCTGTACACACTCTGTTCTCAAAAGTGAAAGATTTGAAAGACTCTTGCTGAAGCGAGCCTTTCCCACTCTTTGCCCTGGGGCTGAAAGCAGCGGCAGGGTAGGGCCTGAGGGGCAAGGCCCACCCAAAATCTGTAAATGCCCACTCAGCAGCGCTGTGTGGGCATTTACAGATATTTTTGTCAGTGCAGGGGCCCAACTGCATTAGCTTTCGGGCCCCATTTGCTAGACAATCCTGGCTACGCCTCTGGTGCCTCCCAACTCAACAACCCAATCACCCCTTTCGCCCTTCTTACTCGTCTCACAGCACCCCCCATGAGTGAGGAATGCATCTTTTGTTGGTAGATTTCCTTCATGAGGCTTAGCTAGGCCTGCATTCCTTTCCAAAGGGCCATAGAAGAGAGCACAAAAGGAGAAGGCATAATATAGCGGGAAGTAGGTGGAAGACGAGAGGTCAGGGGGGTTGGCAGTAAAGGAAACAGGGCCTGGCCTGGCCTGGCTGAGAGTTACAAGTTAGGGAACACAACAATGAGCGAGGGACAAGGAAAGAGGTCTCAGGCATGCAGCTCTCTGAGTCTTCCCCACTCTGCCTGCAGAAAGAGACGTCCTATTCCTAGCCCTCTCCCGGATGGATACATTTGCCTGGAGAGCCCAGAGCTAATGTCACTTAGGCAGAGGTTAAAGAGAGGGCTGCTGAGCAGACACACCCCTTCATTTTACTATGCTCCCGGGGGGGCTTCTGGGAGGAAAAAGGCATCAGTATTCCACCAAGATCATGATCACCTAGGCCACCGTCACTAAGGTTTACAAAGCAGGCTGTGACACTTTCTGGGGCCTAGGTGGCCAGGCCTACGTGGAAGAGCACAGATCCTAACCCTAAGTTGTGTGGGTGGCTGCACCAGAGTGGCTGCATAGGGCATAGGGCTGTGCCCGTAAGGGCTGTGGTCGCGTTTGGGAGCGTTAGGGACGCGTGGAGGACGCAGGGCGCAGACCTCTGCCCGTTTCAGTCTGCCCTGATTGTCAGTGGCGGAGCCAGACTCTCCAAAATGGAGGAAGTTAAAGGCAAAAAGCAGCCCTCTCAGCCCCAGGGCAAAGAGTGGGAAAGGCTCGCTACAGCAAGAGTCTTTCAAATCTTTCACTTTTGAGAGCAGAGTGTTTACATTTAAGAATCATGACCAAGCAGCAAATACGAAAGCGTACAGGCCAGAGTGCAGAAAACAAAGGCATAACTGTTAGTAGGAATGCAAGAATTGAAGGGGTATTAACTGTTGGCTGATCGCGCAGGGCAATGCATACCCATTTTCAATTAAAAAAAATGAAAAAACATTGTAAAATATGCCCGGGAGATTCTAGACATGGGATTAGAACTCAGGTCCCCAGCATTCCAAGACCAAGCACTTATCACTTGAGCCACTGATGGCTTTGCTTCTGAGAGTAGCTTTTGGGCGTATATATCTTTCTTGGGAGAATACCCATTTGCATTGTGAAACATGGTCACTGAAGAAAACGAGCATAGAACATCTGGCCCCCCGCACCACTAAATACCAGCTAACCGCAGTGGCTTAGAGGTTAAGTGCTTGCGTTACAACTCTGGGGTCCTGGGTTCGAGTCCTGCTTTCGGCACATAAACAGAATAGTTGGTTAAGGTCCTTGTGCAGTTGCGGGTACCCACACTCCTTCTGAAGGGTTCAGTGGGTATGAAAAGACTTTCCTGGTAAAGAGAGGGTAGGAGGTAGGAGGTAGGTGGGACTGTGCAGAGTAAATAAAGGAAGAGGTGGGGCAGGCTAAGGGGGAGGTAGGGCTGGGGAGGTCCAGAGGGGCCTGCGGATGTAAGGTAAGGATGTAAGGTAAAAGGGGTCCTGGGCGGGGAACATCCCAGGGTGTGGTGTGTAAAGGAGGGCTCTAATGTGGGGAAAGGGGGCCTGGTGGAGGGTGGAATGGACCCCACAATGGGCTGACTTCTTTTTTCATCAGGCACAATCTCCCCCTTTTCCCTTTGTTTACCCTGCACTTTCTCCCCTCCACAGTCCCACTTCTCTGCTGTCTTCCACCCTCCATCTACCCCCTTCTAGGTCTACCACCACTCATCCAGCCCACCTCCTCTCCACAGGGACCCATTCACCCAGCACGCCCTCCTCATTTACCCTGCACTTCCTAATTCCCACCTCTCTGCATTCTTCCACCCTCCCTTTCTTCCACCCTCCCTTTACCAGGGAACTCTTTTCGGACGCGTTTACGTGCCGAAAGCAGGACTCGAACCCAGACCCCCAACGCTGTAAGGCAAGCACTTAACCTCTAGGCCACTGCAGTTAGCTGATATTTAGCGGAGCGGGGGGCCAGATGTTCTATCCTCATTTTCTTCAGTGAACATGTTGCACAATGCAAATGGGTATGCTCACAAGGGCATGCAGAAGAATGATATATACGCCCAAAAGCTACTCTCAGAAGCAAAGCCTCCAGTGGCTCATCTGCTAAGTGCTTGGTCTTGGAATGCTGAGGACCTGAGTTCTAATCCAATGTCTGGAGTCTCCTGGGCATGTTTTTAATTTTTTTAAATTTTTTTTATGAAAATGGGTATGCACTGCCCTGCGCGATCAGCCAACAGTTAATGCCCCTTCAATACCTGCATTCCCACTAACAGGTGTGCCTTTGTTTTCTGCACGCTGGCCTTGGGAGCACCCACACAAAAGCTCGTGTCTCTGGCCCCAACTGACTGGAAAATACGAGCGGAAAAAGTGTAATCTACGGGTTATGGTTGATGCGATATTTGCACTGGGACTCAAACAGGACACCTTCTCGAGGCGCTGTGAGGTGACCACCGGCCCCTGCATAGCAAGCAAACCTGCATCAGCATCTCACCAGCAAATGAATGTGTCGCCTGCAGGCGACACATAGCAAGCAGCAGTAGGTGCATTAACCCATTGGGCTGTCGACCCTCCTTCCGCAGAGAGCAGGAAACTGAATTTTCATGCTGCCTTCCTTTGGCACATTAGATCTGTCTTTCACCCCAATTCAGAGGATGTTTTGCTTCATGGAGAGATGATAATCATTGAGAGGTGTGAGCCACTCTGTACACACTCTGTTCTCAAAAGTGAAAGATTTGAAAGACTCTTGCTGAAGCGAGCCTTTCCCACTCTTTGCCCTGGGGCTGAAAGCAGCGGCAGGGTAGGGCCTGAGGGGCAAGGCCCACCCAAAATCTGTAAATGCCCACTCAGCAGCGCTGTGTGGGCATTTACAGATATTTTTGTCAGTGCAGGGGCCCAACTGCATTAGCTTTCGGGCCCCATTTGCTAGACAATCCTGGCTACGCCTCTGGTGCCTCCCAACTCAACAACCCAATCACCCCTTTCGCCCTTCTTACTCGTCTCACAGCACCCCCCATGAGTGAGGAATGCATCTTTTGTTGGTAGATTTCCTTCATGAGGCTTAGCTAGGCCTGCATTCCTTTCCAAAGGGCCATAGAAGAGAGCACAAAAGGAGAAGGCATAATATAGCGGGAAGTAGGTGGAAGACGAGAGGTCAGGGGGGTTGGCAGTAAAGGAAACAGGGCCTGGCCTGGCCTGGCTGAGAGTTACAAGTTAGGGAACACAACAATGAGCGAGGGACAAGGAAAGAGGTCTCAGGCATGCAGCTCTCTGAGTCTTCCCCACTCTGCCTGCAGAAAGAGACGTCCTATTCCTAGCCCTCTCCCGGATGGATACATTTGCCTGGAGAGCCCAGAGCTAATGTCACTTAGGCAGAGGTTAAAGAGAGGGCTGCTGAGCAGACACACCCCTTCATTTTACTATGCTCCCGGGGGGGCTTCTGGGAGGAAAAAGGCATCAGTATTCCACCAAGATCATGATCACCTAGGCCACCGTCACTAAGGTTTACAAAGCAGGCTGTGACACTTTCTGGGGCCTAGGTGGCCAGGCCTACGTGGAAGAGCACAGATCCTAACCCTAAGTTGTGTGGGTGGCTGCACCCGAGTGGCTGCATAGGGCATAGGGCTGTGCCCGTAAGGGCTGTGGTCGCGTTTGGGAGCGTTAGGGACGCGTGGAGGACGCAGGGCGCAGACCTCTGCCCGTTTCAGTCTGCCCTGATTGTCAGTGGCGGAGCCAGACTCTCCAAAATGGAGGAAGTTAAAGGCAAAAAGCAGCCCTCTCAGCCCCAGGGCAAAGAGTGGGAAAGGCTCGCTACAGCAAGAGTCTTTCAAATCTTTCACTTTTGAGAGCAGAGTGTTTACATTTAAGAATCATGACACACCCCTTCATTTTACTATGCTCCCGGGGGGGCTTCTGGGAGGAAAAAGGCATCAGTATTCCACCAAGATCATGATCACCTAGGCCACCGTCACTAAGGTTTACAAAGCAGGCTGTGACACTTTCTGGGGCCTAGGTGGCCAGGCCTACGTGGAAGAGCACAGATCCTAACCCTAAGTTGTGTGGGTGGCTGCACCAGAGTGGCTGCATAGGGCATAGGGCTGTGCCCGTAAGGGCTGTGGTCGCGTTTGGGAGCGTTAGGGACGCGTGGAGGACGCAGGGCGCAGACCTCTGCCCGTTTCAGTCTGCCCTGATTGTCAGTGGCGGAGCCAGACTCTCCAAAATGGAGGAAGTTAAAGGCAAAAAGCAGCCCTCTCAGCCCCAGGGCAAAGAGTGGGAAAGGCTCGCTACAGCAAGAGTCTTTCAAATCTTTCACTTTTGAGAGCAGAGTGTTTACATTTAAGAATCATGACCAAGCAGCAAATACGAAAGCGTACAGGCCAGAGTGCAGAAAACAAAGGCATAACTGTTAGTAGGAATGCAAGAATTGAAGGGGTATTAACTGTTGGCTGATCGCGCAGGGCAATGCATACCCATTTTCAATTAAAAAAAATGAAAAAACATTGTAAAATATGCCCGGGAGATTCTAGACATGGGATTAGAACTCAGGTCCCCAGCATTCCAAGACCAAGCACTTATCACTTGAGCCACTGATGGCTTTGCTTCTGAGAGTAGCTTTTGGGCGTATATATCTTTCTTGGGAGAATACCCATTTGCATTGTGAAACATGGTCACTGAAGAAAACGAGGATAGAACATCTGGCCCCCCGCACCACTAAATACCAGCTAACCGCAGTGGCTTAGAGGTTAAGTGCTTGCGTTACAACTCTGGGGTCCTGGGTTCGAGTCCTGCTTTCGGCACATAAACAGAATAGTTGGTTAAGGTCCTTGTGCAGTTGCGGGTACCCACACTCCTTCTGAAGGGTTCAGTGGGTATGAAAAGACTTTCCTGGTAAAGAGAGGGTAGGAGGTAGGAGGTAGGTGGGACTGTGCAGAGTAAATAAAGGAAGAGGTGGGGCAGGCTAAGGGGGAGGTAGGGCTGGGGAGGTCCAGAGGGGCCTGCGGATGTAAGGTAAAAGGGGTCCTGGGCGGGGAACATCCCAGGGTGTGGTGTGTAAAGGAGGGCTCTAATGTGGGGAAAGGGGGCCTGGTGGAGGGTGGAATGGACCCCACAATGGGCTGACTTCTTTTTTCATCAGGCACAATCTCCCCCTTTTCCCTTTGTTTACCCTGCACTTTCTCCCCTCCACAGTCCCACTTCTCTGCTGTCTTCCACCCTCCATCTACCCCCTTCTAGGTCTACCACCACTCATCCAGCCCACCTCCTCTCCACAGGGACCCATTCACCCAGCACGCCCTCCTCATTTACCCTGCACTTCCTAATTCCCACCTCTCTGCATTCTTCCACCCTCCCTTTCTTCCACCCTCCCTTTACCAGGGAACTCTTTTCGGACGCGTTTACGTGCCGAAAGCAGGACTCGAACCCAGACCCCCAACGCTGTAAGGCAAGCACTTAACCTCTAGGCCACTGCAGTTAGCTGATATTTAGCGGAGCGGGGGGCCAGATGTTCTATCCTCATTTTCTTCAGTGAACATGTTGCACAATGCAAATGGGTATGCTCACAAGGGCATGCAGAAGAATGATATATACGCCCAAAAGCTACTCTCAGAAGCAAAGCCTCCAGTGGCTCATCTGCTAAGTGCTTGGTCTTGGAATGCTGAGGACCTGAGTTCTAATCCAATGTCTGGAGTCTCCTGGGCATGTTTTTAATTTTTTTAAATTTTTTTTATGAAAATGGGTATGCACTGCCCTGCGCGATCAGCCAACAGTTAATGCCCCTTCAATACCTGCATTCCCACTAACAGGTGTGCCTTTGTTTTCTGCACGCTGGCCTTGGGAGCACCCACACAAAAGCTCGTGTCTCTGGCCCCAACTGACTGGAAAATACGAGCGGAAAAAGTGTAATCTACGGGTTATGGTTGATGCGATATTTGCACTGGGACTCAAACAGGACACCTTCTCGAGGCGCTGTGAGGTGACCACCGGCCCCTGCATAGCAAGCAAACCTGCATCAGCATCTCACCAGCAAATGAATGTGTCGCCTGCAGGCGACACATAGCAAGCAGCAGTAGGTGCATTAACCCATTGGGCTGTCGACCCTCCTTCCGCAGAGAGCAGGAAACTGAATTTTCATGCTGCCTTCCTTTGGCACATTAGATCTGTCTTTCACCCCAATTCAGAGGATGTTTTGCTTCATGGAGAGATGATAATCATTGAGAGGTGTGAGCCACTCTGTACACACTCTGTTCTCAAAAGTGAAAGATTTGAAAGACTCTTGCTGAAGCGAGCCTTTCCCACTCTTTGCCCTGGGGCTGAAAGCAGCGGCAGGGTAGGGCCTGAGGGGCAAGGCCCACCCAAAATCTGTAAATGCCCACTCAGCAGCGCTGTGTGGGCATTTACAGATATTTTTGTCAGTGCAGGGGCCCAACTGCATTAGCTTTCGGGCCCCATTTGCTAGACAATCCTGGCTACGCCTCTGGTGCCTCCCAACTCAACAACCCAATCACCCCTTTCGCCCTTCTTACTCGTCTCACAGCACCCCCCATGAGTGAGGAATGCATCTTTTGTTGGTAGATTTCCTTCATGAGGCTTAGCTAGGCCTGCATTCCTTTCCAAAGGGCCATAGAAGAGAGCACAAAAGGAGAAGGCATAATATAGCGGGAAGTAGGTGGAAGACGAGAGGTCAGGGGGGTTGGCAGTAAAGGAAACAGGGCCTGGCCTGGCCTGGCTGAGAGTTACAAGTTAGGGAACACAACAATGAGCGAGGGACAAGGAAAGAGGTCTCAGGCATGCAGCTCTCTGAGTCTTCCCCACTCTGCCTGCAGAAAGAGACGTCCTATTCCTAGCCCTCTCCCGGATGGATACATTTGCCTGGAGAGCCCAGAGCTAATGTCACTTAGGCAGAGGTTAAAGAGAGGGCTGCTGAGCAGACACACCCCTTCATTTTACTATGCTCCCGGGGGGGCTTCTGGGAGGAAAAAGGCATCAGTATTCCACCAAGATCATGATCACCTAGGCCACCGTCACTAAGGTTTACAAAGCAGGCTGTGACACTTTCTGGGGCCTAGGTGGCCAGGCCTACGTGGAAGAGCACAGATCCTAACCCTAAGTTGTGTGGGTGGCTGCACCAGAGTGGCTGCATAGGGCATAGGGCTGTGCCCGTAAGGGCTGTGGTCGCGTTTGGGAGCGTTAGGGACGCGTGGAGGACGCAGGGCGCAGACCTCTGCCCGTTTCAGTCTGCCCTGATTGTCAGTGGCGGAGCCAGACTCTCCAAAATGGAGGAAGTTAAAGGCAAAAAGCAGCCCTCTCAGCCCCAGGGCAAAGAGTGGGAAAGGCTCGCTACAGCAAGAGTCTTTCAAATCTTTCACTTTTGAGAGCAGAGTGTTTACATTTAAGAATCATGACCAAGCAGCAAATACGAAAGCGTACAGGCCAGAGTGCAGAAAACAAAGGCATAACTGTTAGTAGGAATGCAAGAATTGAAGGGGTATTAACTGTTGGCTGATCGCGCAGGGCAATGCATACCCATTTTCAATTAAAAAAAATGAAAAAACATTGTAAAATATGCCCGGGAGATTCTAGACATGGGATTAGAACTCAGGTCCCCAGCATTCCAAGACCAAGCACTTATCACTTGAGCCACTGATGGCTTTGCTTCTGAGAGTAGCTTTTGGGCGTATATATCTTTCTTGGGAGAATACCCATTTGCATTGTGAAACATGGTCACTGAAGAAAACGAGGATAGAACATCTGGCCCCCCGCACCACTAAATACCAGCTAACCGCAGTGGCTTAGAGGTTAAGTGCTTGCGTTACAACTCTGGGGTCCTGGGTTCGAGTCCTGCTTTCGGCACATAAACAGAATAGTTGGTTAAGGTCCTTGTGCAGTTGCGGGTACCCACACTCCTTCTGAAGGGTTCAGTGGGTATGAAAAGACTTTCCTGGTAAAGAGAGGGTAGGAGGTAGGAGGTAGGTGGGACTGTGCAGAGTAAATAAAGGAAGAGGTGGGGCAGGCTAAGGGGGAGGTAGGGCTGGGGAGGTCCAGAGGGGCCTGCGGATGTAAGGTAAAAGGGGTCCTGGGCGGGGAACATCCCAGGGTGTGGTGTGTAAAGGAGGGCTCTAATGTGGGGAAAGGGGGCCTGGTGGAGGGTGGAATGGACCCCACAATGGGCTGACTTCTTTTTTCATCAGGCACAATCTCCCCCTTTTCCCTTTGTTTACCCTGCACTTTCTCCCCTCCACAGTCCCACTTCTCTGCTGTCTTCCACCCTCCATCTACCCCCTTCTAGGTCTACCACCACTCATCCAGCCCACCTCCTCTCCACAGGGACCCATTCACCCAGCACGCCCTCCTCATTTACCCTGCACTTCCTAATTCCCACCTCTCTGCATTCTTCCACCCTCCCTTTCTTCCACCCTCCCTTTACCAGGGAACTCTTTTCGGACGCGTTTACGTGCCGAAAGCAGGACTCGAACCCAGACCCCCAACGCTGTAAGGCAAGCACTTAACCTCTAGGCCACTGCAGTTAGCTGATATTTAGCGGAGCGGGGGGCCAGATGTTCTATCCTCATTTTCTTCAGTGAACATGTTGCACAATGCAAATGGGTATGCTCACAAGGGCATGCAGAAGAATGATATATACGCCCAAAAGCTACTCTCAGAAGCAAAGCCTCCAGTGGCTCATCTGCTAAGTGCTTGGTCTTGGAATGCTGAGGACCTGAGTTCTAATCCAATGTCTGGAGTCTCCTGGGCATGTTTTTAATTTTTTTAAATTTTTTTTATGAAAATGGGTATGCACTGCCCTGCGCGATCAGCCAACAGTTAATGCCCCTTCAATACCTGCATTCCCACTAACAGGTGTGCCTTTGTTTTCTGCACGCTGGCCTTGGGAGCACCCACACAAAAGCTCGTGTCTCTGGCCCCAACTGACTGGAAAATACGAGCGGAAAAAGTGTAATCTACGGGTTATGGTTGATGCGATATTTGCACTGGGACTCAAACAGGACACCTTCTCGAGGCGCTGTGAGGTGACCACCGGCCCCTGCATAGCAAGCAAACCTGCATCAGCATCTCACCAGCAAATGAATGTGTCGCCTGCAGGCGACACATAGCAAGCAGCAGTAGGTGCATTAACCCATTGGGCTGTCGACCCTCCTTCCGCAGAGAGCAGGAAACTGAATTTTCATGCTGCCTTCCTTTGGCACATTAGATCTGTCTTTCACCCCAATTCAGAGGATGTTTTGCTTCATGGAGAGATGATAATCATTGAGAGGTGTGAGCCACTCTGTACACACTCTGTTCTCAAAAGTGAAAGATTTGAAAGACTCTTGCTGAAGCGAGCCTTTCCCACTCTTTGCCCTGGGGCTGAAAGCAGCGGCAGGGTAGGGCCTGAGGGGCAAGGCCCACCCAAAATCTGTAAATGCCCACTCAGCAGCGCTGTGTGGGCATTTACAGATATTTTTGTCAGTGCAGGGGCCCAACTGCATTAGCTTTCGGGCCCCATTTGCTAGACAATCCTGGCTACGCCTCTGGTGCCTCCCAACTCAACAACCCAATCACCCCTTTCGCCCTTCTTACTCGTCTCACAGCACCCCCCATGAGTGAGGAATGCATCTTTTGTTGGTAGATTTCCTTCATGAGGCTTAGCTAGGCCTGCATTCCTTTCCAAAGGGCCATAGAAGAGAGCACAAAAGGAGAAGGCATAATATAGCGGGAAGTAGGTGGAAGACGAGAGGTCAGGGGGGTTGGCAGTAAAGGAAACAGGGCCTGGCCTGGCCTGGCTGAGAGTTACAAGTTAGGGAACACAACAATGAGCGAGGGACAAGGAAAGAGGTCTCAGGCATGCAGCTCTCTGAGTCTTCCCCACTCTGCCTGCAGAAAGAGACGTCCTATTCCTAGCCCTCTCCCGGATGGATACATTTGCCTGGAGAGCCCAGAGCTAATGTCACTTAGGCAGAGGTTAAAGAGAGGGCTGCTGAGCAGACACACCCCTTCATTTTACTATGCTCCCGGGGGGGCTTCTGGGAGGAAAAAGGCATCAGTATTCCACCAAGATCATGATCACCTAGGCCACCGTCACTAAGGTTTACAAAGCAGGCTGTGACATTTTCTGGGGCCTAGGTGGCCAGGCCTACGTGGAAGAGCACAGATCCTAACCCTAAGTTGTGTGGGTGGCTGCACCCGAGTGGCTGCATAGGGCATAGGGCTGTGCCCGTAAGGGCTGTGGTCGCGTTTGGGAGCGTTAGGGACGCGTGGAGGACGCAGGGCGCAGACCTCTGCCCGTTTCAGTCTGCCCTGATTGTCAGTGGCGGAGCCAGACTCTCCAAAATGGAGGAAGTTAAAGGCAAAAAGCAGCCCTCTCAGCCCCAGGGCA
This sequence comes from Ambystoma mexicanum, assembly GCF_040938575.1. NCBI lineage: Eukaryota > Metazoa > Chordata > Amphibia > Caudata > Ambystomatidae > Ambystoma > Ambystoma mexicanum. The sequence continues at coordinate 1,261,301,862 of NC_090935.1, read as the reverse complement.
AAGAGTGGGAAAGGCTCGCTACAGCAAGAGTCTTTCAAATCTTTCACTTTTGAGAGCAGAGTGTTTACATTTAAGAATCATGACACACCCCTTCATTTTACTATGCTCCCGGGGGGGCTTCTGGGAGGAAAAAGGCATCAGTATTCCACCAAGATCATGATCACCTAGGCCACCGTCACTAAGGTTTACAAAGCAGGCTGTGACACTTTCTGGGGCCTAGGTGGCCAGGCCTACGTGGAAGAGCACAGATCCTAACCCTAAGTTGTGTGGGTGGCTGCACCAGAGTGGCTGCATAGGGCATAGGGCTGTGCCCGTAAGGGCTGTGGTCGCGTTTGGGAGCGTTAGGGACGCGTGGAGGACGCAGGGCGCAGACCTCTGCCCGTTTCAGTCTGCCCTGATTGTCAGTGGCGGAGCCAGACTCTCCAAAATGGAGGAAGTTAAAGGCAAAAAGCAGCCCTCTCAGCCCCAGGGCAAAGAGTGGGAAAGGCTCGCTACAGCAAGAGTCTTTCAAATCTTTCACTTTTGAGAGCAGAGTGTTTACATTTAAGAATCATGACCAAGCAGCAAATACGAAAGCGTACAGGCCAGAGTGCAGAAAACAAAGGCATAACTGTTAGTAGGAATGCAAGAATTGAAGGGGTATTAACTGTTGGCTGATCGCGCAGGGCAATGCATACCCATTTTCAATTAAAAAAAATGAAAAAACATTGTAAAATATGCCCGGGAGATTCTAGACATGGGATTAGAACTCAGGTCCCCAGCATTCCAAGACCAAGCACTTATCACTTGAGCCACTGATGGCTTTGCTTCTGAGAGTAGCTTTTGGGCGTATATATCTTTCTTGGGAGAATACCCATTTGCATTGTGAAACATGGTCACTGAAGAAAACGAGGATAGAACATCTGGCCCCCCGCACCACTAAATACCAGCTAACCGCAGTGGCTTAGAGGTTAAGTGCTTGCGTTACAACTCTGGGGTCCTGGGTTCGAGTCCTGCTTTCGGCACATAAACAGAATAGTTGGTTAAGGTCCTTGTGCAGTTGCGGGTACCCACACTCCTTCTGAAGGGTTCAGTGGGTATGAAAAGACTTTCCTGGTAAAGAGAGGGTAGGAGGTAGGAGGTAGGTGGGACTGTGCAGAGTAAATAAAGGAAGAGGTGGGGCAGGCTAAGGGGGAGGTAGGGCTGGGGAGGTCCAGAGGGGCCTGCGGATGTAAGGTAAAAGGGGTCCTGGGCGGGGAACATCCCAGGGTGTGGTGTGTAAAGGAGGGCTCTAATGTGGGGAAAGGGGGCCTGGTGGAGGGTGGAATGGACCCCACAATGGGCTGACTTCTTTTTTCATCAGGCACAATCTCCCCCTTTTCCCTTTGTTTACCCTGCACTTTCTCCCCTCCACAGTCCCACTTCTCTGCTGTCTTCCACCCTCCATCTACCCCCTTCTAGGTCTACCACCACTCATCCAGCCCACCTCCTCTCCACAGGGACCCATTCACCCAGCACGCCCTCCTCATTTACCCTGCACTTCCTAATTCCCACCTCTCTGCATTCTTCCACCCTCCCTTTCTTCCACCCTCCCTTTACCAGGGAACTCTTTTCGGACGCGTTTACGTGCCGAAAGCAGGACTCGAACCCAGACCCCCAACGCTGTAAGGCAAGCACTTAACCTCTAGGCCACTGCAGTTAGCTGATATTTAGCGGAGCGGGGGGCCAGATGTTCTATCCTCATTTTCTTCAGTGAACATGTTGCACAATGCAAATGGGTATGCTCACAAGGGCATGCAGAAGAATGATATATACGCCCAAAAGCTACTCTCAGAAGCAAAGCCTCCAGTGGCTCATCTGCTAAGTGCTTGGTCTTGGAATGCTGAGGACCTGAGTTCTAATCCAATGTCTGGAGTCTCCTGGGCATGTTTTTAATTTTTTTAAATTTTTTTTATGAAAATGGGTATGCACTGCCCTGCGCGATCAGCCAACAGTTAATGCCCCTTCAATACCTGCATTCCCACTAACAGGTGTGCCTTTGTTTTCTGCACGCTGGCCTTGGGAGCACCCACACAAAAGCTCGTGTCTCTGGCCCCAACTGACTGGAAAATACGAGCGGAAAAAGTGTAATCTACGGGTTATGGTTGATGCGATATTTGCACTGGGACTCAAACAGGACACCTTCTCGAGGCGCTGTGAGGTGACCACCGGCCCCTGCATAGCAAGCAAACCTGCATCAGCATCTCACCAGCAAATGAATGTGTCGCCTGCAGGCGACACATAGCAAGCAGCAGTAGGTGCATTAACCCATTGGGCTGTCGACCCTCCTTCCGCAGAGAGCAGGAAACTGAATTTTCATGCTGCCTTCCTTTGGCACATTAGATCTGTCTTTCACCCCAATTCAGAGGATGTTTTGCTTCATGGAGAGATGATAATCATTGAGAGGTGTGAGCCACTCTGTACACACTCTGTTCTCAAAAGTGAAAGATTTGAAAGACTCTTGCTGAAGCGAGCCTTTCCCACTCTTTGCCCTGGGGCTGAAAGCAGCGGCAGGGTAGGGCCTGAGGGGCAAGGCCCACCCAAAATCTGTAAATGCCCACTCAGCAGCGCTGTGTGGGCATTTACAGATATTTTTGTCAGTGCAGGGGCCCAACTGCATTAGCTTTCGGGCCCCATTTGCTAGACAATCCTGGCTACGCCTCTGGTGCCTCCCAACTCAACAACCCAATCACCCCTTTCGCCCTTCTTACTCGTCTCACAGCACCCCCCATGAGTGAGGAATGCATCTTTTGTTGGTAGATTTCCTTCATGAGGCTTAGCTAGGCCTGCATTCCTTTCCAAAGGGCCATAGAAGAGAGCACAAAAGGAGAAGGCATAATATAGCGGGAAGTAGGTGGAAGACGAGAGGTCAGGGGGGTTGGCAGTAAAGGAAACAGGGCCTGGCCTGGCCTGGCTGAGAGTTACAAGTTAGGGAACACAACAATGAGCGAGGGACAAGGAAAGAGGTCTCAGGCATGCAGCTCTCTGAGTCTTCCCCACTCTGCCTGCAGAAAGAGACGTCCTATTCCTAGCCCTCTCCCGGATGGATACATTTGCCTGGAGAGCCCAGAGCTAATGTCACTTAGGCAGAGGTTAAAGAGAGGGCTGCTGAGCAGACACACCCCTTCATTTTACTATGCTCCCGGGGGGGCTTCTGGGAGGAAAAAGGCATCAGTATTCCACCAAGATCATGATCACCTAGGCCACCGTCACTAAGGTTTACAAAGCAGGCTGTGACACTTTCTGGGGCCTAGGTGGCCAGGCCTACGTGGAAGAGCACAGATCCTAACCCTAAGTTGTGTGGGTGGCTGCACCAGAGTGGCTGCATAGGGCATAGGGCTGTGCCCGTAAGGGCTGTGGTCGCGTTTGGGAGCGTTAGGGACGCGTGGAGGACGCAGGGCGCAGACCTCTGCCCGTTTCAGTCTGCCCTGATTGTCAGTGGCGGAGCCAGACTCTCCAAAATGGAGGAAGTTAAAGGCAAAAAGCAGCCCTCTCAGCCCCAGGGCAAAGAGTGGGAAAGGCTCGCTACAGCAAGAGTCTTTCAAATCTTTCACTTTTGAGAGCAGAGTGTTTACATTTAAGAATCATGACCAAGCAGCAAATACGAAAGCGTACAGGCCAGAGTGCAGAAAACAAAGGCATAACTGTTAGTAGGAATGCAAGAATTGAAGGGGTATTAACTGTTGGCTGATCGCGCAGGGCAATGCATACCCATTTTCAATTAAAAAAAATGAAAAAACATTGTAAAATATGCCCGGGAGATTCTAGACATGGGATTAGAACTCAGGTCCCCAGCATTCCAAGACCAAGCACTTATCACTTGAGCCACTGATGGCTTTGCTTCTGAGAGTAGCTTTTGGGCGTATATATCTTTCTTGGGAGAATACCCATTTGCATTGTGAAACATGGTCACTGAAGAAAACGAGGATAGAACATCTGGCCCCCCGCACCACTAAATACCAGCTAACCGCAGTGGCTTAGAGGTTAAGTGCTTGCGTTACAACTCTGGGGTCCTGGGTTCGAGTCCTGCTTTCGGCACATAAACAGAATAGTTGGTTAAGGTCCTTGTGCAGTTGTGGGTACCCACACTCCTTCTGAAGGGTTCAGTGGGTATGAAAAGACTTTCCTGGTAAAGAGAGGGTAGGAGGTAGGAGGTAGGTGGGACTGTGCAGAGTAAATAAAGGAAGAGGTGGGGCAGGCTAAGGGGGAGGTAGGGCTGGGGAGGTCCAGAGGGGCCTGCGGATGTAAGGTAAAAGGGGTCCTGGGCGGGGAACATCCCAGGGTGTGGTGTGTAAAGGAGGGCTCTAATGTGGGGAAAGGGGGCCTGGTGGAGGGTGGAATGGACCCCACAATGGGCTGACTTCTTTTTTCATCAGGCACAATCTCCCCCTTTTCCCTTTGTTTACCCTGCACTTTCTCCCCTCCACAGTCCCACTTCTCTGCTGTCTTCCACCCTCCATCTACCCCCTTCTAGGTCTACCACCACTCATCCAGCCCACCTCCTCTCCACAGGGACCCATTCACCCAGCACGCCCTCCTCATTTACCCTGCACTTCCTAATTCCCACCTCTCTGCATTCTTCCACCCTCCCTTTCTTCCACCCTCCCTTTACCAGGGAACTCTTTTCGGACGCGTTTACGTGCCGAAAGCAGGACTCGAACCCAGACCCCCAACGCTGTAAGGCAAGCACTTAACCTCTAGGCCACTGCAGTTAGCTGATATTTAGCGGAGCGGGGGGCCAGATGTTCTATCCTCATTTTCTTCAGTGAACATGTTGCACAATGCAAATGGGTATGCTCACAAGGGCATGCAGAAGAATGATATATACGCCCAAAAGCTACTCTCAGAAGCAAAGCCTCCAGTGGCTCATCTGCTAAGTGCTTGGTCTTGGAATGCTGAGGACCTGAGTTCTAATCCAATGTCTGGAGTCTCCTGGGCATGTTTTTAATTTTTTTAAATTTTTTTTATGAAAATGGGTATGCACTGCCCTGCGCGATCAGCCAACAGTTAATGCCCCTTCAATACCTGCATTCCCACTAACAGGTGTGCCTTTGTTTTCTGCACGCTGGCCTTGGGAGCACCCACACAAAAGCTCGTGTCTCTGGCCCCAACTGACTGGAAAATACGAGCGGAAAAAGTGTAATCTACGGGTTATGGTTGATGCGATATTTGCACTGGGACTCAAACAGGACACCTTCTCGAGGCGCTGTGAGGTGACCACCGGCCCCTGCATAGCAAGCAAACCTGCATCAGCATCTCACCAGCAAATGAATGTGTCGCCTGCAGGCGACACATAGCAAGCAGCAGTAGGTGCATTAACCCATTGGGCTGTCGACCCTCCTTCCGCAGAGAGCAGGAAACTGAATTTTCATGCTGCCTTCCTTTGGCACATTAGATCTGTCTTTCACCCCAATTCAGAGGATGTTTTGCTTCATGGAGAGATGATAATCATTGAGAGGTGTGAGCCACTCTGTACACACTCTGTTCTCAAAAGTGAAAGATTTGAAAGACTCTTGCTGAAGCGAGCCTTTCCCACTCTTTGCCCTGGGGCTGAAAGCAGCGGCAGGGTAGGGCCTGAGGGGCAAGGCCCACCCAAAATCTGTAAATGCCCACTCAGCAGCGCTGTGTGGGCATTTACAGATATTTTTGTCAGTGCAGGGGCCCAACTGCATTAGCTTTCGGGCCCCATTTGCTAGACAATCCTGGCTACGCCTCTGGTGCCTCCCAACTCAACAACCCAATCACCCCTTTCGCCCTTCTTACTCGTCTCACAGCACCCCCCATGAGTGAGGAATGCATCTTTTGTTGGTAGATTTCCTTCATGAGGCTTAGCTAGGCCTGCATTCCTTTCCAAAGGGCCATAGAAGAGAGCACAAAAGGAGAAGGCATAATATAGCGGGAAGTAGGTGGAAGACGAGAGGTCAGGGGGGTTGGCAGTAAAGGAAACAGGGCCTGGCCTGGCCTGGCTGAGAGTTACAAGTTAGGGAACACAACAATGAGCGAGGGACAAGGAAAGAGGTCTCAGGCATGCAGCTCTCTGAGTCTTCCCCACTCTGCCTGCAGAAAGAGACGTCCTATTCCTAGCCCTCTCCCGGATGGATACATTTGCCTGGAGAGCCCAGAGCTAATGTCACTTAGGCAGAGGTTAAAGAGAGGGCTGCTGAGCAGACACACCCCTTCATTTTACTATGCTCCGGGGGGGGCTTCTGGGAGGAAAAAGGCATCAGTATTCCACCAAGATCATGATCACCTAGGCCACCGTCACTAAGGTTTACAAAGCAGGCTGTGACACTTTCTGGGGCCTAGGTGGCCAGGCCTACGTGGAAGAGCACAGATCCTAACCCTAAGTTGTGTGGGTGGCTGCACCAGAGTGGCTGCTTAGGGCATAGGGCTGTGCCCGTAAGGGCTGTGGTCGCGTTTGGGAGCGTTAGGGACGCGTGGAGGACGCAGGGCGCAGACCTCTGCCCGTTTCAGTCTGCCCTGATTGTCAGTGGCGGAGCCAGACTCTCCAAAATGGAGGAAGTTAAAGGCAAAAAGCAGCCCTCTCAGCCCCAGGGCAAAGAGTGGGAAAGGCTCGCTACAGCAAGAGTCTTTCAAATCTTTCACTTTTGAGAGCAGAGTGTTTACATTTAAGAATCATGACCAAGCAGCAAATACGAAAGCGTACAGGCCAGAGTGCAGAAAACAAAGGCATAACTGTTAGTAGGAATGCAAGAATTGAAGGGGTATTAACTGTTGGCTGATCGCGCAGGGCAATGCATACCCATTTTCAATTTAAAAAAATGAAAAAACATTGTAAAATATGCCCGGGAGATTCTAGACATGGGATTAGAACTCAGGTCCCCAGCATTCCAAGACCAAGCACTTATCACTTGAGCCACTGATGGCTTTGCTTCTGAGAGTAGCTTTTGGGCGTATATATCTTTCTTGGGAGAATACCCATTTGCATTGTGAAACATGGTCACTGAAGAAAACGAGGATAGAACATCTGGCCCCCCGCACCACTAAATACCAGCTAACCGCAGTGGCTTAGAGGTTAAGTGCTTGCGTTACAACTCTGGGGTCCTGGGTTCGAGTCCTGCTTTCGGCACATAAACAGAATAGTTGGTTAAGGTCCTTGTGCAGTTGCGGGTACCCACACTCCTTCTGAAGGGTTCAGTGGGTATGAAAAGACTTTCCTGGTAAAGAGAGGGTAGGAGGTAGGAGGTAGGTGGGACTGTGCAGAGTAAATAAAGGAAGAGGTGGGGCAGGCTAAGGGGGAGGTAGGGCTGGGGAGGTCCAGAGGGGCCTGCGGATGTAAGGTAAAAGGGGTCCTGGGCGGGGAACATCCCAGGGTGTGGTGTGTAAAGGAGGGCTCTAATGTGGGGAAAGGGGGCCTGGTGGAGGGTGGAATGGACCCCACAATGGGCTGACTTCTTTTTTCATCAGGCACAATCTCCCCCTTTTCCCTTTGTTTACCCTGCACTTTCTCCCCTCCACAGTCCCACTTCTCTGCTGTCTTCCACCCTCCATCTACCCCCTTCTAGGTCTACCACCACTCATCCAGCCCACCTCCTCTCCACAGGGACCCATTCACCCAGCACGCCCTCCTCATTTACCCTGCCCTTCCTAATTCCCACCTCTCTGCATTCTTCCACCCTCCCTTTCTTCCACCCTCCCTTTACCAGGGAACTCTTTTCAGACGCGTTTACGTGCCGAAAGCAGGACTCGAACCCAGACCCCCAACGCTGTAAGGCAAGCACTTAACCTCTAGGCCACTGCAGTTAGCTGATATTTAGCGGAGCGGGGGGCCAGATGTTCTATCCTCATTTTCTTCAGTGAACATGTTGCACAATGCAAATGGGTATGCTCACAAGGGCATGCAGAAGAATGATATATACGCCCAAAAGCTACTCTCAGAAGCAAAGCCTCCAGTGGCTCATCTGCTAAGTGCTTGGTCTTGGAATGCTGAGGACCTGAGTTCTAATCCAATGTCTGGAGTCTCCTGGGCATGTTTTTAATTTTTTTAAATTTTTTTTATGAAAATGGGTATGCACTGCCCTGCGCGATCAGCCAACAGTTAATGCCCCTTCAATACCTGCATTCCCACTAACAGGTGTGCCTTTGTTTTCTGCACGCTGGCCTTGGGAGCACCCACACAAAAGCTCGTGTCTCTGGCCCCAACTGACTGGAAAATACGAGCGGAAAAAGTGTAATCTACGGGTTATGGTTGATGCGATATTTGCACTGGGACTCAAACAGGACACCTTCTCGAGGCGCTGTGAGGTGACCACCGGCCCCTGCATAGCAAGCAAACCTGCATCAGCATCTCACCAGCAAATGAATGTGTCGCCTGCAGGCGACACATAGCAAGCAGCAGTAGGTGCATTAACCCATTGGGCTGTCGACCCTCCTTCCGCAGAGAGCAGGAAACTGAATTTTCATGCTGCCTTCCTTTGGCACATTAGATCTGTCTTTCACCCCAATTCAGAGGATGTTTTGCTTCATGGAGAGATGATAATCATTGAGAGGTGTGAGCCACTCTGTACACACTCTGTTCTCAAAAGTGAAAGATTTGAAAGACTCTTGCTGAAGCGAGCCTTTCCCACTCTTTGCCCTGGGGCTGAAAGCAGCGGCAGGGTAGGGCCTGAGGGGCAAGGCCCACCCAAAATCTGTAAATGCCCACTCAGCAGCGCTGTGTGGGCATTTACAGATATTTTTGTCAGTGCAGGGGCCCAACTGCATTAGCTTTCGGGCCCCATTTGCTAGACAATCCTGGCTACGCCTCTGGTGCCTCCCAACTCAACAACCCAATCACCCCTTTCGCCCTTCTTACTCGTCTCACAGCACCCCCCATGAGTGAGGAATGCATCTTTTGTTGGTAGATTTCCTTCATGAGGCTTAGCTAGGCCTGCATTCCTTTCCAAAGGGCCATAGAAGAGAGCACAAAAGGAGAAGGCATAATATAGCGGGAAGTAGGTGGAAGACGAGAGGTCAGGGGGGTTGGCAGTAAAGGAAACAGGGCCTGGCCTGGCCTGGCTGAGAGTTACAAGTTAGGGAACACAACAATGAGCGAGGGACAAGGAAAGAGGTCTCAGGCATGCAGCTCTCTGAGTCTTCCCCACTCTGCCTGCAGAAAGAGACGTCCTATTCCTAGCCCTCTCCCGGATGGATACATTTGCCTGGAGAGCCCAGAGCTAATGTCACTTAGGCAGAGGTTAAAGAGAGGGCTGCTGAGCAGACACACCCCTTCATTTTACTATGCTCCCGGGGGGGCTTCTGGGAGGAAAAAGGCATCAGTATTCCACCAAGATCATGATCACCTAGGCCACCGTCACTAAGGTTTACAAAGCAGGCTGTGACACTTTCTGGGGCCTAGGTGGCCAGGCCTACGTGGAAGAGCACAGATCCTAACCCTAAGTTGTGTGGGTGGCTGCACCAGAGTGGCTGCATAGGGCATAGGGCTGTGCCCGTAAGGGCTGTGGTCGCGTTTGGGAGCGTTAGGGACGCGTGGAGGACGCAGGGCGCAGACCTCTGCCCGTTTCAGTCTGCCCTGATTGTCAGTGGCGGAGCCAGACTCTCCAAAATGGAGGAAGTTAAAGGCAAAAAGCAGCCCTCTCAGCCCCAGGGCAAAGAGTGGGAAAGGCTCGCTACAGCAAGAGTCTTTCAAATCTTTCACTTTTGAGAGCAGAGTGTTTACATTTAAGAATCATGACCAAGCAGCAAATACGAAAGCGTACAGGCCAGAGTGCAGAAAACAAAGGCATAACTGTTAGTAGGAATGCAAGAATTGAAGGGGTATTAACTGTTGGCTGATCGCGCAGGGCAATGCATACCCATTTTCAATTAAAAAAAATGAAAAAACATTGTAAAATATGCCCGGGAGATTCTAGACATGGGATTAGAACTCAGGTCCCCAGCATTCCAAGACCAAGCACTTATCACTTGAGCCACTGATGGCTTTGCTTCTGAGAGTAGCTTTTGGGCGTATATATCTTTCTTGGGAGAATACCCATTTGCATTGTGAAACATGGTCACTGAAGAAAACGAGGATAGAACATCTGGCCCCCCGCACCACTAAATACCAGCTAACCGCAGTGGCTTAGAGGTTAAGTGCTTGCGTTACAACTCTGGGGTCCTGGGTTCGAGTCCTGCTTTCGGCACATAAACAGAATAGTTGGTTAAGGTCCTTGTGCAGTTGCGGGTACCCACACTCCTTCTGAAGGGTTCAGTGGGTATGAAAAGACTTTCCTGGTAAAGAGAGGGTAGGAGGTAGGAGGTAGGTGGGACTGTGCAGAGTAAATAAAGGAAGAGGTGGGGCAGGCTAAGGGGGAGGTAGGGCTGGGGAGGTCCAGAGGGGCCTGCGGATGTAAGGTAAAAGGGGTCCTGGGCGGGGAACATCCCAGGGTGTGGTGTGTAAAGGAGGGCTCTAATGTGGGGAAAGGGGGCCTGGTGGAGGGTGGAATGGACCCCACAATGGGCTGACTTCTTTTTTCATCAGGCACAATCTCCCCCTTTTCCCTTTGTTTACCCTGCACTTTCTCCCCTCCACAGTCCCACTTCTCTGCTGTCTTCCACCCTCCATCTACCCCCTTCTAGGTCTACCACCACTCATCCAGCCCACCTCCTCTCCACAGGGACCCATTCACCCAGCACGCCCTCCTCATTTACCCTGCACTTCCTAATTCCCACCTCTCTGCATTCTTCCACCCTCCCTTTCTTCCACCCTCCCTTTACCAGGGAACTCTTTTCGGACGCGTTTACGTGCCGAAAGCAGGACTCGAACCCAGACCCCCAACGCTGTAAGGCAAGCACTTAACCTCTAGGCCACTGCAGTTAGCTGATATTTAGCGGAGCGGGGGGCCAGATGTTCTATCCTCATTTTCTTCAGTGAACATGTTGCACAATGCAAATGGGTATGCTCACAAGGGCATGCAGAAGAATGATATATACGCCCAAAAGCTACTCTCAGAAGCAAAGCCTCCAGTGGCTCATCTGCTAAGTGCTTGGTCTTGGAATGCTGAGGACCTGAGTTCTAATCCAATGTCTGGAGTCTCCTGGGCATGTTTTTAATTTTTTTAAATTTTTTTTATGAAAATGGGTATGCACTGCCCTGCGCGATCAGCCAACAGTTAATGCCCCTTCAATACCTGCATTCCCACTAACAGGTGTGCCTTTGTTTTCTGCACGCTGGCCTTGGGAGCACCCACACAAAAGCTCGTGTCTCTGGCCCCAACTGACTGGAAAATACGAGCGGAAAAAGTGTAATCTACGGGTTATGGTTGATGCGATATTTGCACTGGGACTCAAACAGGACACCTTCTCGAGGCGCTGTGAGGTGACCACCGGCCCCTGCATAGCAAGCAAACCTGCATCAGCATCTCACCAGCAAATGAATGTGTCGCCTGCAGGCGACACATAGCAAGCAGCAGTAGGTGCATTAACCCATTGGGCTGTCGACCCTCCTTCCGCAGAGAGCAGGAAACTGAATTTTCATGCTGCCTTCCTTTGGCACATTAGATCTGTCTTTCACCCCAATTCAGAGGATGTTTTGCTTCATGGAGAGATGATAATCATTGAGAGGTGTGAGCCACTCTGTACACACTCTGTTCTCAAAAGTGAAAGATTTGAAAGACTCTTGCTGAAGCGAGCCTTTCCCACTCTTTGCCCTGGGGCTGAAAGCAGCGGCAGGGTAGGGCCTGAGGGGCAAGGCCCACCCAAAATCTGTAAATGCCCACTCAGCAGCGCTGTGTGGGCATTTACAGATATTTTTGTCAGTGCAGGGGCCCAACTGCATTAGCTTTCGGGCCCCATTTGCTAGACAATCCTGGCTACGCCTCTGGTGCCTCCCAACTCAACAACCCAATCACCCCTTTCGCCCTTCTTACTCGTCTCACAGCACCCCCCATGAGTGAGGAATGCATCTTTTGTTGGTAGATTTCCTTCATGAGGCTTAGCTAGGCCTGCATTCCTTTCCAAAGGGCCATAGAAGAGAGCACAAAAGGAGAAGGCATAATATAGCGGGAAGTAGGTGGAAGACGAGAGGTCAGGGGGGTTGGCAGTAAAGGAAACAGGGCCTGGCCTGGCCTGGCTGAGAGTTACAAGTTAGGGAACACAACAATGAGCGAGGGACAAGGAAAGAGGTCTCAGGCATGCAGCTCTCTGAGTCTTCCCCACTCTGCCTGCAGAAAGAGACGTCCTATTCCTAGCCCTCTCCCGGATGGATACATTTGCCTGGAGAGCCCAGAGCTAATGTCACTTAGGCAGAGGTTAAAGAGAGGGCTGCTGAGCAGACACACCCCTTCATTTTACTATGCTCCCGGGGGGGCTTCTGGGAGGAAAAAGGCATCAGTATTCCACCAAGATCATGATCACCTAGGCCACCGTCACTAAGGTTTACAAAGCAGGCTGTGACACTTTCTGGGGCCTAGGTGGCCAGGCCTACGTGGAAGAGCACAGATCCTAACCCTAAGTTGTGTGGGTGGCTGCACCAGAGTGGCTGCATAGGGCATAGGGCTGTGCCCGTAAGGGCTGTGGTCGCGTTTGGGAGCGTTAGGGACGCGTGGAGGACGCAGGGCGCAGACCTCTGCCCGTTTCAGTCTGCCCTGATTGTCAGTGGCGGAGCCAGACTCTCCAAAATGGAGGAAGTTAAAGGCAAAAAGCAGCCCTCTCAGCCCCAGGGCAAAGAGTGGGAAAGGCTCGCTACAGCAAGAGTCTTTCAAATCTTTCACTTTTGAGAGCAGAGTGTTTACATTTAAGAATCATGACCAAGCAGCAAATACGAAAGCGTACAGGCCAGAGTGCAGAAAACAAAGGCATAACTGTTAGTAGGAATGCAAGAATTGAAGGGGTATTAACTGTTGGCTGATCGCGCAGGGCAATGCATACCCATTTTCAATTAAAAAAAATGAAAAAACATTGTAAAATATGCCCGGGAGATTCTAGACATGGGATTAGAACTCAGGTCCCCAGCATTCCAAGACCAAGCACTTATCACTTGAGCCACTGATGGCTTTGCTTCTGAGAGTAGCTTTTGGGCGTATATATCTTTCTTGGGAGAATACCCATTTGCATTGTGAAACATGGTCACTGAAGAAAACGAGGATAGAACATCTGGCCCCCCGCACCACTAAATACCAGCTAACCGCAGTGGCTTAGAGGTTAAGTGCTTGCGTTACAACTCTGGGGTCCTGGGTTCGAGTCCTGCTTTCGGCACATAAACAGAATAGTTGGTTAAGGTCCTTGTGCAGTTGCGGGTACCCACACTCCTTCTGAAGGGTTCAGTGGGTATGAAAAGACTTTCCTGGTAAAGAGAGGGTAGGAGGTAGGAGGTAGGTGGGACTGTGCAGAGTAAATAAAGGAAGAGGTGGGGCAGGCTAAGGGGGAGGTAGGGCTGGGGAGGTCCAGAGGGGCCTGCGGATGTAAGGTAAAAGGGGTCCTGGGCGGGGAACATCCCAGGGTGTGGTGTGTAAAGGAGGGCTCTAATGTGGGGAAAGGGGGCCTGGTGGAGGGTGGAATGGACCCCACAATGGGCTGACTTCTTTTTTCATCAGGCACAATCTCCCCCTTTTCCCTTTGTTTACCCTGCACTTTCTCCCCTCCACAGTCCCACTTCTCTGCTGTCTTCCACCCTCCATCTACCCCCTTCTAGGTCTACCACCACTCATCCAGCCCACCTCCTCTCCACAGGGACCCATTCACCCAGCACGCCCTCCTCATTTACCCTGCACTTCCTAATTCCCACCTCTCTGCATTCTTCCACCCTCCCTTTCTTCCACCCTCCCTTTACCAGGGAACTCTTTTCGGACGCGTTTACGTGCCGAAAGCAGGACTCGAACCCAGACCCCCAACGCTGTAAGGCAAGCACTTAACCTCTAGGCCACTGCAGTTAGCTGATATTTAGCGGAGCGGGGGGCCAGATGTTCTATCCTCATTTTCTTCAGTGAACATGTTGCACAATGCAAATGGGTATGCTCACAAGGGCATGCAGAAGAATGATATATACGCCCAAAAGCTACTCTCAGAAGCAAAGCCTCCAGTGGCTCATCTGCTAAGTGCTTGGTCTTGGAATGCTGAGGACCTGAGTTCTAATCCAATGTCTGGAGTCTCCTGGGCATGTTTTTAATTTTTTTAAATTTTTTTTATGAAAATGGGTATGCACTGCCCTGCGCGATCAGCCAACAGTTAATGCCCCTTCAATACCTGCATTCCCACTAACAGGTGTGCCTTTGTTTTCTGCACGCTGGCCTTGGGAGCACCCACACAAAAGCTCGTGTCTCTGGCCCCAACTGACTGGAAAATACGAGCGGAAAAAGTGTAATCTACGGGTTATGGTTGATGCGATATTTGCACTGGGACTCAAACAGGACACCTTCTCGAGGCGCTGTGAGGTGACCACCGGCCCCTGCATAGCAAGCAAACCTGCATCAGCATCTCACCAGCAAATGAATGTGTCGCCTGCAGGCGACACATAGCAAGCAGCAGTAGGTGCATTAACCCATTGGGCTGTCGACCCTCCTTCCGCAGAGAGCAGGAAACTGAATTTTCATGCTGCCTTCCTTTGGCACATTAGATCTGTCTTTCACCCCAATTCAGAGGATGTTTTGCTTCATGGAGAGATGATAATCATTGAGAGGTGTGAGCCACTCTGTACACACTCTGTTCTCAAAAGTGAAAGATTTGAAAGACTCTTGCTGAAGCGAGCCTTTCCCACTCTTTGCCCTGGGGCTGAAAGCAGCGGCAGGGTAGGGCCTGAGGGGCAAGGCCCACCCAAAATCTGTAAATGCCCACTCAGCAGCGCTGTGTGGGCATTTACAGATATTTTTGTCAGTGCAGGGGCCCAACTGCATTAGCTTTCGGGCCCCATTTGCTAGACAATCCTGGCTACGCCTCTGGTGCCTCCCAACTCAACAACCCAATCACCCCTTTCGCCCTTCTTACTCGTCTCACAGCACCCCCCATGAGTGAGGAATGCATCTTTTGTTGGTAGATTTCCTTCATGAGGCTTAGCTAGGCCTGCATTCCTTTCCAAAGGGCCATAGAAGAGAGCACAAAAGGAGAAGGCATAATATAGCGGGAAGTAGGTGGAAGACGAGAGGTCAGGGGGGTTGGCAGTAAAGGAAACAGGGCCTGGCCTGGCCTGGCTGAGAGTTACAAGTTAGGGAACACAACAATGAGCGAGGGACAAGGAAAGAGGTCTCAGGCATGCAGCTCTCTGAGTCTTCCCCACTCTGCCTGCAGAAAGAGACGTCCTATTCCTAGCCCTCTCCCGGATGGATACATTTGCCTGGAGAGCCCAGAGCTAATGTCACTTAGGCAGAGGTTAAAGAGAGGGCTGCTGAGCAGACACACCCCTTCATTTTACTATGCTCCGGGGGGGGCTTCTGGGAGGAAAAAGGCATCAGTATTCCACCAAGATCATGATCACCTAGGCCACCGTCACTAAGGTTTACAAAGCAGGCTGTGACACTTTCTGGGGCCTAGGTGGCCAGGCCTACGTGGAAGAGCACAGATCCTAACCCTAAGTTGTGTGGGTGGCTGCACCAGAGTGGCTGCTTAGGGCATAGGGCTGTGCCCGTAAGGGCTGTGGTCGCGTTTGGGAGCGTTAGGGACGCGTGGAGGACGCAGGGCGCAGACCTCTGCCCGTTTCAGTCTGCCCTGATTGTCAGTGGCGGAGCCAGACTCTCCAAAATGGAGGAAGTTAAAGGCAAAAAGCAGCCCTCTCAGCCCCAGGGCAAAGAGTGGGAAAGGCTCGCTACAGCAAGAGTCTTTCAAATCTTTCACTTTTGAGAGCAGAGTGTTTACATTTAAGAATCATGACCAAGCAGCAAATACGAAAGCGTACAGGCCAGAGTGCAGAAAACAAAGGCATAACTGTTAGTAGGAATGCAAGAATTGAAGGGGTATTAACTGTTGGCTGATCGCGCAGGGCAATGCATACCCATTTTCAATTTAAAAAAATGAAAAAACATTGTAAAATATGCCCGGGAGATTCTAGACATGGGATTAGAACTCAGGTCCCCAGCATTCCAAGACCAAGCACTTATCACTTGAGCCACTGATGGCTTTGCTTCTGAGAGTAGCTTTTGGGCGTATATATCTTTCTTGGGAGAATACCCATTTGCATTGTGAAACATGGTCACTGAAGAAAACGAGGATAGAACATCTGGCCCCCCGCACCACTAAATACCAGCTAACCGCAGTGGCTTAGAGGTTAAGTGCTTGCGTTACAACTCTGGGGTCCTGGGTTCGAGTCCTGCTTTCGGCACATAAACAGAATAGTTGGTTAAGGTCCTTGTGCAGTTGCGGGTACCCACACTCCTTCTGAAGGGTTCAGTGGGTATGAAAAGACTTTCCTGGTAAAGAGAGGGTAGGAGGTAGGAGGTAGGTGGGACTGTGCAGAGTAAATAAAGGAAGAGGTGGGGCAGGCTAAGGGGGAGGTAGGGCTGGGGAGGTCCAGAGGGGCCTGCGGATGTAAGGTAAAAGGGGTCCTGGGCGGGGAACATCCCAGGGTGTGGTGTGTAAAGGAGGGCTCTAATGTGGGGAAAGGGGGCCTGGTGGAGGGTGGAATGGACCCCACAATGGGCTGACTTCTTTTTTCATCAGGCACAATCTCCCCCTTTTCCCTTTGTTTACCCTGCACTTTCTCCCCTCCACAGTCCCACTTCTCTGCTGTCTTCCACCCTCCATCTACCCCCTTCTAGGTCTACCACCACTCATCCAGCCCACCTCCTCTCCACAGGGACCCATTCACCCAGCACGCCCTCCTCATTTACCCTGCCCTTCCTAATTCCCACCTCTCTGCATTCTTCCACCCTCCCTTTCTTCCACCCTCCCTTTACCAGGGAACTCTTTTCAGACGCGTTTACGTGCCGAAAGCAGGACTCGAACCCAGACCCCCAACGCTGTAAGGCAAGCACTTAACCTCTAGGCCACTGCAGTTAGCTGATATTTAGCGGAGCGGGGGGCCAGATGTTCTATCCTCATTTTCTTCAGTGAACATGTTGCACAATGCAAATGGGTATGCTCACAAGGGCATGCAGAAGAATGATATATACGCCCAAAAGCTACTCTCAGAAGCAAAGCCTCCAGTGGCTCATCTGCTAAGTGCTTGGTCTTGGAATGCTGAGGACCTGAGTTCTAATCCAATGTCTGGAGTCTCCTGGGCATGTTTTTAATTTTTTTAAATTTTTTTTATGAAAATGGGTATGCACTGCCCTGCGCGATCAGCCAACAGTTAATGCCCCTTCAATACCTGCATTCCCACTAACAGGTGTGCCTTTGTTTTCTGCACGCTGGCCTTGGGAGCACCCACACAAAAGCTCGTGTCTCTGGCCCCAACTGACTGGAAAATACGAGCGGAAAAAGTGTAATCTACGGGTTATGGTTGATGCGATATTTGCACTGGGACTCAAACAGGACACCTTCTCGAGGCGCTGTGAGGTGACCACCGGCCCCTGCATAGCAAGCAAACCTGCATCAGCATCTCACCAGCAAATGAATGTGTCGCCTGCAGGCGACACATAGCAAGCAGCAGTAGGTGCATTAACCCATTGGGCTGTCGACCCTCCTTCCGCAGAGAGCAGGAAACTGAATTTTCATGCTGCCTTCCTTTGGCACATTAGATCTGTCTTTCACCCCAATTCAGAGGATGTTTTGCTTCATGGAGAGATGATAATCATTGAGAGGTGTGAGCCACTCTGTACACACTCTGTTCTCAAAAGTGAAAGATTTGAAAGACTCTTGCTGAAGCGAGCCTTTCCCACTCTTTGCCCTGGGGCTGAAAGCAGCGGCAGGGTAGGGCCTGAGGGGCAAGGCCCACCCAAAATCTGTAAATGCCCACTCAGCAGCGCTGTGTGGGCATTTACAGATATTTTTGTCAGTGCAGGGGCCCAACTGCATTAGCTTTCGGGCCCCATTTGCTAGACAATCCTGGCTACGCCTCTGGTGCCTCCCAACTCAACAACCCAATCACCCCTTTCGCCCTTCTTACTCGTCTCACAGCACCCCCCATGAGTGAGGAATGCATCTTTTGTTGGTAGATTTCCTTCATGAGGCTTAGCTAGGCCTGCATTCCTTTCCAAAGGGCCATAGAAGAGAGCACAAAAGGAGAAGGCATAATATAGCGGGAAGTAGGTGGAAGACGAGAGGTCAGGGGGGTTGGCAGTAAAGGAAACAGGGCCTGGCCTGGCCTGGCTGAGAGTTACAAGTTAGGGAACACAACAATGAGCGAGGGACAAGGAAAGAGGTCTCAGGCATGCAGCTCTCTGAGTCTTCCCCACTCTGCCTGCAGAAAGAGACGTCCTATTCCTAGCCCTCTCCCGGATGGATACATTTGCCTGGAGAGCCCAGAGCTAATGTCACTTAGGCAGAGGTTAAAGAGAGGGCTGCTGAGCAGACACACCCCTTCATTTTACTATGCTCCGGGGGGGGCTTCTGGGAGGAAAAAGGCATCAGTATTCCACCAAGATCATGATCACCTAGGCCACCGTCACTAAGGTTTACAAAGCAGGCTGTGACACTTTCTGGGGCCTAGGTGGCCAGGCCTACGTGGAAGAGCACAGATCCTAACCCTAAGTTGTGTGGGTGGCTGCACCAGAGTGGCTGCTTAGGGCATAGGGCTGTGCCCGTAAGGGCTGTGGTCGCGTTTGGGAGCGTTAGGGACGCGTGGAGGACGCAGGGCGCAGACCTCTGCCCGTTTCAGTCTGCCCTGATTGTCAGTGGCGGAGCCAGACTCTCCAAAATGGAGGAAGTTAAAGGCAAAAAGCAGCCCTCTCAGCCCCAGGGCAAAGAGTGGGAAAGGCTCGCTACAGCAAGAGTCTTTCAAATCTTTCACTTTTGAGAGCAGAGTGTTTACATTTAAGAATCATGACCAAGCAGCAAATACGAAAGCGTACAGGCCAGAGTGCAGAAAACAAAGGCATAACTGTTAGTAGGAATGCAAGAATTGAAGGGGTATTAACTGTTGGCTGATCGCGCAGGGCAATGCATACCCATTTTCAATTTAAAAAAATGAAAAAACATTGTAAAATATGCCCGGGAGATTCTAGACATGGGATTAGAACTCAGGTCCCCAGCATTCCAAGACCAAGCACTTATCACTTGAGCCACTGATGGCTTTGCTTCTGAGAGTAGCTTTTGGGCGTATATATCTTTCTTGGGAGAATACCCATTTGCATTGTGAAACATGGTCACTGAAGAAAACGAGGATAGAACATCTGGCCCCCCGCACCACTAAATACCAGCTAACCGCAGTGGCTTAGAGGTTAAGTGCTTGCGTTACAACTCTGGGGTCCTGGGTTCGAGTCCTGCTTTCGGCACATAAACAGAATAGTTGGTTAAGGTCCTTGTGCAGTTGCGGGTACCCACACTCCTTCTGAAGGGTTCAGTGGGTATGAAAAGACTTTCCTGGTAAAGAGAGGGTAGGAGGTAGGAGGTAGGTGGGACTGTGCAGAGTAAATAAAGGAAGAGGTGGGGCAGGCTAAGGGGGAGGTAGGGCTGGGGAGGTCCAGAGGGGCCTGCGGATGTAAGGTAAAAGGGGTCCTGGGCGGGGAACATCCCAGGGTGTGGTGTGTAAAGGAGGGCTCTAATGTGGGGAAAGGGGGCCTGGTGGAGGGTGGAATGGACCCCACAATGGGCTGACTTCTTTTTTCATCAGGCACAATCTCCCCCTTTTCCCTTTGTTTACCCTGCACTTTCTCCCCTCCACAGTCCCACTTCTCTGCTGTCTTCCACCCTCCATCTACCCCCTTCTAGGTCTACCACCACTCATCCAGCCCACCTCCTCTCCACAGGGACCCATTCACCCAGCACGCCCTCCTCATTTACCCTGCCCTTCCTAATTCCCACCTCTCTGCATTCTTCCACCCTCCCTTTCTTCCACCCTCCCTTTACCAGGGAACTCTTTTCAGACGCGTTTACGTGCCGAAAGCAGGACTCGAACCCAGACCCCCAACGCTGTAAGGCAAGCACTTAACCTCTAGGCCACTGCAGTTAGCTGATATTTAGCGGAGCGGGGGGCCAGATGTTCTATCCTCATTTTCTTCAGTGAACATGTTGCACAATGCAAATGGGTATGCTCACAAGGGCATGCAGAAGAATGATATATACGCCCAAAAGCTACTCTCAGAAGCAAAGCCTCCAGTGGCTCATCTGCTAAGTGCTTGGTCTTGGAATGCTGAGGACCTGAGTTCTAATCCAATGTCTGGAGTCTCCTGGGCATGTTTTTAATTTTTTTAAATTTTTTTTATGAAAATGGGTATGCACTGCCCTGCGCGATCAGCCAACAGTTAATGCCCCTTCAATACCTGCATTCCCACTAACAGGTGTGCCTTTGTTTTCTGCACGCTGGCCTTGGGAGCACCCACACAAAAGCTCGTGTCTCTGGCCCCAACTGACTGGAAAATACGAGCGGAAAAAGTGTAATCTACGGGTTATGGTTGATGCGATATTTGCACTGGGACTCAAACAGGACACCTTCTCGAGGCGCTGTGAGGTGACCACCGGCCCCTGCATAGCAAGCAAACCTGCATCAGCATCTCACCAGCAAATGAATGTGTCGCCTGCAGGCGACACATAGCAAGCAGCAGTAGGTGCATTAACCCATTGGGCTGTCGACCCTCCTTCCGCAGAGAGCAGGAAACTGAATTTTCATGCTGCCTTCCTTTGGCACATTAGATCTGTCTTTCACCCCAATTCAGAGGATGTTTTGCTTCATGGAGAGATGATAATCATTGAGAGGTGTGAGCCACTCTGTACACACTCTGTTCTCAAAAGTGAAAGATTTGAAAGACTCTTGCTGAAGCGAGCCTTTCCCACTCTTTGCCCTGGGGCTGAAAGCAGCGGCAGGGTAGGGCCTGAGGGGCAAGGCCCACCCAAAATCTGTAAATGCCCACTCAGCAGCGCTGTGTGGGCATTTACAGATATTTTTGTCAGTGCAGGGGCCCAACTGCATTAGCTTTCGGGCCCCATTTGCTAGACAATCCTGGCTACGCCTCTGGTGCCTCCCAACTCAACAACCCAATCACCCCTTTCGCCCTTCTTACTCGTCTCACAGCACCCCCCATGAGTGAGGAATGCATCTTTTGTTGGTAGATTTCCTTCATGAGGCTTAGCTAGGCCTGCATTCCTTTCCAAAGGGCCATAGAAGAGAGCACAAAAGGAGAAGGCATAATATAGCGGGAAGTAGGTGGAAGACGAGAGGTCAGGGGGGTTGGCAGTAAAGGAAACAGGGCCTGGCCTGGCCTGGCTGAGAGTTACAAGTTAGGGAACACAACAATGAGCGAGGGACAAGGAAAGAGGTCTCAGGCATGCAGCTCTCTGAGTCTTCCCCACTCTGCCTGCAGAAAGAGACGTCCTATTCCTAGCCCTCTCCCGGATGGATACATTTGCCTGGAGAGCCCAGAGCTAATGTCACTTAGGCAGAGGTTAAAGAGAGGGCTGCTGAGCAGACACACCCCTTCATTTTACTATGCTCCGGGGGGGGCTTCTGGGAGGAAAAAGGCATCAGTATTCCACCAAGATCATGATCACCTAGGCCACCGTCACTAAGGTTTACAAAGCAGGCTGTGACACTTTCTGGGGCCTAGGTGGCCAGGCCTACGTGGAAGAGCACAGATCCTAACCCTAAGTTGTGTGGGTGGCTGCACCAGAGTGGCTGCTTAGGGCATAGGGCTGTGCCCGTAAGGGCTGTGGTCGCGTTTGGGAGCGTTAGGGACGCGTGGAGGACGCAGGGCGCAGACCTCTGCCCGTTTCAGTCTGCCCTGATTGTCAGTGGCGGAGCCAGACTCTCCAAAATGGAGGAAGTTAAAGGCAAAAAGCAGCCCTCTCAGCCCCAGGGCAAAGAGTGGGAAAGGCTCGCTACAGCAAGAGTCTTTCAAATCTTTCACTTTTGAGAGCAGAGTGTTTACATTTAAGAATCATGACCAAGCAGCAAATACGAAAGCGTACAGGCCAGAGTGCAGAAAACAAAGGCATAACTGTTAGTAGGAATGCAAGAATTGAAGGGGTATTAACTGTTGGCTGATCGCGCAGGGCAATGCATACCCATTTTCAATTTAAAAAAATGAAAAAACATTGTAAAATATGCCCGGGAGATTCTAGACATGGGATTAGAACTCAGGTCCCCAGCATTCCAAGACCAAGCACTTATCACTTGAGCCACTGATGGCTTTGCTTCTGAGAGTAGCTTTTGGGCGTATATATCTTTCTTGGGAGAATACCCATTTGCATTGTGAAACATGGTCACTGAAGAAAACGAGGATAGAACATCTGGCCCCCCGCACCACTAAATACCAGCTAACCGCAGTGGCTTAGAGGTTAAGTGCTTGCGTTACAACTCTGGGGTCCTGGGTTCGAGTCCTGCTTTCGGCACATAAACAGAATAGTTGGTTAAGGTCCTTGTGCAGTTGCGGGTACCCACACTCCTTCTGAAGGGTTCAGTGGGTATGAAAAGACTTTCCTGGTAAAGAGAGGGTAGGAGGTAGGAGGTAGGTGGGACTGTGCAGAGTAAATAAA
The DNA here is from genome assembly GCF_040938575.1 of Ambystoma mexicanum. Taxonomy (NCBI): domain Eukaryota; kingdom Metazoa; phylum Chordata; class Amphibia; order Caudata; family Ambystomatidae; genus Ambystoma; species Ambystoma mexicanum. The sequence continues at coordinate 1,261,279,350 of NC_090935.1, read as the reverse complement.
GGAAGAGGTGGGGCAGGCTAAGGGGGAGGTAGGGCTGGGGAGGTCCAGAGGGGCCTGCGGATGTAAGGTAAAAGGGGTCCTGGGCGGGGAACATCCCAGGGTGTGGTGTGTAAAGGAGGGCTCTAATGTGGGGAAAGGGGGCCTGGTGGAGGGTGGAATGGACCCCACAATGGGCTGACTTCTTTTTTCATCAGGCACAATCTCCCCCTTTTCCCTTTGTTTACCCTGCACTTTCTCCCCTCCACAGTCCCACTTCTCTGCTGTCTTCCACCCTCCATCTACCCCCTTCTAGGTCTACCACCACTCATCCAGCCCACCTCCTCTCCACAGGGACCCATTCACCCAGCACGCCCTCCTCATTTACCCTGCCCTTCCTAATTCCCACCTCTCTGCATTCTTCCACCCTCCCTTTCTTCCACCCTCCCTTTACCAGGGAACTCTTTTCAGACGCGTTTACGTGCCGAAAGCAGGACTCGAACCCAGACCCCCAACGCTGTAAGGCAAGCACTTAACCTCTAGGCCACTGCAGTTAGCTGATATTTAGCGGAGCGGGGGGCCAGATGTTCTATCCTCATTTTCTTCAGTGAACATGTTGCACAATGCAAATGGGTATGCTCACAAGGGCATGCAGAAGAATGATATATACGCCCAAAAGCTACTCTCAGAAGCAAAGCCTCCAGTGGCTCATCTGCTAAGTGCTTGGTCTTGGAATGCTGAGGACCTGAGTTCTAATCCAATGTCTGGAGTCTCCTGGGCATGTTTTTAATTTTTTTAAATTTTTTTTATGAAAATGGGTATGCACTGCCCTGCGCGATCAGCCAACAGTTAATGCCCCTTCAATACCTGCATTCCCACTAACAGGTGTGCCTTTGTTTTCTGCACGCTGGCCTTGGGAGCACCCACACAAAAGCTCGTGTCTCTGGCCCCAACTGACTGGAAAATACGAGCGGAAAAAGTGTAATCTACGGGTTATGGTTGATGCGATATTTGCACTGGGACTCAAACAGGACACCTTCTCGAGGCGCTGTGAGGTGACCACCGGCCCCTGCATAGCAAGCAAACCTGCATCAGCATCTCACCAGCAAATGAATGTGTCGCCTGCAGGCGACACATAGCAAGCAGCAGTAGGTGCATTAACCCATTGGGCTGTCGACCCTCCTTCCGCAGAGAGCAGGAAACTGAATTTTCATGCTGCCTTCCTTTGGCACATTAGATCTGTCTTTCACCCCAATTCAGAGGATGTTTTGCTTCATGGAGAGATGATAATCATTGAGAGGTGTGAGCCACTCTGTACACACTCTGTTCTCAAAAGTGAAAGATTTGAAAGACTCTTGCTGAAGCGAGCCTTTCCCACTCTTTGCCCTGGGGCTGAAAGCAGCGGCAGGGTAGGGCCTGAGGGGCAAGGCCCACCCAAAATCTGTAAATGCCCACTCAGCAGCGCTGTGTGGGCATTTACAGATATTTTTGTCAGTGCAGGGGCCCAACTGCATTAGCTTTCGGGCCCCATTTGCTAGACAATCCTGGCTACGCCTCTGGTGCCTCCCAACTCAACAACCCAATCACCCCTTTCGCCCTTCTTACTCGTCTCACAGCACCCCCCATGAGTGAGGAATGCATCTTTTGTTGGTAGATTTCCTTCATGAGGCTTAGCTAGGCCTGCATTCCTTTCCAAAGGGCCATAGAAGAGAGCACAAAAGGAGAAGGCATAATATAGCGGGAAGTAGGTGGAAGACGAGAGGTCAGGGGGGTTGGCAGTAAAGGAAACAGGGCCTGGCCTGGCCTGGCTGAGAGTTACAAGTTAGGGAACACAACAATGAGCGAGGGACAAGGAAAGAGGTCTCAGGCATGCAGCTCTCTGAGTCTTCCCCACTCTGCCTGCAGAAAGAGACGTCCTATTCCTAGCCCTCTCCCGGATGGATACATTTGCCTGGAGAGCCCAGAGCTAATGTCACTTAGGCAGAGGTTAAAGAGAGGGCTGCTGAGCAGACACACCCCTTCATTTTACTATGCTCCGGGGGGGGCTTCTGGGAGGAAAAAGGCATCAGTATTCCACCAAGATCATGATCACCTAGGCCACCGTCACTAAGGTTTACAAAGCAGGCTGTGACACTTTCTGGGGCCTAGGTGGCCAGGCCTACGTGGAAGAGCACAGATCCTAACCCTAAGTTGTGTGGGTGGCTGCACCAGAGTGGCTGCTTAGGGCATAGGGCTGTGCCCGTAAGGGCTGTGGTCGCGTTTGGGAGCGTTAGGGACGCGTGGAGGACGCAGGGCGCAGACCTCTGCCCGTTTCAGTCTGCCCTGATTGTCAGTGGCGGAGCCAGACTCTCCAAAATGGAGGAAGTTAAAGGCAAAAAGCAGCCCTCTCAGCCCCAGGGCAAAGAGTGGGAAAGGCTCGCTACAGCAAGAGTCTTTCAAATCTTTCACTTTTGAGAGCAGAGTGTTTACATTTAAGAATCATGACCAAGCAGCAAATACGAAAGCGTACAGGCCAGAGTGCAGAAAACAAAGGCATAACTGTTAGTAGGAATGCAAGAATTGAAGGGGTATTAACTGTTGGCTGATCGCGCAGGGCAATGCATACCCATTTTCAATTTAAAAAAATGAAAAAACATTGTAAAATATGCCCGGGAGATTCTAGACATGGGATTAGAACTCAGGTCCCCAGCATTCCAAGACCAAGCACTTATCACTTGAGCCACTGATGGCTTTGCTTCTGAGAGTAGCTTTTGGGCGTATATATCTTTCTTGGGAGAATACCCATTTGCATTGTGAAACATGGTCACTGAAGAAAACGAGGATAGAACATCTGGCCCCCCGCACCACTAAATACCAGCTAACCGCAGTGGCTTAGAGGTTAAGTGCTTGCGTTACAACTCTGGGGTCCTGGGTTCGAGTCCTGCTTTCGGCACATAAACAGAATAGTTGGTTAAGGTCCTTGTGCAGTTGCGGGTACCCACACTCCTTCTGAAGGGTTCAGTGGGTATGAAAAGACTTTCCTGGTAAAGAGAGGGTAGGAGGTAGGAGGTAGGTGGGACTGTGCAGAGTAAATAAAGGAAGAGGTGGGGCAGGCTAAGGGGGAGGTAGGGCTGGGGAGGTCCAGAGGGGCCTGCGGATGTAAGGTAAAAGGGGTCCTGGGCGGGGAACATCCCAGGGTGTGGTGTGTAAAGGAGGGCTCTAATGTGGGGAAAGGGGGCCTGGTGGAGGGTGGAATGGACCCCACAATGGGCTGACTTCTTTTTTCATCAGGCACAATCTCCCCCTTTTCCCTTTGTTTACCCTGCACTTTCTCCCCTCCACAGTCCCACTTCTCTGCTGTCTTCCACCCTCCATCTACCCCCTTCTAGGTCCACCACCACTCATCCAGCCCACCTCCTCTCCACAGGGACCCATTCACCCAGCACGCCCTCCTCATTTACCCTGCCCTTCCTAATTCCCACCTCTCTGCATTCTTCCACCCTCCCTTTCTTCCACCCTCCCTTTACCAGGGAACTCTTTTCAGACGCGTTTACGTGCCGAAAGCAGGACTCGAACCCAGACCCCCAACGCTGTAAGGCAAGCACTTAACCTCTAGGCCACTGCAGTTAGCTGATATTTAGCGGAGCGGGGGGCCAGATGTTCTATCCTCATTTTCTTCAGTGAACATGTTGCACAATGCAAATGGGTATGCTCACAAGGGCATGCAGAAGAATGATATATACGCCCAAAAGCTACTCTCAGAAGCAAAGCCTCCAGTGGCTCATCTGCTAAGTGCTTGGTCTTGGAATGCTGAGGACCTGAGTTCTAATCCAATGTCTGGAGTCTCCTGGGCATGTTTTTAATTTTTTTAAATTTTTTTTATGAAAATGGGTATGCACTGCCCTGCGCGATCAGCCAACAGTTAATGCCCCTTCAATACCTGCATTCCCACTAACAGGTGTGCCTTTGTTTTCTGCACGCTGGCCTTGGGAGCACCCACACAAAAGCTCGTGTCTCTGGCCCCAACTGACTGGAAAATACGAGCGGAAAAAGTGTAATCTACGGGTTATGGTTGATGCGATATTTGCACTGGGACTCAAACAGGACACCTTCTCGAGGCGCTGTGAGGTGACCACCGGCCCCTGCATAGCAAGCAAACCTGCATCAGCATCTCACCAGCAAATGAATGTGTCGCCTGCAGGCGACACATAGCAAGCAGCAGTAGGTGCATTAACCCATTGGGCTGTCGACCCTCCTTCCGCAGAGAGCAGGAAACTGAATTTTCATGCTGCCTTCCTTTGGCACATTAGATCTGTCTTTCACCCCAATTCAGAGGATGTTTTGCTTCATGGAGAGATGATAATCATTGAGAGGTGTGAGCCACTCTGTACACACTCTGTTCTCAAAAGTGAAAGATTTGAAAGACTCTTGCTGAAGCGAGCCTTTCCCACTCTTTGCCCTGGGGCTGAAAGCAGCGGCAGGGTAGGGCCTGAGGGGCAAGGCCCACCCAAAATCTGTAAATGCCCACTCAGCAGCGCTGTGTGGGCATTTACAGATATTTTTGTCAGTGCAGGGGCCCAACTGCATTAGCTTTCGGGCCCCATTTGCTAGACAATCCTGGCTACGCCTCTGGTGCCTCCCAACTCAACAACCCAATCACCCCTTTCGCCCTTCTTACTCGTCTCACAGCACCCCCCATGAGTGAGGAATGCATCTTTTGTTGGTAGATTTCCTTCATGAGGCTTAGCTAGGCCTGCATTCCTTTCCAAAGGGCCATAGAAGAGAGCACAAAAGGAGAAGGCATAATATAGCGGGAAGTAGGTGGAAGACGAGAGGTCAGGGGGGTTGGCAGTAAAGGAAACAGGGCCTGGCCTGGCCTGGCTGAGAGTTACAAGTTAGGGAACACAACAATGAGCGAGGGACAAGGAAAGAGGTCTCAGGCATGCAGCTCTCTGAGTCTTCCCCACTCTGCCTGCAGAAAGAGACGTCCTATTCCTAGCCCTCTCCCGGATGGATACATTTGCCTGGAGAGCCCAGAGCTAATGTCACTTAGGCAGAGGTTAAAGAGAGGGCTGCTGAGCAGACACACCCCTTCATTTTACTATGCTCCCGGGGGGGCTTCTGGGAGGAAAAAGGCATCAGTATTCCACCAAGATCATGATCACCTAGGCCACCGTCACTAAGGTTTACAAAGCAGGCTGTGACACTTTCTGGGGCCTAGGTGGCCAGGCCTACGTGGAAGAGCACAGATCCTAACCCTAAGTTGTGTGGGTGGCTGCACCAGAGTGGCTGCATAGGGCATAGGGCTGTGCCCGTAAGGGCTGTGGTCGCGTTTGGGAGCGTTAGGGACGCGTGGAGGACGCAGGGCGCAGACCTCTGCCCGTTTCAGTCTGCCCTGATTGTCAGTGGCGGAGCCAGACTCTCCAAAATGGAGGAAGTTAAAGGCAAAAAGCAGCCCTCTCAGCCCCAGGGCAAAGAGTGGGAAAGGCTCGCTACAGCAAGAGTCTTTCAAATCTTTCACTTTTGAGAGCAGAGTGTTTACATTTAAGAATCATGACCAAGCAGCAAATACGAAAGCGTACAGGCCAGAGTGCAGAAAACAAAGGCATAACTGTTAGTAGGAATGCAAGAATTGAAGGGGTATTAACTGTTGGCTGATCGCGCAGGGCAATGCATACCCATTTTCAATTAAAAAAAATGAAAAAACATTGTAAAATATGCCCGGGAGATTCTAGACATGGGATTAGAACTCAGGTCCCCAGCATTCCAAGACCAAGCACTTATCACTTGAGCCACTGATGGCTTTGCTTCTGAGAGTAGCTTTTGGGCGTATATATCTTTCTTGGGAGAATACCCATTTGCATTGTGAAACATGGTCACTGAAGAAAACGAGGATAGAACATCTGGCCCCCCGCACCACTAAATACCAGCTAACCGCAGTGGCTTAGAGGTTAAGTGCTTGCGTTACAACTCTGGGGTCCTGGGTTCGAGTCCTGCTTTCGGCACATAAACAGAATAGTTGGTTAAGGTCCTTGTGCAGTTGCGGGTACCCACACTCCTTCTGAAGGGTTCAGTGGGTATGAAAAGACTTTCCTGGTAAAGAGAGGGTAGGAGGTAGGAGGTAGGTGGGACTGTGCAGAGTAAATAAAGGAAGAGGTGGGGCAGGCTAAGGGGGAGGTAGGGCTGGGGAGGTCCAGAGGGGCCTGCGGATGTAAGGTAAAAGGGGTCCTGGGAGGGGAACATCCCAGGGTGTGGTGTGTAAAGGAGGGCTCTAATGTGGGGAAAGGGGGCCTGGTGGAGGGTGGAATGGACCCCACAATGGGCTGACTTCTTTTTTCATCAGGCACAATCTCCCCCTTTTCCCTTTGTTTACCCTGCACTTTCTCCCCTCCACAGTCCCACTTCTCTGCTGTCTTCCACCCTCCATCTACCCCCTTCTAGGTCCACCACCACTCATCCAGCCCACCTCCTCTCCACAGGGACCCATTCACCCAGCACGCCCTCCTCATTTACCCTGCCCTTCCTAATTCCCACCTCTCTGCATTCTTCCACCCTCCCTTTCTTCCACCCTCCCTTTACCAGGGAACTCTTTTCGGACGCGTTTACGTGCCGAAAGCAGGACTCGAACCCAGACCCCCAACGCTGTAAGGCAAGCACTTAACCTCTAGGCCACTGCAGTTAGCTGATATTTAGCGGAGCGGGGGGCCAGATGTTCTATCCTCATTTTCTTCAGTGAACATGTTGCACAATGCAAATGGGTATGCTCACAAGGGCATGCAGAAGAATGATATATACGCCCAAAAGCTACTCTCAGAAGCAAAGCCTCCAGTGGCTCATCTGCTAAGTGCTTGGTCTTGGAATGCTGAGGACCTGAGTTCTAATCCAATGTCTGGAGTCTCCTGGGCATGTTTTTAATTTTTTTAAATTTTTTTTATGAAAATGGGTATGCACTGCCCTGCGCGATCAGCCAACAGTTAATGCCCCTTCAATACCTGCATTCCCACTAACAGGTGTGCCTTTGTTTTCTGCACGCTGGCCTTGGGAGCACCCACACAAAAGCTCGTGTCTCTGGCCCCAACTGACTGGAAAATACGAGCGGAAAAAGTGTAATCTACGGGTTATGGTTGATGCGATATTTGCACTGGGACTCAAACAGGACACCTTCTCGAGGCGCTGTGAGGTGACCACCGGCCCCTGCATAGCAAGCAAACCTGCATCAGCATCTCACCAGCAAATGAATGTGTCGCCTGCAGGCGACACATAGCAAGCAGCAGTAGGTGCATTAACCCATTGGGCTGTCGACCCTCCTTCCGCAGAGAGCAGGAAACTGAATTTTCATGCTGCCTTCCTTTGGCACATTAGATCTGTCTTTCACCCCAATTCAGAGGATGTTTTGCTTCATGGAGAGATGATAATCATTGAGAGGTGTGAGCCACTCTGTACACACTCTGTTCTCAAAAGTGAAAGATTTGAAAGACTCTTGCTGAAGCGAGCCTTTCCCACTCTTTGCCCTGGGGCTGAAAGCAGCGGCAGGGTAGGGCCTGAGGGGCAAGGCCCACCCAAAATCTGTAAATGCCCACTCAGCAGCGCTGTGTGGGCATTTACAGATATTTTTGTCAGTGCAGGGGCCCAACTGCATTAGCTTTCGGGCCCCATTTGCTAGACAATCCTGGCTACGCCTCTGGTGCCTCCCAACTCAACAACCCAATCACCCCTTTCGCCCTTCTTACTCGTCTCACAGCACCCCCCATGAGTGAGGAATGCATCTTTTGTTGGTAGATTTCCTTCATGAGGCTTAGCTAGGCCTGCATTCCTTTCCAAAGGGCCATAGAAGAGAGCACAAAAGGAGAAGGCATAATATAGCGGGAAGTAGGTGGAAGACGAGAGGTCAGGGGGGTTGGCAGTAAAGGAAACAGGGCCTGGCCTGGCCTGGCTGAGAGTTACAAGTTAGGGAACACAACAATGAGCGAGGGACAAGGAAAGAGGTCTCAGGCATGCAGCTCTCTGAGTCTTCCCCACTCTGCCTGCAGAAAGAGACGTCCTATTCCTAGCCCTCTCCCGGATGGATACATTTGCCTGGAGAGCCCAGAGCTAATGTCACTTAGGCAGAGGTTAAAGAGAGGGCTGCTGAGCAGACACACCCCTTCATTTTACTATGCTCCCGGGGGGGCTTCTGGGAGGAAAAAGGCATCAGTATTCCACCAAGATCATGATCACCTAGGCCACCGTCACTAAGGTTTACAAAGCAGGCTGTGACACTTTCTGGGGCCTAGGTGGCCAGGCCTACGTGGAAGAGCACAGATCCTAACCCTAAGTTGTGTGGGTGGCTGCACCAGAGTGGCTGCATAGGGCATAGGGCTGTGCCCGTAAGGGCTGTGGTCGCGTTTGGGAGCGTTAGGGACGCGTGGAGGACGCAGGGCGCAGACCTCTGCCCGTTTCAGTCTGCCCTGATTGTCAGTGGCGGAGCCAGACTCTCCAAAATGGAGGAAGTTAAAGGCAAAAAGCAGCCCTCTCAGCCCCAGGGCAAAGAGTGGGAAAGGCTCGCTACAGCAAGAGTCTTTCAAATCTTTCACTTTTGAGAGCAGAGTGTTTACATTTAAGAATCATGACCAAGCAGCAAATACGAAAGCGTACAGGCCAGAGTGCAGAAAACAAAGGCATAACTGTTAGTAGGAATGCAAGAATTGAAGGGGTATTAACTGTTGGCTGATCGCGCAGGGCAATGCATACCCATTTTCAATTAAAAAAAATGAAAAAACATTGTAAAATATGCCCGGGAGATTCTAGACATGGGATTAGAACTCAGGTCCCCAGCATTCCAAGACCAAGCACTTATCACTTGAGCCACTGATGGCTTTGCTTCTGAGAGTAGCTTTTGGGCGTATATATCTTTCTTGGGAGAATACCCATTTGCATTGTGAAACATGGTCACTGAAGAAAACGAGGATAGAACATCTGGCCCCCCGCACCACTAAATACCAGCTAACCGCAGTGGCTTAGAGGTTAAGTGCTTGCGTTACAACTCTGGGGTCCTGGGTTCGAGTCCTGCTTTCGGCACATAAACAGAATAGTTGGTTAAGGTCCTTGTGCAGTTGCGGGTACCCACACTCCTTCTGAAGGGTTCAGTGGGTATGAAAAGACTTTCCTGGTAAAGAGAGGGTAGGAGGTAGGAGGTAGGTGGGACTGTGCAGAGTAAATAAAGGAAGAGGTGGGGCAGGCTAAGGGGGAGGTAGGGCTGGGGAGGTCCAGAGGGGCCTGCGGATGTAAGGTAAAAGGGGTCCTGGGCGGGGAACATCCCAGGGTGTGGTGTGTAAAGGAGGGCTCTAATGTGGGGAAAGGGGGCCTGGTGGAGGGTGGAATGGACCCCACAATGGGCTGACTTCTTTTTTCATCAGGCACAATCTCCCCCTTTTCCCTTTGTTTACCCTGCACTTTCTCCCCTCCACAGTCCCACTTCTCTGCTGTCTTCCACCCTCCATCTACCCCCTTCTAGGTCTACCACCACTCATCCAGCCCACCTCCTCTCCACAGGGACCCATTCACCCAGCACGCCCTCCTCATTTACCCTGCACTTCCTAATTCCCACCTCTCTGCATTCTTCCACCCTCCCTTTCTTCCACCCTCCCTTTACCAGGGAACTCTTTTCGGACGCGTTTACGTGCCGAAAGCAGGACTCGAACCCAGACCCCCAACGCTGTAAGGCAAGCACTTAACCTCTAGGCCACTGCAGTTAGCTGATATTTAGCGGAGCGGGGGGCCAGATGTTCTATCCTCATTTTCTTCAGTGAACATGTTGCACAATGCAAATGGGTATGCTCACAAGGGCATGCAGAAGAATGATATATACGCCCAAAAGCTACTCTCAGAAGCAAAGCCTCCAGTGGCTCATCTGCTAAGTGCTTGGTCTTGGAATGCTGAGGACCTGAGTTCTAATCCAATGTCTGGAGTCTCCTGGGCATGTTTTTAATTTTTTTAAATTTTTTTTATGAAAATGGGTATGCACTGCCCTGCGCGATCAGCCAACAGTTAATGCCCCTTCAATACCTGCATTCCCACTAACAGGTGTGCCTTTGTTTTCTGCACGCTGGCCTTGGGAGCACCCACACAAAAGCTCGTGTCTCTGGCCCCAACTGACTGGAAAATACGAGCGGAAAAAGTGTAATCTACGGGTTATGGTTGATGCGATATTTGCACTGGGACTCAAACAGGACACCTTCTCGAGGCGCTGTGAGGTGACCACCGGCCCCTGCATAGCAAGCAAACCTGCATCAGCATCTCACCAGCAAATGAATGTGTCGCCTGCAGGCGACACATAGCAAGCAGCAGTAGGTGCATTAACCCATTGGGCTGTCGACCCTCCTTCCGCAGAGAGCAGGAAACTGAATTTTCATGCTGCCTTCCTTTGGCACATTAGATCTGTCTTTCACCCCAATTCAGAGGATGTTTTGCTTCATGGAGAGATGATAATCATTGAGAGGTGTGAGCCACTCTGTACACACTCTGTTCTCAAAAGTGAAAGATTTGAAAGACTCTTGCTGAAGCGAGCCTTTCCCACTCTTTGCCCTGGGGCTGAAAGCAGCGGCAGGGTAGGGCCTGAGGGGCAAGGCCCACCCAAAATCTGTAAATGCCCACTCAGCAGCGCTGTGTGGGCATTTACAGATATTTTTGTCAGTGCAGGGGCCCAACTGCATTAGCTTTCGGGCCCCATTTGCTAGACAATCCTGGCTACGCCTCTGGTGCCTCCCAACTCAACAACCCAATCACCCCTTTCGCCCTTCTTACTCGTCTCACAGCACCCCCCATGAGTGAGGAATGCATCTTTTGTTGGTAGATTTCCTTCATGAGGCTTAGCTAGGCCTGCATTCCTTTCCAAAGGGCCATAGAAGAGAGCACAAAAGGAGAAGGCATAATATAGCGGGAAGTAGGTGGAAGACGAGAGGTCAGGGGGGTTGGCAGTAAAGGAAACAGGGCCTGGCCTGGCCTGGCTGAGAGTTACAAGTTAGGGAACACAACAATGAGCGAGGGACAAGGAAAGAGGTCTCAGGCATGCAGCTCTCTGAGTCTTCCCCACTCTGCCTGCAGAAAGAGACGTCCTATTCCTAGCCCTCTCCCGGATGGATACATTTGCCTGGAGAGCCCAGAGCTAATGTCACTTAGGCAGAGGTTAAAGAGAGGGCTGCTGAGCAGACACACCCCTTCATTTTACTATGCTCCGGGGGGGGCTTCTGGGAGGAAAAAGGCATCAGTATTCCACCAAGATCATGATCACCTAGGCCACCGTCACTAAGGTTTACAAAGCAGGCTGTGACACTTTCTGGGGCCTAGGTGGCCAGGCCTACGTGGAAGAGCACAGATCCTAACCCTAAGTTGTGTGGGTGGCTGCACCAGAGTGGCTGCTTAGGGCATAGGGCTGTGCCCGTAAGGGCTGTGGTCGCGTTTGGGAGCGTTAGGGACGCGTGGAGGACGCAGGGCGCAGACCTCTGCCCGTTTCAGTCTGCCCTGATTGTCAGTGGCGGAGCCAGACTCTCCAAAATGGAGGAAGTTAAAGGCAAAAAGCAGCCCTCTCAGCCCCAGGGCAAAGAGTGGGAAAGGCTCGCTACAGCAAGAGTCTTTCAAATCTTTCACTTTTGAGAGCAGAGTGTTTACATTTAAGAATCATGACCAAGCAGCAAATACGAAAGCGTACAGGCCAGAGTGCAGAAAACAAAGGCATAACTGTTAGTAGGAATGCAAGAATTGAAGGGGTATTAACTGTTGGCTGATCGCGCAGGGCAATGCATACCCATTTTCAATTTAAAAAAATGAAAAAACATTGTAAAATATGCCCGGGAGATTCTAGACATGGGATTAGAACTCAGGTCCCCAGCATTCCAAGACCAAGCACTTATCACTTGAGCCACTGATGGCTTTGCTTCTGAGAGTAGCTTTTGGGCGTATATATCTTTCTTGGGAGAATACCCATTTGCATTGTGAAACATGGTCACTGAAGAAAACGAGGATAGAACATCTGGCCCCCCGCACCACTAAATACCAGCTAACCGCAGTGGCTTAGAGGTTAAGTGCTTGCGTTACAACTCTGGGGTCCTGGGTTCGAGTCCTGCTTTCGGCACATAAACAGAATAGTTGGTTAAGGTCCTTGTGCAGTTGCGGGTACCCACACTCCTTCTGAAGGGTTCAGTGGGTATGAAAAGACTTTCCTGGTAAAGAGAGGGTAGGAGGTAGGAGGTAGGTGGGACTGTGCAGAGTAAATAAAGGAAGAGGTGGGGCAGGCTAAGGGGGAGGTAGGGCTGGGGAGGTCCAGAGGGGCCTGCGGATGTAAGGTAAAAGGGGTCCTGGGCGGGGAACATCCCAGGGTGTGGTGTGTAAAGGAGGGCTCTAATGTGGGGAAAGGGGGCCTGGTGGAGGGTGGAATGGACCCCACAATGGGCTGACTTCTTTTTTCATCAGGCACAATCTCCCCCTTTTCCCTTTGTTTACCCTGCACTTTCTCCCCTCCACAGTCCCACTTCTCTGCTGTCTTCCACCCTCCATCTACCCCCTTCTAGGTCTACCACCACTCATCCAGCCCACCTCCTCTCCACAGGGACCCATTCACCCAGCACGCCCTCCTCATTTACCCTGCCCTTCCTAATTCCCACCTCTCTGCATTCTTCCACCCTCCCTTTCTTCCACCCTCCCTTTACCAGGGAACTCTTTTCAGACGCGTTTACGTGCCGAAAGCAGGACTCGAACCCAGACCCCCAACGCTGTAAGGCAAGCACTTAACCTCTAGGCCACTGCAGTTAGCTGATATTTAGCGGAGCGGGGGGCCAGATGTTCTATCCTCATTTTCTTCAGTGAACATGTTGCACAATGCAAATGGGTATGCTCACAAGGGCATGCAGAAGAATGATATATACGCCCAAAAGCTACTCTCAGAAGCAAAGCCTCCAGTGGCTCATCTGCTAAGTGCTTGGTCTTGGAATGCTGAGGACCTGAGTTCTAATCCAATGTCTGGAGTCTCCTGGGCATGTTTTTAATTTTTTTAAATTTTTTTTATGAAAATGGGTATGCACTGCCCTGCGCGATCAGCCAACAGTTAATGCCCCTTCAATACCTGCATTCCCACTAACAGGTGTGCCTTTGTTTTCTGCACGCTGGCCTTGGGAGCACCCACACAAAAGCTCGTGTCTCTGGCCCCAACTGACTGGAAAATACGAGCGGAAAAAGTGTAATCTACGGGTTATGGTTGATGCGATATTTGCACTGGGACTCAAACAGGACACCTTCTCGAGGCGCTGTGAGGTGACCACCGGCCCCTGCATAGCAAGCAAACCTGCATCAGCATCTCACCAGCAAATGAATGTGTCGCCTGCAGGCGACACATAGCAAGCAGCAGTAGGTGCATTAACCCATTGGGCTGTCGACCCTCCTTCCGCAGAGAGCAGGAAACTGAATTTTCATGCTGCCTTCCTTTGGCACATTAGATCTGTCTTTCACCCCAATTCAGAGGATGTTTTGCTTCATGGAGAGATGATAATCATTGAGAGGTGTGAGCCACTCTGTACACACTCTGTTCTCAAAAGTGAAAGATTTGAAAGACTCTTGCTGAAGCGAGCCTTTCCCACTCTTTGCCCTGGGGCTGAAAGCAGCGGCAGGGTAGGGCCTGAGGGGCAAGGCCCACCCAAAATCTGTAAATGCCCACTCAGCAGCGCTGTGTGGGCATTTACAGATATTTTTGTCAGTGCAGGGGCCCAACTGCATTAGCTTTCGGGCCCCATTTGCTAGACAATCCTGGCTACGCCTCTGGTGCCTCCCAACTCAACAACCCAATCACCCCTTTCGCCCTTCTTACTCGTCTCACAGCACCCCCCATGAGTGAGGAATGCATCTTTTGTTGGTAGATTTCCTTCATGAGGCTTAGCTAGGCCTGCATTCCTTTCCAAAGGGCCATAGAAGAGAGCACAAAAGGAGAAGGCATAATATAGCGGGAAGTAGGTGGAAGACGAGAGGTCAGGGGGGTTGGCAGTAAAGGAAACAGGGCCTGGCCTGGCCTGGCTGAGAGTTACAAGTTAGGGAACACAACAATGAGCGAGGGACAAGGAAAGAGGTCTCAGGCATGCAGCTCTCTGAGTCTTCCCCACTCTGCCTGCAGAAAGAGACGTCCTATTCCTAGCCCTCTCCCGGATGGATACATTTGCCTGGAGAGCCCAGAGCTAATGTCACTTAGGCAGAGGTTAAAGAGAGGGCTGCTGAGCAGACACACCCCTTCATTTTACTATGCTCCGGGGGGGGCTTCTGGGAGGAAAAAGGCATCAGTATTCCACCAAGATCATGATCACCTAGGCCACCGTCACTAAGGTTTACAAAGCAGGCTGTGACACTTTCTGGGGCCTAGGTGGCCAGGCCTACGTGGAAGAGCACAGATCCTAACCCTAAGTTGTGTGGGTGGCTGCACCAGAGTGGCTGCTTAGGGCATAGGGCTGTGCCCGTAAGGGCTGTGGTCGCGTTTGGGAGCGTTAGGGACGCGTGGAGGACGCAGGGCGCAGACCTCTGCCCGTTTCAGTCTGCCCTGATTGTCAGTGGCGGAGCCAGACTCTCCAAAATGGAGGAAGTTAAAGGCAAAAAGCAGCCCTCTCAGCCCCAGGGCAAAGAGTGGGAAAGGCTCGCTACAGCAAGAGTCTTTCAAATCTTTCACTTTTGAGAGCAGAGTGTTTACATTTAAGAATCATGACCAAGCAGCAAATACGAAAGCGTACAGGCCAGAGTGCAGAAAACAAAGGCATAACTGTTAGTAGGAATGCAAGAATTGAAGGGGTATTAACTGTTGGCTGATCGCGCAGGGCAATGCATACCCATTTTCAATTTAAAAAAATGAAAAAACATTGTAAAATATGCCCGGGAGATTCTAGACATGGGATTAGAACTCAGGTCCCCAGCATTCCAAGACCAAGCACTTATCACTTGAGCCACTGATGGCTTTGCTTCTGAGAGTAGCTTTTGGGCGTATATATCTTTCTTGGGAGAATACCCATTTGCATTGTGAAACATGGTCACTGAAGAAAACGAGGATAGAACATCTGGCCCCCCGCACCACTAAATACCAGCTAACCGCAGTGGCTTAGAGGTTAAGTGCTTGCGTTACAACTCTGGGGTCCTGGGTTCGAGTCCTGCTTTCGGCACATAAACAGAATAGTTGGTTAAGGTCCTTGTGCAGTTGCGGGTACCCACACTCCTTCTGAAGGGTTCAGTGGGTATGAAAAGACTTTCCTGGTAAAGAGAGGGTAGGAGGTAGGAGGTAGGTGGGACTGTGCAGAGTAAATAAAGGAAGAGGTGGGGCAGGCTAAGGGGGAGGTAGGGCTGGGGAGGTCCAGAGGGGCCTGCGGATGTAAGGTAAAAGGGGTCCTGGGCGGGGAACATCCCAGGGTGTGGTGTGTAAAGGAGGGCTCTAATGTGGGGAAAGGGGGCCTGGTGGAGGGTGGAATGGACCCCACAATGGGCTGACTTCTTTTTTCATCAGGCACAATCTCCCCCTTTTCCCTTTGTTTACCCTGCACTTTCTCCCCTCCACAGTCCCACTTCTCTGCTGTCTTCCACCCTCCATCTACCCCCTTCTAGGTCTACCACCACTCATCCAGCCCACCTCCTCTCCACAGGGACCCATTCACCCAGCACGCCCTCCTCATTTACCCTGCCCTTCCTAATTCCCACCTCTCTGCATTCTTCCACCCTCCCTTTCTTCCACCCTCCCTTTACCAGGGAACTCTTTTCAGACGCGTTTACGTGCCGAAAGCAGGACTCGAACCCAGACCCCCAACGCTGTAAGGCAAGCACTTAACCTCTAGGCCACTGCAGTTAGCTGATATTTAGCGGAGCGGGGGGCCAGATGTTCTATCCTCATTTTCTTCAGTGAACATGTTGCACAATGCAAATGGGTATGCTCACAAGGGCATGCAGAAGAATGATATATACGCCCAAAAGCTACTCTCAGAAGCAAAGCCTCCAGTGGCTCATCTGCTAAGTGCTTGGTCTTGGAATGCTGAGGACCTGAGTTCTAATCCAATGTCTGGAGTCTCCTGGGCATGTTTTTAATTTTTTTAAATTTTTTTTATGAAAATGGGTATGCACTGCCCTGCGCGATCAGCCAACAGTTAATGCCCCTTCAATACCTGCATTCCCACTAACAGGTGTGCCTTTGTTTTCTGCACGCTGGCCTTGGGAGCACCCACACAAAAGCTCGTGTCTCTGGCCCCAACTGACTGGAAAATACGAGCGGAAAAAGTGTAATCTACGGGTTATGGTTGATGCGATATTTGCACTGGGACTCAAACAGGACACCTTCTCGAGGCGCTGTGAGGTGACCACCGGCCCCTGCATAGCAAGCAAACCTGCATCAGCATCTCACCAGCAAATGAATGTGTCGCCTGCAGGCGACACATAGCAAGCAGCAGTAGGTGCATTAACCCATTGGGCTGTCGACCCTCCTTCCGCAGAGAGCAGGAAACTGAATTTTCATGCTGCCTTCCTTTGGCACATTAGATCTGTCTTTCACCCCAATTCAGAGGATGTTTTGCTTCATGGAGAGATGATAATCATTGAGAGGTGTGAGCCACTCTGTACACACTCTGTTCTCAAAAGTGAAAGATTTGAAAGACTCTTGCTGAAGCGAGCCTTTCCCACTCTTTGCCCTGGGGCTGAAAGCAGCGGCAGGGTAGGGCCTGAGGGGCAAGGCCCACCCAAAATCTGTAAATGCCCACTCAGCAGCGCTGTGTGGGCATTTACAGATATTTTTGTCAGTGCAGGGGCCCAACTGCATTAGCTTTCGGGCCCCATTTGCTAGACAATCCTGGCTACGCCTCTGGTGCCTCCCAACTCAACAACCCAATCACCCCTTTCGCCCTTCTTACTCGTCTCACAGCACCCCCCATGAGTGAGGAATGCATCTTTTGTTGGTAGATTTCCTTCATGAGGCTTAGCTAGGCCTGCATTCCTTTCCAAAGGGCCATAGAAGAGAGCACAAAAGGAGAAGGCATAATATAGCGGGAAGTAGGTGGAAGACGAGAGGTCAGGGGGGTTGGCAGTAAAGGAAACAGGGCCTGGCCTGGCCTGGCTGAGAGTTACAAGTTAGGGAACACAACAATGAGCGAGGGACAAGGAAAGAGGTCTCAGGCATGCAGCTCTCTGAGTCTTCCCCACTCTGCCTGCAGAAAGAGACGTCCTATTCCTAGCCCTCTCCCGGATGGATACATTTGCCTGGAGAGCCCAGAGCTAATGTCACTTAGGCAGAGGTTAAAGAGAGGGCTGCTGAGCAGACACACCCCTTCATTTTACTATGCTCCGGGGGGGGCTTCTGGGAGGAAAAAGGCATCAGTATTCCACCAAGATCATGATCACCTAGGCCACCGTCACTAAGGTTTACAAAGCAGGCTGTGACACTTTCTGGGGCCTAGGTGGCCAGGCCTACGTGGAAGAGCACAGATCCTAACCCTAAGTTGTGTGGGTGGCTGCACCAGAGTGGCTGCTTAGGGCATAGGGCTGTGCCCGTAAGGGCTGTGGTCGCGTTTGGGAGCGTTAGGGACGCGTGGAGGACGCAGGGCGCAGACCTCTGCCCGTTTCAGTCTGCCCTGATTGTCAGTGGCGGAGCCAGACTCTCCAAAATGGAGGAAGTTAAAGGCAAAAAGCAGCCCTCTCAGCCCCAGGGCAAAGAGTGGGAAAGGCTCGCTACAGCAAGAGTCTTTCAAATCTTTCACTTTTGAGAGCAGAGTGTTTACATTTAAGAATCATGACCAAGCAGCAAATACGAAAGCGTACAGGCCAGAGTGCAGAAAACAAAGGCATAACTGTTAGTAGGAATGCAAGAATTGAAGGGGTATTAACTGTTGGCTGATCGCGCAGGGCAATGCATACCCATTTTCAATTTAAAAAAATGAAAAAACATTGTAAAATATGCCCGGGAGATTCTAGACATGGGATTAGAACTCAGGTCCCCAGCATTCCAAGACCAAGCACTTATCACTTGAGCCACTGATGGCTTTGCTTCTGAGAGTAGCTTTTGGGCGTATATATCTTTCTTGGGAGAATACCCATTTGCATTGTGAAACATGGTCACTGAAGAAAACGAGGATAGAACATCTGGCCCCCCGCACCACTAAATACCAGCTAACCGCAGTGGCTTAGAGGTTAAGTGCTTGCGTTACAACTCTGGGGTCCTGGGTTCGAGTCCTGCTTTCGGCACATAAACAGAATAGTTGGTTAAGGTCCTTGTGCAGTTGCGGGTACCCACACTCCTTCTGAAGGGTTCAGTGGGTATGAAAAGACTTTCCTGGTAAAGAGAGGGTAGGAGGTAGGAGGTAGGTGGGACTGTGCAGAGTAAATAAAGGAAGAGGTGGGGCAGGCTAAGGGGGAGGTAGGGCTGGGGAGGTCCAGAGGGGCCTGCGGATGTAAGGTAAAAGGGGTCCTGGGCGGGGAACATCCCAGGGTGTGGTGTGTAAAGGAGGGCTCTAATGTGGGGAAAGGGGGCCTGGTGGAGGGTGGAATGGACCCCACAATGGGCTGACTTCTTTTTTCATCAGGCACAATCTCCCCCTTTTCCCTTTGTTTACCCTGCACTTTCTCCCCTCCACAGTCCCACTTCTCTGCTGTCTTCCACCCTCCATCTACCCCCTTCTAGGTCTACCACCACTCATCCAGCCCACCTCCTCTCCACAGGGACCCATTCACCCAGCACGCCCTCCTCATTTACCCTGCCCTTCCTAATTCCCACCTCTCTGCATTCTTCCACCCTCCCTTTCTTCCACCCTCCCTTTACCAGGGAACTCTTTTCAGACGCGTTTACGTGCCGAAAGCAGGACTCGAACCCAGACCCCCAACGCTGTAAGGCAAGCACTTAACCTCTAGGCCACTGCAGTTAGCTGATATTTAGCGGAGCGGGGGGCCAGATGTTCTATCCTCATTTTCTTCAGTGAACATGTTGCACAATGCAAATGGGTATGCTCACAAGGGCATGCAGAAGAATGATATATACGCCCAAAAGCTACTCTCAGAAGCAAAGCCTCCAGTGGCTCATCTGCTAAGTGCTTGGTCTTGGAATGCTGAGGACCTGAGTTCTAATCCAATGTCTGGAGTCTCCTGGGCATGTTTTTAATTTTTTTAAATTTTTTTTATGAAAATGGGTATGCACTGCCCTGCGCGATCAGCCAACAGTTAATGCCCCTTCAATACCTGCATTCCCACTAACAGGTGTGCCTTTGTTTTCTGCACGCTGGCCTTGGGAGCACCCACACAAAAGCTCGTGTCTCTGGCCCCAACTGACTGGAAAATACGAGCGGAAAAAGTGTAATCTACGGGTTATGGTTGATGCGATATTTGCACTGGGACTCAAACAGGACACCTTCTCGAGGCGCTGTGAGGTGACCACCGGCCCCTGCATAGCAAGCAAACCTGCATCAGCATCTCACCAGCAAATGAATGTGTCGCCTGCAGGCGACACATAGCAAGCAGCAGTAGGTGCATTAACCCATTGGGCTGTCGACCCTCCTTCCGCAGAGAGCAGGAAACTGAATTTTCATGCTGCCTTCCTTTGGCACATTAGATCTGTCTTTCACCCCAATTCAGAGGATGTTTTGCTTCATGGAGAGATGATAATCATTGAGAGGTGTGAGCCACTCTGTACACACTCTGTTCTCAAAAGTGAAAGATTTGAAAGACTCTTGCTGAAGCGAGCCTTTCCCACTCTTTGCCCTGGGGCTGAAAGCAGCGGCAGGGTAGGGCCTGAGGGGCAAGGCCCACCCAAAATCTGTAAATGCCCACTCAGCAGCGCTGTGTGGGCATTTACAGATATTTTTGTCAGTGCAGGGGCCCAACTGCATTAGCTTTCGGGCCCCATTTGCTAGACAATCCTGGCTACGCCTCTGGTGCCTCCCAACTCAACAACCCAATCACCCCTTTCGCCCTTCTTACTCGTCTCACAGCACCCCCCATGAGTGAGGAATGCATCTTTTGTTGGTAGATTTCCTTCATGAGGCTTAGCTAGGCCTGCATTCCTTTCCAAAGGGCCATAGAAGAGAGCACAAAAGGAGAAGGCATAATATAGCGGGAAGTAGGTGGAAGACGAGAGGTCAGGGGGGTTGGCAGTAAAGGAAACAGGGCCTGGCCTGGCCTGGCTGAGAGTTACAAGTTAGGGAACACAACAATGAGCGAGGGACAAGGAAAGAGGTCTCAGGCATGCAGCTCTCTGAGTCTTCCCCACTCTGCCTGCAGAAAGAGACGTCCTATTCCTAGCCCTCTCCCGGATGGATACATTTGCCTGGAGAGCCCAGAGCTAATGTCACTTAGGCAGAGGTTAAAGAGAGGGCTGCTGAGCAGACACACCCCTTCATTTTACTATGCTCCGGGGGGGGCTTCTGGGAGGAAAAAGGCATCAGTATTCCACCAAGATCATGATCACCTAGGCCACCGTCACTAAGGTTTACAAAGCAGGCTGTGACACTTTCTGGGGCCTAGGTGGCCAGGCCTACGTGGAAGAGCACAGATCCTAACCCTAAGTTGTGTGGGTGGCTGCACCAGAGTGGCTGCTTAGGGCATAGGGCTGTGCCCGTAAGGGCTGTGGTCGCGTTTGGGAGCGTTAGGGACGCGTGGAGGACGCAGGGCGCAGACCTCTGCCCGTTTCAGTCTGCCCTGATTGTCAGTGGCGGAGCCAGACTCTCCAAAATGGAGGAAGTTAAAGGCAAAAAGCAGCCCTCTCAGCCCCAGGGCAAAGAGTGGGAAAGGCTCGCTACAGCAAGAGTCTTTCAAATCTTTCACTTTTGAGAGCAGAGTGTTTACATTTAAGAATCATGACCAAGCAGCAAATACGAAAGCGTACAGGCCAGAGTGCAGAAAACAAAGGCATAACTGTTAGTAGGAATGCAAGAATTGAAGGGGTATTAACTGTTGGCTGATCGCGCAGGGCAATGCATACCCATTTTCAATTTAAAAAAATGAAAAAACATTGTAAAATATGCCCGGGAGATTCTAGACATGGGATTAGAACTCAGGTCCCCAGCATTCCAAGACCAAGCACTTATCACTTGAGCCACTGATGGCTTTGCTTCTGAGAGTAGCTTTTGGGCGTATATATCTTTCTTGGGAGAATACCCATTTGCATTGTGAAACATGGTCACTGAAGAAAACGAGGATAGAACATCTGGCCCCCCGCACCACTAAATACCAGCTAACCGCAGTGGCTTAGAGGTTAAGTGCTTGCGTTACAACTCTGGGGTCCTGGGTTCGAGTCCTGCTTTCGGCACATAAACAGAATAGTTGGTTAAGGTCCTTGTGCAGTTGCGGGTACCCACACTCCTTCTGAAGGGTTCAGTGGGTATGAAAAGACTTTCCTGGTAAAGAGAGGGTAGGAGGTAGGAGGTAGGTGGGACTGTGCAGAGTAAATAAAGGAAGAGGTGGGGCAGGCTAAGGGGGAGGTAGGGCTGGGGAGGTCCAGAGGGGCCTGCGGATGTAAGGTAAAAGGGGTCCTGGGCGGGGAACATCCCAGGGTGTGGTGTGTAAAGGAGGGCTCTAATGTGGGGAAAGGGGGCCTGGTGGAGGGTGGAATGGACCCCACAATGGGCTGACTTCTTTTTTCATCAGGCACAATCTCCCCCTTTTCCCTTTGTTTACCCTGCACTTTCTCCCCTCCACAGTCCCACTTCTCTGCTGTCTTCCACCCTCCATCTACCCCCTTCTAGGTCCACCACCACTCATCCAGCCCACCTCCTCTCCACAGGGACCCATTCACCCAGCACGCCCTCCTCATTTACCCTGCCCTTCCTAATTCCCACCTCTCTGCATTCTTCCACCCTCCCTTTCTTCCACCCTCCCTTTACCAGGGAACTCTTTTCAGACGCGTTTACGTGCCGAAAGCAGGACTCGAACCCAGACCCCCAACGCTGTAAGGCAAGCACTTAACCTCTAGGCCACTGCAGTTAGCTGATATTTAGCGGAGCGGGGGGCCAGATGTTCTATCCTCATTTTCTTCAGTGAACATGTTGCACAATGCAAATGGGTATGCTCACAAGGGCATGCAGAAGAATGATATATACGCCCAAAAGCTACTCTCAGAAGCAAAGCCTCCAGTGGCTCATCTGCTAAGTGCTTGGTCTTGGAATGCTGAGGACCTGAGTTCTAATCCAATGTCTGGAGTCTCCTGGGCATGTTTTTAATTTTTTTAAATTTTTTTTATGAAAATGGGTATGCACTGCCCTGCGCGATCAGCCAACAGTTAATGCCCCTTCAATACCTGCATTCCCACTAACAGGTGTGCCTTTGTTTTCTGCACGCTGGCCTTGGGAGCACCCACACAAAAGCTCGTGTCTCTGGCCCCAACTGACTGGAAAATACGAGCGGAAAAAGTGTAATCTACGGGTTATGGTTGATGCGATATTTGCACTGGGACTCAAACAGGACACCTTCTCGAGGCGCTGTGAGGTGACCACCGGCCCCTGCATAGCAAGCAAACCTGCATCAGCATCTCACCAGCAAATGAATGTGTCGCCTGCAGGCGACACATAGCAAGCAGCAGTAGGTGCATTAACCCATTGGGCTGTCGACCCTCCTTCCGCAGAGAGCAGGAAACTGAATTTTCATGCTGCCTTCCTTTGGCACATTAGATCTGTCTTTCACCCCAATTCAGAGGATGTTTTGCTTCATGGAGAGATGATAATCATTGAGAGGTGTGAGCCACTCTGTACACACTCTGTTCTCAAAAGTGAAAGATTTGAAAGACTCTTGCTGAAGCGAGCCTTTCCCACTCTTTGCCCTGGGGCTGAAAGCAGCGGCAGGGTAGGGCCTGAGGGGCAAGGCCCACCCAAAATCTGTAAATGCCCACTCAGCAGCGCTGTGTGGGCATTTACAGATATTTTTGTCAGTGCAGGGGCCCAACTGCATTAGCTTTCGGGCCCCATTTGCTAGACAATCCTGGCTACGCCTCTGGTGCCTCCCAACTCAACAACCCAATCACCCCTTTCGCCCTTCTTACTCGTCTCACAGCACCCCCCATGAGTGAGGAATGCATCTTTTGTTGGTAGATTTCCTTCATGAGGCTTAGCTAGGCCTGCATTCCTTTCCAAAGGGCCATAGAAGAGAGCACAAAAGGAGAAGGCATAATATAGCGGGAAGTAGGTGGAAGACGAGAGGTCAGGGGGGTTGGCAGTAAAGGAAACAGGGCCTGGCCTGGCCTGGCTGAGAGTTACAAGTTAGGGAACACAACAATGAGCGAGGGACAAGGAAAGAGGTCTCAGGCATGCAGCTCTCTGAGTCTTCCCCACTCTGCCTGCAGAAAGAGACGTCCTATTCCTAGCCCTCTCCCGGATGGATACATTTGCCTGGAGAGCCCAGAGCTAATGTCACTTAGGCAGAGGTTAAAGAGAGGGCTGCTGAGCAGACACACCCCTTCATTTTACTATGCTCCCGGGGGGGCTTCTGGGAGGAAAAAGGCATCAGTATTCCACCAAGATCATGATCACCTAGGCCACCGTCACTAAGGTTTACAAAGCAGGCTGTGACACTTTCTGGGGCCTAGGTGGCCAGGCCTACGTGGAAGAGCACAGATCCTAACCCTAAGTTGTGTGGGTGGCTGCACCAGAGTGGCTGCATAGGGCATAGGGCTGTGCCCGTAAGGGCTGTGGTCGCGTTTGGGAGCGTTAGGGACGCGTGGAGGACGCAGGGCGCAGACCTCTGCCCGTTTCAGTCTGCCCTGATTGTCAGTGGCGGAGCCAGACTCTCCAAAATGGAGGAAGTTAAAGGCAAAAAGCAGCCCTCTCAGCCCCAGGGCAAAGAGTGGGAAAGGCTCGCTACAGCAAGAGTCTTTCAAATCTTTCACTTTTGAGAGCAGAGTGTTTACATTTAAGAATCATGACCAAGCAGCAAATACGAAAGCGTACAGGCCAGAGTGCAGAAAACAAAGGCATAACTGTTAGTAGGAATGCAAGAATTGAAGGGGTATTAACTGTTGGCTGATCGCGCAGGGCAATGCATACCCATTTTCAATTAAAAAAAATGAAAAAACATTGTAAAATATGCCCGGGAGATTCTAGACATGGGATTAGAACTCAGGTCCCCAGCATTCCAAGACCAAGCACTTATCACTTGAGCCACTGATGGCTTTGCTTCTGAGAGTAGCTTTTGGGCGTATATATCTTTCTTGGGAGAATACCCATTTGCATTGTGAAACATGGTCACTGAAGAAAACGAGGATAGAACATCTGGCCCCCCGCACCACTAAATACCAGCTAACCGCAGTGGCTTAGAGGTTAAGTGCTTGCGTTACAACTCTGGGGTCCTGGGTTCGAGTCCTGCTTTCGGCACATAAACAGAATAGTTGGTTAAGGTCCTTGTGCAGTTGCGGGTACCCACACTCCTTCTGAAGGGTTCAGTGGGTATGAAAAGACTTTCCTGGTAAAGAGAGGGTAGGAGGTAGGAGGTAGGTGGGACTGTGCAGAGTAAATAAAGGAAGAGGTGGGGCAGGCTAAGGGGGAGGTAGGGCTGGGGAGGTCCAGAGGGGCCTGCGGATGTAAGGTAAAAGGGGTCCTGGGAGGGGAACATCCCAGGGTGTGGTGTGTAAAGGAGGGCTCTAATGTGGGGAAAGGGGGCCTGGTGGAGGGTGGAATGGACCCCACAATGGGCTGACTTCTTTTTTCATCAGGCACAATCTCCCCCTTTTCCCTTTGTTTACCCTGCACTTTCTCCCCTCCACAGTCCCACTTCTCTGCTGTCTTCCACCCTCCATCTACCCCCTTCTAGGTCTACCACCACTCATCCAGCCCACCTCCTCTCCACAGGGACCCATTCACCCAGCACGCCCTCCTCATTTACCCTGCACTTCCTAATTCCCACCTCTCTGCATTCTTCCACCCTCCCTTTCTTCCACCCTCCCTTTACCAGGGAACTCTTTTCGGACGCGTTTACGTGCCGAAAGCAGGACTCGAACCCAGACCCCCAACGCTGTAAGGCAAGCACTTAACCTCTAGGCCACTGCAGTTAGCTGATATTTAGCGGAGCGGGGGGCCAGATGTTCTATCCTCATTTTCTTCAGTGAACATGTTGCACAATGCAAATGGGTATGCTCACAAGGGCATGCAGAAGAATGATATATACGCCCAAAAGCTACTCTCAGAAGCAAAGCCTCCAGTGGCTCATCTGCTAAGTGCTTGGTCTTGGAATGCTGAGGACCTGAGTTCTAATCCAATGTCTGGAGTCTCCTGGGCATGTTTTTAATTTTTTTAAATTTTTTTTATGAAAATGGGTATGCACTGCCCTGCGCGATCAGCCAACAGTTAATGCCCCTTCAATACCTGCATTCCCACTAACAGGTGTGCCTTTGTTTTCTGCACGCTGGCCTTGGGAGCACCCACACAAAAGCTCGTGTCTCTGGCCCCAACTGACTGGAAAATACGAGCGGAAAAAGTGTAATCTACGGGTTATGGTTGATGCGATATTTGCACTGGGACTCAAACAGGACACCTTCTCGAGGCGCTGTGAGGTGACCACCGGCCCCTGCATAGCAAGCAAACCTGCATCAGCATCTCACCAGCAAATGAATGTGTCGCCTGCAGGCGACACATAGCAAGCAGCAGTAGGTGCATTAACCCATTGGGCTGTCGACCCTCCTTCCGCAGAGAGCAGGAAACTGAATTTTCATGCTGCCTTCCTTTGGCACATTAGATCTGTCTTTCACCCCAATTCAGAGGATGTTTTGCTTCATGGAGAGATGATAATCATTGAGAGGTGTGAGCCACTCTGTACACACTCTGTTCTCAAAAGTGAAAGATTTGAAAGACTCTTGCTGAAGCGAGCCTTTCCCACTCTTTGCCCTGGGGCTGAAAGCAGCGGCAGGGTAGGGCCTGAGGGGCAAGGCCCACCCAAAATCTGTAAATGCCCACTCAGCAGCGCTGTGTGGGCATTTACAGATATTTTTGTCAGTGCAGGGGCCCAACTGCATTAGCTTTCGGGCCCCATTTGCTAGACAATCCTGGCTACGCCTCTGGTGCCTCCCAACTCAACAACCCAATCACCCCTTTCGCCCTTCTTACTCGTCTCACAGCACCCCCCATGAGTGAGGAATGCATCTTTTGTTGGTAGATTTCCTTCATGAGGCTTAGCTAGGCCTGCATTCCTTTCCAAAGGGCCATAGAAGAGAGCACAAAAGGAGAAGGCATAATATAGCGGGAAGTAGGTGGAAGACGAGAGGTCAGGGGGGTTGGCAGTAAAGGAAACAGGGCCTGGCCTGGCCTGGCTGAGAGTTACAAGTTAGGGAACACAACAATGAGCGAGGGACAAGGAAAGAGGTCTCAGGCATGCAGCTCTCTGAGTCTTCCCCACTCTGCCTGCAGAAAGAGACGTCCTATTCCTAGCCCTCTCCCGGATGGATACATTTGCCTGGAGAGCCCAGAGCTAATGTCACTTAGGCAGAGGTTAAAGAGAGGGCTGCTGAGCAGACACACCCCTTCATTTTACTATGCTCCCGGGGGGGCTTCTGGGAGGAAAAAGGCATCAGTATTCCACCAAGATCATGATCACCTAGGCCACCGTCACTAAGGTTTACAAAGCAGGCTGTGACACTTTCTGGGGCCTAGGTGGCCAGGCCTACGTGGAAGAGCACAGATCCTAACCCTAAGTTGTGTGGGTGGCTGCACCAGAGTGGCTGCATAGGGCATAGGGCTGTGCCCGTAAGGGCTGTGGTCGCGTTTGGGAGCGTTAGGGACGCGTGGAGGACGCAGGGCGCAGACCTCTGCCCGTTTCAGTCTGCCCTGATTGTCAGTGGCGGAGCCAGACTCTCCAAAATGGAGGAAGTTAAAGGCAAAAAGCAGCCCTCTCAGCCCCAGGGCAAAGAGTGGGAAAGGCTCGCTACAGCAAGAGTCTTTCAAATCTTTCACTTTTGAGAGCAGAGTGTTTACATTTAAGAATCATGACCAAGCAGCAAATACGAAAGCGTACAGGCCAGAGTGCAGAAAACAAAGGCATAACTGTTAGTAGGAATGCAAGAATTGAAGGGGTATTAACTGTTGGCTGATCGCGCAGGGCAATGCATACCCATTTTCAATTAAAAAAAATGAAAAAACATTGTAAAATATGCCCGGGAGATTCTAGACATGGGATTAGAACTCAGGTCCCCAGCATTCCAAGACCAAGCACTTATCACTTGAGCCACTGATGGCTTTGCTTCTGAGAGTAGCTTTTGGGCGTATATATCTTTCTTGGGAGAATACCCATTTGCATTGTGAAACATGGTCACTGAAGAAAACGAGGATAGAACATCTGGCCCCCCGCACCACTAAATACCAGCTAACCGCAGTGGCTTAGAGGTTAAGTGCTTGCGTTACAACTCTGGGGTCCTGGGTTCGAGTCCTGCTTTCGGCACATAAACAGAATAGTTGGTTAAGGTCCTTGTGCAGTTGCGGGTACCCACACTCCTTCTGAAGGGTTCAGTGGGTATGAAAAGACTTTCCTGGTAAAGAGAGGGTAGGAGGTAGGAGGTAGGTGGGACTGTGCAGAGTAAATAAAGGAAGAGGTGGGGCAGGCTAAGGGGGAGGTAGGGCTGGGGAGGTCCAGAGGGGCCTGCGGATGTAAGGTAAAAGGGGTCCTGGGCGGGGAACATCCCAGGGTGTGGTGTGTAAAGGAGGGCTCTAATGTGGGGAAAGGGGGCCTGGTGGAGGGTGGAATGGACCCCACAATGGGCTGACTTCTTTTTTCATCAGGCACAATCTCCCCCTTTTCCCTTTGTTTACCCTGCACTTTCTCCCCTCCACAGTCCCACTTCTCTGCTGTCTTCCACCCTCCATCTACCCCCTTCTAGGTCTACCACCACTCATCCAGCCCACCTCCTCTCCACAGGGACCCATTCACCCAGCACGCCCTCCTCATTTACCCTGCACTTCCTAATTCCCACCTCTCTGCATTCTTCCACCCTCCCTTTCTTCCACCCTCCCTTTACCAGGGAACTCTTTTCGGACGCGTTTACGTGCCGAAAGCAGGACTCGAACCCAGACCCCCAACGCTGTAAGGCAAGCACTTAACCTCTAGGCCACTGCAGTTAGCTGATATTTAGCGGAGCGGGGGGCCAGATGTTCTATCCTCATTTTCTTCAGTGAACATGTTGCACAATGCAAATGGGTATGCTCACAAGGGCATGCAGAAGAATGATATATACGCCCAAAAGCTACTCTCAGAAGCAAAGCCTCCAGTGGCTCATCTGCTAAGTGCTTGGTCTTGGAATGCTGAGGACCTGAGTTCTAATCCAATGTCTGGAGTCTCCTGGGCATGTTTTTAATTTTTTTAAATTTTTTTTATGAAAATGGGTATGCACTGCCCTGCGCGATCAGCCAACAGTTAATGCCCCTTCAATACCTGCATTCCCACTAACAGGTGTGCCTTTGTTTTCTGCACGCTGGCCTTGGGAGCACCCACACAAAAGCTCGTGTCTCTGGCCCCAACTGACTGGAAAATACGAGCGGAAAAAGTGTAATCTACGGGTTATGGTTGATGCGATATTTGCACTGGGACTCAAACAGGACACCTTCTCGAGGCGCTGTGAGGTGACCACCGGCCCCTGCATAGCAAGCAAACCTGCATCAGCATCTCACCAGCAAATGAATGTGTCGCCTGCAGGCGACACATAGCAAGCAGCAGTAGGTGCATTAACCCATTGGGCTGTCGACCCTCCTTCCGCAGAGAGCAGGAAACTGAATTTTCATGCTGCCTTCCTTTGGCACATTAGATCTGTCTTTCACCCCAATTCAGAGGATGTTTTGCTTCATGGAGAGATGATAATCATTGAGAGGTGTGAGCCACTCTGTACACACTCTGTTCTCAAAAGTGAAAGATTTGAAAGACTCTTGCTGAAGCGAGCCTTTCCCACTCTTTGCCCTGGGGCTGAAAGCAGCGGCAGGGTAGGGCCTGAGGGGCAAGGCCCACCCAAAATCTGTAAATGCCCACTCAGCAGCGCTGTGTGGGCATTTACAGATATTTTTGTCAGTGCAGGGGCCCAACTGCATTAGCTTTCGGGCCCCATTTGCTAGACAATCCTGGCTACGCCTCTGGTGCCTCCCAACTCAACAACCCAATCACCCCTTTCGCCCTTCTTACTCGTCTCACAGCACCCCCCATGAGTGAGGAATGCATCTTTTGTTGGTAGATTTCCTTCATGAGGCTTAGCTAGGCCTGCATTCCTTTCCAAAGGGCCATAGAAGAGAGCACAAAAGGAGAAGGCATAATATAGCGGGAAGTAGGTGGAAGACGAGAGGTCAGGGGGGTTGGCAGTAAAGGAAACAGGGCCTGGCCTGGCCTGGCTGAGAGTTACAAGTTAGGGAACACAACAATGAGCGAGGGACAAGGAAAGAGGTCTCAGGCATGCAGCTCTCTGAGTCTTCCCCACTCTGCCTGCAGAAAGAGACGTCCTATTCCTAGCCCTCTCCCGGATGGATACATTTGCCTGGAGAGCCCAGAGCTAATGTCACTTAGGCAGAGGTTAAAGAGAGGGCTGCTGAGCAGACACACCCCTTCATTTTACTATGCTCCGGGGGGGGCTTCTGGGAGGAAAAAGGCATCAGTATTCCACCAAGATCATGATCACCTAGGCCACCGTCACTAAGGTTTACAAAGCAGGCTGTGACACTTTCTGGGGCCTAGGTGGCCAGGCCTACGTGGAAGAGCACAGATCCTAACCCTAAGTTGTGTGGGTGGCTGCACCAGAGTGGCTGCTTAGGGCATAGGGCTGTGCCCGTAAGGGCTGTGGTCGCGTTTGGGAGCGTTAGGGACGCGTGGAGGACGCAGGGCGCAGACCTCTGCCCGTTTCAGTCTGCCCTGATTGTCAGTGGCGGAGCCAGACTCTCCAAAATGGAGGAAGTTAAAGGCAAAAAGCAGCCCTCTCAGCCCCAGGGCAAAGAGTGGGAAAGGCTCGCTACAGCAAGAGTCTTTCAAATCTTTCACTTTTGAGAGCAGAGTGTTTACATTTAAGAATCATGACCAAGCAGCAAATACGAAAGCGTACAGGCCAGAGTGCAGAAAACAAAGGCATAACTGTTAGTAGGAATGCAAGAATTGAAGGGGTATTAACTGTTGGCTGATCGCGCAGGGCAATGCATACCCATTTTCAATTTAAAAAAATGAAAAAACATTGTAAAATATGCCCGGGAGATTCTAGACATGGGATTAGAACTCAGGTCCCCAGCATTCCAAGACCAAGCACTTATCACTTGAGCCACTGATGGCTTTGCTTCTGAGAGTAGCTTTTGGGCGTATATATCTTTCTTGGGAGAATACCCATTTGCATTGTGAAACATGGTCACTGAAGAAAACGAGGATAGAACATCTGGCCCCCCGCACCACTAAATACCAGCTAACCGCAGTGGCTTAGAGGTTAAGTGCTTGCGTTACAACTCTGGGGTCCTGGGTTCGAGTCCTGCTTTCGGCACATAAACAGAATAGTTGGTTAAGGTCCTTGTGCAGTTGCGGGTACCCACACTCCTTCTGAAGGGTTCAGTGGGTATGAAAAGACTTTCCTGGTAAAGAGAGGGTAGGAGGTAGGAGGTAGGTGGGACTGTGCAGAGTAAATAAAGGAAGAGGTGGGGCAGGCTAAGGGGGAGGTAGGGCTGGGGAGGTCCAGAGGGGCCTGCGGATGTAAGGTAAAAGGGGTCCTGGGCGGGGAACATCCCAGGGTGTGGTGTGTAAAGGAGGGCTCTAATGTGGGGAAAGGGGGCCTGGTGGAGGGTGGAATGGACCCCACAATGGGCTGACTTCTTTTTTCATCAGGCACAATCTCCCCCTTTTCCCTTTGTTTACCCTGCACTTTCTCCCCTCCACAGTCCCACTTCTCTGCTGTCTTCCACCCTCCATCTACCCCCTTCTAGGTCTACCACCACTCATCCAGCCCACCTCCTCTCCACAGGGACCCATTCACCCAGCACGCCCTCCTCATTTACCCTGCCCTTCCTAATTCCCACCTCTCTGCATTCTTCCACCCTCCCTTTCTTCCACCCTCCCTTTACCAGGGAACTCTTTTCAGACGCGTTTACGTGCCGAAAGCAGGACTCGAACCCAGACCCCCAACGCTGTAAGGCAAGCACTTAACCTCTAGGCCACTGCAGTTAGCTGATATTTAGCGGAGCGGGGGGCCAGATGTTCTATCCTCATTTTCTTCAGTGAACATGTTGCACAATGCAAATGGGTATGCTCACAAGGGCATGCAGAAGAATGATATATACGCCCAAAAGCTACTCTCAGAAGCAAAGCCTCCAGTGGCTCATCTGCTAAGTGCTTGGTCTTGGAATGCTGAGGACCTGAGTTCTAATCCAATGTCTGGAGTCTCCTGGGCATGTTTTTAATTTTTTTAAATTTTTTTTATGAAAATGGGTATGCACTGCCCTGCGCGATCAGCCAACAGTTAATGCCCCTTCAATACCTGCATTCCCACTAACAGGTGTGCCTTTGTTTTCTGCACGCTGGCCTTGGGAGCACCCACACAAAAGCTCGTGTCTCTGGCCCCAACTGACTGGAAAATACGAGCGGAAAAAGTGTAATCTACGGGTTATGGTTGATGCGATATTTGCACTGGGACTCAAACAGGACACCTTCTCGAGGCGCTGTGAGGTGACCACCGGCCCCTGCATAGCAAGCAAACCTGCATCAGCATCTCACCAGCAAATGAATGTGTCGCCTGCAGGCGACACATAGCAAGCAGCAGTAGGTGCATTAACCCATTGGGCTGTCGACCCTCCTTCCGCAGAGAGCAGGAAACTGAATTTTCATGCTGCCTTCCTTTGGCACATTAGATCTGTCTTTCACCCCAATTCAGAGGATGTTTTGCTTCATGGAGAGATGATAATCATTGAGAGGTGTGAGCCACTCTGTACACACTCTGTTCTCAAAAGTGAAAGATTTGAAAGACTCTTGCTGAAGCGAGCCTTTCCCACTCTTTGCCCTGGGGCTGAAAGCAGCGGCAGGGTAGGGCCTGAGGGGCAAGGCCCACCCAAAATCTGTAAATGCCCACTCAGCAGCGCTGTGTGGGCATTTACAGATATTTTTGTCAGTGCAGGGGCCCAACTGCATTAGCTTTCGGGCCCCATTTGCTAGACAATCCTGGCTACGCCTCTGGTGCCTCCCAACTCAACAACCCAATCACCCCTTTCGCCCTTCTTACTCGTCTCACAGCACCCCCCATGAGTGAGGAATGCATCTTTTGTTGGTAGATTTCCTTCATGAGGCTTAGCTAGGCCTGCATTCCTTTCCAAAGGGCCATAGAAGAGAGCACAAAAGGAGAAGGCATAATATAGCGGGAAGTAGGTGGAAGACGAGAGGTCAGGGGGGTTGGCAGTAAAGGAAACAGGGCCTGGCCTGGCCTGGCTGAGAGTTACAAGTTAGGGAACACAACAATGAGCGAGGGACAAGGAAAGAGGTCTCAGGCATGCAGCTCTCTGAGTCTTCCCCACTCTGCCTGCAGAAAGAGACGTCCTATTCCTAGCCCTCTCCCGGATGGATACATTTGCCTGGAGAGCCCAGAGCTAATGTCACTTAGGCAGAGGTTAAAGAGAGGGCTGCTGAGCAGACACACCCCTTCATTTTACTATGCTCCGGGGGGGGCTTCTGGGAGGAAAAAGGCATCAGTATTCCACCAAGATCATGATCACCTAGGCCACCGTCACTAAGGTTTACAAAGCAGGCTGTGACACTTTCTGGGGCCTAGGTGGCCAGGCCTACGTGGAAGAGCACAGATCCTAACCCTAAGTTGTGTGGGTGGCTGCACCAGAGTGGCTGCTTAGGGCATAGGGCTGTGCCCGTAAGGGCTGTGGTCGCGTTTGGGAGCGTTAGGGACGCGTGGAGGACGCAGGGCGCAGACCTCTGCCCGTTTCAGTCTGCCCTGATTGTCAGTGGCGGAGCCAGACTCTCCAAAATGGAGGAAGTTAAAGGCAAAAAGCAGCCCTCTCAGCCCCAGGGCAAAGAGTGGGAAAGGCTCGCTACAGCAAGAGTCTTTCAAATCTTTCACTTTTGAGAGCAGAGTGTTTACATTTAAGAATCATGACCAAGCAGCAAATACGAAAGCGTACAGGCCAGAGTGCAGAAAACAAAGGCATAACTGTTAGTAGGAATGCAAGAATTGAAGGGGTATTAACTGTTGGCTGATCGCGCAGGGCAATGCATACCCATTTTCAATTTAAAAAAATGAAAAAACATTGTAAAATATGCCCGGGAGATTCTAGACATGGGATTAGAACTCAGGTTCCCAGCATTCCAAGACCAAGCACTTATCACTTGAGCCACTGATGGCTTTGCTTCTGAGAGTAGCTTTTGGGCGTATATATCTTTCTTGGGAGAATACCCATTTGCATTGTGAAACATGGTCACTGAAGAAAACGAGGATAGAACATCTGGCCCCCCGCACCACTAAATACCAGCTAACCGCAGTGGCTTAGAGGTTAAGTGCTTGCGTTACAACTCTGGGGTCCTGGGTTCGAGTCCTGCTTTCGGCACATAAACAGAATAGTTGGTTAAGGTCCTTGTGCAGTTGCGGGTACCCACACTCCTTCTGAAGGGTTCAGTGGGTATGAAAAGACTTTCCTGGTAAAGAGAGGGTAGGAGGTAGGAGGTAGGTGGGACTGTGCAGAGTAAATAAAGGAAGAGGTGGGGCAGGCTAAGGGGGAGGTAGGGCTGGGGAGGTCCAGAGGGGCCTGCGGATGTAAGGTAAAAGGGGTCCTGGGCGGGGAACATCCCAGGGTGTGGTGTGTAAAGGAGGGCTCTAATGTGGGGAAAGGGGGCCTGGTGGAGGGTGGAATGGACCCCACAATGGGCTGACTTCTTTTTTCATCAGGCACAATCTCCCCCTTTTCCCTTTGTTTACCCTGCACTTTCTCCCCTCCACAGTCCCACTTCTCTGCTGTCTTCCACCCTCCATCTACCCCCTTCTAGGTCTACCACCACTCATCCAGCCCACCTCCTCTCCACAGGGACCCATTCACCCAGCACGCCCTCCTCATTTACCCTGCCCTTCCTAATTCCCACCTCTCTGCATTCTTCCACCCTCCCTTTCTTCCACCCTCCCTTTACCAGGGAACTCTTTTCAGACGCGTTTACGTGCCGAAAGCAGGACTCGAACCCAGACCCCCAACGCTGTAAGGCAAGCACTTAACCTCTAGGCCACTGCAGTTAGCTGATATTTAGCGGAGCGGGGGGCCAGATGTTCTATCCTCATTTTCTTCAGTGAACATGTTGCACAATGCAAATGGGTATGCTCACAAGGGCATGCAGAAGAATGATATATACGCCCAAAAGCTACTCTCAGAAGCAAAGCCTCCAGTGGCTCATCTGCTAAGTGCTTGGTCTTGGAATGCTGAGGACCTGAGTTCTAATCCAATGTCTGGAGTCTCCTGGGCATGTTTTTAATTTTTTTAAATTTTTTTTATGAAAATGGGTATGCACTGCCCTGCGCGATCAGCCAACAGTTAATGCCCCTTCAATACCTGCATTCCCACTAACAGGTGTGCCTTTGTTTTCTGCACGCTGGCCTTGGGAGCACCCACACAAAAGCTCGTGTCTCTGGCCCCAACTGACTGGAAAATACGAGCGGAAAAAGTGTAATCTACGGGTTATGGTTGATGCGATATTTGCACTGGGACTCAAACAGGACACCTTCTCGAGGCGCTGTGAGGTGACCACCGGCCCCTGCATAGCAAGCAAACCTGCATCAGCATCTCACCAGCAAATGAATGTGTCGCCTGCAGGCGACACATAGCAAGCAGCAGTAGGTGCATTAACCCATTGGGCTGTCGACCCTCCTTCCGCAGAGAGCAGGAAACTGAATTTTCATGCTGCCTTCCTTTGGCACATTAGATCTGTCTTTCACCCCAATTCAGAGGATGTTTTGCTTCATGGAGAGATGATAATCATTGAGAGGTGTGAGCCACTCTGTACACACTCTGTTCTCAAAAGTGAAAGATTTGAAAGACTCTTGCTGAAGCGAGCCTTTCCCACTCTTTGCCCTGGGGCTGAAAGCAGCGGCAGGGTAGGGCCTGAGGGGCAAGGCCCACCCAAAATCTGTAAATGCCCACTCAGCAGCGCTGTGTGGGCATTTACAGATATTTTTGTCAGTGCAGGGGCCCAACTGCATTAGCTTTCGGGCCCCATTTGCTAGACAATCCTGGCTACGCCTCTGGTGCCTCCCAACTCAACAACCCAATCACCCCTTTCGCCCTTCTTACTCGTCTCACAGCACCCCCCATGAGTGAGGAATGCATCTTTTGTTGGTAGATTTCCTTCATGAGGCTTAGCTAGGCCTGCATTCCTTTCCAAAGGGCCATAGAAGAGAGCACAAAAGGAGAAGGCATAATATAGCGGGAAGTAGGTGGAAGACGAGAGGTCAGGGGGGTTGGCAGTAAAGGAAACAGGGCCTGGCCTGGCCTGGCTGAGAGTTACAAGTTAGGGAACACAACAATGAGCGAGGGACAAGGAAAGAGGTCTCAGGCATGCAGCTCTCTGAGTCTTCCCCACTCTGCCTGCAGAAAGAGACGTCCTATTCCTAGCCCTCTCCCGGATGGATACATTTGCCTGGAGAGCCCAGAGCTAATGTCACTTAGGCAGAGGTTAAAGAGAGGGCTGCTGAGCAGACACACCCCTTCATTTTACTATGCTCCGGGGGGGGCTTCTGGGAGGAAAAAGGCATCAGTATTCCACCAAGATCATGATCACCTAGGCCACCGTCACTAAGGTTTACAAAGCAGGCTGTGACACTTTCTGGGGCCTAGGTGGCCAGGCCTACGTGGAAGAGCACAGATCCTAACCCTAAGTTGTGTGGGTGGCTGCACCAGAGTGGCTGCTTAGGGCATAGGGCTGTGCCCGTAAGGGCTGTGGTCGCGTTTGGGAGCGTTAGGGACGCGTGGAGGACGCAGGGCGCAGACCTCTGCCCGTTTCAGTCTGCCCTGATTGTCAGTGGCGGAGCCAGACTCTCCAAAATGGAGGAAGTTAAAGGCAAAAAGCAGCCCTCTCAGCCCCAGGGCAAAGAGTGGGAAAGGCTCGCTACAGCAAGAGTCTTTCAAATCTTTCACTTTTGAGAGCAGAGTGTTTACATTTAAGAATCATGACCAAGCAGCAAATACGAAAGCGTACAGGCCAGAGTGCAGAAAACAAAGGCATAACTGTTAGTAGGAATGCAAGAATTGAAGGGGTATTAACTGTTGGCTGATCGCGCAGGGCAATGCATACCCATTTTCAATTTAAAAAAATGAAAAAACATTGTAAAATATGCCCGGGAGATTCTAGACATGGGATTAGAACTCAGGTCCCCAGCATTCCAAGACCAAGCACTTATCACTTGAGCCACTGATGGCTTTGCTTCTGAGAGTAGCTTTTGGGCGTATATATCTTTCTTGGGAGAATACCCATTTGCATTGTGAAACATGGTCACTGAAGAAAACGAGGATAGAACATCTGGCCCCCCGCACCACTAAATACCAGCTAACCGCAGTGGCTTAGAGGTTAAGTGCTTGCGTTACAACTCTGGGGTCCTGGGTTCGAGTCCTGCTTTCGGCACATAAACAGAATAGTTGGTTAAGGTCCTTGTGCAGTTGCGGGTACCCACACTCCTTCTGAAGGGTTCAGTGGGTATGAAAAGACTTTCCTGGTAAAGAGAGGGTAGGAGGTAGGAGGTAGGTGGGACTGTGCAGAGTAAATAAAGGAAGAGGTGGGGCAGGCTAAGGGGGAGGTAGGGCTGGGGAGGTCCAGAGGGGCCTGCGGATGTAAGGTAAAAGGGGTCCTGGGCGGGGAACATCCCAGGGTGTGGTGTGTAAAGGAGGGCTCTAATGTGGGGAAAGGGGGCCTGGTGGAGGGTGGAATGGACCCCACAATGGGCTGACTTCTTTTTTCATCAGGCACAATCTCCCCCTTTTCCCTTTGTTTACCCTGCACTTTCTCCCCTCCACAGTCCCACTTCTCTGCTGTCTTCCACCCTCCATCTACCCCCTTCTAGGTCTACCACCACTCATCCAGCCCACCTCCTCTCCACAGGGACCCATTCACCCAGCACGCCCTCCTCATTTACCCTGCCCTTCCTAATTCCCACCTCTCTGCATTCTTCCACCCTCCCTTTCTTCCACCCTCCCTTTACCAGGGAACTCTTTTCAGACGCGTTTACGTGCCGAAAGCAGGACTCGAACCCAGACCCCCAACGCTGTAAGGCAAGCACTTAACCTCTAGGCCACTGCAGTTAGCTGATATTTAGCGGAGCGGGGGGCCAGATGTTCTATCCTCATTTTCTTCAGTGAACATGTTGCACAATGCAAATGGGTATGCTCACAAGGGCATGCAGAAGAATGATATATACGCCCAAAAGCTACTCTCAGAAGCAAAGCCTCCAGTGGCTCATCTGCTAAGTGCTTGGTCTTGGAATGCTGAGGACCTGAGTTCTAATCCAATGTCTGGAGTCTCCTGGGCATGTTTTTAATTTTTTTAAATTTTTTTTATGAAAATGGGTATGCACTGCCCTGCGCGATCAGCCAACAGTTAATGCCCCTTCAATACCTGCATTCCCACTAACAGGTGTGCCTTTGTTTTCTGCACGCTGGCCTTGGGAGCACCCACACAAAAGCTCGTGTCTCTGGCCCCAACTGACTGGAAAATACGAGCGGAAAAAGTGTAATCTACGGGTTATGGTTGATGCGATATTTGCACTGGGACTCAAACAGGACACCTTCTCGAGGCGCTGTGAGGTGACCACCGGCCCCTGCATAGCAAGCAAACCTGCATCAGCATCTCACCAGCAAATGAATGTGTCGCCTGCAGGCGACACATAGCAAGCAGCAGTAGGTGCATTAACCCATTGGGCTGTCGACCCTCCTTCCGCAGAGAGCAGGAAACTGAATTTTCATGCTGCCTTCCTTTGGCACATTAGATCTGTCTTTCACCCCAATTCAGAGGATGTTTTGCTTCATGGAGAGATGATAATCATTGAGAGGTGTGAGCCACTCTGTACACACTCTGTTCTCAAAAGTGAAAGATTTGAAAGACTCTTGCTGAAGCGAGCCTTTCCCACTCTTTGCCCTGGGGCTGAAAGCAGCGGCAGGGTAGGGCCTGAGGGGCAAGGCCCACCCAAAATCTGTAAATGCCCACTCAGCAGCGCTGTGTGGGCATTTACAGATATTTTTGTCAGTGCAGGGGCCCAACTGCATTAGCTTTCGGGCCCCATTTGCTAGACAATCCTGGCTACGCCTCTGGTGCCTCCCAACTCAACAACCCAATCACCCCTTTCGCCCTTCTTACTCGTCTCACAGCACCCCCCATGAGTGAGGAATGCATCTTTTGTTGGTAGATTTCCTTCATGAGGCTTAGCTAGGCCTGCATTCCTTTCCAAAGGGCCATAGAAGAGAGCACAAAAGGAGAAGGCATAATATAGCGGGAAGTAGGTGGAAGACGAGAGGTCAGGGGGGTTGGCAGTAAAGGAAACAGGGCCTGGCCTGGCCTGGCTGAGAGTTACAAGTTAGGGAACACAACAATGAGCGAGGGACAAGGAAAGAGGTCTCAGGCATGCAGCTCTCTGAGTCTTCCCCACTCTGCCTGCAGAAAGAGACGTCCTATTCCTAGCCCTCTCCCGGATGGATACATTTGCCTGGAGAGCCCAGAGCTAATGTCACTTAGGCAGAGGTTAAAGAGAGGGCTGCTGAGCAGACACACCCCTTCATTTTACTATGCTCCCGGGGGGGCTTCTGGGAGGAAAAAGGCATCAGTATTCCACCAAGATCATGATCACCTAGGCCACCGTCACTAAGGTTTACAAAGCAGGCTGTGACACTTTCTGGGGCCTAGGTGGCCAGGCCTACGTGGAAGAGCACAGATCCTAACCCTAAGTTGTGTGGGTGGCTGCACCAGAGTGGCTGCATAGGGCATAGGGCTGTGCCCGTAAGGGCTGTGGTCGCGTTTGGGAGCGTTAGGGACGCGTGGAGGACGCAGGGCGCAGACCTCTGCCCGTTTCAGTCTGCCCTGATTGTCAGTGGCGGAGCCAGACTCTCCAAAATGGAGGAAGTTAAAGGCAAAAAGCAGCCCTCTCAGCCCCAGGGCAAAGAGTGGGAAAGGCTCGCTACAGCAAGAGTCTTTCAAATCTTTCACTTTTGAGAGCAGAGTGTTTACATTTAAGAATCATGACCAAGCAGCAAATACGAAAGCGTACAGGCCAGAGTGCAGAAAACAAAGGCATAACTGTTAGTAGGAATGCAAGAATTGAAGGGGTATTAACTGTTGGCTGATCGCGCAGGGCAATGCATACCCATTTTCAATTAAAAAAAATGAAAAAACATTGTAAAATATGCCCGGGAGATTCTAGACATGGGATTAGAACTCAGGTCCCCAGCATTCCAAGACCAAGCACTTATCACTTGAGCCACTGATGGCTTTGCTTCTGAGAGTAGCTTTTGGGCGTATATATCTTTCTTGGGAGAATACCCATTTGCATTGTGAAACATGGTCACTGAAGAAAACGAGGATAGAACATCTGGCCCCCCGCACCACTAAATACCAGCTAACCGCAGTGGCTTAGAGGTTAAGTGCTTGCGTTACAACTCTGGGGTCCTGGGTTCGAGTCCTGCTTTCGGCACATAAACAGAATAGTTGGTTAAGGTCCTTGTGCAGTTGCGGGTACCCACACTCCTTCTGAAGGGTTCAGTGGGTATGAAAAGACTTTCCTGGTAAAGAGAGGGTAGGAGGTAGGAGGTAGGTGGGACTGTGCAGAGTAAATAAAGGAAGAGGTGGGGCAGGCTAAGGGGGAGGTAGGGCTGGGGAGGTCCAGAGGGGCCTGCGGATGTAAGGTAAAAGGGGTCCTGGGCGGGGAACATCCCAGGGTGTGGTGTGTAAAGGAGGGCTCTAATGTGGGGAAAGGGGGCCTGGTGGAGGGTGGAATGGACCCCACAATGGGCTGACTTCTTTTTTCATCAGGCACAATCTCCCCCTTTTCCCTTTGTTTACCCTGCACTTTCTCCCCTCCACAGTCCCACTTCTCTGCTGTCTTCCACCCTCCATCTACCCCCTTCTAGGTCTACCACCACTCATCCAGCCCACCTCCTCTCCACAGGGACCCATTCACCCAGCACGCCCTCCTCATTTACCCTGCACTTCCTAATTCCCACCTCTCTGCATTCTTCCACCCTCCCTTTCTTCCACCCTCCCTTTACCAGGGAACTCTTTTCGGACGCGTTTACGTGCCGAAAGCAGGACTCGAACCCAGACCCCCAACGCTGTAAGGCAAGCACTTAACCTCTAGGCCACTGCAGTTAGCTGATATTTAGCGGAGCGGGGGGCCAGATGTTCTATCCTCATTTTCTTCAGTGAACATGTTGCACAATGCAAATGGGTATGCTCACAAGGGCATGCAGAAGAATGATATATACGCCCAAAAGCTACTCTCAGAAGCAAAGCCTCCAGTGGCTCATCTGCTAAGTGCTTGGTCTTGGAATGCTGAGGACCTGAGTTCTAATCCAATGTCTGGAGTCTCCTGGGCATGTTTTTAATTTTTTTAAATTTTTTTTATGAAAATGGGTATGCACTGCCCTGCGCGATCAGCCAACAGTTAATGCCCCTTCAATACCTGCATTCCCACTAACAGGTGTGCCTTTGTTTTCTGCACGCTGGCCTTGGGAGCACCCACACAAAAGCTCGTGTCTCTGGCCCCAACTGACTGGAAAATACGAGCGGAAAAAGTGTAATCTACGGGTTATGGTTGATGCGATATTTGCACTGGGACTCAAACAGGACACCTTCTCGAGGCGCTGTGAGGTGACCACCGGCCCCTGCATAGCAAGCAAACCTGCATCAGCATCTCACCAGCAAATGAATGTGTCGCCTGCAGGCGACACATAGCAAGCAGCAGTAGGTGCATTAACCCATTGGGCTGTCGACCCTCCTTCCGCAGAGAGCAGGAAACTGAATTTTCATGCTGCCTTCCTTTGGCACATTAGATCTGTCTTTCACCCCAATTCAGAGGATGTTTTGCTTCATGGAGAGATGATAATCATTGAGAGGTGTGAGCCACTCTGTACACACTCTGTTCTCAAAAGTGAAAGATTTGAAAGACTCTTGCTGAAGCGAGCCTTTCCCACTCTTTGCCCTGGGGCTGAAAGCAGCGGCAGGGTAGGGCCTGAGGGGCAAGGCCCACCCAAAATCTGTAAATGCCCACTCAGCAGCGCTGTGTGGGCATTTACAGATATTTTTGTCAGTGCAGGGGCCCAACTGCATTAGCTTTCGGGCCCCATTTGCTAGACAATCCTGGCTACGCCTCTGGTGCCTCCCAACTCAACAACCCAATCACCCCTTTCGCCCTTCTTACTCGTCTCACAGCACCCCCCATGAGTGAGGAATGCATCTTTTGTTGGTAGATTTCCTTCATGAGGCTTAGCTAGGCCTGCATTCCTTTCCAAAGGGCCATAGAAGAGAGCACAAAAGGAGAAGGCATAATATAGCGGGAAGTAGGTGGAAGACGAGAGGTCAGGGGGGTTGGCAGTAAAGGAAACAGGGCCTGGCCTGGCCTGGCTGAGAGTTACAAGTTAGGGAACACAACAATGAGCGAGGGACAAGGAAAGAGGTCTCAGGCATGCAGCTCTCTGAGTCTTCCCCACTCTGCCTGCAGAAAGAGACGTCCTATTCCTAGCCCTCTCCCGGATGGATACATTTGCCTGGAGAGCCCAGAGCTAATGTCACTTAGGCAGAGGTTAAAGAGAGGGCTGCTGAGCAGACACACCCCTTCATTTTACTATGCTCCGGGGGGGGCTTCTGGGAGGAAAAAGGCATCAGTATTCCACCAAGATCATGATCACCTAGGCCACCGTCACTAAGGTTTACAAAGCAGGCTGTGACACTTTCTGGGGCCTAGGTGGCCAGGCCTACGTGGAAGAGCACAGATCCTAACCCTAAGTTGTGTGGGTGGCTGCACCAGAGTGGCTGCTTAGGGCATAGGGCTGTGCCCGTAAGGGCTGTGGTCGCGTTTGGGAGCGTTAGGGACGCGTGGAGGACGCAGGGCGCAGACCTCTGCCCGTTTCAGTCTGCCCTGATTGTCAGTGGCGGAGCCAGACTCTCCAAAATGGAGGAAGTTAAAGGCAAAAAGCAGCCCTCTCAGCCCCAGGGCAAAGAGTGGGAAAGGCTCGCTACAGCAAGAGTCTTTCAAATCTTTCACTTTTGAGAGCAGAGTGTTTACATTTAAGAATCATGACCAAGCAGCAAATACGAAAGCGTACAGGCCAGAGTGCAGAAAACAAAGGCATAACTGTTAGTAGGAATGCAAGAATTGAAGGGGTATTAACTGTTGGCTGATCGCGCAGGGCAATGCATACCCATTTTCAATTTAAAAAAATGAAAAAACATTGTAAAATATGCCCGGGAGATTCTAGACATGGGATTAGAACTCAGGTCCCCAGCATTCCAAGACCAAGCACTTATCACTTGAGCCACTGATGGCTTTGCTTCTGAGAGTAGCTTTTGGGCGTATATATCTTTCTTGGGAGAATACCCATTTGCATTGTGAAACATGGTCACTGAAGAAAACGAGGATAGAACATCTGGCCCCCCGCACCACTAAATACCAGCTAACCGCAGTGGCTTAGAGGTTAAGTGCTTGCGTTACAACTCTGGGGTCCTGGGTTCGAGTCCTGCTTTCGGCACATAAACAGAATAGTTGGTTAAGGTCCTTGTGCAGTTGCGGGTACCCACACTCCTTCTGAAGGGTTCAGTGGGTATGAAAAGACTTTCCTGGTAAAGAGAGGGTAGGAGGTAGGAGGTAGGTGGGACTGTGCAGAGTAAATAAAGGAAGAGGTGGGGCAGGCTAAGGGGGAGGTAGGGCTGGGGAGGTCCAGAGGGGCCTGCGGATGTAAGGTAAAAGGGGTCCTGGGCGGGGAACATCCCAGGGTGTGGTGTGTAAAGGAGGGCTCTAATGTGGGGAAAGGGGGCCTGGTGGAGGGTGGAATGGACCCCACAATGGGCTGACTTCTTTTTTCATCAGGCACAATCTCCCCCTTTTCCCTTTGTTTACCCTGCACTTTCTCCCCTCCACAGTCCCACTTCTCTGCTGTCTTCCACCCTCCATCTACCCCCTTCTAGGTCTACCACCACTCATCCAGCCCACCTCCTCTCCACAGGGACCCATTCACCCAGCACGCCCTCCTCATTTACCCTGCCCTTCCTAATTCCCACCTCTCTGCATTCTTCCACCCTCCCTTTCTTCCACCCTCCCTTTACCAGGGAACTCTTTTCAGACGCGTTTACGTGCCGAAAGCAGGACTCGAACCCAGACCCCCA
Source organism: Ambystoma mexicanum (assembly GCF_040938575.1). NCBI lineage: Eukaryota > Metazoa > Chordata > Amphibia > Caudata > Ambystomatidae > Ambystoma > Ambystoma mexicanum. Next base: position 1,261,236,132 of record NC_090935.1, on the reverse strand, counting down.
ACGCTGTAAGGCAAGCACTTAACCTCTAGGCCACTGCAGTTAGCTGATATTTAGCGGAGCGGGGGGCCAGATGTTCTATCCTCATTTTCTTCAGTGAACATGTTGCACAATGCAAATGGGTATGCTCACAAGGGCATGCAGAAGAATGATATATACGCCCAAAAGCTACTCTCAGAAGCAAAGCCTCCAGTGGCTCATCTGCTAAGTGCTTGGTCTTGGAATGCTGAGGACCTGAGTTCTAATCCAATGTCTGGAGTCTCCTGGGCATGTTTTTAATTTTTTTAAATTTTTTTTATGAAAATGGGTATGCACTGCCCTGCGCGATCAGCCAACAGTTAATGCCCCTTCAATACCTGCATTCCCACTAACAGGTGTGCCTTTGTTTTCTGCACGCTGGCCTTGGGAGCACCCACACAAAAGCTCGTGTCTCTGGCCCCAACTGACTGGAAAATACGAGCGGAAAAAGTGTAATCTACGGGTTATGGTTGATGCGATATTTGCACTGGGACTCAAACAGGACACCTTCTCGAGGCGCTGTGAGGTGACCACCGGCCCCTGCATAGCAAGCAAACCTGCATCAGCATCTCACCAGCAAATGAATGTGTCGCCTGCAGGCGACACATAGCAAGCAGCAGTAGGTGCATTAACCCATTGGGCTGTCGACCCTCCTTCCGCAGAGAGCAGGAAACTGAATTTTCATGCTGCCTTCCTTTGGCACATTAGATCTGTCTTTCACCCCAATTCAGAGGATGTTTTGCTTCATGGAGAGATGATAATCATTGAGAGGTGTGAGCCACTCTGTACACACTCTGTTCTCAAAAGTGAAAGATTTGAAAGACTCTTGCTGAAGCGAGCCTTTCCCACTCTTTGCCCTGGGGCTGAAAGCAGCGGCAGGGTAGGGCCTGAGGGGCAAGGCCCACCCAAAATCTGTAAATGCCCACTCAGCAGCGCTGTGTGGGCATTTACAGATATTTTTGTCAGTGCAGGGGCCCAACTGCATTAGCTTTCGGGCCCCATTTGCTAGACAATCCTGGCTACGCCTCTGGTGCCTCCCAACTCAACAACCCAATCACCCCTTTCGCCCTTCTTACTCGTCTCACAGCACCCCCCATGAGTGAGGAATGCATCTTTTGTTGGTAGATTTCCTTCATGAGGCTTAGCTAGGCCTGCATTCCTTTCCAAAGGGCCATAGAAGAGAGCACAAAAGGAGAAGGCATAATATAGCGGGAAGTAGGTGGAAGACGAGAGGTCAGGGGGGTTGGCAGTAAAGGAAACAGGGCCTGGCCTGGCCTGGCTGAGAGTTACAAGTTAGGGAACACAACAATGAGCGAGGGACAAGGAAAGAGGTCTCAGGCATGCAGCTCTCTGAGTCTTCCCCACTCTGCCTGCAGAAAGAGACGTCCTATTCCTAGCCCTCTCCCGGATGGATACATTTGCCTGGAGAGCCCAGAGCTAATGTCACTTAGGCAGAGGTTAAAGAGAGGGCTGCTGAGCAGACACACCCCTTCATTTTACTATGCTCCCGGGGGGGCTTCTGGGAGGAAAAAGGCATCAGTATTCCACCAAGATCATGATCACCTAGGCCACCGTCACTAAGGTTTACAAAGCAGGCTGTGACACTTTCTGGGGCCTAGGTGGCCAGGCCTACGTGGAAGAGCACAGATCCTAACCCTAAGTTGTGTGGGTGGCTGCACCAGAGTGGCTGCATAGGGCATAGGGCTGTGCCCGTAAGGGCTGTGGTCGCGTTTGGGAGCGTTAGGGACGCGTGGAGGACGCAGGGCGCAGACCTCTGCCCGTTTCAGTCTGCCCTGATTGTCAGTGGCGGAGCCAGACTCTCCAAAATGGAGGAAGTTAAAGGCAAAAAGCAGCCCTCTCAGCCCCAGGGCAAAGAGTGGGAAAGGCTCGCTACAGCAAGAGTCTTTCAAATCTTTCACTTTTGAGAGCAGAGTGTTTACATTTAAGAATCATGACCAAGCAGCAAATACGAAAGCGTACAGGCCAGAGTGCAGAAAACAAAGGCATAACTGTTAGTAGGAATGCAAGAATTGAAGGGGTATTAACTGTTGGCTGATCGCGCAGGGCAATGCATACCCATTTTCAATTAAAAAAAATGAAAAAACATTGTAAAATATGCCCGGGAGATTCTAGACATGGGATTAGAACTCAGGTCCCCAGCATTCCAAGACCAAGCACTTATCACTTGAGCCACTGATGGCTTTGCTTCTGAGAGTAGCTTTTGGGCGTATATATCTTTCTTGGGAGAATACCCATTTGCATTGTGAAACATGGTCACTGAAGAAAACGAGGATAGAACATCTGGCCCCCCGCACCACTAAATACCAGCTAACCGCAGTGGCTTAGAGGTTAAGTGCTTGCGTTACAACTCTGGGGTCCTGGGTTCGAGTCCTGCTTTCGGCACATAAACAGAATAGTTGGTTAAGGTCCTTGTGCAGTTGCGGGTACCCACACTCCTTCTGAAGGGTTCAGTGGGTATGAAAAGACTTTCCTGGTAAAGAGAGGGTAGGAGGTAGGAGGTAGGTGGGACTGTGCAGAGTAAATAAAGGAAGAGGTGGGGCAGGCTAAGGGGGAGGTAGGGCTGGGGAGGTCCAGAGGGGCCTGCGGATGTAAGGTAAAAGGGGTCCTGGGCGGGGAACATCCCAGGGTGTGGTGTGTAAAGGAGGGCTCTAATGTGGGGAAAGGGGGCCTGGTGGAGGGTGGAATGGACCCCACAATGGGCTGACTTCTTTTTTCATCAGGCACAATCTCCCCCTTTTCCCTTTGTTTACCCTGCACTTTCTCCCCTCCACAGTCCCACTTCTCTGCTGTCTTCCACCCTCCATCTACCCCCTTCTAGGTCTACCACCACTCATCCAGCCCACCTCCTCTCCACAGGGACCCATTCACCCAGCACGCCCTCCTCATTTACCCTGCACTTCCTAATTCCCACCTCTCTGCATTCTTCCACCCTCCCTTTCTTCCACCCTCCCTTTACCAGGGAACTCTTTTCGGACGCGTTTACGTGCCGAAAGCAGGACTCGAACCCAGACCCCCAACGCTGTAAGGCAAGCACTTAACCTCTAGGCCACTGCAGTTAGCTGATATTTAGCGGAGCGGGGGGCCAGATGTTCTATCCTCATTTTCTTCAGTGAACATGTTGCACAATGCAAATGGGTATGCTCACAAGGGCATGCAGAAGAATGATATATACGCCCAAAAGCTACTCTCAGAAGCAAAGCCTCCAGTGGCTCATCTGCTAAGTGCTTGGTCTTGGAATGCTGAGGACCTGAGTTCTAATCCAATGTCTGGAGTCTCCTGGGCATGTTTTTAATTTTTTTAAATTTTTTTTATGAAAATGGGTATGCACTGCCCTGCGCGATCAGCCAACAGTTAATGCCCCTTCAATACCTGCATTCCCACTAACAGGTGTGCCTTTGTTTTCTGCACGCTGGCCTTGGGAGCACCCACACAAAAGCTCGTGTCTCTGGCCCCAACTGACTGGAAAATACGAGCGGAAAAAGTGTAATCTACGGGTTATGGTTGATGCGATATTTGCACTGGGACTCAAACAGGACACCTTCTCGAGGCGCTGTGAGGTGACCACCGGCCCCTGCATAGCAAGCAAACCTGCATCAGCATCTCACCAGCAAATGAATGTGTCGCCTGCAGGCGACACATAGCAAGCAGCAGTAGGTGCATTAACCCATTGGGCTGTCGACCCTCCTTCCGCAGAGAGCAGGAAACTGAATTTTCATGCTGCCTTCCTTTGGCACATTAGATCTGTCTTTCACCCCAATTCAGAGGATGTTTTGCTTCATGGAGAGATGATAATCATTGAGAGGTGTGAGCCACTCTGTACACACTCTGTTCTCAAAAGTGAAAGATTTGAAAGACTCTTGCTGAAGCGAGCCTTTCCCACTCTTTGCCCTGGGGCTGAAAGCAGCGGCAGGGTAGGGCCTGAGGGGCAAGGCCCACCCAAAATCTGTAAATGCCCACTCAGCAGCGCTGTGTGGGCATTTACAGATATTTTTGTCAGTGCAGGGGCCCAACTGCATTAGCTTTCGGGCCCCATTTGCTAGACAATCCTGGCTACGCCTCTGGTGCCTCCCAACTCAACAACCCAATCACCCCTTTCGCCCTTCTTACTCGTCTCACAGCACCCCCCATGAGTGAGGAATGCATCTTTTGTTGGTAGATTTCCTTCATGAGGCTTAGCTAGGCCTGCATTCCTTTCCAAAGGGCCATAGAAGAGAGCACAAAAGGAGAAGGCATAATATAGCGGGAAGTAGGTGGAAGACGAGAGGTCAGGGGGGTTGGCAGTAAAGGAAACAGGGCCTGGCCTGGCCTGGCTGAGAGTTACAAGTTAGGGAACACAACAATGAGCGAGGGACAAGGAAAGAGGTCTCAGGCATGCAGCTCTCTGAGTCTTCCCCACTCTGCCTGCAGAAAGAGACGTCCTATTCCTAGCCCTCTCCCGGATGGATACATTTGCCTGGAGAGCCCAGAGCTAATGTCACTTAGGCAGAGGTTAAAGAGAGGGCTGCTGAGCAGACACACCCCTTCATTTTACTATGCTCCCGGGGGGGCTTCTGGGAGGAAAAAGGCATCAGTATTCCACCAAGATCATGATCACCTAGGCCACCGTCACTAAGGTTTACAAAGCAGGCTGTGACACTTTCTGGGGCCTAGGTGGCCAGGCCTACGTGGAAGAGCACAGATCCTAACCCTAAGTTGTGTGGGTGGCTGCACCAGAGTGGCTGCATAGGGCATAGGGCTGTGCCCGTAAGGGCTGTGGTCGCGTTTGGGAGCGTTAGGGACGCGTGGAGGACGCAGGGCGCAGACCTCTGCCCGTTTCAGTCTGCCCTGATTGTCAGTGGCGGAGCCAGACTCTCCAAAATGGAGGAAGTTAAAGGCAAAAAGCAGCCCTCTCAGCCCCAGGGCAAAGAGTGGGAAAGGCTCGCTACAGCAAGAGTCTTTCAAATCTTTCACTTTTGAGAGCAGAGTGTTTACATTTAAGAATCATGACCAAGCAGCAAATACGAAAGCGTACAGGCCAGAGTGCAGAAAACAAAGGCATAACTGTTAGTAGGAATGCAAGAATTGAAGGGGTATTAACTGTTGGCTGATCGCGCAGGGCAATGCATACCCATTTTCAATTTAAAAAAATGAAAAAACATTGTAAAATATGCCCGGGAGATTCTAGACATGGGATTAGAACTCAGGTCCCCAGCATTCCAAGACCAAGCACTTATCACTTGAGCCACTGATGGCTTTGCTTCTGAGAGTAGCTTTTGGGCGTATATATCTTTCTTGGGAGAATACCCATTTGCATTGTGAAACATGGTCACTGAAGAAAACGAGGATAGAACATCTGGCCCCCCGCACCACTAAATACCAGCTAACCGCAGTGGCTTAGAGGTTAAGTGCTTGCGTTACAACTCTGGGGTCCTGGGTTCGAGTCCTGCTTTCGGCACATAAACAGAATAGTTGGTTAAGGTCCTTGTGCAGTTGCGGGTACCCACACTCCTTCTGAAGGGTTCAGTGGGTATGAAAAGACTTTCCTGGTAAAGAGAGGGTAGGAGGTAGGAGGTAGGTGGGACTGTGCAGAGTAAATAAAGGAAGAGGTGGGGCAGGCTAAGGGGGAGGTAGGGCTGGGGAGGTCCAGAGGGGCCTGCGGATGTAAGGTAAAAGGGGTCCTGGGCGGGGAACATCCCAGGGTGTGGTGTGTAAAGGAGGGCTCTAATGTGGGGAAAGGGGGCCTGGTGGAGGGTGGAATGGACCCCACAATGGGCTGACTTCTTTTTTCATCAGGCACAATCTCCCCCTTTTCCCTTTGTTTACCCTGCACTTTCTCCCCTCCACAGTCCCACTTCTCTGCTGTCTTCCACCCTCCATCTACCCCCTTCTAGGTCTACCACCACTCATCCAGCCCACCTCCTCTCCACAGGGACCCATTCACCCAGCACGCCCTCCTCATTTACCCTGCACTTCCTAATTCCCACCTCTCTGCATTCTTCCACCCTCCCTTTACCAGGGAACTCTTTTCGGACGCGTTTACGTGCCGAAAGCAGGACTCGAACCCAGACCCCCAACGCTGTAAGGCAAGCACTTAACCTCTAGGCCACTGCAGTTAGCTGATATTTAGCGGAGCGGGGGGCCAGATGTTCTATCCTCATTTTCTTCAGTGAACATGTTGCACAATGCAAATGGGTATGCTCACAAGGGCATGCAGAAGAATGATATATACGCCCAAAAGCTACTCTCAGAAGCAAAGCCTCCAGTGGCTCATCTGCTAAGTGCTTGGTCTTGGAATGCTGAGGACCTGAGTTCTAATCCAATGTCTGGAGTCTCCTGGGCATGTTTTTAATTTTTTTAAATTTTTTTTATGAAAATGGGTATGCACTGCCCTGCGCGATCAGCCAACAGTTAATGCCCCTTCAATACCTGCATTCCCACTAACAGGTGTGCCTTTGTTTTCTGCACGCTGGCCTTGGGAGCACCCACACAAAAGCTTGTGTCTCTGGCCCCAACTGACTGGAAAATACGAGCGGAAAAAGTGTAATCTACGGGTTATGGTTGATGCGATATTTGCACTGGGACTCAAACAGGACACCTTCTCGAGGCGCTGTGAGGTGACCACCGGCCCCTGCATAGCAAGCAAACCTGCATCAGCATCTCACCAGCAAATGAATGTGTCGCCTGCAGGCGACACATAGCAAGCAGCAGTAGGTGCATTAACCCATTGGGCTGTCGACCCTCCTTCCGCAGAGAGCAGGAAACTGAATTTTCATGCTGCCTTCCTTTGGCACATTAGATCTGTCTTTCACCCCAATTCAGAGGATGTTTTGCTTCATGGAGAGATGATAATCATTGAGAGGTGTGAGCCACTCTGTACACACTCTGTTCTCAAAAGTGAAAGATTTGAAAGACTCTTGCTGAAGCGAGCCTTTCCCACTCTTTGCCCTGGGGCTGAAAGCAGCGGCAGGGTAGGGCCTGAGGGGCAAGGCCCACCCAAAATCTGTAAATGCCCACTCAGCAGCGCTGTGTGGGCATTTACAGATATTTTTGTCAGTGCAGGGGCCCAACTGCATTAGCTTTCGGGCCCCATTTGCTAGACAATCCTGGCTACGCCTCTGGTGCCTCCCAACTCAACAACCCAATCACCCCTTTCGCCCTTCTTACTCGTCTCACAGCACCCCCCATGAGTGAGGAATGCATCTTTTGTTGGTAGATTTCCTTCATGAGGCTTAGCTAGGCCTGCATTCCTTTCCAAAGGGCCATAGAAGAGAGCACAAAAGGAGAAGGCATAATATAGCGGGAAGTAGGTGGAAGACGAGAGGTCAGGGGGGTTGGCAGTAAAGGAAACAGGGCCTGGCCTGGCCTGGCTGAGAGTTACAAGTTAGGGAACACAACAATGAGCGAGGGACAAGGAAAGAGGTCTCAGGCATGCAGCTCTCTGAGTCTTCCCCACTCTGCCTGCAGAAAGAGACGTCCTATTCCTAGCCCTCTCCCGGATGGATACATTTGCCTGGAGAGCCCAGAGCTAATGTCACTTAGGCAGAGGTTAAAGAGAGGGCTGCTGAGCAGACACACCCCTTCATTTTACT